>NC_134708.1:109270822-109870822 GCF_043290135.1 Rhipicephalus microplus | reverse complement strand
GTAACCTTTCTTCTTTTGCACAAACAGGGTGTAAGTATAGTAATGAAAAAAGAGCTTACTGTAAAATGCCTAGGTTTGTGGTTTTTTTATCTTTTTGAAGGTTTGCATAACAAGGTAATTTGTGAAGGCGAACTATGTAGTCTTTGACTGAATGTTTCAGTTGCACTTTGTTGACATACGATACTTAAGTTTTGGATGATTGAACAAAGTTGGGCCATTTGAATTTCGTGTGTCATCGTTTGATCGAATGCTGCATGCACGTAGACAAATTGATAGAGGTCAAGTCAACAATAAAAATAAATATATTCTTTCAACAAATATCAATTTACGATGCCACTATGGTAGTCTTAGTCATTTTGATTTCGTGAATAGCACGTCGCTGCAGTGATCATCAGGTCCAAGTATTTGCACAGAGCTTCATTTCTGGGTGTGTGATTCCGCAACACGAAATTAAAAATATTGCGATACCCACTGCTCTGTTGCTTCCAAGTTGTACAACATTGACCTCTAAAATGATTTAAAACCCTTGCATGTGATCTGGAGTCATTTCACTCTAAGCACTAACATTAAAGCAGTCGCATGTACATCATGATATTTTCGCGACAAGCTCTTTCCGAGTAGTGGCAGCGGACTGTTCAAACCTTATAATTTTTTTAAAGTTTATGTGGACCTCGCAGCATAAACGTAAGGAAAATATGCTACACCCATGAGCTCGTTGGACAAAACGTGGTCAAAACAGATGAATAGGTCCCGAAGAAACAGCGGGCGCTATTTATAATGAATGCAATCACAGTGCTGCAGCTTCTTGCGGAGGAAATTTTATGGTCTATGACGTGCTTTCGCCAACAATGTACGGAAGCTCAACGACGAGCGCAGCACCGTCACCGAGCACTCTTAGACGCTTGACCACTAGTTACATTTCAACGCACGAAGCACCCGCGAAAGTGTGACTAACTGCAGGATAAGGCTACTATTACTCGAGTGAAGGCATATGCAGTGAATGGCCCAAAAGACCAACCGTTTTCTGGGGACTCTTTCCCAGTGTATGTACGCAAAGTTCGCTCCGCGGAAACAGGAAAGGGGGGGGGGGGTCATTCACCACCGCGCGAGCGCTTTGAAGACGCCGCTGAAAACGTAGCCACAGTCACCCTTGAGGAAAAAACCCAAGTCGGCTCCTAAACGTTGGGCTTGCGTATTTTCACGTAGTTTTTGGTTGGAGTTAAAATTGTTTCTAAGTTGGCCTACCCAATAAGACAGACAACTTCGAATGTTTGCATTCGGTCAGCTAAGCGAGTTTTTCTCCGGGATTTGAAACCCGAACAGTGCAGTGCTCTCCTATAGTAGAGTAAATCATGCACTGAATCATAGAATATTTCTTCTATACACACACGCAACCTTTCACTACTCAACCTTTTCGCTACTCAACGAAAAATACGACCAGATGACCCACATTTACACCGATGGATTGGTCCCAGCTGACAGCTCCACAGATGCTATTGTCATCCCGACGTACCAGATCACTATAACGTTCAAACTGTCGCATAGGACAACATCCACAGCAGCGGAGCTTGCCGCCTTACGTGCTACTATACTTTATATTGCGGAAGTCCGACCTCTAAAATGGGCTGTGTTCTGCGACTCCAAGGCATCCCTTCAGAGCTTGCAATCAGCTTTACGTGCAAGGGTGCACCAACAACTAGTGATTGAAATAAGAGAAGTGCTTCACGAAGTTTTATCGAAAGGACATGACGTAGTTTTCCATTGGTTACCGGGACATTGTGGCATTGTCGGTAACGACCTTGCTGATAATGTAGCCCGATCCGCCCACGCGGACGCCCAGACAACCCCAATTTCATTGTCGAGAACCGACGCTTCAAGGGGCCTTCACTCGTTCGCTAACACTATGTTAGAAACTTGGCTGAGTGACCCCAGTGTCGGGAACCGCCGCCTACACAGATTGGACCCATCGAAAAAGCTTGAAGTTCTATCGGACCTCTCCCGCGAGGATGCAACTTTACTTTGACGCCTGTGGTTACAAATCCTTGGTTACAAATAACCAAGGAGATCCTTGGTTACAAATAAGTGGGCTCCAGTTAGCAAATTCCCCTTTCAATGTTAGGGCAGAACACAGCGGTCACTTGATGTCGCCACGCTAGAAACGCAACTCTGGTAATTTTTGTACACTCTATTGTTTGAGCCGTACCTTTTATTCAACAATGTTCGTGCGAATATGCATAAACTTTCACTTTCGGCATGCGTCGAGAGGAGCCCCAGTGAATTTGACTTACACCCTTCTGTTCTACCACCATGATTTCCACCAAAGGTTAGTCATACCGACCGAGCCCGTACAAGTGTTATCGGCGCTCCTGGGTTTTAGAATACACAATTTTGACGAGTACCAATGACAATACAGCACAGGGTGGGCATCATTTACCCTGAATGAAGCCTTTTTTATTGTGTACGGTGTCCGAGCAAGAAGCGACAAACATCGATGCGACGCGCTTCTAGCACTTCCACCAAAGGTACGCCTCGCCTCACCGACAGCCACCGTTCGTACTCGCCGGCGCTTCACTGGCTCTTATGCGAGAACGTAGGCACGTCAATTCGTATACTTACTGAACCAATATGATAGCATAATGTTTTTGGCGTGCTGCATTCGTTTTGAACAAGCCGTTGTGTAGCTGTTCCCAACGACAGAGCAACAGTGGTGCGCTGGCACGACTGCGGTGTGCGTTGCGCGAAAAACACCAAATCAATTGTGAGGGCGTATCTATCAATTGAGCATAGAAGCGTCATAAAGCCTGAACTGATATAGCCCTTTCGAAGGAGCGAGAAACGGATAAACTTGGCAGTAACCGCGGATAAACTCTACCTGCTCCTAAGTCCACTAAGTTCTATCGGACCTCTCCCGCGAGGATGCAACTTTACTTTGACGCCTGTGCTTAGGAGTAGCTTTTACGAAGGCGTACTCCTTTCGCAGAGGATTGGCGGATAGCTCCCGATGTGAATCGTGCGACACGGACGAGACAATAGAACATATACTGTGTTCATGGGGACGTTTTGCGAGCGAACGCAATTTGCTACGCGAAACGTTAGAGACACTAGATGGTAGACCTTTTTCCGAAGAGAAGATCCTTGGTTCATGGCTCTACGCGTCGCAGGCCAGCAAAGCGACGCGGGCATTGCTTAGTATTCTAAAGACGACCGGACTACGCGACTGCTTATAAGCCTGCAATAGACAAGGTCACATCTACACACACGCTGCCCTTCACTTCTCTCTCTTTTCTCCTTTAATACCCTCACCCCTTTCCCCAGTGCAGGGTAGCAAACCGGACGTGCGTCTGGTTAACCTTCCTGCCTTTTATTTCTTCTCTTCCTCCTCCTCCTCTCATTGTGTTCTTTATTTGTCCGTCAATATACTCATGGCGTTATTTTAGGGGCGACGCTCCGTACGCTGTGGGTCGTTCTTTCCTCCGTATGAAGTGTAGCCCTCATCCAGTTAATGACTTGCTCAATAGATGGCGTTGTGTGTATATACCCATGGGAATATTTTAGCTAGATGGCGTTAGTGGTTTTTACAGCACATACACGTAGACAATGATATTGAGTGGGGCGAAGCGCCCGTCCGTTTATCCGTGTGACCAACTTGATAGTGCTTCCATCCGTCTGTCCGCTCATTGCTCCGTCCGTCTGTACATGCATTCATGCTTCTTTCCTTCCCTCCATCCGTCCGTGCGTCCATCCGTCTTTCATTCTGTGTATGCTACCATCCGTTTGTCCGTCCAGTGTCCATCTGTCCGTGCTTTCATTTTTCCGTTCGTGCGTCTATGCTTCCGTTCATCCATTCGTGCGTCCTTGCTTTCGTTCATCCATGTGTACGTTCTTCTGTCTGTCCACCCGTGCTTCTATTCATTCATGCGTCCATGCGTACGGGCTTCCGTTCATGACTCCGTACTTGCGTACCTTCGTCCTTGCATCCTTGCTTCTGTCTGTCCGTCCTTCTTCCGTCTTCCGTTCATCCATTCGCGTCCCTCCATGCGTCCGTCAGTCTGTCTGTGCTTTCGTGAGAACGTACGTCCGTCCATCTCTCCATCCTTGTGTCCATGCCTTTGTCCGTCCGCTCATTCTGACGCATGAATGGACGGATTGACGCTTCGTTCCACTCATCATAATCACTCCATAGATATGCTGATATTTTGTTTGTCGACACAGTCTCGTCAAGTGTGAGGCCACAAGGGATGGCTTAATGCTCTCTCACAGTAAAGTACCAAGTACCCTAAATTATTAAGAACTTTTTTAAGCAGACGTTTGGTGGTAAGTAGCCTCACTGATGGGAAAACGTGCAGCATTCATGACCACATCGAACTTCAGGGGCTTTCTATCGACTTTTAAATCAACGAGTAATTAAGGCAGTGTTGTCACCCGCATACACCATGAAGATCGCACCCCCTGTCGGTGTGCACGGGGTAATGGCTCACTGGTTGGGCATTGACCACATGAGTTCCTTGCCGTATTTTGAAGTTGCCATCTTTGATTTTTTCTCTTTTTAGAGAGGCAGGCGTTATCGATTTGACCCCGTTTAGAACAAAGAACACCAGGCCTGCGCAGAAGGCACAGTACTCTCACAGCGACAGCTAGAAAAGCAGTCTTTCAGAGCCTTTTCAAGCACTAATTGGGTAACTACTGCAAGAGGACTTGCTCGACACTCACTAGGGCATTATTATGAAATTTTTTGGGGTCCCTATTAAAAATACTGAGTTGGTGGATGCTGGAATCGTGGGTGGAAATTGGTGGAAAGAATAGTGGACATGGTGGAAATATTAGTGGATATAATGGAAACTGTAGTTGGCATAATGGCTTATGGCGGCGAGAGTAGAAAAAATGGTGGCAGATGGTGGTGGTCGTGGCGAGCCAATGATGGTGACGGTAGAAATTGCCGGCTCATGATGGCGAGGTAAAACGTGTTTGGTGGAAGGCTTGGTGAGCAAGATGGATGACCGTGGCACGATGGAAGCTTGGTGGATGACGGTGGCATGATGAAAAGCACATTACAGTATGTAAAATCACCTATTTGTAGTGTTTCATTCTTAAATGCGAAGAGATATATGTTTACGGTGAAAAGAAACCAACGCTGCTCATCATGCTTTATAGTGCTTTTTTTGTTTCTGTGGTGTCAACAACGCTTCAATTTTTTGTGGAGCATAGAGTATGCGGCCGGAAATATGTATACATATCGCGCACGTACTGACATCAGTTTGACATCCACAATGTGTCTCTTTCTTGTGATGTTTAGAAGACTAGAGTTGTCACTGTGAACTTGACAATAAATGTTTTACATCGGCGAGCAGTTGTCGACAAATAAGTGGGCTCCAGTTAGCGAATTCCCCTTTCAATGTTAGGGCAGAACACAGCGGTCACTTGATGTCGCCACGCTAGAAACGCAACTCTGGTAATTTTTGTACACTCTATTGTTTGAGCCGTACCTTTTATTCAACAATGTTCGTGCGAATATGCATAAACTTTCACTTTCGGCATGGGTCGAGAGGAGCCCCAGTGAATTTGACTTAAACCCTTCTGTTCTACCACCATGATTTCCACCAAAGGTTAGTCATACCGACCGAGCCCGTACAAGTGTTATCGGCGCTCCTGGGTTTCAGAATACACAATTTTGACGAGTACAAATGACAATACAGCACAGGGTGGGCATCATTTACCCTGAATGAAACCTTTTTTATTGTGTACGGTGTCCGCGCAAGAAGCGACAAACATCGATGCGACGCGCTTCTAGCACTTCCACCAAAGGTACGCCTCGCCTCACCGACAGCCGCCGTTCGTACTCGCCGGCGCTTCGCTGGCTCTTATGCGAGAACGTAGGCACGTCAATTCGTATACTTACTGAACCAATATGATAGCATAATGTTTCTGGCGTGCTGCATTCGCTTTGAACAAGCCGTTGTGTAGCTGTTCCCAACGACAGAGCAACAGTGGTGCGCTGGCACGACTGCGGTGTGCGTTGCGCGAAAAACACCAAATCAATTGTGAGGGCGTATCTATCAATTGAGCATAGAAGCGTCATAAAGCCTGAACTGATATAGCCCTTTCGAAAGAGCGAGAAACGGATAAACTTGGCAGTAACCGCGGATAAACTCTACCTGCTCCTAAGTCCACTAAGTTGGTTCTTTTTCCTTGCGGTTATAAATTAAAAAAAAAACATAGCGCCGTTGCCATTATCGCAATGGCAACTCTTACAGGCAGCAGTTGTTCGTGTTTATTAAATGTGCAAATACTAGTGGCAGGTGCAGATCCCGTCCCTCCCAAGTAAACGACAAACAGAACTGAAGTTAAACAGTGACTCGGTGAGTTGACTGCTTCTTTAACACCTGTACCGCCATCTCTCGGCATGGCGCAGTGGTTAGTGTACTCAGTTAATAATTCGGAGGTTCCAGGTTTAATCCCACGCTGGCGAACCTTTTTTTGCGGGTGCTTGATAAACTCTTTTTCATACAATTTTTTTATTATTTCATTAGCGGCAGCTCGTCACTGTGGTTCTGACGCTGCTTCGCGCTCCAGCATTGCCATCTGGAGCGCGCCATCCACCATCCGCTCCACCATACGCCTCCATACGCCATGTGCCACCATTTCCACCACCATAATCCACCAAAATGATGGATGCTGCAATCCAAAATTTCTATGGTGAACGTTTTTTCAATAGGGGTAATAGCCCGGAATTCGCTATGCTAGTTTTGGCCATTCATTCATTCATTTTATTTCAAGTTCTCTTATTACATCAAAATACACAACACTGGTTAGACCTATAGCCAACTGGCTAGTAGGGGGTCTAAATAAATATGCATTTAAAGGAACAGATTGTGTTAACAAAGCAGATATTTTATAGGTACACTTCAATCATACAAGAAAAAAATCGAAACAAAATATAAGGAGGAAACATATTTGTGATAAGTAATTCTTCTGAGAAGCGTAGTATCCGCTAAACACTTGCAAGGAACTTTGCACCAATTGTACATGCAGTGGCTGACAACGATGAGGAATAATGTCTAAAGTGGGTATGCGCCAAAGTCAATATGGGAACAAGCTTTTGTAATGGTTTAGAGTATTGAACTGCCCACTCGTTACGCTATTCGCATTGTGCGATGACAGGTTGTTATTTCGCTTTCTTAAAACGCGTTATAAGTCGTAATAACGCGATTGCTTTCTCGACATCAAGCCAACTTAAGGCAAGTTTGCGAAAAAGTCCCAAAAACCAGCGTTGCTCAAGGCGGGCCCCCACTGGGCGGGCACCCAGTGGACCGCGGTTTGACCCCACTGCGTAATTGTTGTTAGGTTATTTTCTATAATTACATGTGATGTGGTTATGGACACCAGCGGCGGCTGCAGAACCATCTTGCAAAACTCATTCGTGGACCATAGTCACCTTCGTGCCTGGGTTCAAAGGCAAGAGACGAACACCCGGACCATCGCTCAGATACTTCATCCTAGAACATTTCGAAAACTGCTACAGAGCCCATAATTATATTCACACTGACAGTTCTGTTACGTCTACATCATCCGCTTTTGACGTCTGGATTCCATCTGTTAAAGTCACCATCTCTGCCACTCTCAGTCACTGAACCTCATCTAGAGCCACTGTGCAGGTAGCACTGGGGGGTGTCATTAATTACATCGTGGATCAGACAGCCAAGTACTGGGTAATCTTCACTGACTCAAGAGCAGCGCTGCAGTCGCTGCAGTCTCCATGCACACAGGACCTACTCGTCACGGACATCGAACGCATATGCAAGAAAGCCTGTGACCTCCATCAACACATTGTTCTGCAGTGGATACCTTCCCACTGCGGAATAGAGGCAACGTCCAGGCTGATTATGCTGCTAAAGCTGGACATGGCACTTCCGCAGAAATCACCGGGATACCTTTCTCAAGAAAACACCCAGCAAGGCTAGTGTCAGCCCACGCCTGGCGCCTCCAGCGATTCCTCTGGACAGACCCTAGCCAATAGTATGGGCCTCTGTACAAGATCAATCCATCGTGTCACTTCAGGATGCCACGAAATCTCAACAGGCTAGATGAAACATGTTTGCACCGCATCCGATACAGTTGACTTTGTCGCATTTGATACGCATCCAACAGAGTTGGACTGTCCGACTCAGCATTTTGTGCACAATGTAACTTCGTTGAAGACATCAATCATGTCCTCTGTGAGTGCATGATATACGCATCAAAAAGACAGTATTTGAACATGGCCTTACAAATACAACAGGACAAAAACTTGTAGTTGAAAAAAATTCTAGGCCCATGGCGGAACAGCTGCAGTGCATTATACTCCACAAAAGCGCTACTGACATTCTTATGGGCCACAGGCTCTAAAGAAACGTTGTAAATAGTGCAGTGCATGTGAGTGACTGTTATGTGTATATGTAACTGCGTCTATTGTGTGTATGTCACTGTATATATCGTCGTCATCACCCGGCACATGAAGTAGCCTGTCAGGTAAAAACTCAGGCGAATCCTTCAAGCTTCCTACTAAAATAATTCTATTTCTTTCATCCTCGTGTCAGCCACCACATCAGTAGCAGCGCCATTGGTAAGCCCAGGGTCTGGTTTCATTATTAGGTAAGAAGATATTGTGCACGTCCGCGGAGCTCATCTCTCCCTTAATGCCCTCGCTGCTGTTTCGGCGAGCTTTCGCACGAAAGTGCTAAGTACAACGCACGTTGAAAAGTCAAGTTTTCTCTCCGCAAACAGTCGCTGTTGAGGATGCTCGCCACGGATTCCACACACGAACCTGCCATGGGGTTCGCTATAGAACAGCTGCTTGGCCTTGTGCCGGTGATGTAGATGTGACAGGCGTCATCGCTGGCACTGCCAAGTTACAGTCAACTGAGCAGCTGCTCAGGGCTTCAACGTAGTCGCTGATTGACTTTTCCGGCAGCTGATTGCGTCACTTGAACACATACCGGCTGTACAAATCAGACAGTCCTGGATCAAAGTGCTTCTGAAGAAGCTCAACTATGTCAGCATAGCGGACCACTTCGGGGGTATTCTGCGTGACCAGTGTGCTGGCAGTTTCAGGCAGCATCTGGAGGAACATGCGTTTATTTATAACGACGATAGTCATGCTTAGGATACTTTGACACACTTGTTTGTGTGTCACCCGAAATGGCTAAATGCAACCTCCTCGGCAACGCCCTCAAATATTGACCTGAATTCAGCGATCACACTTCTGCGTACTGCCGATTAAAACGCAATTGTGCGCGTACTTGAGCCGCAACTTCAACACGTCAATGTCATTGGCTCAATCTTTTTCGTACTATAAAATGCATACCTACGTAATTACAAGAAACGTAGTGTTTATTACGCGCGCTAACAATGGAACGTTTTGTGCCATCTGAAACTGGCAACGTCTTGTAAGCGTACTGTACGGTTCCCCGAAGCAACATGAGGACGAAACATGTATGTTTTCCAACTGTCGCAATTTGGCGGCCACTTTCATGTTGCCTCAAGGCGTCATCCCGCCTGTTTCCCATCTGGGAACATCCTGTATGTCTCCCAAATGTCACAATTAGGCCACTGCTTTTATGTCGCCTCAACGTGTCCGTCCTCTGTGTTTCCTATCTGTTACCGTCCTGTATGTCTCCCAGCTGTCGCGATTTGGCCGCCGGTTTTATGTCGCCTCACCGTGTCCATCCTGGATGTGTCCTGTAAGTAGCTACCTACTATGCAGACTAGAAATTAGGCCCGTTGCATTGTCTGCACTGTCTAGCATAATACGGCTGCTGTAATTGAAACGTACATAGACATGTATAGAAAACTGTGTAAAATATTGATTTATTATCATTTGCACTACAGTTTAGAGCATTTTACAGACAATATTCAAACAGATAAAGTACATTTGTCGCTGGCAAAGGAAAGATAAGATTAACAGATCAGCCTTAACCTCATGAAGCTTCAGCACATCATGAACGTGTTAAAGGTTTTACTTTTTTAACATCCTTCTAGGTAATAGAGATTACATTCATTTCTCAAAACGCACTCTTCATAACAGTATCTTCTGATCACAAGGCAATATAAAGGCCTTCAAAACACTATAGGCTACTCATATCTGCTCTGCACACCTAAATTAGTCATTTCATCTACGATATGCAAAGTGTATCACAGTAATTTTTGGGGCTTTACAGGCTAAAAATAAATGTATGCAGCCTTGTAGACTATAAAAGAAGGAACAATCATAACTTCACAACTAGCTCAGAATACATGCGACAGTCCTTAATTGTTGAGAAAAATCAGGATTGTGATAAACAACATCAGCACACACTACCCAGGGCTGCTCAAAAACGCGCACGTGCTAAAATAAAAAAAAATACTGCAGTGAATAAGTATTGGGACAAGCAAAATATCAGAAAACTAGCAGAGATGCCGGGTTGGCACCAAGCTTCTCTACTTAACATGCATCATTGGGAGCAAGACTACAGCCCACAACCAGTATACCCTTCACGTAACATTTGACTGCTGAACTGAAGGCCACGAAATCAAACCTTGGCTGTGGCCGCAATTTCGATCAAAGAAGAAATGGTTTAGAACTGTCTGCTTAGACATGGGTGTATAATAAAGACCCCCCCCCCCCAAGTGGTCAAAATTTCTGAATCCCTCCACTACAGCGTGCCTGATAATTAAACAATGGAACTTAGGCAAAATGCCTATTTTTTCCTGGAGTCTGCTTCGAGCCTCTTTTACATATAAACACGAACTGATGGATGGGCAACATTTAAACCATATGTTTATTGTGCTTATAAGTGCCTATTTTGAGCTTTGTGCCTATATGAGCTTTTCAGTGCCTAGAAAAACTTTTTCGTGTTCGTCAAGCAAACGTTCTGCTTACATAAGCTTTTCATATAGAGAAAAACAAGAAACACTTGGTGTCGCCATATTGACGACAACACGTGGATAGAGCGCTAGTTTTTTTGTTTTTTTTTTTTGATGTCTCAACTACTGGTATAAGGTGCGATTATGCTTCGACGTAGGGTCGATGCGCGCGTGCACTGTGTTATACCTGCGAAAACAGATCATAAGTAGACGCACTGCCACAACCAACGAAAATCTAGACTCGGTCAATGCACTCCGACGCATGTGACATTTGCCAACGCTCCGATAACATCGCACTTTAAACGTCTTTTTAATTGAGCGGGGCTTGTACACCAGCGAGGAAGTGCGAGGCTAGCACCTATAGCGCTAGCAGGCGACCTTCAAAGATTTCTGTCGCTTGGTTCAAGAGTAGTCCAGCGTGGTTGCGTGAGCGTGGCTAGAGTGTACTGTAGCGAAGCTAGGAGAGGCTAACGCTAGTGTATCTACTGCCCCTTGAAGATCCCTTTCGCTAGGTTCGAGAGTAGTGAAGCTCGGCGGTTGCGCTTGGGAAGATAGAGTACAGTGTATTATCTATAACGGACGCTAATCAGCCGAAACTAAGCTAGCCTACCACTGCCGACTACAGCCTACAAGTAAGTGTTTTTTGGCACTTATGTTTCTGATAACGGCAGCTGTCGGAAGTGTGCGAGCAATACAGTAAAAAGAGGAGCCGTTAAATGACCATCTTCTCAGGCGATCGACAGTGGATCACAGTGCTACTTCGTCAATAGAGAAACAATCTATGTGAGAAGCCGGGGAGAAATTGGAAAGGTCAACAATATTTTAAGTTTGATATCCACTTTGAAGCACGCATAGGCATCAAGCTTCAAAAATTGGTTACGAAACCGCCAATATATTTAAATAGCCCCTGAATCTGCACGAACAACAGTTATCTTGTGGTCATTCTACAGGCACACAGATTTATGTTGTTATTTTTATATCCACATCTGTGAACTCGCAAGCACAGAACTCACATGCACATATTACACATAATACAGCCATATGTGAAAGCTTTACTGACACAAGCCACATTCAACTTTTTCGATTATACTATATAGTAGGCCAACATTTAAACTTGTCGAGTAACACATGCAATAAAGGTAACCAAGTTGGGGAAAGATATGCATCATGGACAGGATAACTATTGCGTTGAACACTTAAAGGGAAAGCTTTAAGGATACCCTTTTTTTCGGAGATGCAGGAAAGGTTCGCCTTGTCCCCAATTGACCCGTCGCTGACAGGCTTGCAGAAATAACATGATTACAGCCCCGCAGACGTACAACGCATTTGTGCCCTAAAAGAACTTTGTTTATTCATTTAAATATAAACAACATACGTAAATATATGTTACACAAACGCTTAGAGCACACGATATTTTTTATTTTTGTTAGGAAAAAATTTAAAGAACACCGCACGAAACTTGAAACGTTCATAGGTACCACATAGTGAACGCAAAAAAGAAAAAAAAAGAATAGCAGCGCTCGTAATCACCACAAAACACTCATTCATGTCTTTAGAATAAAGATGATACAATTGCTGATGCAGGCGTCTTCACGCGAGATTTTATTGCAATGATTGATGGCCTTTATGCTTAGGCCATTATGCGTAGGGGGGGGGGGGCAGGGGCCATTTTTTTCCTGGTCACTGAAGAGGGGCGCGCAAAGTCAGCGTATACATGGAGAATTGGGTAGGGGACGCAGCGACCCGAAGGGGGGGTGCAAACTCACCTGATTTATTGACTTCACCCTCCCCCGAGAAAATACAGCAAATACAAATTTTACGCCATGGGACGCGCGCGTGACTGCCACGTTTCACCATATATATATATATATATATATATATATATATATATATATATATATATATATATATATATATATATATATATATATATATATATATATATGAAATAAGGGAGAGAAGTGTATACCTAAGGGCTCGTATTTCCGTGTTTTAACACAATATTAATGGGATATAACAGACAGTAATGCCAAGGAATGTACAGGGGAAGTTATTAGAACCAATGGAATGTAAATAAGAAGAAAGAAGAAAGAAAAGTGGATGAAAAAAAAGTGGATGAAAAAATTACCAGCTGTGAGCAGGAATCGAACCTACGACCTTCGAATAACGCGTTCGATGCACTTTTCTTTCTTCTTTCTTCTTATTTACATTCCATTGGTTCTTATAACTTCCCCTGTACATTCCTTGGCATTACTGTCTGTTATATCCCATTATATATATATATATATATATATATATTTATATATATATATATGTTTGTACGTATGTGTGGGGTGCGTGCGTGTGTCATAACGGGAAAGTGCGAGGGGGTCGGGAATAAGGCACAGTCACTCAACCCTCTGGGTTAGAACTGTTATTGTACTCACAGAAGTTAAAAAACAGCGCTAAAAAGACGAGACAAGAAAAGAAAGGACAACAGGACAGGGCGCTGACTAGCAACCAAATGTGTTTATTTCTTCAGTCAGCATACATATATACCACCGCACAATCGCAAAAAACAGCCTACGTAGCGGCATGTGAGCCTGCGCAGAGGCATTCCAAAAAAATTAGTTTGACAGAAAATTGATTTCCTTCGGAAGGAGGGAAATGGAAGGGAGGCTAACACATGCCTCACCACTGTTATGAATGTGAAAAGCTTCCGAAATGAGACGTGCACGTTCATCGTGGTAGTATGATAAGAAAATGGTATCTTTAAAAGATGGGTGGCAACCGCAGTTGTTACAGTGAAGGGAAAGCTGACTATCTGTAGCGCGATTATGAACTTTGTTTGAATGCTCGCGCAAGCGGTCATTAGCACAACGGCCCGTTTGCCCTATATAACACCGACCACAGGAAAGAGGAATCTTGTAGACAACGCCATGACGACATTTCACAAACTTGTGCCTGTGCTTCTTAGTACATCCTTTTTTGTACGGTGCCTCACGATTAACATGCTGGCATAAGCTGCCTAGCTTATTTTGGGCGGAAAATAGCAGCTTAATGCCTGCCCTGGCGACAACTTTTTTTAAATTGTGCGCTACCTTGTGCACATAGGGGATAACTGCTACGCTTTTTAGCCGGCTATTTTCAGACTGCACAGTGGCCGGGCGCTTGTCCTTACAGACTGCTACATTCTACATTCTACGGCATAAGAGCTATTGCCCCTAAAAATCCACGGTCTCCTGCCAGTGTTACGTCACGACATCGGAAGGCGACTCAGAAGACGGCAGCTGGCGGGGAATTGTTAGCTCTTCGGAAGCAAGCGCAAGAATTTGGAGAAGGGGTGAGAAGATGATCGCGTGATCATGCACTGCGTGCGCATGAGCGCGTCGATTGCACCTGCAAGCGACGCACGACACTGAATGACATTGTGTCGGTTGGTGTGAGCTTACATGACATTTAGCAAGATCATGTATAACATAGGCATTTATAGCAAGGTGAAGAAAAGAGAAGTGATTCTGAAGAATTGAGAAAGGAGGAAGGGTGATGGTAAAGCATAACGTAGGATGTATAGTGACACGCCGGCAAAGGGAAGCGTGTGTGAAGGATGGAAGAGAGTGGAGCGCGGCATAGCCGTGAATTGTATAGCATGCAATTATTTCGGAAAGCGAAATTATAGCATGGAAATTTGGCGTTCTAGCCGTACAGCACGCTGCATGGCTAGAACAATAGGGTTTGCCTTCCCGAGAAAGAGACCGTCGCAGAAGGAGCGCTAACCCTAAGCGATTCGCACACAATATTGTCTTACAAAGTATCCCCACCAGTCCTCACCTCTTTAAAAAAAGTGTACTCCTTGAGTTACATGACATGACACGCATGTCGTAATTATCATGTTTAGATGTGTCATTTACCTCTGTCGTCTGTTCGCGTCGCGTAATATGAAGTTAGCGAAACAGCCGCGAGTGTATCATGAGCGTATAGCATTTACTGACGTTACATGACACGCATGTCATATCAACCTTTCTCATTCGTGCCTCGCATATCATCGTTTCCCAATGTACGTGGGATCTGCCAATTTTTCGCAAACAAATCATCAACCACATAGGGAAAAGCGACTGTGGCGTTTCGCTCGCTTCCTCTGGAGAACCAAATACAAGAAGATTATTACGATGGCTTCTGTCTTCTAGGTCAACGAGTTTTTTTTCCAAGATACGGATAGTTTTTTGGAAGCGCGCAATTTTCGTGCCGAATTCTTTAAGCGTTGATGCAGATGCTTCGACTTGTTACAATTTGGATTCAAGTATGCCCAGCCTATTTTGCATCAGCTTTTGGCCCTCCGGAAGCTGCTGAAGCATCTCATTGGTGTTGGGTCCAGGATTTAATTGATTATCCCCAGAAAGCATCAGCAGAGATAAAAGAACGTCCTGTGCGAGCCAACAAAACACACAGACACTTTAGGGGCACCCCAGCTAAAGCAAGCATTGGTTATTACACCTTATAGATGCATTTTTCTTACTAACCTGCACAAAAAGCAGAAAAGGGTTCATGGTGGTGTTGACGGGGTACCAGTTGACGTGCCCACTGATACCAGCCGTGCCCATTGATACCAAAATGGAAATGCCATTTTCAAGTTTCGTAGAGGGCTGGCTACTCCTCATTCTGCAGAGCCATTTAGGCACAATTTTATTATTCATAACTGCTCTTTAGTGCAGTCTCCGCTACTAGACTCCTTTTACTAATATTGGTGCTGCGTCAAGGCCCTACCACCGATTTGAAGAAAAGTAAACCTTATAATGTTTGATTTCAATTACATACATTTTTATTGCATATATATGCATATATTTGTAAACATTATTTCTAACAATAATTTATTGCGCCGACAAATGACCAGAACGTATGATTAGATTTTGCAGGAATAAAAAATACCATGAATTGAAGTGACATCATCAAGCATTCCTTTGGCAAGCCAAGAAGTATATATAGTTTTCAATTGTTTCACAAAGTAATCGATCGCTGAAGTGTCCTTAATTAAAAAAAAGAGAGGAACGCATGATCTCTGTGGAGACAAGCGGAACTTTCATACTGTACAGTGTCGTATAGGTTTGCACTTATTTAGACAAACACTTGTACTGAGGTCGTGTGTAGTCAGAAGTGTGGTTTGTCAGAACCACTAATTCACTCTGATCTAGGCCACTGTACCTTACATCTTGCGCCAATAATAACTGCGTGTCCGGGTCCAAAAGCAGCGCTTTACGATAATTTCTGCACTGAAAATCCTGTATGACCATTTGTCCTTTATCAAATGCGGAACATTACCAAAAAACCAGTCTATAACGTAGCCAATATAATAGCCTTCCTATTTGATTACGAGTTGCCCCGCCGTACATGGCTGAGGTACTCGGCTGCTGACCAGCAGATCGCGGGAATGAATCCAGGCTGCGGCGGCTGCATTTTAGATGAGGCGAAACTTCTATAAGCCCGTGTGCTCAGCTTCGCATGCACGTTAAAGAAGCTCAGGTGGTAAAAATTTCTGGAGCCCTCCACTACGGCATCTCTCAAAAACATATAGTAGTTTTGAGACGTTAAACCCCTACGTATTATAACACTTGATTATAAAGTTTGTTATTTGATTTGCGTAGTCCATAGACTGCAAAAAAAAAAGGGAGCGAGAATGGAGAAACGGGCTTCGTTCCTCCTTCAGCGCAGCGACTCCCTCCCTTTTGGGTGCTTTACCCGTCGCGCCCTCTCGCGGCAAGGACCAAAGGAGCAACGTTCCTCCTTCAGCGTTCAAGTTTCTCCTCAATCACGGGGGTCTTGCGCGCCCGCATGCGCACGCCGAGGCTAGCCGGCCACGGCCAGTCACGAGCGATTGCTTTCACCTAAGATTGATGCAAGCAATGCAGGAGCAACGTTTTCTTTCGTTTTATTAGTGTAGAGTAAAAGCCTCTCTTTTTTTATCGTCAGGCACTCGCACGATGCTCCGCACACATCCACGTGTGTCTCGTGTTGTTTCATACTACCAATTTGTCATGCATACAAGGAGCTCTGCTTCCCAAGCAGTCTTGCTGTATCGATTACCTTAAAGTGTACAAAAATAATAATTTTTTTCGGTGTCGACATATTTGGTAAGCCCACGCATTTTTAGTTTCGCACGACACCAACAGCACTCATGAATGAGCGAGCCGCGTAAAAAAGCATCACAATTAATTTTTCAACATTGCAGGAAACCTGATACCACTCTACAGTCCACGCGTGAAAGCACGACCATATACAATTGATAGAGTTATACGTGCCACTACTGCCATATGGATGTTCTTTGCAGTTTACCCCCATTCGAATACGGCCGCCGTGGCCGGAAGTCGAACCTGCGTACTCCAGCATAGTCACACGACACCCAATAAGGCTATGCTACCACGGATGGTGAAAGCACAAAGGGAAACAGGCTGCGAAGTTTCACCCAGCGTTTATTCGCCAGACTAAGTTACAACCATCAGAAACGCTTTAAACATCATCATAACTAAACTTTTGTGAAAAGTGAACAAATGACTTAAGTATGTTAAACCAAATTTTCAATCGCATTTGTTTTGAATTGCTTATGCCAGCACTGAAAAGTAGGAAGGAATAATGCACGCGTGCCGTATGCCTTTCTCGTGTATGATTCTCCTTTGTCGTTAGTACACAAAATGCAATTCTAGTAACAGCTGTGCACAGCAAGTAAGTACTAACGCTCACTCACCTTTGTGAAAAGAGTATTCTGAATCCAGAATAATAACCATCACAGCCACAGCGCTAACAACAAAATTGTGGCACGCACTATGATTGCAAGTAGACAAACAAAGCTAATCGCGAGAGGCATCTGAAGCAGAAAAGTATGTAGGGACAACATTCTGTAAAGTTTAGTAAATTTGCGCACTGCAGCGATAGCGAGGAGGAGGAGGAGGAAGGGAACAAATGAAAGGCAGGGAGGTCAACCAGACACACGTCTGGTTTGCTACCCTGCACTGGGGGAAGGGGTGAGGGGCTTAAAGGAGAAGAGAGAGAGAAGTGAAGGGCAACGTGTGTGTAAATATGACCTTGTCCATTGCACGCTTATAAGCGGTCGCGTAGTCCGGTCGTCTTTAGAAAACTTAGCAATGCCCGCGTCGCTTTGCTGGCTAGCGACACGTAGAGCCATGAGCCAAGTATCTTCTCTTCAGAAAAAGGTCTGCTGTCTAGGGTCTCTAACGTTTCGCGAAGCAAGTTGCGTTCGCTCGCAAAACGTTCACATGAATACAGTAGATGTTCTATTGTCTCGTCAGTGTCACACAATTCACATCGGGAGCTATTCGCCATTCCTATGCGAAAGGAGTACGCCTTTGTAAAAGCTACTCCTAACCACAGGCGGCACAGTGAAGTTGCATCCTGGCGGGAGAGGTCCGATAGAAATTGAAGCTTTCTCGATGGGTCCAATTTGTGTAGGCGGCGGTTCCTGACACTGGGGTCACTCAGCCAAGTTTCCGACATGGTGTTGGCGAACGAGTGAAGGCCCCTTGCAGCGTCGATTCTCGACAATGCAATTGGGGTTGTCTGGGCGTCCGCGTGGGCGGATCGGGCAGCATTATCAGCAAGGTCATTACCAACAATACCACAATGTCCCGGTAACCACTGGAACACCACGTCATGTCCTTTCGATAAAACTTCGTGAATCACTTCTCTTATTTCATTCACTACTTGTTGATGCTCCCTCTGTCGTAAAGGTGATTGCAAGCTCTGAAGGGATGCCTTGGAGTCGCAGAACACAGCCAATTTTCGAGGTCGGGCTTCCGCGATATAAAGTATAGAGGCACGTAAGGCAGCAATCTCCGCTGCTATGGATGTTGTCCTATGCGACAGTTTGAGCTTTATAGTGACCTGGTACGCCGGAATGACAACAGCATCTGTGGAGCTGTCAGCCGAGACCCATCCATCGGTGTAAATGTGGGTCCTCTGGCCGTATTTTTCGTTGAGTAGCGACAATGTCGCCTGTTGTAGGACCACTGTTGAATGACGGCTCTTGTGATAGTTCCTCCACTCAAGTATTAGAGCTGCCGCGACGCCAACAGCCACTGGTATAGCTCACGAAAAAATACCGTCGGATGCGAGGTCATCGCTTATTTCTCTCCCAAGACCCGCGTTGTAACGTCCACGCACACTGCTAGGACGGTCGTTACCGCATAAAAAACATTGTCATTGAAGGGCTAGTGGTGTGCTGTATTCTTGGCTAACGGTCACACATGTGGTATGCACGTAAAAAGAATATTAGCAAATGTTAACACGAAACAACTAAACGAGGTCGACGTGACCACAGAACACCTACCACGACGGAGACAAAGTTTGATCTGCATGCTGCGCCCTCTCTACGTAACAAGAAAAAATAAAAAACGTGACCTCAAATATGGCTAACGCGCGGCAAGTGTTTGCATTCTCGGAGGCTTCAAGAAAAAAAAAGTAACTGTGGCACTGGTCGAGAGATGGCGCAGCGTTTGGAATGCTGTGGGCCTTCTATGCATGGTTTGGTTGTATTCGCCTTCATGAAAACCTGATAAGCTCTAGTAATTATTCCGTTCTTTATTGTGCCGCCATTGATAAAATTACGTTTGTCTAAGCATCAGATACAATATATTTACGTGTGCGCATGTTGTGGTATTGATACAAACCGTAAAAAAGTGTAAGAAAACCTACTTGTAACTTGTGCCACTATGGTCAGTCGAAATTCATCGCTATATAAGCTGGTGCGCTTTCATAGTAGGGTGTTAGTAAATACGTCGAAGAATTCTGCTTTCGGCCACGATAGTGAACGGACGCAGGATGCAGGGCTCCGTCGGAGCGGCTTCAGTGGCCCTTGAGGGCCGCGGTAACAGGTCAAC
Source organism: Rhipicephalus microplus (assembly GCF_043290135.1). Taxonomy (NCBI): domain Eukaryota; kingdom Metazoa; phylum Arthropoda; class Arachnida; order Ixodida; family Ixodidae; genus Rhipicephalus; species Rhipicephalus microplus. The sequence continues at coordinate 109,851,080 of NC_134708.1, read as the reverse complement.
TGAAGAGTACCAAGTCATTCTGCCTCATCTGCCAACAAGACGCGTTGCTATAAATACTGTGTTTTTGCACGGAGACGTTCGAGCGAGACCCCACAGGGTTGAAAACTTCAGAGACGCGTTGGGCCCCACTGAAGTGCTAACGGACATCATAGCACTCGGAGCGTACCAGATTAATCACGTCTTGTCGGTTACACTGAACGGAGAAGACGTGACGAAGAAACTGCTGGCGTTCAAGGAACTTCAGGGGCAGGGACACCGGTGTCTCATCGTTGATCCCCAGGACCGGCAGATAAAAGTGCGGCTTCATTGGCTGCTTTACGGAGTCGCCGATGAGGATGTGCGGATGACTTTCGCGGCCTTCGGCAATGTTGTCGAAATGAATCGAGAACGCTGGAGAGTCGACGGCGTCAGCGATAAAGCGTCGACGACCGGAACCATGCTACTCAACCTAAAGAGTGGAGTAACGGTGCAGGACTTTCCGCACCAAGTGCGCGTTGCAGGGAAATCGGCCCTAGTTGTGGCGCCGGGCAGGCCTATGCAATGCTTGCGGTGCAAAGGGACTGGTCATGTACGGCGAGACTGCAGGGTGCCGCGGTGTTCAATTTGTCGGCAATTTGGGCATCGAGACGCTCAGTGCGTCCGGTCATATGCAGCAGTTACGAGCGCTGCAACGTGCGATGAGATCTAAGAGCAGACAATGGACGCCGCTGAGGCGGAAGACACGGCTAAGGGGGAGGAGATGCTGCTAGTTCTCTGGTTGAACGTGGGCCGGTTTCGCCTGAAGATTATGATACAGCGTCGGAACCCGCGGAGAGAGAAACGGCTAAGGCAGACACCAGCGAAGGGAATTCCACTGAAAACGCACAAAGCCAATTGGTGGACATGTCGACGTAAGCGGCGAGAGGACGCGACATGCCAGCGCACGGATTGACCCGCGGGATCAACACTAGCTCGGCGGTCTAGCGTTCGCTGGAGCAATCTGCGGGCACTGCTCACGAGAGCAAAATTGAGAGACCGCCAGCGAAGGCGACACCGGGGCGGTGCTCGGGCCTCAGAGCGAGGTCCAATCTGCCTGTGAATCGACCGGTTCGCACTCTAAGGGACCAGCAGCTAACTGATGCCGGAACACCGGATGGCCCCGGAGACGTCTAGCAGGGAGCTAGACGTACACGGTAAGTACCATGCTCCGGGCCTACCCCCTCCTTTTTTTGCGAGTAACGATGGCTAGTCACTGGGCATTGAGCTTTGCAACCTTAAATGTCCGAGGTTTGGCCTCCAGGAAAAATCAGGCTCAAGTGTATCGCTTGTTGATTGACCAATATATTGACGTGTTAGCCATGCAGGAGACAAAAGTGGAAGGTGAGGAGAAGACCCGGAGCATGATGCTGCGGTTAACGTCTAAATATTATGCCATAGTTAGTCACGCAAACGGAACTTTGGCCGGTTGTGCGCTTTTTGTTAAAAAGATTCCGGAATTTATTGCTGAAAGTCACTTTTCTTGTGACTCTGGTAGAACAGTGACATGTGATTTTAGTACTTGCGAAACGGAATGGCGCGTCATTTGTGTCTATGCACCGAACGTGGAGGCAGACCGAGAAACTATCTTTTCGTTAATTAAGCAACATTTACGGACACCAAAACAGCTTGTTTTATTGGGGGATTTCAATTGTGAATTGAGTGCAAAGGATAGAATTAATAACCGCCATGTGCGAGACAGAAGTATTGAAGTGCTCTATGACTTGCTGAATTAATCTGACCAGGATGATGCTGTGGAGTGCCTCAAAGCAGGTCGCGAAGTTCGATTTACGCATTTTCAAAGAACCAGTCACGCACTTCTCGATAGGATATACATGGTGGGGGGAGACGCTAGCTAAAAGCAATAGTTACCTTCATCTCTTCCCCAGTACAGGGTAGCAAACCGGATGTGCGTCTGGTTAACCTCCCTGCCTTTTCTTGCATCTTTATCTCTCTCTCTCTCCCCCTCTACACAGTCTTACCTGTCTCTTTCTCTGACTATTGTTTTGTACAATGCAACGTGGGGCTTAAACAAAAAGAAAACAAATTTAGTTGGGATTTATGAAAGTTTAACGCTAAACTACTTTGGGATGAAATTTTTAATTATTTTGTGATTGAGGGAATTAAGAACATTAAAGTGATCGGAGCCTGTAATGTTGGCGAGGAATGGGAGCTTTTGAAGCAAAGCGTTAAAATGAAAGCCATATCTAGATCTAGCACGTTAAAATGACAAGAAAGAATGAAAGAAAATGAACTCAGAACAACGCTTCAGAAATTGATAGCATTAGAAAGCAAGGAGCCCGGTGCATATAAGGAAGATATTCGAACGGTAAAACGACAAATTGAGCTAGTAGAGCAGGAACGCTACAGAGGAGCCCTTATTCGAGCGAGAGCCGAGGTGTGGGCTATGGAGGAAACTCCTACCAAGCGCGCACTTGGAATCGAGAAATCACGAGCGCGTCGTTATCACATCGACGAAATAGAGGAAAATCGAATTCTGCTAATTACTAACAGAACTATCGCTGAAGCTTTCTTTCGGTATTACAAGGGTCTCTTCGCAGCCGCATTAGTAGATGTTACGAAGATCAAGGGCACTTTCTTGAGCCGGATGCCGCAATTATCCCTCAAAACGAAAGAAGCGTTGGAGAGGCCTATAAAAGTTTCTGAAATTGAATATGCAATAGATAGTCTTGCCGCTGGGAAGTCGCCGGGGCCTTACGGTCTCGGTGCGATGGGGTATAAAGCTTTTAAAACAGAAGTTTCAGCAGTGTTACAAGCTGTGTTCAAGGAAGCCTACGCAATCAAAGCGTTGCCACCTTCATTTGCCGAGACGCACACTATTCTAATACCTAAGACGGATGACAAATGAAAATGAAAACTAGTTTCGTCATATAGGCCCATTTCGCTAACCAACACTGACTACAAAATACTCATGAAAGAGTTGGCTGGTAGATTGCAGTCCATAATCGCCGGAATAGTTGGGGAGCACCAAACGTGTGGCATCAAGGGGCACTCAATGTTGATGAACGCACACACAATGCGATGCGTCCTTGAGAGTTGCGATGCTTTTAATTCATGTTGCGATCCTCCAGCTTGATTTAGAAAAGGCTTTTGACTGCGTCCCGCAAGATGTGTTATTCTCCATACTTGAACAAGTCAATGTCGGATCGGGGATTACAGAGGGCATAGTTTTGGCGTATAAGAACTCTACTACACGACCAATTATTAACAAGATCCCGGGGTCTCCCATTAGGCTGGAACGGTCTGTACGCCAGGGATGTCCGGCAAGTCCACTCTTGTTTGCATTGTACATAGAGAGCTTATGCTTGGCCATAATAGAAAATGAGACCATCCGTGGTTTCAGACTGCTTGACGCCGAGGTAAAGGTTTTCGCATACGCTGATGATGTAGCAGTGTGTTGCACCACCAAAGAGAGTGTACAAGAGACAGTTGCCGTTGTTCAAAATTTTTGAGAAATTACAGGAAGTCGGGTTAATTGGGGAAAGTGTCTGGGGTTGTGGCACGGAGACTGTACATCAACCCCAGATACCTATGCTAACTTTCACTGGTTTAATACTCCAGTAAAATATCTAGGCGTGCCTGTCCAGCACTACAAAGACACCAATGATTACTGTACTGAACAAATAGAAGAAACGCGCGAAAGGACAGCGCAGTGGAATGGCAACTGTCTCTCAAGGTTTGCCAGAGCCACTGTATACAACATATTTTTAATGAGCAAATTATGGTATGAGATGCAGGTTTTGTGTTGCTCACGGGTGCATGTGCAAAAGCTGCATAGGATATTTGCTGTGTTTATATGGGGGTCTACTTGGGAAAAATGTAGTAGGACAAATCTATTCAGAAGAGTAAAACCGGGGGACTAAGCCTGTCGCATCTGTTTGTGCGACAACTAGTTAATCGTTTTGTTTTCTTTCGAGATGTTCAACACCCCTTCTTAAGAACGGTATGCCAGTTATGCCTTTATCGTGTTCTGCCTAACTTTGTGGTTAGCCCCGTGAGCATGCCGGGAGCTACGCGAGGTTTCTTTAAGGAAGTGGCGGACAGTGTCCGGTTCTTGTCAACTCGGTTTTCCAATGAATACCTTTTTTCGGTCGGGCGAAAGAAATTGCATAAAGACATATGCGGCATGATGTTTGCAGTTCCTATGTATACGTTAATAAATAGCGGGGAAGGAGACAATGATGTTCTTAAGCGTGTTAAGACAATGCAAATTCAGTCTAGTGCAAAAAGCTTTTTTTTTTTAAATTACACTCCGGAACACTACCGGTTAAGACTTTTTTAGAAGATAGAGGAGTTTATATGCAATGGGGTTCGAACTGTTTGATCTGCCGAAAACCGAAGACAATAGATCACGTTTTTCTCCTTTGTTGGGAAGGGGTTTACTTCTGGGATGTTTTACAGAGAACTCTAAAAAAGGAACTTCCCTTACATTCACTGGGTATCAGGTTTTTAACTATAGAAAAAGAGGAGGGACTGCCTTTGATCTTATAGTGCTGCTTGGCCTCCATTATCTATGGCTGGCAAGAATGGCCGGTTACTACTGTGACCCTGACAGGCGTCGGGCCCGTATGCTTTTCCGCGAAAGCATTGCTCAGTACATTGATATGCTCAAACAACAAGATTTTGTTCCGAAATGGCTCTCCAGGGTCGAACCCCTGGTGAACCTGAAGGAATTTTAGCACTGTAATTACTAATAGTTCCACGACTGTTTTGTCATCACTTCTGTTTGTATGTTACTGTTTACAGTGGCTTATATTGATGCATGTACCTTGTTCAAAACCGGTATTAAAGAAAAAAAAGAGTAAACACGTCGAAGTGTGGGCCATTGCTGTGAAGGGTTGATAGTGCTCTTGTTGCGTACTTGTTGCGTACTACATGTGTAGTATGTCTCCATGTGTGCATGTCTAGCTATATGCATTGCATCAGCACATTTTAGGCTTCCGGTGTTCGTGAGTAATCCTGAACGGGCTGAGGCGTAAACAATTCGCAAGGGAGCTGTGATAGTGGTATGTCAACGTACGTCATGGCAGAATTAATTTTTAGTATCGTTCAGTCCCTCCAGATGGCGCCAGCTACCACCTACTTCACGGCTATAACGCTCTCACACCTCCAGGTACTTATATAACGTTGAACATCTATCTATCAATGCTGCACTACTGAGTCGGAATGGTTTCGCTGTGATCGAGTGTACAGTTCGGCGGCACATCTCGTGACCTGCGGACCCGTAAACGCACGGATAACGTAGCTACACTATGTGAATCCTCGAAATATAAATACAGCAAGCCTTGCATGCACTCTTCAGGTGAGAGCTCTGCAGTATCCGTGTCTTTCAGAGTGAACTTGGCTTCGCTGACCGAACGAAACCTGCTTGCTCCGTCGTTCTCTTTCGCGATGTCTTCATCGCCCCAGGTTCGTCTGCTTCTTTTTATAATCATTTCGTTCAATATCAAGCTCAGCGGGACCGTTTTTTTGTAATTTTCAGTGCCGTGTACTCCTTATCGGTCGAGATTCGTTGCTTTTTCTAAGCCTATTCACTTCGCCTAGGGGCAGCCATGTTGATTTTCATAAGGAGGAACATGTTTCTCCGTGAATGAGGGAGCAACGTTTCTCTATTTAATGACGAACATTGGGGACATCGCCGTTCTTCCCTAAATGAAGAGAACGTCACTCCATTTTTTAAGAATGATGGTGCTGCCATGCGCGCAATGATTACTACAGAAAAAAATAGCATTCATATAAGTACCCAGTCACCCTGAATTCTGTGCTGACTACGAGGTAAAAAGAGCGGCGAGTTCAAAAGCAACGCTCCCTGTGCGGTAGCCGGTGAATCATATATCGAGACGAGATGCATGTTCAGTAAGCCACCGCGATCAGATGCGCACCACTTACGCACTGTTTGTTTCCTGCAGACATTGTCACGCACGTTTACGACTTCATGCTCATCGCATGTAGAAAAATTCTGATCATAAACGTTTCACGACATTTTTGACGTCAACATTCTGTTACTATAGTCTGACCGGTAAGCTTCCCGTTGCGCAAAAGAAGAAAAGTGGCATAAAAAGTGATCCTTGGTCCTGTTAGCGCACTTCATCATGTTTTGACTTGTGTCTTCGCAAATACTGCAGTTGTGCACTGCGAGGTCACCCAAACCAACATTTTTAAATCGCTTATATCTTATGCTATTTCTTTGAAAATCAGTCCTCGATGGTTATGTATGTTATTAACTGCAGGGTTGGCTTCTAGCTAAACGTCTATCGTATAATACAACGTCTTCAAGAACGCTTTAGGTTTGTTGAAGAAGTATCGATGTTCTCAAGACCGCATTTCAGTTTTCTAACGCATCAGGAGTGGGACAACTAAGTGGCCATCCAGATGTGTTTGCTGTTTTTTTAAATATTGCTGTACAGTTAACAAAAAAGTTTACGTCGATGCTTAATTACCAAGCTTAGGAAAAACTTTCTGAAGTATGTTTAATAAATTGTGTTCTTGATGAAGCGTTTACGACCCAGCCTTTTTTTTTCTGTTCCAAAAATAACTATGTTCTTAGGCTTTGTGTTTTCAGGTAGTATACAAGAGGTTATTGCTCACCTGCCATATCATATTAGGTTAACATTTTACGTGGCGTAAAACAGGCACTTAAAAAGTGTTCCGCACTCGCCGTCATGGTTGCCTGCGGTGCTGACTGACGCCCCCACGTTTGAAGGCACATCTGTACTAAAAAACGTAGACGGTTTGATAGCCGACGTGGTATAGCTTATTTCATAGAGCATCAGGCGCGTTATTCGAAGGTAGCAGGCTCAGTCACTGCCCACGGAGTCACCTTTTCGTCCACTTTGTTTTTTGAGATTTTTGCTACAAATACTTTTACTAACACCCCTCAAACTTTCTGTACGCATGATTGTATAATAAACCTCAATATTATTTTGTCTAACAATGACAACGAGCTCATAATATTACACTTCTTTCTTTCTCATAACAGAGTGGTGCGTAGTCATTACATACACGCCACCAGATTTCTCTGAATTTTGGTCGAAAAAAATCTCCCTGTCTCATTGTGAAATTTTTTCTAGCAACGCCAACGTGTGCAAGTTCCCCGCGTACAATTGTCGCCATTTTCGCACAAACTGGAATGGACGTAGTAGTAAGTATTGCGTAAAAGCTGTTGTGGGCTAATTCACTGAGAGAGCAGTTCGTAAAATATGTTGGAAATTCATACAAACATGTCGAGAATCTTCGCGCATTTGAACGTGTTCACTAGACGACTTTAGTATGAATAGCTCAATGCAATTCGAATTGTAATCAGGCTTTCTCAAAAGAAAAGGGCCTTCGAGTTGACATGAGTCCATTACAGACGCCAGTAATCTTTGAGACGCCCGCGGAGGTAATCGCACACCAAGAAATCCGCTTCATCCTAATTGAAGCCCCAGGGAAACATTTTCAAAGGCTTGCAAGGAGATTATATAAATCGGTGTGTTTTCAAGAGGCTTTAGATGATAGCCGTTTTCGTGAATAGCCTTTTACGGCAATTTTCATTTGAAAACTCGAAAAGCTAGGGTGCTTTTCGTTCAAGAGAAATTTGGGCGTGATATCCCAAATTGTTTGAGGAATCTATTATTGTGATGCTAAGCAGAAGCGTTCAGGGTAAAATCCGCGTCTCCACGACCACTTTTCTTCGAAACTCACCAGGAACAAGAAAGTAGTTATAAAAATGAAAAGCACATTTGGGCCCCATGAATCACGAGGGGCAAGAAAAGGAATCTAAGTGGTCTAAATGAATTTGTTCGCTTGACTTCAAATCAGGTAATGGTCAAGTATAGTGAATTTTAGTGGTGGTGCCAGCCTCTTCTTAAGTTATCTAATAATTGCGTATGTCGCTGTTATGTGCTACATTTCTAACCTTTGTGAATATTACCAACTACACTTCATTTGCAATAGCTTAGTTGTATTTTTCCCCCAAGTGAAAAAATGGCCTAAGTTTGATCCATATGTTAACGGCCACCTTCAGTATATACGCTCTAGTTTTTGAAGCAAGGTGTATTAGCATAAAAAATTATCTTGAATTTCATTCTGACAAGCAGTTTTGTCCCGCCGAGTATTCTCCTCTCAGAAGCGACCGAGTGTGGGAAATAGGCGTGAGTATAAAAAGCGGTGTTGCGATACATTTTCAAGTCATGTTCAGAGTGAATATGCGGACACTTATACAAAAGCAACAGGACTGAAATAAATGAAGTCATTCAGATAAAAGTAACGCAAGGACGTGAGACAAATGCGTCATCGGCTTTTCTTCACTGACAACACTGTGTCCTAGACAGATGTGCTTTTTAAAAAGAATTGGCCGCGTGCATTTGTGCTTAACTGCAAAGGACGTTAAAAGAAGATAAATTTCTGTGTGGACGTAGTAGCGTGTCGCTTTAGGAATGCATGGGACGCAACCACTTTTCCGTTTATGCTACCTAATACTTGTGTATTTATGTGCCTCAATTATGCGTAATATTTGCTGTTGGATTGGCAATGTTCGCAAGAATGAATATTGCCATGGCATCAAGATGACTGCACGTTGAGCAAAGGGTAAAACTTCTGCCGGGTGGCAGAATAGATTGACAAACAGATGAGCATACAGGCAGACAGACCGAAATTTCTGCGTTAAAGTATCGCAAGAAAAGCTGCCGTCTTCAATACAACAGTATCCCGGCCAGTCCGTTGATATAACTCTTGTTCATGGCTACTTAGGATCCCATTCACGTCACATAAACTCGTAGGCGTCACCGGCGAACACCCTAACTTTGTGACAGCTGACGTGAGAGAAGAGGCTGCTTGCGCCCGAGTATTTCTTTGTTATCCAGAAAATTATGCGGCTTCATTAATTTTATGAATTTTATTTCCTGAGCCCCAGACGACCTTAAGCTTCGTTTGAAATCAGTTGACTATTCCGAAATCTATTTATGCATAAAAAAAAAGATGAGATAGAAGTGGTTCACGGAAATGAAGTAACATATATTCACTTGTTTCCGTTAAGCATTACGTACTTTCATGCATGAAGTTAATTTATAGCACGCATTATTTTTACAGCTACAAACGCTGATAGCTATCTGGCTGAAAAGCATGTCTTCGTCAGTGTCGAATATACTCGCTCTTGAACATCTAAGCCCGTGCAGAACAAGTTTGTTATGTTTGTTTAAAGAAATTGAAGACGGCACTTTCACTCTACAAGTCTGACATTTAGCCCTTTAATGCATGTTCCCCTTGCCCATACTGGCATGTGTGCGAAATTTCTCAAGCGTACTATTTTTAGGAATATTCGCACATATATAAACTCTGAATTCTTTGCCAGTATGCAGAATCAACAGATTTGTAAAAAAAGTAAAAGCTACTTTTATTACGTCAATGTTTTTCTTTTGGAATCGCTGTGTCACCTGCTGGTTTTTAAGTCAGCCGAGTCATAAGATTGGGTTTCGCGTCACCTGACACCATAACAATTTGGTTGTCGCTGAAAGAATTTTTGCAGTTTGAGTGAAGATGTTATGCACTTCAATTAGCTGGCACCTAGCAGTTTAGTTATCGCCAGCGGTCGGCCCTTCAAACCTGCTCAAAGCTGATTCCTAAGCCATGTTGAATTTCACAATGAATATGATGCAACACTTTTTCATAAGAGAGTTCCTAGAACGACAAGGAGTCGAGTGCAACTAAAGCCATCTAGCGTGTCAGGTGGCAACAGTACTGCGACGCACTTTTACGTAGCCTGCATTATTGGATGGTCGTCTTTTCGTTCTTTTTGTCCCGTTTGAGGTTCACTTATGTGTTACATCGGCTACCCTCTCTATCATCCTTGCAGTAACCACCTTTTTAAAAAGCGCTTACTCAAATTGAAAGTTAGGCAAATAAACAAACAAATCTCAACAATATGAAGCAAGTTAACATACCATGGTAATGTACAGTTTGCCAGCAGAATTCACATCGCAATACAACGTTGACAAACCGACATTTCTACTCTCTCCCTTAGTGTATGAAGTAACAAATCGTTTCGCATGCAGGAACGCATAGTAGAACATCGCAAGCTCTTATCTAGACTGGTGTTCCTTGTAACTATAAGTCTTCCAGAAAAAGGTTCGATGTTTTCTCAAGTGGCGTGGTCCAAGTAATTTCCGTGATCTGAAGGGGAATCTGTATCAATTAGTGTCTTCTTGAACACTCCTTTTTCATTTTCTCATTTTATGCTCTAAAATGTATGCTGAACGTTCCCATCTTCTTTACCACAGTAGCACTCCAGTGAGTATTACCCTCTCTTACCTCTAGGTTCGCAAACTGGACTTGGTCTAGTTAACCTTCCGATCTTTCTGATATTTTTTCTCGCTCTCTGCCCCTGTATCGGTGAATCTTGTTCAAGAAGTTGCATAGAGATGTAGATTGATATGTAGGGTTTAGAGTCCCAAAACTACCATACGATTATTAGAAACACCATAGTGGAGGTTTGCGAAAATTTTGACCACCTGTGGTTCTTTAACGTGCACCAAAATCTGAGCACACGCGCCTATGCAGGGATATGTTACTTCCAATCGAAGCTTGTGTATTAACATCCCTCGGTGTCGTTGAATATCTGCCACTGTGAAGAATTTTCTATGTGAATCACCTGCTGCATGCCCTTTGTCGTCATCATGGTCGTCATTGTCATCATTTTGAAGTCAGCGCCTGATGTCTATAGCTTTCCTGAGATATATGTTTCTGAACGCAACAGAATAATCAGGTTCGTTCACAGCCTTCTTTTCATAAGCTTGTCACAGGTCGCTTCTGACTGGACATCTCAGACGTACCTTTATGAAGGGAGCGTCATTGCGCATCAATTGGAACTCTCATAAAATGCCTACTGCAAGTAGAACTGCAAGAAAAACCGACCACGCTGTATTACACATCTTGCGAACAAGTGAAAGAGCCACAGTACGAATGCTATGCAGTTAGCACACCTGAAGAGCTGCGCTTCTTCGAAGCTCTCCCTGACCATCATGATCAACTATGCCGAAGGATTTTTTCTGAAAGTACCTTTATGTAATGAACTTGTGAAATCCACATGTTGAGTCGTCAATCAGAAGAACACAGGACGCGGTGGGTGCTCGTCCTGCCTCTCTGTTTTGTTAATGCCTTGTTTTCTTGCGCCAAAAACTGCCGTTAGCTTAACGCGACTTCTCATGTTGCAGGACTTCAGCGTTGCTTTTTTGGTTTTTCATGAAGTTTTATGCACTGGCAGAACTGTGTGGTTATGTGTCGGGCGTCCACGAGAACAGGCTGGGTACCTGTAGGCCTTGAGCTCTAGATTTTAGTTATTCGCATTAGTCGCCCTTCTCTCTTCACGAAGAACACCTACTTTATGCTGAAAAATAACGACGCTGACACGTCCACCAAGGTTTCTGCGCCGTGGGCTCTTTAACTCAATTAAAATTTTACCGGGAGACAAGCTTGTTTGGCATGCAAATTTCGTGGTTGTGACGAAGCAGTGAAACAAGTTCCGCATGATTGCTCATTTTTGAAAAAGGAAAATACTGGTTCCCAAAAGCTGAGCTCCAGCGCGTCATTTGAAGATCACCTTCCGTTGCATCATCAGGTGTATTTTGTGTATTTACATTTGTCCTCGCTTCATGTAAACTTTCTGCCCCCCCATCGGACTTCTGCTGTATACACAAAGTAAAAAAGTTTACACCCAAAAGAATGTAAAAAGAGTGCTTTTACAAGAAAGCACCCTTTGCAACACCTTTTAGCACCCATAAATGGTCGATTAAAGAAAAAGCACCCCTTTGTTTGGGTGCTTGCCTCGATAGCACCCTAAAATATGCTCTAAGGGTGCTTTTGTGCCTGAGAATGGTGTAGGTGACGATCCATCAGATGGAATATGCAGCATAAGAAGAACACATAATTATAACATTTGGAATTCTACGTCTCAAAAACCTTGATATGATTATGAGGGTCATCGTAGTGGAAAGCTCTATAGATTTTGACCATTTGGTGTTCTTTAATTGGCGCTGATATCGCACAGTGCACAGGATTCTACCTTTTCGCCTCCGTCCTAATTCGACTGCCACGGCCGGCATCGAACCCGCGACCTTCAGATTGGCGGCCTAGCAGCGTAGCTACTGCACGACTATGTGGACCTTTCGTTAAATGACGGCCTAGACTTCGAATGTGTGAAGGTGCTCTCTGAATACAGCAGAATGCCAGCAGAAGCAAATCGCGTTTCATCTATTTTGGCAATTAACTGCAATCCACGTTACAAAAGCTCACCTTAGCATTGGTTATAAGCTACATGTTTGCTATGGATTATATACAGGAACATAATGTTCTCCCGAGTATGGGTGTGTGTGTGTGAGCCTGCGCATGTGTTCCTGTGTGCGCGATTGTGTGTACACCCGTGCATGTGTGCGTGCGCGTGTATGTGCGAGTCCGTGCTTGTGTTAAGCGTGCCTGTGCACATGTGTACGCCCATGCATGCGTGCGTTTACGGTTACGTGTGTGTGTGGCCGTATGTGTGTGTACGTGTATGTGTGTGCGCCTGTGAATAAGTATGCGTGTGTGTCAGCCCGTGCGCCCTCGAATTTCGTGTGTGTGTGTGCGGGGGTGGGGCACTGCTTCTTAGTGTTTAAGGTCCCACACCTGTTCAGACTGGGAGACTATATAGGAGGTGGCTAAAGGAATGGCGGTGGTCAACGCACTGTACACGGACTATTCAGTACATGGAAAACAGCTGCACATTTTCGTACCTCATCGTTGCTTACGAAATTGCTGTGGTAGCTGAGTTGTAGGCTCGTGTGCTCAGATTTCGGTGCACGTTAAAGAATCCCCGGTGGTCGAAATTTCCGGAGCCCTCTACTAAGGCGCCTCTCATAATCATATGGTGGTTTTGGGACGTTGAACCCCACATATCAATCAATGCTGTGGTAGCTGATTAGGTCCGCTGAGGCGCTTATTCACTCGAAAACGTGAGTTATGACCAATTCACACGGAAACGTTTAACAAGAACGTGCCCTGCCTTTGCTACAGGGGCTTAGCTAGCTTACTCAGCAACCATATGGCATTACGTGCTCATCATGTGGGTCAGCAAAAAGTTAGTTATAACAACCAGGGCACGTTTCGTGGTGCGTGACAAGCATTCTAAACATCCGCGACTGTGGATTAATTTGTTCCAGCTTCGACTACGCATTCAGTGTTTGCGGCACCATACGCGGAATTGCCAGAAACAGACAATGCGAAAAGAAATTTCTCTGGAAAAAGGTGTAGCGATGCTCTCCCGCTAATGCCACCGAGGACAAAATAATTATTGTTTCTGGCCATTCCATGGTGCACTTTGTTTTCTGCAAGTTTCGCTTCACTATTTTTCGCCCACTGCAATCGCATTCCATCAAAATACTCAAAGAACCCGAGGCTGATAAATAACCTGCGTCGCTGTGTGGCTGGCTGGAAGGAGAGTTGCCATATACAAGGAGTCATTCTTGAAGCTCAATTCGATTGCCTTCCGCGTCGAACCGCCGCCCGCCGTATGCGCCATAGCGTTTGCCTCTTGGCGCCGTCTTGGCAGGTTTTCCGCTCCCCCCCCCCCGCCTACCCCGGCCAGCGTTGCCCCCCCAACGGCGGCGTAGATAAGCGAATAGTTGCGTCACCGAACACCTGCGTCGATAGCAGGGGCGCCGCCGCCAATGCCTCCTCCTTCTCTCTCTCAACGTTGCCCTCTCTGTCTCATCCGTCTTTCAAATGCGTTGCGTTGGTCTGGGGTCTTGGTCGCTGTGTGAGTTCTAGCGAACAGCCGCATCTTCAATGGTGGTCACGCATGACACCCTGTACGAAGTGACGCTCGGATTAAGGAATATTCATGGAGCGGCGGACACGGACAACGTGGGCTTGTTAACGGTGAGTGTACTGTTTTTGTAGGTAGTAATCCTACAGCGCTAGCTGGGCGCCTGCAGAAGCTCTGCCGAAGTAGGCTGCCAGCCATTTACAGCAGCATGCGTTCGTGGGCCTGTTGCAGATGCCCGATTAAACGTGTGACTTAACGAGTTCACACTGCTATGCGCGATGTTGTGTAAGTGCCTGCATCACTCATACAGTGAGTGATGTGATCACTTAACAGGGGCGCGATTCGTCGCTGATCGCACATTGTCTCTACACTGCTCAAAGTGATTGATATTGTTTCAAGATGCGCTTTAGGCTACATCGTAATAACATTGCTAATAATACTCAAATGTGCAGCGTGCTTCTGTAGGTGTAAACGTAAAAAAAGAAAGAAAAAGAAAAATTTATGTACAAAGGCGCACTGTATGAAATGGCTTTTTTTTGCTTAAAGACGGTATAGTTTGAGGTGCTGATATGCCGCGATGCTCCCAGCACGTGCGCGTCGGTCTTTTGAAATATTTAGGACACGTGACACCAGTAACAGGGAAAGATCTAGTAGACTTCCAAAGGCGCGTTGTTGTGGCCATCGCCATGCGCTGTTTTCCCTCGTTTGTTTGCTGTTTTCGTGCTTTGCTTTCATCTGCGATAACGTTCGGCGTTTAAACAGAATCGAGAGAGTATACGTGATTGTGTAAGCTATGTGCGGTAGCTCTAGCACAAGCCATGACTGCTGCAACGTAGACGGCGTCCGCGCGCGTTGGTGTCGTTCGAGTGCTCCTACTTGCTTGATTGTGTTTAACTGAGTATTTAGGCACGGGTTACGTTTCTAAATCCCATGGTCAATAATCGCTAATAGCGTGCCCCTGATTGCCATCAGAGGATGGGCTTGGTTGTCGAAATATGCCAGACGCTTTTTTTCTGAAAGCAAGCTTTGAAGAATTTTTTTTATAAAAAGAAATACTTTCATACGTGCTAGGCAGTGCCTACTACAGGCCCGGAACTCTTTAAAAACTGGACGAGCTATCACATCTTTTATGAAATTAGAATGAATTAGGATGATTGAATTATAGATGACGAATTTCTGTGCTAGATTAGGTGCACAAAATACATGTTCGCAGCCCTACGTCTAGAAAGCAGGCAAATAGGAAGCAAAGCGTCAAGTTCGGATTAGATGCCATTGACGGAACTTCTTGTGAGGGTAGAAAGAACGAGAAAATTGTTCATTTTTGATGCCCTTATAGAGGCAGTCAGAATTGCACTGATTGCTGAATTCTCACAATTCCTCAGATTGTTAGAGACGTGATTGATGTCAGTAAACATTTTACTTTTTTTTGCAGACCTCTTCGCTAGTGCCACGCCCAAGATCATTTGTTCTCAACTAAAAAAAAGCAGAGATGCCTTCACTGTTTGTACATGAAGAGGTAAGTTTCTTGTGCGTTTTGATTAATGCTACATGTACTGAACGTTGTACTTTAGGAATTGTTTTTCACACTGGATCGCTGCCCTAGAAGGAATCCGATTTTTAGGTGAGTTCAGGCTTTCGTAAGTGCCATTTATGAGCTGTAGTCTTACACTTCACCTCAATTCGGGAATTAGCTGTATGCTGGAAAACTCTTATCTTTATCATACGAAATTATTGGAATGTATGGGTTGTATGCTTCTAGTTCAGTGTATTGTTAATTACACGCCATTTCAAAGGATACACACTACACATTCATCATATATGGTGCTGCCAGAACAGCACGAACATTCTTTTATGAGAAGACATATTTGCTCTTATTACAGGATGAGAGGGTGCCGCTGACGTCCTGCGTAGTCTACCCCGGCCCCAGCCTAGAGCAAGCCTAGTTCCTGAACCTCCATGTGGATGACCGAAAAATCTTCCGTGTCAGTAATGACGAAGAAGAAGTTGCAACACTGATGAGTTGATTGTTTTTATTTTCGACATTGTCTACGGCCGCAACGCCTTTAACAACCACCGTGATTGAGCGACTTTTTCTCGGCGTGAGTTTGGAGTTTGTCAAAGAATTTGTTCAGGCAATGCGACGCTGAAAATTTTAGTGTCACAATGCCTGAACAACTTTTTCTAGTGTGGTCATGGTAGATGAACAATTATTGTTATTTGTGTAAGTTATTTTGCTTGAATATAGCTGGACCATTCCATTCCAAACGTCCCAGCCACTTTGGCGACCATCTGAAATGCATTTGAAAAAAAAATGTGCTGACCTACTGCGTTGAAAACAGTGAACTGCTAGAATATTTCCGTGAGAAAAAGGTTTTGTTCATGTGGCTGGCTTATAACTTCCTGGCATAATGCCGTATGTGTGCTGTTTGTGGAAAATTTCGTTTTGAAACTACCGCTCATTTTTTCTAAAGCAAATTCGGTCTACCTGTTAAGTAAATGTGCTTCTGTAAGATATTTGAAGCTCAATATTATTAGTGCAATTTTTTGCTACATTCGCTTCCAAGAATAAAGCCAAAAATGTGTTGTGTTTGCATTTTTTATTGCAATATTGCACTTTGTATGAATATCTGAGCAATTAATACTTACTCTACAGAAGGTATATTTTGAGGAAAAAATATTTTTATACCTCTCAAGCTGCTGAAATATACGAGAAAATATCACGAATTTCACAAAATTATGATTTTTGTTCGTATTGAGATGCAATTTGCTCCATGTTGTGATACAATGAAAACTCATCAATATACCTAAATTGTAAGAAAATGAAATTATTTCTATAATAAAAATCTTATCGCAAAAAGGACAGGAAAGAGCGCTGTCAACTGAATTTTATTGAAGATGCTACGAGCGTTTTTATACTGAGCACAAGAACAGGGCTCATCTGCAACAACACGTGTGTGACCATGACAAAATAATTTTAACCGAGAAAAGAATATTCTTTTTCAGAAAATATAAGTGAAGGTGTACTCATGCATTGATCCTTGGCCTTACTGATAAAGGGTAAAATCTCTCATTTTTTCTTCTTGCTTTTTTTTCAAAAACAGTGTTTTATGAAACCTAGGACTGCACTTACATTCTTTACGGTGTCCAGCCATGAGACTACTATAGCCCTTCTTAACATTTAAAGCATGCTGTCTTGCTTGATCATTGAAGCATTGCCCAGTTTGTCCTATGTTTACTTTTCCACATGTTAGCGGTATCTCACACACATTAGATTGGCATTCAGTAAACTCATTCCAGTGAGGAATGGTGCAAGATTGACTTTCCTGTTGCTGTAAGTACATGCACTTTTGAAAGCTTGCAAGGGGTGGAAAACAACAATGTCATATCTGCTGACTCTTTTCCTGAAATTGTGAGACACTTTATGTACGTAGTACCATGTAACATGCAAGGTCATTGGTCATTCTCTTCTTCTTTTGGTCCTGTTTCCTTTAACTTTACTTTCTGCAGAAGGGTTTCGCAAACAAGTGTGATGATGCTGTTAGGGTATTGGCTGGTGCTATCAGCCCAGGAGTGCTAAGAATGTTCTGCCTTTTGATAGTGGGCATTAAAAATTAGTAGAAAGAGGAATTGATATCACATGTATTCAGGCCACCCTTCAGAAGTCATGTTAGCACATGGGTGAGGTCAGGCTTAAAAACCAGAATAAAAGACTAAAATATGCTGGATATCCCAACAGAATCATCACACCTGTTTGCAAAACGCTCCTGCAGAAAGTAAAGTTAAAGAAGACAAGACCAACAAAAAACAGTGACCAAAACCTTTGCATGTTATACCACATTACGTGTCTCACAATTAAAAAAATATCCAGCAGATATGATATTAACGTGTTGTTTTCCACCCCTTGCAAGCTTTCAAAAGTGTGTGTACTAAACGGCAACAGGAATAATCAATCTTGCACCATTCGTCACGAGGATAGGTTTACTTAATGCCAATTTAACGTTTGTAGAAGTATTTTCTATCAGGCAAACCAATGATCAGTGCATCACTACATGTTCGTTTATCCTTTCCGAGAGGGAGTATTCTTTTCACAGTTAAAATTATTTTGTAGTGCTCACACGTGTCGTCGCGCATAAACACGGTTCTTGTACTCGGTATAAAAGGGCTCGTAGCACATTCATTCAATTCAGTTGACAGTCGGTGCTCTTTCAGGTCCTTTATGTCTCTTCCCAAAGCTGTTGCGCTGTGACTAGCACACAACCACGATGAACCAACTCGCTCAAATTAAGCTCTTGTTACGTACCACGTACACCGAGTTTCGCATAGAAAGAAGGAGTGGTGCTTTTAAAATAAAATTTTTCACATACAACACCTAGACGGCATTCCAGGAAGTTCAGAAGGCAGCCACGTGACCAAATATTTTTTCTCCCCTAAATATTCCAGGAGTTCACTATTTTCAATGCAGCACGAGTTTTTCGAATACATTTGAGATGGTTGCCAAAATGGCTGGGACATTTGGCATAAAGTTACCCAGCTGTGTCATTAGCCATAATTATGCATTACCTTTTTTGTTTTTGTGTGTCCTGACTCAGTTTTGTGTTCTTTTTTAGCTTATTCTGTTTCTGAACATTGTATTGGTTTTTAAGTATTTGCTAAAGTTATATGTGCGAAAACCCATATATGTTTGCATTTACAGCATTTCTCATAACCAATTGTTATACATCCATGAATACAAAGCTTAAACCACTGTGATTGTATACATTTGAGAACACTATCCCTATATATTTGTGAATGCATCACTTCTTGGGATTTATTGTGTACATGAAGGCGTATATAGTGAAACCATGGTGATTGTATATATTTGAAAGAATTATAAGTATATATTTTCTTGTATATCATTCCTATTAATCGATTATGTACATGAAGGAGTAATAAACTGGAAACCACAGGGATTGTAGATACTTGAAAGAATAAGAGGGATATATTAGCGTGTATTTCATTTGTAGTCTCTATGTATTTGAAGCAGTACACTAAACTGAAACCAGTGTAATTGAATGTTGCAAAGAATTGTCAATAAAGTGAAACTGAAAAAATATAAGAAACATTTGAGGTGTTCCATGTGTAGTGGACGTATACGTGAACATGTTACACATCTGGTTAAAACGTTGTGTGGCAGAAGAAAAGTTTATGAGTTTTATTTGCCTAATAAATAAATGCAATATGCAAGGGCAGCAAAGCTTCGTTTCCTGTAACGCACATTATGCATATATACTGTGGAGTTGATATAGATCCAGCACAAGTCCATACACGATTGTACGTGTTTATATTTTTGCTCTCACGCAATGAATGGAGCTCGACAGGTGGCGCACCATTGATAATCAGGACCACTTTCTTCTAGTAATGTGTAGTCAGTGCATGCTGATATCTATTAGTGCAGTCTAAAAGAATACTGGCACCCCTGCCATGGGCACTCAACACTCTTGTGCACCCTTCTCGCACCCTCCTCAGAGGGTCCTAAAAAATTGAAGGACATCAAAGGCACCCTTCCTTAAGGGGTTTTTGTAACACCCTATAGTTTTTTTACATGTACACTCTATTTTAAGGGTGCATGTAAAAGCACCCTTTTCGGAAGGTGCTGAATTAACACCCTTAGGGTGTCGTCCACGGGGCAAGCTCATTTACACCCTTGTGGGTGTGAAAACTTTTTTGTGGACTGTGAAAAATTTTACACCCTTAAGGGTGTATTTGTTTTGTCCCATGGGCAACTCTCCTTCAGGGTGTCTAGGAACACCCTAAACAATAAGGTGTTTAGAAACACCCTGAAACCATAGGGTGTAAACAAACGTTACACCCTACTTTATTAGGTGTTTATGAACAACACTAAACTATGGGTGTTGGATGAAGCTACACCCATGCGAGTGGGGTGTACACTGAAATCCCCCTTCGAACGATGGCAGTTTTATAGATGAGCATAATTGACCAAATGAAGCGCAATTAACGGGCAACAAAAGCAGAGACACAGGAGGCGACGCTTAGACTTGAGTGTTGAGGAGAGCTGTTCACAGCACTTCATTCCATCAAATATGCATCACCAACTGGCTCAAGCCTCAATTGTTGACAGGGAGAAGCATATATGAACCTTCTTTGCGGCTGACAGGAAAGAAGGAAGATACTGGTGTCCCCCACTGCACTTATAACTGCATGCATGCAGCTGATAAAATAAGGTGCCATGGTCTTGAATGAGCTGAGACCATCGTATATATGTGTACGTAGACTGGGCAGTAAACGACAAAGGCGCGGAAGGCACAGACACACACACACACACACACACACACACACCACCACCACCACACCACAACACACCACACCACACCACACCACAGTAGTGCAAGCAGTAACCTGCAGCGTAAGGTCCAAGCGAACTTAGCGCCGAAGCAAAAAAACAATTAAGCCCATATGTTAACATCTGCCTTTATTATAGAAAAACTGCAAATCTGACAAACAGGACTCTGATGGCAATCTGCAAAATCTTGAAATATGTCACGGGACCAAGTTTCTTTCTCCCTATGCTAAAATTTCATTGCTTTCAATACAATAAATCTCCACAGTTTTCAAAACATTTGCGCTAGTCGGGCAAACGACTGAGACGTGTGGCGTTTGATTGACACCTCTACAATAGAAGAAAAAAACACGCAGAAAGAGTAAGCGAGTTTCTGGAGTCACATTTACACTGTATTACATCTCGCAGTATAAATTTTGACATTAAAAAAGAGAACATTCAACAAGGTAGTGTAATTGGGGTTGTATTAATGTAAAGTCAGTGTTGATATACTTCTAACTGCAAAACCACTCGTCACTGCTGCTTGCATAATCATCTTCAACTGCTGAGATGACTGGTGCCTTCGAGAGAAGTGGGGCAAAGCTGTTCTTTCTGTACAGAAAATTCAATCCCGGAAACCTATAATAAATACACAAGGAACAATGACTGAAACTTCACAAAGAGCGCAACATACAGTGTGCACCATGCATAAATAACTGCTTTCTTATGTGTAAGTATAAATTGAGTGCATAGCAAGCATACTCAGTGGCATCGGGCTCCACTGCAGTGAGAAATTCTAGAAAAAGTATGCTGAGCAATAAACGCCATAAAAAGCGCGCTGTGGCAGAATCATTATACCTTTCGTGCCGTAGATATGAACTTTACTTTAGCCTTTCAGCTTGCTCGCGCAGGCAAATAAAAAGGTGCTGCTTCAAGTTGATAATGTTGCATTAGCTGCATGCAACGACCAATCTAAGTGAATTTCAAGTTCTATGCTTAAGTATGCATCAACACAGCTGCATGTGTATTTCTGCAGATCTACCATGGTACTCATTCGATTAGTTTATTAAAAGGAATTCAGTAGGACGTGCAACAACATATACATATTTTATCTGTATTGCAAAAAAGCATGATTCCACTGAGCTTACATGACGGTATGCACATTGAGAAGGCATTCAGTGCAGGTAACTTGTAAAATTAGGTACTGTACAGTTACGTACTAAAATGCGAATGATACTGGTGTTCTTGAACTGGCTCACATTGACACGATTATATAATGGAAGAATTGGCTATTGGGTCATTCCACATCAGACGTCCCAGCCATTTTGGTGACCTCCGAAAAATGTATTCGAAAAAATTATCGCACTGATTTTACTGCATTAAAAAAAGGTAACTGCTAAAATAATTTGCAGACAAATAATTTATTGGTCGCGTGGCTGCCTCCTGAACTTCCCGGAATCTGGTCTGTCTGTGAAAAAACTCAATTCATAAATATCTCTTCTTGCGTGCCAAATTTGGTCTACAAGTGAAGTGAAGTGCTTGCGTAAAGTGTTTGAAGCTCAGTAATAACCATTTTTCCACCACATACGCCTCAAATAATTTAGCCAAAGTGTCTTATATCTGCATTTTTTGATATCAATACTGCACTTTGAATGAATATCTAAGGAGTGAATGCTTAATCCACATAAAGTATATTTGGAAAAAAATATTTTAGACCTCTCAAGCTGTCAAACTCTACGAGAAAAAATGGCAAATTTCACAAAATAATTGTTTAGTCTATAATGAGACGCAACTTGCAGCATGTGGTGGTTTAATTAAAATAGACTTTGTACCTTATTTGAAGCAAATAAACCGTTCTTTTCATGTGCCAAATTTTTTCATAGCATTGATGCCTTGAGAAAACGATCACAGCATATCTACGGAGTGAATAATGATAAGTGGGGCGTAGCGTTCGTCCGTCCGGACGCACAAACTGATGGACAGACAGTCTGACGCCAGTATGGACGAACGGAAAGACGGACGGACTCACGGACAGACCGAAACACGGAAGCCCGGACTGATGGATGCACAGATGAACGGACGAAAGCACAAATGTACGGATGAACAATTCACCCCACGAATCATCATTTTGTCCCTGTATATGGTGTGAAAACCGCTAACGCTATCTATTGTGCAACTCATCAAGTGGCTATATAATACTAGTACGACCAGAGAGGAGGGAATGACCCACGGCCTCAAAAGCTTTGCCCCTAAATAATTTTTGAAGTTCCAAGTTTCCCATCCGCCATTTGGTCATACAGCAGCCGACGCCTCGAAGTTCTCTGTTGCCGTTGATTGGAAAATTCAATAAATATTTTATTCTTTGAAGTAGAAATTGTAATGACGAAACTCGTCACATACAAGTAACAGTTTATTTGCTTTCAATTTAGGTAAAAGGTGATTTTTATGTGGACCACCACATGGTGCAAATTGCGTCTCAATACAAACAAAAATGACAATTCTGTGAAATGAGTGATCTTTTCTCGTAGAGGTTAGCAGCTTAAGATGTCTAAAAATACTTTTTCATCAAATTATATTTTTTTGAAATAGGTAGTCAGAGCTCAGATATTCATACAAAGTGCAGTATAGCAACGTAAAAATGCAAACATAACACACTTTAGCTAAATTCTTGCAGACGTATGTGGCCGAATTTGTATTAACATTTCTGAGTTTCAAACATCTTACATAAGCCCCTTTACATAACATGTACCAAAATAGGTATAAAAAAAGGTGCGGTACTTATAAAATATTTCTTTTACAAACAACACTCAAACAACAGTCTTGAAAGTTTGAAAGGCAGCCAAGTGAGCAAAAACTTTTTTCTCTCCGAAATATTCAAGCAGTTAACTGTTTTCAGTATATTAAATTAAAACGATTTTTTTTAAAACACGTTTCCCATAGCCGCCAAATAGGCTGTCGAATAAAGTAACCCTGTTACCTTCACTCAATGACAATTGCATACTGCTAAATTAGGGCCATTTGTTTCAATCATGCTGTCAGGGTGAGAAAGCATAACTGCTTCCCGATGCAGCGTAGGCTGTTCAGTGGCTGTGCGTGATGTGTTCCCAGATAGATATGCTGCCCAACCTTACATTTTGGCTGCAACACATGCTTAGATACCGTGCAGTATGTATAACATTAAAGTGTTTTTGTGCAACAAAAACTAACAATACGCTTCACATAGCGAAAATACCGTTAACATCTGAAGTATTTAGCGAGCTTAAACGCCAAATCGAGGCGATGGCAATAAAACTCTGAATAACAAGAATATTTTGAAAGTTACACATGATGGAAACTATCTGAATAAAATGTGCTCGAACGTTAGCAGTTACGTTCAAACAAGCGTTTGTGCTGTTCAAGTAGGCAATTCGACCACACACAGACTAAAGGTCTCTTAAAACAAAAGTCCAGCTTCAGTGCTCAATTCGCCACACAGGCACGGCTGTCGGCAGCGTCACGCTACGTTGCGGGTGAACGAAAATATTGGTTAAGACGAATAACGAAATCGAATGTATTAGGAAGTAGGCAAACTTCGCGAGGCGCACCTAACGCGAAACAATATGCTGTGTTGTCACCCGATGCATTGACCCGAGTTATCACGGTAGTGGTACAGCACAAAACGAAAAAGAACCGAAAAGAATGACATGGACACCACGCCCTTGTTTTTCGTTCTCGGTCTTTTTGTGCAATAAAAAAAAGAAAGTGAATGAACTACCGACATGCCCAAGCATATGCATTTTACATACGGTTGATGCTTCGAGCTAACAGGCGCCGTCCCCACACATGTATTAATTAGTAAACTAAAATTGATGCGCAGCACAAGTGCGCCCCGCTAAAAATGGCTGCCAACAAAGGGCACCACAAAAATCTGTTCGATTTCTTCGCTGAACCATAGCGGCGCACGCTCACTCTGTTTTGTACTCCAAACAATCCAAACAAATAAACAAAAAACTTGTTCACAATCACACTTCGCGATCATCCCCGTGAAACAGTTCGGACAAATATTCTCCCTAAGTAAACTCATGCTGATTTATTATCAACTAGTTGAAAACAAAATTGTTTGAAGACGTTTATCTCGTGCTCACGCAGTTAACAAAGCGCTGAACGGAGAACGTGAGAGTGGTAATCATTATTTCACTTCGAGTGCTCCACAATATGAATCCACAGGTCCAGTCTTCAGGATGGTGCACCTTCGTAATAATAGGCACTGACAGAACACACTGGTGGAGCACACAGCGCAGGCACATTTCAAACTAAACACCGACTAATACACTCTACCGATCGAGAAGCCACGCGCACCACACGCACACACACGGGAGGGTTTTCGCCAGCACACGCAGTGACATGTAAGACGATGTGCCCTTTCCCGCGCTGTGCGCCCGGCGCGCAGCAATACCGGGCAGCCAAGGTTGTCTAGGCGACGAGACTTCATGGCATCGGCACGCTCTCAGACCGGCTAGATGCGCTGGCCCTCTGCTGATAACGCGGGCGCTGCTTTTTATTTTTGCGGCAGCGATCTGTTGCGTTATACTCGTTCTTTAACAGTGCATCTGAATTGCAGTGAATTTTATGACGGTGCAGTGCGGCACAGCACGAGCTACTAGTCAGAACGCGCATTTGTAATATTCAGGAGCAATGTTTAGCGCACCTTCACTGACCTAATGTTGTGAATTTTGGTAAAAAAGCTAAGCTGATGCTTTTTCCTTAGCTCTATGGGTGTTTAGGGACTGCACATTCAAGGTCACGCAAGCGATATTTCATCAGCACTTTCATTTCGGTAAAGACATTGCAACATTGCATGCATCGGCCGTCACACTATTTGATGAGAACATATTGCCACGTACGTACTGCTAGGAAGACGAAGACGCCAGCGCATACGCACATCTGCGCGCTTTTGTGCAGCAAGCAATAACAAGAAAGAAGAGCAACGCTCTGGCACACAGTAAATAAAAATACGGACCTGCTGCTACTTTCTCAACCTGTTAATTACTACTTCTGTCTTCACGTTCCGGCAATACATTTGTACTTAGCTTGCAGTCCTTGGAACAAGACCACGGCTGAGAATATTTCATCAATGCGGCTTTCTAACTATCTACAATGTCAAGGCTTTGACCGATGCACGTCTGCTGGGGAAGTTACATAAATTAAAAGAAGGGGATCCACAAAAAAAACGGGGACAGAGAGAGAGAGAGAACTAGAGAATGTGTTTCGGCTCCCCTGAGGAGAGCTTTGTTCGCAATTCAGTCCACAAGGCTCCCGTCATTGTGAGCAAGGCTATGTCAAGGTCACGAAAATATCCTTATTCGGCATTTTCTTAATGGTCGGTGTCCTCTTCCTAATTTCCATGGCGCACTCTTAAGGACACATGAAGAGTGACATTCGCTACAGTAATTAAATAAAACGTGCCTGCTAAAAATACATGACGCCAATGTTCGTTTTTAAGATACCTGATGGCCTGCTGACGTGGTGGTTAAGGCTAAACAACTGTGCTGTTGTTTTTTGCAGAAGGTAGACGTTTTATCTGCAGTTTTAAAAGCTTCGATCTTATGGATGGGGGAGGGGGGAGGGAGGAGTGTTCTATGCATGGCTACTTCAATGTGCGCAACATTACCTTGTTCAGGCAACTCAGTGTACTTTGTGAGTGTTGACTAATCACGCAAATGACACAGATGAAAGAAACAGGTACAGGAGAATTGGCACTTACTCTGTTGAACAAGCGTTGCTCCTATTGTATCTTCCATCTTATAGTAGTTTGCGTGCTTTATGGATGAAAACTGCGTTTCGGTCACATTACTTTTTGCTTCGATTCATTACTAGAATCGCAAGCAGCTAGTAGTGGGAGCCTTGCTGGTATCATGATGGTTAACGTATACTAACAGTATAAGCAAAACGGCCCGAAAATGTCCTGCGTTTGTAGCCTTGTAGGCACGTGTGCTCAGATTTGGGTGCACGTTAAAGAACCCCAGGAGGTCGAAATATCCGGCGCCCTCCACTACTGCGTCTCTCATAATCGTATGGTGGTTTTGGGTCGTTAAACCCCACATATCAATCAATTATTTGTAGCCTTGTTCATTACACCCCAAATATAAGGGTGTAAATGGGGTGTTGTAAAAGTGTTTTAATTACGAACACCTCAATTTTTGAAAATGGGGCGTAAAAAGGGTGTTCATATGCGTGCTTTTATTGCCTACACCCGTTTTACACCTTTTAGGGTGTAAAAATTTTTTTAGAGTGTACTAACACGTGTTCGTCGTTATACTCGTGGCATTCGGCTGCCTATGAATACAACCTGGGCTTATCAGTATACTTTTTCGCTGATGACTACGCTGATACCTTTATATGGGACAGGAGCTCCTGTACCTTCGCTAAGATAAACTTTTCGAAGACACAGTTCTGTGACCTCCGAATACGTTTTCTTTCAAAAACAAGGCCACAAAGCTCTGTTCGGCCTCCTTAACAAGGCTGAAGCTCGCGAACGTTTGGGAAGTAATGTAGACAGTGTCATACCATATGTTGCCACTCATA
This sequence comes from Rhipicephalus microplus, assembly GCF_043290135.1. NCBI lineage: Eukaryota > Metazoa > Arthropoda > Arachnida > Ixodida > Ixodidae > Rhipicephalus > Rhipicephalus microplus. The sequence goes on along the minus strand of NC_134708.1, from coordinate 109,824,390 downwards.
CTGTTCATTTCTTCTTTTTGCAGCTCTTGTTTCTTTCTTCTCGATCTATGTGCCCTTTCCTCTCGGATAGTGGAGTAGCAAACCAAGCATGCACTTGCTTAACATCCGTGCGTTTTCCAGCCCGTATTTTATCTTTTGGGACACTGGTGGATACACCAACAAAACTACAATAAGACATTACTCTAAATACACGCATGTTTTACTAGCAGACTTTTATCATGCATATTTCAAGGAAAACTGATGTGCACCATTGTTTCTTTCTCTTTATTGGCCCTCTCTTGCTTATCTTTGAAAATGAACCAGCTCGCCTTACTGCCACTTTTACTTAATATCCATAATGTGTCATCAAAGTTTTCAACAATCATAGGCTCTTTGGTAAATCTTTTATGAACTATTTTTACACCTGAAGTACCTCGAACACTCAACGTGTGCCATCTTTAGTAATTTAAAAAAGGTGCCCGAGCCCTGTAGTAGTCCAGTGTTGTTTTATGTTGGAAAAGCACCATATGGCCGCACTTTCGGCATTGACGATTTGCTGAAACAGGCAGCGTTCCAGCAAAATTTGTGTAGGCGATGTGCCTTCAAAAACAGCATACAGTAGAAAAAATCACAACATGTCGATGGAGTCAACTCAAGTCGTTTATTATTCTTGCGCAATGAAATTTCATTGGAGAAAAATACGCAGACAACGGTCCCAAAGGTGAAGGCTGCAGCGGAGCTCTCGGTTTATTGTGGTTCACATGAAGTCTAAAAAGGGAAACATTTTTAGTATGCAAGTAGCAATAAAGATATAATAAAAAACAAGTAATACACTAACCTAAATCGTTGATTGAAACACAGTGTGGGTCCTGCCTCATCATCCGTGAAGTGAATGATGATGAGTGGGGCTAAGTGCCCGCCTGTCTGTACATGTTTTCATCCGCCCGTGCGTCTATAATAACGGACAGACAGAGGCACGGACACAGGTATGAACGGACAGAAGTACGCATGGACTGACGAGTGCATATGCGGACGCAAAGACAGACGGATGGACGGAAGCAAGAACCAATGTACACATGCACAGACGGACGGATGGATGGACGCATGGACAGACTCGTGGACACAAGCATGGACGGAGACATGGATGAATGGAAGCGCGGATGCACAGGCAGACAGACGGACGCATGAACGGTCGGAAAGAAGCACGAATAGACGAACGGACGAACGGATGGAAGCACGGACGGATGGACGCATTGGCGAACGGACGAAAGAAAGACAGACAGATGGACAGACGCATGGACGAACGGGCAAAAAAAAGCCTAGACACACGGATGAACGAAAGCACGGACGGATGGACGGATAGGTGAATGGACGGATGCACAAATGGTTGGACACACGGATAGACGGGTGGGCACTTCTCCCTATACTCATCATCATTCTCTCCGTGGATATGCTGTTGAAACCACTAATGCCATCTAGTTATATTATTCTCAAGCACATCTTTACACAACGTTATCTATCGAGCAAGTCATGAACTAAGTGCGCTCATACTACATACGGAGGCGGGAACGACCCATGGCGTAAGGAGCTTCGCCGCTATAACAAACCTGCAAAAACGAAAGACAATTCGAGGTGTCAAAAAATCAAGTTTATGCTTCAAGGTATCTGTCTGAAATTGCGTGAATAAAAGAGAAAATTGAAAAAAATTATTTTAATAGCACTTTGTACCTAAATCACTTGAGACTCATTTCGTAACATTAGAAGCGATCGCTCGTGTTTGATGATTTCCGTGTTCTTGTTTCAATTTAGAAAGGAGACTGAGCCTAGGTCATTAGGAAAGTTCCACTTTAGGGATGTGTGTTTATCTATCTTCCCATCTGCCTGCCAGAGTTTATAAGTGCAGTCAAGATTAGGACAATGACGTTTTGTGTTTCTACATACGCTCGGTTGTTTATCGCACTCGCCACCAAGCAGCGCCTTCACAAAGTTATGAACAGCACTCAGTTTAATTAACGCTCCAACGCGTTCGCCCATACTAATGCGTGCCTCGAGAGTGTGTTTCACGGCTGCCCCCGAAGAAGACACGCCGGATGTTCGTGTGCTAATTATGTGTACTTCCCTTCAGGAAAGACGCCTATATACTTTAATTAAGAAGAAGTCGATGGTATAGCTTCATGCTATGTATTTTTTTTTTCAAGACGATGTCCAGCAAAAATCACTGCCTGAAGCACCCCCCTCTTTATACTCGGACGTCGAGATTGTGCTTTGATTATTCATGATATGACCCGTGCTCCAAAACAATAATTTAAGGTATGAGGTCATGTAGCGAAACTTTTATAAGAGCAATGATCTTTAAAATAAATAGTGTGCAATATAAAAGACATTATTGAGCGTTGCAAAAACATTCATGCTATTTTATTTTTGATATATAAATACCGCAATAAAATATACCTTGCGCGAACATTCTTAACTCAAATGGCGCTCGTTCAAAAATGTTAATTTTTTAAAGACACCTACAAAAACCTTTGGTCTGTGCAGTAAAACGAAACAAAGAAGCTTTTACGAATAGCACAAACAGTAAATAAATACCATAAAAGTAGGTAATAGCGCTAGAACCAGCTTTGTGTAAAATACAGGCGCATTGAATCTTGCGGCAAAATATTGCTCACTAAGGTTTATTTCACGCCTACTCATGTGAGAAGGAAGTGCGTGAAAATTTTTTAAAACGTTAATTAGCAACGAGTTGACTGCTTGCGAATAGAAAAATACCACAGATATAGTTCGAGAAAATAAACGAAAATAATGAACCACCTCCCCGAAGGGAGAGACAAAGAAAAACGTTTTTAGGTGGTCACAGATTGAATCTCTGGCTTGGACCGCCTTCCGAGACGCGCAAGGAGTTGGCATTGGTCGATGAGGTCCGGCTTGGAGATCGAAGCCTCCTATGCTTCACTGAGGAGATTTGGGTCTGCATTTAAGGCTGTTGCTTATGTGGCTGAGTTGCTACGTTTGCACTTTTGCATTGCAGTAGCAAGTGGGCTAGGGTGTATTCCACATTACAGTGCGGGCAGATGTAGTCGTATGACGTTGGTTCAATGTGATACCTTAGAACGCCATGCGTAAATGTATTGCTGTGCAGGCGCCTGTAGTTCGTGCCTTCATCTCTTGAAAGTTTACGATGCGGAAGAGAATAGAACCTGCGTTGCAGTCGATAGTGTTGCAGCAGTTTATGATAGACTAAAGACACCGCTTCGGTTTCTTCTGTTGGTGTGCTGGTGTGGGAGGTGTCTCGAATTTCGTGTGGGGAAAACCTGGTTGATGCATTCGCGGGCCGTGGCGTGTGGCGCTTCATTACCATTGAGGCCCTCGTGACCCAGAACCGAGATAATGCAGGTGTCTGGGAGAAGAGTGTCGACGAGTTTCAGAAGTTTCATTACTCTTGTAGAAATTCTTCTATTCAGATAGTTGTGTGGCGCTCTCTGGGAGTCGGCGAAGACCACTATAGGATCCTCGCTCGTTTGTGTGGCCAGTGCTATAGCTGCCTCTTTAGTTGTATCCGCGTATTTCGCATTGATAGTCGCTTTCGCTAGTGCTGCCCCCTTGTAGTCTGAGACACAAATATCAAAAATGCTACTTCGCGTATACTTGGCACCGACCATGCATCGTGCCTGGAGGTGATTGCGGTGGTTGTTCCAGACGTTGTTTACCGTGGCAAGTCCCCTTTCTCAACGATGTTCAGAAAGCATGTCGCGAGGGATGCGTTGAACTTGCAGGCGTTCAGGGATCGGTGACGGTATCTTGTACTTCACGGTATCTTGTACGGTGCACACAGCATTGAGTCGGTTGATACGGACGTCAACGTGGGTTCTGAAAAAAATGGTTTGAAGCTAAACTCAGTGCAGCGTTTACTCTAGTGAACGTTTGTTTGGAATGCAAGGACACGGGAAGTGGTTCGGGTTTCCTGTAAGTTTCATCGCAGAAAAACTATTCACTGGTTGTGCTCTCTAACATTGCGAGCGGTGGAGAATGTGAAACGAGAAAGATAACACGTGGCGACAGGCTATGGAATCAGTGACCTCAACGCGCGCGCAATGCGAGGCAAGGCGTGACCTACTTGGCACCACCCAACACCTGCAGCCAGGGGAGTATGGTGCGGACGGAGAGACAGTGTAACACAAACTTGTCAAAGAGCGGCTTTGTTACTAAATGATTTGAAACAAGTGCTGTGCTTATATAAGATACGCATCATCATCGTCATTATCATCAGCCTGACTACGTCCTCTGTACTGCAGGGCAAAGGCCTCTCCCATGATCCGCTACTGAATCGGGTCTTTTACTAGTTGCCACGTTATACCTGCAAACTTTTTATTCTCATCAGCCCACCTAACTTTTTGTCTTCCCTTCGTGGGTTCCCTTCGTGAGAACTGAGAATCCAGTCAATTCCCCTTAATGACCAGCGGTTATTCTAACGTGTTACGTGCCCGGCTGATGCCCATTTCTTCTTCTTGATTTTAATTATGATATCCTTTACCCCAGTTCGATTCCTTACCCACTCTGCTCTCTTCTTGTCTCTTGGAGTTAGACGTATCATTCTCTTTCCATCGCTCGCTGCGCCATCCTCAGTTTAAGCTATACCGCTTTTGTAAGCTTCCGGGTTCCTGTACTTAAGTGAGTACTGGAAAGCTGCAGCTGTGTTATACACCTGCCTCTTGAGCGTTAGTGGCAGATGACAACACATAATTTGAGAAAGCTTGCTGAATGTGATCCACCCCATTCATATTCTTCTAAATATTTAACTCTCACGGTTTAACCCCTCGGGTACTACCTGTCCTAAGCAGACATTTTCCTTCACAACTTCCAACAATGCTCCACTTATCACAAAGTGCTGTTTTTTGGTGACACTGTTGAACATTACTTCAGTTTTTTTCCTTATCAACTTTCAGACCTAATTTTCTGCTCAACTCTACAATCAATATTTCTGATGTTTTCTATCAGACCACAGGCTTAAACTGTACGTGCCACTTGCTTTCTATACATATAGATTACTCCACTAAGCACATAGCCTGAAATGTCTGTGCACTATCACGCCAATGTAAAAAAAAACACTGTTGTTCTCATTGGCTCCTTGATCGAAGACCACTTGTTAAGCTTTCTTTAGAAATACTAATCTCGACGAATCTGCAGCGCAAACTGCCGGTGCAGTTTGCGCTGAGAATTGTGTAGTGCTTTGGGATGATAACAAAGTTTGGGAAATGGAACGTGGCAATATGGTTTGGCAATGCATTGGATAGCTGCGTTAAAATGTAGGTACGTTTGCCAATCTGTAGACTATTTGTAAAGGTTTGTTGAGAGGCAGTCATTTTTGACCGAGACAGTGACGTCTAAGAAGGTAATTCTACTTTCGGAAAGTTTGTGTGTAAATTGAATCGACGGGTGGAGCTTGTTAATATCCTCTATGAAGTGGAAAAAATTTCCCTTATCGTGGTTCTATATCATAAAAATGTTGTCTAAGTGTCTTCTGTTGTAAAAAGGTTTCAAGATGCGTCTCTTAATGAATGAGATTTCAAGTGCTTCCATCAAGATGCTCTCGAAGTTTGGAACCATTTTCGTCCCCATTGCAGTGCCTGAAGGAAGTGCTTGCCATTGACGTACAAGTTCAAGAAGTGTAAAGAGTACTACGCCACTTACACTAGTTGATGAATCAAATTTTAAATATACAGAAATCATCGCCCTTATTCCGTCATGGTGGATAGTGTACAGTGAGCAGACGTTCGTGGTCATCAGAAAACTACAGCCTGGGATGTTGAGACTTAATGTTTCGCAGATCAAGTGGTGTCATTTAGGTAATTAAGAAAACTCGGGGGAGATGCCTTTAGTTAAAGAATTCACGAATTCTGATATACTTTCTGTTGTTGCCCTGTTACTGAATACTACCGGACGTCCCAGATTGCCTGCCCTGTGTATTTCGGGGGGCAAATACAATTGACCGGGAACAGAATGGGCAGGTAATATAGATTTAACATTTTCCCGGTAATTTTCTCATCTCTGCGTAGATCATTTAAGGTTTCTTTTATATCACTTTGAAATTCGGGAGTCGGGTTTGTTAGAAGTTCTTTGTAGAATTTTGTGTCTGATAGTTGTCGTTCCCCTTTTTTTAGGTAGTCCGACATGTTTATAACTACTATGCATCTATTCTATCAGCAGGTTTGATAGTAATTTCAGAGTTTTTTTCATAGTTCGAGTGCCCTTCGTTCTAACTTTGATAGGTTGTTTCAGCATGGCCGATTTTTTTTTCATAGGCTTTGATATCTTTATATCTGCCAACTGTTCTGATTTTCCCGTAAAATATGCAAACTTTGACCGCACTTACGATTTTACGAATCTTGCCTGAAATCCCATGAGAATATTTCATTTCTGATAAATATTATAAAATTTATAATATAAACATATATCCGCCTCGCATGCAAGAGGTCCGTGGTTCAAATGCCGGTGCCGCGCAGTTCCCAACCGGATAAAAAAAATCCGCATGCTGATGAAACTGCATTAAGAGTCCTGGGGTGCGGCCTTACCGGTAACCACTCCCTCACCAGAGAAGGATTGGCCACCCTGGTGCAGTATCTGGCCACTACCCCCCGCATGCATACATCAAATAACTCACTGCCCTCAGTCCCCAGCAGCTGCGAAGCAACTGACCACGGCGGTGGTCAGATCTGCAACGCAGCAGAGGGTCTAAGAATCTCTGAATCCGGACAGGCCGCCATTGGAACCTGAACTTGGCAACGTTTAACGCTAGAACCTTATCTAGTGAGGGAAGTCTAGCTGTACTATTCGAGGAGCTAGAGGGTGTTAAATGGAATATAATAGGGCTCAGTGAGGTTAGGAGAACAAATGAGGCCTATACTGTGCTACAGAATGGGCACGTCCTTTCCTATCGGGGCTTGGCAGACATAAGAGAACTGGAAGTGGGGTTCTTAATTCACAGAAACATAGCTGGCAACAAAGAGGAATACTATAGCATAATAGAAAGGCTGGTAGGTATTGTAATTAAACTGATTAAAAAATACAAGATGAAGGTAGTACAGGCTGACGCGCCTACATCCAGCCATGATGACGCTTCAGTTGAAAGCTTCTATGAAGACGTGGAATCGGCAATTAGTAAGGTAAAAACACAGTATACTATAGTGATGGGCCACTTTAATGCAAAGGTAGGGAAGAAGCAGGCTGGAGACCAGGCAGTAGGAGATTATGGCATCGGCACTAGAAACGCCAGAGGAGAGCTACTAGTAGAATTCGCAGAACGCAATAATTTGCGGATTTTGAATACCTCTACCGAAAACGAGAAAACCTCAAGTGGATATGGAGGATCCCTAACGGCGAAAATAAGAACGAGATAGACTTTATAATGACCGCACACCCAGAAATTGTGCAGGATGTGGAAGTGGTTGGCAAGGGACGATAAAGTGACCATAGAATGGTACAGTCTCGAATTTGCCTAGACTTGAAGAAGGAATGACAGAAATTGATACGCAAGAAGCCAATCAATGAGCTAGCACTGAGAGGGAAAGCACAGGAATTCAGAGTGTCACTGCAGAACAGGTACTCGGCTCTTAGTGAGAAAACCAACCTTAGCGTAGATACAATGAATGAATATCTGACGAGTACCATTATGGAGTGTGCAGTGGAAGATGGAGGCAAGGTAGTTAGACGGGACACTGGCAAGCTTTCCCAGGAAACGAAGAACCTAATTAGGAAGCGTCAAATCATGAAAGTGTCAAGTACAACAGACAAAATAGAACTGGCAGAGCTTTCGAAGTTGATTAATAGACTTAAAGTATGCGATGTAAGAAGGTATAACATGGAGAGAATAGAACACGCTCTGAAAAACAGAGGAAGCGTCAAAGCAGTGAAGAGGAAACTTGGGATAGGCAAAAGTCGGATGTATGCACTAAGGGGCAAAGAAGGCAAAATAACTACCAATATGGATAGGATAGTTAAAATAGGGGAGGCGTTTTACAGAGATCTGTACAGTAGCCGAGATAACCACGACCTTAATACTATAAGAACTAGCAGTAACCCAGATGACACCCCACCAGTAATGATAGAAGAAGTCAGAAAAGCTTCGGAGAGCATGTAAAGAGGCAAAGCTGCTGGTGAGGATCAGGTAACATCAAATCTGCTCAAAGATGGAGGACAGATTGTGTTAGAAAAACTAGCCACCCTGTTTACGAGGTGTCTCCTGACGGGAAGAGTACCAGAGTCTTGGAAGAACGCTAACATCATCTTAATACATAAGAAAGGAGATGACAAGGACTTGAAGAATTACAAGCCGATCAGCTTGCTCTCTATAGTATACAAGCTATTTACAAAGGTAATTGCTAACAGAGTAAAGAAAACATTATAATTTAATCAACCAAAGGAACAAGCAGAATTTCAAACAGGCTACTCAACAACTGACCACATTCATGCTATCAATCAGGTAATAGAGAAATGCTCAGAGTATAGCCAACCACTATACATAGCCTTCATAGATTACGAGAAGGCGTTTGATTCAGTAGAAATACCGCAAAAACCCGCGTATAGCCCGGGGTTTTATTTTTTCTAAAATTTAGGGTGCGAAATTTCAGCCCCGTACTATATGCGGATCCCAAAATATTGCGGCCCGCATTCAGTTTTGGTTTCGGCATTGGTTGGTGCTATCATCATTATCACGTGTCTGCGCACTTCTACGTTAGGTGGCGTGGTAGCGTGAGCGGCGTTAGTCCTAGAGACCTACAGGTACAGGCGTGCATCAGGCGAGCAACAGTGGCCATTGCAATCACTTGGCGCACATCACGACGGCCACGATTTTACTTCCGTGATTTTAAGCCATGTCGGGACCGCGCAGGCAGTACTCGGCTGCCTTTAAGAGGAAAGTTATTTCTGCTGCCGAAATCATCGGCAACTGTGCCGCGGAGCGGCAGTTCGGCGTGAATGAGCGGAGCATTCGCGGTTAGCGGAAGCAGAAGGAAGCCGTTTTTGCATGCTGCGGCAAGAGAAAAAGTTTCCGGTGACCGAAAAAAGGAGCATTTCCAGACGGGGAACGACAACTGACAGACTTTGTTCGGGAGCAACGAGCTGCACAACTCGCTGTGCACATCGAGCTGCTGCAGGCAAATAAATGTATTTTTTCTGTTTTCCTCGGACAATATTCGCGTGAAAATGTTTTTTCTTGCGTTTGCTATCCCCGAGTTACACCTTGAACTATACGCGGGTCCGAACTATACGCGGGTTTTTACGGTATCAGCCGTAATGCAGTCACTGCGGAATCAGGGCGTCGATGAAGCATATATAAACATCCTGGAAGAAATATACAGAGAATCATTTGCTACCATAGTGCTTCCTAAAGAAAGCAACAGAATACCAATCAAGAAGGGTGTAAGGCAGGGGGACACAATCTCCCCAGTGCTAATTACCGCGTGCTTACAGGAGGTTTTCAGAAGCATAGAATGGGAACAGTTAGGGATAAGAGTTAATGGAGAATACTTTAGTAACCTGCGCTTCGCCGATGATATTGCATTGCTGAGTAACTCAGGGAACGAATTGCAACTCATGATTACGGACTTAGACAAGGAGAGCAGAAAGGTGGGTCTTAAAATTAATCTGCAGAAAACGGAAGTAATGTACAACAACCTCGGAAAGGAGCAGTGCTTCGAAATATGTAATAGTGCACTTGAAGTTGTAAAAGACTATGTCTACTTAGGCCAGGTAATAACCGCAGAGCCTAACCATGAGACTGAAGTTACTAGAAGAATAAGAATGGGGTGGAGCACATTCGGCAAGCACTCTCAAATTATGACAGGTATATTGCCACTATTCCTCAAGAGGAAGGTATATAACAGCTGTATCTTGCCGGTCCTTAGCTACGGAGCAGAAACCTGGAGACTTACAAAGAGGGTTAAGCTTAAATTGAGGACGACGCAGCGAGCAATGGAAAGAAAAATGGTAGGTGTTACCTTAAGAGACAAGAAGAGAGCAGAGTGAATTAGGGTAGAAACGGGGGTTAAGGATATCAGAGTTGAAATAAAGATCAGGAAATGGACATAAGCTGGGCATGTAGCGTGTAGACAGGATAACCGCTGGTCATTAAGGGTAACTAACTGGATTCCCAGAGAAGGGAAGCCGGTTAGGGGGAGACAGAAGGTTAGGTGGGCAGATGAGATTAAGAAGTTTGCGGGTGTAAATTGGCAGCAGCAAGCACAGGACCGGGTTAACTGGCGGAACATGGGAGAGGCCTTTGTCCTGCAGTGGACGTAGCCAGGCTGATGATGATGATAATTATGATGAATCTCGACGTAAATATTGATGAATTGGCTTATCTTGGTTAAAATAAAGATGAATAAAATTACGTGAAATGGTCTACTTTAAACAACACATTATATGACATACAGTTAGTGACAAAATAAAATTATAAATGTCCATTGCACCGAACACACACCATTAATTCAGGTTATGTAAAAAGTAACGTAAGTGGTGAAATAAGAACCTTGCGTAATGACGGCCTCATGCGTACCTTGCGAGCCACGCCTTCGGAGGCAAAGCGTGCCACGTGGAATTAATCAGAGGGGAAAGAGGACGCAAAAGATAATATTATGTGCGTGTATCCGATTATCAGTGTTAATGAAACGTGGTGTTCTCATGTCGGCTTTCAAAGGGCAGAGGCAGTTAGTAAGGCATGATGCCATAAGACAGAATAATTGCACACACAGCACTGAATTGCAAGAAACTAAAGACGAAATAAAAACATGGCTGAGTGTGTTGTCGTTAAGTCTTTACGGTTATTTGGCTGCAGTATCTCGTAATTACGTATGAACAAGCTCAACTGATCATTCGGATCTTTCAAATCTTCACCTGTAAACTAGGAACATTCAAGCAGATTTTGTTGGAGCCCAGTGTAACTACTGGAATGATAAGAGCTACTCCAAAAACTATGTCATCGAGGCTGTATCGTGTTCTACGTCAGTCGGACATTGGAATTCAGAGGTGGACAGTTCACAAATTCCGTGAGGAAGCGTTGAAACGAAAACCTTGACGATATAATGTATTAAACCTAAACTCGAGTCATGTTAAACTTTATCGGGTGTTTAATAAAATTTTGTACATATCACTCGCACTATCGCGAATTAAGAGCTTGTCATAACGTCATACATTGAGTTGCACTGAAAACACTGACTTTTAATTTGAATGTTCAAGTTATCGTTTTTATTATTTGTTAGAAACATTGCTCATAGTAAAAGTTGTTTTGTGAAGTAAGGATATGACTTAGCGGTCGCCAGTTGTTTTCCACAAATCCCTCGTGGTATAGCTTTGCAGTGCAATGTTGGTATGTCCACAAATAATAGAAAGAAGGCAGATTTCGTTTTTTTTTCAAACAAGGCCAGTGAAAAGATGCAGTGGAATCACATACCGCCCCCCCTTTTTTATACGGCGTTCAAGACAGAGTTTGCGTGTTTTCGAGTTTCATATAAACCACACATCCCATAAGATTTTTAAGGTTTAGGTTTAAGGGAGTTGTGGGGAATAGGAAAAGTTAAAAAAATACACAAAACCCTTTTATAAAGGAGGTACAAGGTAAAACGCAACCAGAAGAAAAGAACACAATATTTTTTCACGTAGGTAGCTACAAAACAAATATTGTGACTCTCGATGTCGCATACATACATTCTGTTCATGTCTAGGCGACGCTATATTCCAGAGGTGTCCCGTAGGGCGAAGTTCTCAGCCCGACGCTTTTCAATCTTGCAATAATTGGCCTTGCTGAATACTTGCCAAGTACCATTAAAATCTCAATATATGCAGACGACATCTGTGTCTGGACTTCGGCAATCACACGTCCTCAGATACGCTCCCGGCTTCAAAGAGCAGCAACTACGATTGCCAACTACTTGTTAAAACACGGTCTCAGCATATCACCAGAAAAATGCACGCTGGTGGCCTCCACTCGCAAAACAATGACCCCTTATGTCATCTCAATATGCGGGCAACCGAATTCTTACGACAGAATCCACCGGTTTGTGGGCATCACTATTGATAGGGACCTCTGTTGGAGTCCGCATGTGGCCTGTAGCGAGAGAGGAAGACGGGACGGCGGCCAACGTGGTCGTGTCGTTCTCTCGCCACTTTATTATCCAGGTTGATTTGCTGAAGCGGAGCGGCGGCGGCTGCCACGTTCAAACCGCCAGGCCAGAAGCTCGTTCTCCACAGCACGCACCTCGAGCTGTCGCATGAGCTGCACGAGAGGCGCAGCGTGGTGGCTAGAAAAATGACGATGATGATGAATGGCGATGATGATGACGCTACAGGCCTATATAAAGAAATGCCTGACCGCTATTTCCCAATTGTTCAAGTTGCTGGCAAGAAAGCAAGAAAGACGTGGGTTATGTCAGTAGACGCAATGATAGAACTCTACAGAGCCATATTTCTTGGTTTCCTCAGATATAGCTTGCCCGTGCTCAGAAATACCCGAAAAACCAATGTTCGTGTTATACAGGCAGTACAAGCCCAAGCACTGAGAGTGTGCCTTGGTCTGCCCAAATGTACGTCAACAGAGGCAACAACTGCAATTGCTGGTGACTATCCGACAAAAACTCACATTGTTGTAGAAGTCCTGAGAACGCACATCAGAGACTTCGCACGTGCTCCCTGTCATCACCTTGCACTGTTGCCTTCAGAGAGCCGCCAAGCATCGTTCGCTAAAATAATTGTGAAGAACAACGAGAAACTTCCCTCGGTATTGATTCCTGCATCTAAACCATCGATACCACCTGAGTGTCTTATTCGACCCACTGTGCATCTTAATGTACCAGGGATCCGGAGGAAGTCTGAGCTTTCAGTGCTCATGCTGAAACAACTGTCTCTTCTTTTTTTTTGCACGAGGAATATTCCGTCAGTGTACATATACATACCGATGGCTCCATGATCCGGTAGTGTTCGTCAGGTGCAGTAGTTGTCCCAGCACGAAGTGTTACCATCAGCTTTAGAACTGACCACTCCACGGCATCTACAGCAGCCGAACTAGCTGCTTTCCGCGCTGCACTTTGTGTGGTCAATCGGGAATCACCGCTACAATGGTCAATATTCAGCGACTCAAGGACTGCCCTACAATCTCTGTTCTCAGCCCTGTGTCGCGGGCCATACAAACAGCTTGTTTTCGAAACTCGATGCCTTTTCCACACTTCACGCGAGAAAGGGCATCAAGGGCGTTTCAGTGGCTGCCAAGTCAATGCGGCATCATAGGGAACAAACATGCCGATACTGCCGCGCGGGAAGCCTTTGAAGAAAAACGAGAAGAAGCCATACTACTTTCGCGGACCGATTCTGCCCGTAATTACCGACGACTTGCGCGTGAAATCACGTTTTCACTATGATGCCCAGCAAGCAACGAGACGAATCGTCAACACCACCTGTCCTCTTTGATGGCTCTCCACATGCCCACTGGGCTAGATCGAAGAAAAGCTACACATCTTCATCGCTTATGGCTAGGAGTGACATATACAAAATCTTATTGATTTGTGATAGGAATGGCCGACAACGATCTGTGTAATGCCTGTCGTTGCGAAGATATGCTACACCACATCCTGTGCGACTGTCCATTGTACGACATCCAGAGACAGTCACTAGCGTCCGTTCTTGAGCGCACCGAAAACAGCCAAATGACTTTGGACACTAGTCTGTCAAATGCCCGAGAGAAGACATTGCAACAGAAGGCGACAAAAGTTTTTTTGAGCTTCCTACGCGACATGGAATCGAGCTAGGGGCTGTAACAGCAATGTCACCTACCGCGAAAGACAAGACTGGACTATGAGTGATTGTGCGCGCATGTGCTGCTGAATGTGCTGTTTGTCTCTCTTCCCCCTCTGCTCTCTATCTTTCATCTCCCCTATCCCCCTCCCATGCGCAGGGTAGCAAACCGGCTGCCTATAGGCTGGTTAACTTCCCTGGCGTTCCTTTCTTCCTATTTTTTTTCCTTTCTTCCTTCTGTTTATGTCTCGTGTAGTCGTTACCCTGGGCAGCAGCATGTTCATGTAGTGCGCGATTAGCATGCGTGAAACTGCTACACCACAAACAGCTGCATTAATTAATGGGCCATTAAGAATGCGCTTTTTTCATTGATATCTTGTAGCTTCCCTGGTAACCCCCGAGAGCTATGTTGAAAAGCATGAGTGCGCATGCCCCTTTTTCTTTGCGTCAAAGCCAAAAAACGCCTCTCAATCTAGGAGGGTTCAGATTTGGCAGTACAGTTGTTTGAGCTCCTACTAATTGGGTTATTGGTAATTGGGGTTTAACGTCCTAAAACCACCTCATGAACCTCATTAAACCACCTCTGAGGTGGTTTTCATGAACCACCTCATCACCTCATGAAAACCACCTCAGACGCCGTAGTGTAGGTCTCCGGAAATTTAGGCTACCTTGGGTTCTCTAACGTGCCCACAAATCTGAGAACACGGGCCTGCAACACTTCCCCCTCTACAGTACTTGTTGGCTGCTACCGAAACGATATTAAAATCGAAGAGGCTAGCAAGTCAAAATAAAAAGTTAGAATTTAACTATAGCAGAAGCTGGTCAAATGCAAACTACGTACTCGATCATTTGTGTATTGTGCATATTGACAGAAGTATAGTTGGCATTTTGTTTCATAAATAACGTGCAGTGCTGGTGAATCTTCGAAGCATCGTAAATTGTGATAAATAAATCAATTGATAAATTGCCTAAAGCAAGCGCAATCCTTGATATTTGTCTAGGTTACACTATGTGGGTCACAAAACATCCGGTAAACGACACACCAGAACTTTGAAGCCCAATTATAAAAAGGAAAGCACATCTAACCACAGGCTCTATACAAAAGTATATGTTTCTGTTTAGTACTAGACAGAATTGTTTTATAGAATTCAAAGTCACAAAGGAAAAGTTCGCAATTTTTGATTTCGATCTGTATTCCACTTGCATGTAATTAAGTAGTGATCACGTGACATGTGACACACAAATCCGGCTGACAAACCAGGCCAACATTTTCGAGGTGCATCTTTGGACAATTTTTATCTATCTATCTATCTATCTATCTATCTATCTATCTATCTCCAGAGTGCAAGGAGTGAGATATATCAGTTGTTGCATCGGTGTGATGTCAGAGGGCAGAATAGTTGCGACAAATGACGTCCGAGCAGTGATCCTTCCGGCAAATGTTGCTGCGGCAACGACAGCGCCCTCGGTGGAGGAAATGCCCTCATCCGTTATTGACGTTTCACTTCCGTCTGTGAACAGCATTCGCTACCATCCATTTGCGCTGCCCATGAGCGTGACCAGCTGACAGCGTTTCGGCTCATCTGTGATGCACACGAAACGTAAGAGTTGTTAGTGTTCTCCAGTATTGATGTAGTTTCTTGGACGATAAACAAAAATTGTGATCGTAGTATGGCAAGTTTTTTAATAATTTACCGTGAGGTCAGCTTGAACAATTTTCGCGCAAAATTTACATAACGAAGCTTTTGACCTGTATTCATTTGACCTGTATTATTTGACCTGTATCTTCACTTCGTCTGACGTAAATATTCTGCGCTTACTGAGCAGAATATTTACTGTCACACAACCTACGAGATCGGATGCCTGGAAGTATTCTACAACACACGTGGTTTAGCTGGTTCTCCGTGATCAGCTCAAATTTGCCCGAGTGACGATGCTATGTGATCATGCGATCATGAGAGTTCATGATGACGTCACTTTGAGCACTTGATGAGATATCTACGGTCTTCGTACCAAACGACGCCTTGAAATGTCGTTGAAGGTAGGAACACCTACCGAAGATGCATTGGAAGACATCTACGAGGCATCTGTAGTTTCTTTGTGTGTGTCGGGGTCTTCATGCTCTAGACTTCAGAATATGCTAAAATAAAGTGCCAACATTCGCACCCTAGGCTGCCATATGACTTCTCTGCTGCTTCTGTGGGATCGTGGTGATCTAATGGCTAAGGTACTCGGCTGCTGACCCGTAGGTCGCGAGATCAAGCCGTGGCTATGGCGGCTGCATTTTTGATGGAGTCCAAAGTGCTGTAGGTCCATGTGCTTAGATTTGAGTGCGCGTTAAAGAAGTCCGGATGGTCCAAAGTTCCGGAGCCCTCAACTAGGCCATATTTCCTAATCATATGGTGGTTTTGGGTCGTTCAACTCCGCATATCAAATAAATCAATCAGAAAGAACTCATTTGTCAA
The DNA here is from genome assembly GCF_043290135.1 of Rhipicephalus microplus. Lineage (NCBI taxonomy): Eukaryota > Metazoa > Arthropoda > Arachnida > Ixodida > Ixodidae > Rhipicephalus > Rhipicephalus microplus. The sequence continues at coordinate 109,808,170 of NC_134708.1, read as the reverse complement.
CAGATGGGCAGTGGCGAAACCTTCCGACGGCTTCTGTACACAAATTATGACGGAAATACGAGTATGGGCCTACCAGTGCTGTTCTGAAAAAAATAGATACATATACATGTAGGGAATTATGATAACTATGGCGAAGCGTTCACCCGTCCTCCGTGCATCCGTGCTTTTTTCGTCCGCCTGTCCATCCGTTCTTGCTTCCTTCCGTCCATCCGGGCATCGGTCCATGCGTCCGTCAGTTCATCCGCGCTTGCATCCGTGCCATACGTCCATCCGTCTCTGCTTCCGCTCACCTCTCCGTGTGTCCATCCGTCCATACGTCGCGATGGGCGGATGGATAGAGGCACGGGCGCACGGATGAACGGGGTCGATGGACAGTAGAACTGAGGCACGCGTGCACGGACGGATGGACCAAAGCACGGAAGGACCGACTGACGGACGCAGGGACGGATGGACATACGTATTCCCGGACGGACGAACAGATGGACGGGCCGACGAGCAGAACGACGTACGTACGCACGGGTTCACGGTTGGACAGTTGCATGAATGAACAGCAACACACACGGACAGAAGCATGGACGCATGGATGGATAGACGAATAGACAGAGGGACGGACGGAAGCATGCACAGACAGACAGGTGGACGGACGCATGTACGGACGCACAGAGGCACAGATGCACAAACGGACAAAAGCATGAACGGGGGGACGAACGGAAGCATGGACGGATGTGCCGACGGGCGAACAGATGAACGCATGGACGGTTGGACATGAACGAACGAATAGACACTTTGCCCTCCTCATCATCATTCACTCCGTAAATATGCTTTGGAAACCACTAGTGCTACCCAGTTATATTATTCTGAAGAACATACACACACCACGCCATCTATTGAATAAGTGATAAGCTAGAGGTAGATACAACTAAAAACGGAGGAGGGAACAACACATGGCCTAAAGACGCTCCTACGCTCAGGTGAGGTTTACACTATACCATGACAGCAGCAGGAACGATAGCCACTACCCCTGTACACTTCAACAAGCGGATCTTTGCTAGGCGAACACTGCGCCGTTGCGAAGGCTAGCTGCACAAAACTAAAGGACGTCGACATCATTAACTGCTCTAAATTCGACGCGAGATGATGTTATTTTCAGAGCTTATCTCTCGGATTGACACTGAAGGACAGTTGTGCCAAGGAAAGCACAGGGAACTATTTGTTGATTCTTTTTTGGGCACCAACGAAAACTTTGGCTTCGTGTCTTTTTGTTTTGTGTTTCGGGGGGCCTGTTATTCATAACACGACACATCAGTTGTGGAAGCGTGACAGATAAATAAGTAGAGATTCTTCATTACGAACTAGTCTTAGTTTAGGTTTGAAACAGCTCGAAAAACGGCAAACCACCGGATGCAACTATCGCCAAATAGCGCATGCAGCACTCGGCCGTGTCAGCACTAGCACTCAGAACTGTGGCTTTTTTTGCGTGCGGTCCGCATCAATAAGTCGTTTCGAACAGGAAACGAGACAGCAGTAGCGCCAAACACATAGCTTTCAACGCGTGCACCGCAGCCATGGACTCGCGAGCTGTCGGCGACAAGTAGTCTGCTGAAGCGAACGCGACAAAAAGAAAAACGGTGGCTAAACGTTATCATAACTTGTAAAACTACAGCGCGGTGGGATAAAGGCTATTTACACGGGGTCATTTCATAGGTCATCAGTAGCGCGAGAATGTCGATCGCATTGCCAACTTCAGACTTCATGTGAATACCTTCTAAGCTATATTAGGTGTTGGTATATTGCCGATTATACACGCATGTCTACAGTAAGCAGTCCTGCAGGCTATCTCAGCCGGCAAATTTCATGTCAGTGCTCCTTTAAGAACAAACACAAACCGAAAAAAAATACGTAAGCTAAGAGCGATACATTAAGCCCTGAAAACCCTGCTGTCGTTAGTTTGACCCTCATAATTTCATTGCTGATTATGAAATACAGGTCAAAAGCTTCGTTATGTAAATTTTGCGCGAAAATTGTTCAAGCTGACCTGAATGATATTGAAGGTTTTTTTTTTATTTTCGTGATATTACCTTCACAATAGTTGGCACGTTATGTATCTGGTTCTCTTTTCAAAGACAATGTAATTGTTTTTTAAATACATTATATGAAGGCCTACCAGACTCCCGTCAAAATTTATTGAGTCACAAATAATGATGCTGGAACATCAATGTTGTCGCCATATACCCATGCTTTCTTGTGGGTGGTTTTCTTGCTTTTGAAGTGTTTTCTCACTGCAAGCATGGTGTTTTTGTATCGGGGAAAAAGCTCACGAGTGGGAGAAAATTACATTCTTTTTAGCCTCACCTTCAACTGTAGCCCAAATATGTTCGCGCAAGCTGGAAGGTAGTAATTGGAACAAAAAAACACATTTTCCTTCAGCAGGGCCAGAAATCACAACCTTCGAGGTTTGAGGGTTAGGGTCGCGCTTCAGAGTGACAGAGGGGCTTTTTCTTCACTTTTTTTTTCAATTTGCGCAAAATTTGCACAGCCCAAAAATCGCAACAAATACTTTTGTGTTTCCCTGCTCTTAAATGTCTGCTCATTTAAATGGTTCTGTCCAACAAAAAATGTCCTGGAACAATTGCGCTTTTTTTCTATTGCCGAAATTTGTGTTAAAACTGTCAATTCGTTCTTGCAGCGCCTTCGTTAGTGGTGCTGCTGGCAGATAGCGCAGTACTGCCCTGCAAAGCTGAACCGAAGCAAGCGAGGCCAGTGCCTGTACCTAACGGTCATTTGTTTCGCAATCTTTAGAAGACCCCCCACTGGGAAAAATAATCTCTGTATTTTTTGCTTGGGGCCTCGAACTCTGGAACTGTGGTTAACATTATACAGTGCTAGGGCCAAAACTCTCTTGTGGCGCGAATATTGCCAACATGGTCTGTTTTTCTCAGGAGGCCAGTACAGATGGCCCGAGTCACTGCAAGGGTAATACAGTTAGTGCTCACAAATAGTGCTTGCTGGACTTGCAGAAATACACTTTTTGCCACAGGCTTATCGCCAAGAGTCTTTTAAAATTATCTATAAACACTTGGTAGAAGATAAATCACTTCGTCTTTTCATTGTCGGAAAAGCACTTGCAATGCCTCTCATTAATTTCCACTTTGCAAGTAGTCCACAAGTTCTAACCCTTCCAAGAATAATTTAGACTGAAAACTAACTTTTTTTTTCAAAAGAGACTGGAAACAATGCAACAAGATATAATATTACGCGTCGCATGCAGTAAAAGTTTGAGGTTTGAGGACACCGGTTGCATACTGCCCTATAATAACAAAAAAGTCACAAATAAAAGGTGTAGAGCTTAAGGAACAATACAGTATGCTTCATCTTATTGAAATTGTCAAGAAACCATACACCTTGTGTATGTGTTTTGTACGCGCAGTTGGCATACACCAATGCCATCTGCACGTCATCAAACTTTGCCGTTTGTTAATGTTTCGTTAACTTTCGTAGATGGTGTGGCATTTCCGTACATCAGTGACATATATGTCTCACTGTCGACTCTAAACTACTTAAAAACTGCTAGCAAGAGAAGAGTGTTTATATTATGAACCAGTTATTTCGGATGTCGCATTCCTCGCTCATGTTATAAAGATTGTATATCCACGATAATTTGCCAATTCTAATCATCATAAATGACGTGCCTGCTGCAATGTGATGCAAGACTTTTTGCAATTCCATATAACCAGGTCAGTGCAAATTATAGAGGTTCCAGGATGATCTCTTGAAGCGAAAGTACCTCTTTTGATGGTCTGTGTGAGTGCTGCATAGATAGTAATGTTTTGGTCAAAGGTATGTTTGTGGCTTTTCAAAAAAACATTTCAGACGCTGTTTTCACTAATGAGGAAACGCCATAACAAAATACAGAAGACGTTCAAATGAGTGGATTAGGAAATATCAGATTTCATACTTCATTAATGTGTGTTCCCCAAAATTATTTTCTTGAAGGATTAGTTCATGTTCGCTTTAAAAAAAGCAATGAGCAGGTTGTAAAACCAATAATGTTAGGAAAACCGCAGACCTAGGCTTTTTGATTATTCATAATTTAACCACTTGCATGATAAAAATACCAAAAAAAGAATGACGTAAACTTAAAAAGAAATGAAGTTAACAATACTAACTTTGAAGACTGTAATGGGAACTTCGGATCAATGATTTTCGCTTGCTGGTCTTGAAACAGCTGCTAAGCATAAGTACGTGCATATTGTTCCACTTGTACTGAAAATAAACCATTCTGACGCGCGCTACAGAAATATTTATTTCGTCTTGCCAGCGTGATATACTGACCTCTAAACAAGGTCGTGGTGGGTCAGTTGGTATTTTTATGCATAAATTGCAAAGATGTGTGATAGGATTGAGACGCCAAAGTGAGCACGATAACACAGCAGTCAGAAATTGAAGTGTACGAGATGTCAGGGCCACACTTCCTATCGGTCGAACATTCCTTAGGGTGCTTGGCTGCTATGGCAAGATCGATCGCGGCCGCGGCAGTCGCATTTCTATGGAGGCGAAACAGTAGAGGCCCGTGCACTGGGCAATGTCAGTGCGTTTCACAGAATACAAAAAGTTCAAAATTTTCCCAGCCCTCTACCTACGCATTTCTCATAAGCCCAGCTATTATTATTCATAGCCACTCCTTAGTCATTCACGTAACACGTTTTTTTTTCTGGCGAGCTATTTTCCATGTTATACTTTGGCCGCTGATCAAACATAAAGCATTCATGCTGATTTTTTCCGCCACAACTATCTTTTTCATAGAAATGAGGTGTGTGCCTATAAGGGTGCAAACAGGAAAGATGAACAGAAAAAGCCGACATTGTATGCGTACGATGTCTTGGCTTTGCAGCGAGTGGCCATGCTTCAAGAGCCCCATGAGGGTTAGCGTCGTTACTATTTCATGGAAGTGTATATTCAAAATAAGAAACAACAATCACCCTGGAACATGCGATATGTCGTATTCCGCAAGTGCCTTTTTTGACGTGTCGAGGTTATCATACTTTCACAGTGCGTGTGGCTTGTTTGCAGAAGACAACGTGTGCGTTTTGCAAGTCTCGGCGATGGGAAGAACGACGTTGTGTGGTGGCAGCGTGAAAAGACTGTGACGTTTGATATGCAGACGATTTCTTGCAATGCAGGCCTTTGATGTCGTGCCTCTTGTCATAGAATTCCAAGACTACGTGCGTGAAATAAGAGCTGCAAGTTTGGCGCATTTGGCAACACTCTAACGTCTTTACATTTCAAGTGAAGCAGTTAACGTATGAAAAGAAGTAAGAAAAAACATGGTCATAGATAGGTACAATGCACCCAACACCTCAATTTCAGGTACGTCAACCATATAAAGCGCACATTCGTTGTCGTCGTCGCAATCCTACTGTCGTACTGGCGGTGAGTACCAGATGCGAGGTCCATCCCATCAGCGAAGCTGCGTAAGCCGGAAGTTAGGCCATTTGGTATGCGCGAAAAATGTCGCAAAATGAGGACGTCACAAGGCTTGCCTACGTGCTGGAGGAAGCAAGAAAAAATAGAAGTGGATAAAACATTAAGTCTTGCGAAGGATGAGCTTCCGGCACAGCAACCGATGGTTCGAAGGTCAGTGTGGTAACCACTCTAAAGTTGAGTCATGCTAGCAGAACATGCATTTATGGCAACTAGATGGCTTCGTTGCCACAGGCGAGAAAACGAGAAGCTAGAAAGAGAAAGCGAGGGAAAGAAAGGCGTACGATAGCTATTTTTAGTAAACAACATATTGCACGTGATTTTAGCACAACTGAGAAACCTCTTGAAACACTCACACGTTCACACACTGTTGAACTCAACAAACACATCCCACACACAGCACTCAGGACCAGCTGTTCGTTTCGTCTGACTGACCATCGTATATACGTACAGGATAATGCGTAAGAGCAATGATCAAAAAAGTTGCGCATGTGCAAAGAAAAAAAAAGGATGCATGAACCAGCCACAACCGAACAAAGCGACAAAAATATAGAAAAAAAGAAAAAAGGGCATAATATCCACGGAGTGAATGGATGGAGAGTGGGGCGAAGAATTCGTTCGTCCATTCGTTCTTGCTTCCGTCCATCCATGCGTCGGTCAGTGTGACCGTCCATGCGTCCATCAGCCCTTCCGTGCGTGCGTCTGTTCATGCGTCCCTCCCTGCGTTCGTCCATGCAGCCGCCCCTGCGTCCGTTTATGCGTTCATCCATGCATCTGTCTATGTGTCCGTTCGTCCTTCTATTCAACACTCCAAGTACCACCATCTCGCATCTTTTCATCATATATCCCCCATATAGAAACACCGCCATTCAGCGGACATTCCAAGGACTAAACGAGAGGTGGCACACGCACACTTTCTTGCAGCTTGCGCTTCGGGTCCACTTCCCACCTTTAACCACCTCGAGTTCGTGGTATATACTAGTTCACTGTATTCATGGCACTGCGGCCGAACGCTCGCTAAACCTTTCGAAAACCAAGGAGGTTACGCCCAGCGAGTGTGACGTAGCAAACTTTTTCAGTCAGATAGTGCTCAATGTACATATATATGGCTGATAATAGGAAATGAGGGGCGGAGAATTCGGCTTTTATGTTTTTACGGCTTGCGCTTCGTATCTACTTCCCATTTTTAACCACCTCAAGTTCATTAACGGTATATACAAGTTCATTGTATTCATGGCACTGCGGCTCAACGCTCGCTAAACCTTTCTAAAGCTAAGGAGGTTACACCCAGCGGGTATAACGTAGCAACCCTTTTTTGTCAGATAATGCTCAATGTACATGCCAATGGCTGCTAATGGTGATCGCAGCCTGCGGGTTAACTAAAAGCCGAATGCTCCTGTCTCTCATTCCCCATTAGTAGCCATTGACATGTACATTGAGCACTATTTTTTATTGTTCAATAACGCACAGAAGAAGTCTCTCACCGGCACCACCTTGGAGGTCAAAATGTTATACTTGTAACATACTATGGGGGACGAACGGGTGCCGCTATAAGGAGCTTCGCCCCTAAAACACATATGCCAGCTTCAAGCACGAACACCTTGCTTCAAGCAAATATATATTACTTTGATAAATAGCTATAAGTGGGTCGCTAACACGATGATCCTTATATTGTTCTGTAAAGAACGCTTCTAATGACACACGTGCAAATAACTTAACGCTACTTCCGAGAACCTGCGCATCTGTAAACTGTGTTCATACCCAAGTGCAAGTGCCACAGGATACACGTAATTATCTCTATAAAAGAAGACCTATAAAAGAAGAACGGGTGCCGTTAGAAAGAGCTTCGCCCCTGTTTGCAAGTGCTAAGGACGTCCCTGATCGTTCTACGTCAGGGGCGTCCATCAGTGCGAGTCATGGTGCCCGTCGCGTCTTGAACGCCTTCGAAGGCGCTTGTCTTCGACGTTGTTGTCCCTATGGGGACTAGTGCCGAGACCATCGTTGATGCGACGGCCGCAATAGCCTGCCTCTCAGAGGTATACTGCGTGCAGCATCAGGGAGCTCGAAAGTTCCAAGTCACCGTAAAGAGCATGGCCTCCATGTCTCTAATCGTCAATGCTGGCTGCCTGGTGATTGGCGGCGAGTGTGTTCAAGTCGTTCCCGTTGGCCCACAAGTGACCAACGTCGCCTGCCTGTTCCTGCCATCGTTCGTCTCAAACGAAGCTCTCGTCCAAGCGTTATCCCCATATGGCAAGGTGCTCACTGTCACCAGTGGTTTGATGAGCTGGTGACGCGGCGTACTCACTGGAACGCGGTATGTTCGAATGGAGATGAACGCCGCTAATCCTGTGCCGAACTACCTGCGCATCTCCGGTCAACGTGCTACATTTGACTACCGTGGTCTCCAGCGTGTATGTCGAAGATGCGGCTCAGGGGACCATCTACGAGCCCAGTGCACAACACCGTATTGTGGTCGCTGCAGTGTGCACGATCACGTTAGTGAAGGATGTGTCCGCCCGTGTTGACGCTGTGGGGACGGTCACCCAACTGTGGTTTGCCCTGTCCACCCGCTCTTACTCAGACGCTGCCGCTGGTGCCTTTCCACCACTGACACCGGCAACGGAACCAACTACCGACTCGGCGGACGCAGAGGAGGTCAGCGACGCTGTGCTGGCCTCACCCCTACAAGTTCCTTCAAACGAAGCGCACAACGAAAGCGCGATTGTCGATGCGACACTTGGCGCGTTGGCCTCCCCGCTGGTGCAGGAACCGTGCGCTTCGAAAGACGCAACGCACTGCCCTGAAAACGGCGTCGGCGTCTCTTCTTTGACACCACTTGATGTTCAGTGCACAAATGACCCCAGTTATCAGGCTGCTGCTGTTGGAGTTGTCCCTACGACCGCTGTTATTTCGGAAAACAGTGGCGAAAACACCACAGCCTCTTCTATTGCGGCCGCTCCGACCATTTCGACATCGCGTCGTACACGTAAAAAATCGCCCACACAAAGGGTGCCTACACCGGCCTGACGAGACGCGGACAGTGCTGCCAGCATCAAGAATGTGGATCCAAGCTTGCCGGCGGCTCAGTCCCTACCTCCTCAGGACACGTCTTCGGAAGACGGCTTTAGCCTGGGACTGGATAGTAGCATCGGACTGTCTAGCCTTGCCAATTTTGACGTCGAAATGGGAGCTCCACGTCAAACAAAGCGAGGGCACACTTCCAGCTCTTGCTCCGATGAACGCAGTGATGGCCGTGGTAAATCCAAATGGTCCAAAAAACCTCGACCTTCTTCTGGAGGGTCGAACAGTGCGTTGTAGTTTGGTCGAGCAAGTGTCCCCTGGACACTTTCCAGGACACCGTCTAGAACTATGCGTCCAGGTTAGTCCTTACTTTTCATTATGGCTACTACACTGCATATTATTTCATTGAACGTTCAGGGTTTTCGCAATCCGGCAAAGCAGGCTGAAGTGATTAGTGTCGCCCGCGCTGCAAATTGTGATGTTTTGTGCCTCCAGGAAACACATTTTTTCTCGCTATCTTACGTGCTTGCTTTTAAACGAAAGTTCAACCTAGATTGTTATTTCTATTTTGCTACATCTCGTTCTACGGGAGTAGGTATTATTAATTTTAACCGAGCTCTATTAAGGGATCATCATGCTTTTTACGATGGCGTGGGCAGCGTTTTGGCTTTAGACTGTAGCTACTTTCCTTTCAGGTTAAGGATACTGTGTGTGTATGGGCCAGCGCAATCTGGACAGTCTAATGACTTTTTTAGAGACCTGGATGTGTTTTTTCTTGACGGTTGTGATGTCATTTTGATTGGCGACTTCAACTGCATTCTAAATACGCGAACCGATGTACAAGGTCCTGGCTGGGGCCGGTCTGCTTGGAATTCACGCGAGCTTTGTCGCCTTGTCCACCACGTTTCATTACTATACGCGCACAATGTAGTGCACGGAAATACCTTTGTTTGGACATGGCGACGTGGACGATCCTCCAGCAGGCTCGACCGGGCCCATGAGCGTTTTGGCGTTTGTCTCCGATTTATGCGTTCCGTCCTTCCCACCTTCTCCTGTGTACATATCTGATCACCGGCCTATCGTCTTGAAGCTCGAAGTTCCATTTTCGTTTTCGGAAAAGCCATGGCGTCTTGAGCGCGCGTCCTGCAGGACGCGCGCTCAAGATCAGATTTGTTACGCGCAATACGTGTGTCGCTCACGGCGTCTGGTTCTGAAGATTGGGATGCGCTTAAAACACAGTGGCGCCTGCGCTGCGCAGTAGAGGGGCGTTCGCTTCGTCGACGCGTTTCTGAAGAGCTTGCTGATACCGCGATGAAGTTACGCATTGCTTTGCGCGCCGAGACGCCTTCTCCTGTGATGCGAGCGTGGCAGCGTGAACTGCGTGAACGCTTTCAGCGCTTGACTGCTGCTTTGTCCCTGGCGGCAGCAGCATGGCGCTGTAGACACAACCCATGTGCACATCCCGAGGTGCTGCGCTACGCGAGACATTCCTTTTTTGGGCAATCAGAGCCATCTGTCTCTATGACAGCACAAATACCACCTGCGCAGCGGCTTCCTACGCGTGATCGATCTGTTTTGTTGGCGCATTTTGAAGCAATGTCGTGTTCGTCCATGCGGACTAACTGTGATGAAACACCGCCAATGCTTAGAAGTTTGCCACGTATTCCTCAAGAAGCTGCGGATTGCCTGCACATCCCTCCGTCGGCTGAAGAGGTAAAGGCGGAACTAAAATCTATGAAACGTGGAACGGCCCCAGGGCCAGACGGTTTTCTTGTTGAGTTTTACTTGACATTTTGGGATGAGATTGGTGCTACATTTACCGCGATAATCCGGCGATGCTACGAGGATGGTGTCTTTCCATCAAGTTTTTGAGATGGACGCATTGTGCTTATTCCAAAGGGTGATGCTTCCTCTGTTAATCCTTAAGATTGAAGACCTATCACGCTCCTCAACGTTGACTATAAGATATTCGCGGTGGTAGCCGTTCAACGTTTGAGGGGTCTGTTGAACACCCTAGTAGGTCATCACCAGACTTCATCAGTGCTTGGACGAGAAATACACAACTTGTCATATACCACACGAGATATCATAGCTTTTACTTTGTCGCGATCTGCGCGTGGTATCCTTGTGTTTTTGGACCAGGAAAAAGCGTTTGACCGTTTAGAGCACGCGTATATCTTTAATGTGCTCACAGCCTTCGGCTTTTCTCATTCGTTTGTGGAAATGATTAAAAAAATTGCCCGCAGCTTCCCTCGGGGGAACACTGAGGAGGATGCGGAGCATATAATTGGTTAACGGGGTGTTAAAGTGCGACTTACTTGGGTCGATGGCTAAATTGGTTAACGTGGTTGTAGGAGGGGGTGTTAAATGAGTGAACACGTACACACGTATGCGAAAGGGCGGCGCTGGTCGAAGGGACGTCGATCATTGTGTTTGTGGATTTGTTGGAATTCATTTCACCGCGACCTTGGACGTCGACGCGCCGTACAAACCAACCGACGAGCGGCAACTGAGCGAGCGAGCGCCGACCTTGAGTATATATACAGCGCGACGGCGCATGCACTGTCAGCTGTCGAATGTTCGAGAAGGGCGCATTCGCGCTACATTATACACCTAGCGAATGTTCGTGAAGAGGAGAAGCGCACGCGGTGTGTAGAGGAGGACGGGTGCACAGATGGTGGAGGAGTGAAGTGCGCGCGGTGTGTAGAGGAGGAAGGGATGCACAGATGGTGGAAGAAGGAGGAGGAAGCTTGCGGACGGCGCCGCACTACAAGCCTCGAGTATTAGATGCTCCGCTTCTAAAATACGTACACTGGTCTGAAAAGCACACTAGTTCTGGATGGCTGAAAAAGTGCCGCCTTTTCCATAACACGTGGGGTCCGTCAGGGATGTCCATTGTCTCCTGTGCTATTTGTCCTCAGCCTTGAGACATACTTGCGTGCTCCCGACGCGGATTCACGTGTCCGGGTTCTTGAGCATCCTGGTAGCGGTGTCGGGAAAGTCACAGCTTTCGCTGATGATACAACCTTGTACCTTTCAGATGAAGATAGCCTTTCACTCAGCCTGCATGTATTTTCCAAGTATGGCGACATTTCAGGTGCAGCGTTGAAGATCCCCAAATCCCAGTATTTCTTCATTGGCTCTCCAAACTCCAGGCTTAGCGCCGGTGTTCCCATTCAGCCGGCCGCGTCCCTTCGTATTTTAGGTATTTTATACAACCACAACGGCATTTGCGAATCTGTTTGGTTAAACGCTCTCGAGGAAGTAAGAATGAAAATTCAGGATGCACAGGATTTTGACTTCCCGCTTCTTGAGCAGAGGTACCTTGCGCAGACTGTATTTTGTGGTAGCATTTGGTACCTTTCTCACGTCGTGCAACCATCTTTACGTATCGTGCGATCACTGCAGTCTGCTTTGTGTTCCTTTTTTCGGTCAGGCGGCACTGATTTGGTCTCTCGCGCGGCACTGGGACAGCAGCGTGCTCAAGGAGGCTTTGCTTTCCCTTCAGTGTCCATACGCTGTCTGCTGCTGGCACTGCGTTTCCTTTTGCGCCTAGTGCAAGGGAAGGAATCTCCCGCACGAACACTTGCATATTACTTTCTGGGTACTCACCTTCGCCGTTTGATGCCTAATGTGCAACTTAACAGGGGGCCACAGTCAATAAAGCTTTCTGCGTTTTATGCAACAGCTGTTGCATTTTTTCGTCATGTCAAGTCGAGCTGTCCTGGCATAGATGTTTTGAACAACCACATAGTTGAGACAACTGCTGCTTTGTTGCTTCCGTTGGTCCCGCCAGCCCGCCGTGCTCGCTCTAGACGGGTGTCTTGGAGCTCCTTAACGGCTTCTTTTCTGCCTGGACACCTTAGGGACTTCATGTGGCGCCTGGGATGGGGTGTACTTCCCACTCTCGAACGCCTCGAAAGGTGGGGGATAGTCCAGTCAGCAACATGTCCTAACTGCTGCCTTCGGGAAACAAATCAGCAATTTCTGAGGCATTGTATCTTTGCTCGCGTTTTTTGGAGAGCCGTACATGCCAGATTTCACTGCCTCAGAATAAATCGCTTCGTTTCTTCTGGGCGTTGTTCGCGAGGCCGGTTCGCTTGTCTTCTCATTGTTGCCGGCGCTTTCTGCCTCTGGCGCAACCGCTGCGAGGCGGTTGCAGCGGGCCGCCACCGCCGCGCGCTCTACCCGATCCTAGAACGATTGTACTCGGAGCTGCTGTCTGTTTTGTCGGAGGAGCTCTTCTTCCTCGTTGAAGAGGAATTTCTTCAGCACTGGTCTTGCCCTTTTGTGTCGGTCTATGACGGACGAGTGAAACTTGTGTTTTGGCCGGCCTGGTATTGGTAGGCTGATCTGTCGATGCGCCGGCAGAAATGGCATGCCAACATGTAAATATGCAAAATGTACATATTTATGTTTTATTTGTCTCTTGTTTACTTTGAAGTATTTTGTGGTTGTGTTTGTGTGAACCATCGAATGTACATGTTCTTTCAACGTCATCTCATATCCATGTTCATGTAAATGACGAATGTCTTGTCATCATCGTTAGAGTATGTCTAAGACGGAAATGTTCTGTTGAGTGTTATTGACGTTTGTGGCAATAATTTTTTCTAAACAAGACAGTCATCTAGAAATTTATAGGATTGCCCAACGTGAAATTTCCGCAATTTAATGAGATGAAGTATACAACCTCCGTGTGCAGTTAACGATGACCTTGCCATGTTTTGTTTGGAATTTTGTTTTTCACCTTTACAAATGCGCAGGCACAAATCCGCAAATTTTCGTGGCACCGACAAGACCAGGGGCACGCCATAACTTGCGTCGTCATATTTTTATGGTTGTGGGAGAGCGTAAGCAAGAACATCACTGTAGGCTTGCAGCCTGTCAGTGTCACAGAACAAGCGCTCAAAAAGGGCGCGCCGCCAAATTCTCGCGACGAACCACCGGAGTGACGCCGCGAGGTCAACAAAAAGGAAAGAAAAGAAAACAAACATCTAAAGGCTCCCCGGACGCGCGAGCCTCTCCTCTCGGAAGCGTGGCTTCGCCGACGAACATCCTCACCCCACATCGGCGGCCGAGCAAGCCCTCGAAATTTCTAGAACCAAAGAGGCGTGGTCAGGCCGAGTTGAGTCATCCGACGCGGAGGGCATTCGAACCGTCTCGCCCTCTCCCTAGCCTTCGCTGCGTATCGTGCCGACGAAATGACGAGAACCTTCTGGAATCTCGCGCGGAAGGTATTTAATCGAGCGGCCGAGACGAGAGAGCAGGAGAAGACGGAAGTTAGCGCCAGGCGCGAAGGGATTCCGCCTTGTAGTCGGCGAAGGTTTTGTCCGTAGCGACAAAGCAGGAGATGAACAGGATTTCCACCTGAGGGGTGAAGGCTCGAGCTACAGGCAAGAGTGTGTGTTTACCGCTATCGAGCGAAGACGCGTGGCAACGGCTGCATGTGTGAAGCCGACGTGTTTCCGGCGAAGAAGTTTGAAGCTTGGAGAGTGGCCAATTGAAGACGCGAGGTTTCCTGGAAGAGAAACTTTTGGGGCGCGGAACGACAACAACGCTGGATTTTGAGTGAGTGATTCTCGGAAGAGTATCATCTAGACTTTTGTTCCAAGAACTTTGGACTGAATAGGTTTTGTATCTCTTTAGTCTTTAAGTGTCTTGGTTTATCAATGCATGCGACTGCATTGTAGTGCGTATTGTTGTCTGTGTCCGTTGTTTTGAGTGTGGCCGATTGTACTGTGTAGTACGTTGTTTGATTGGTGACATATTGTATGCAAGTATTGTGGAGTGTGCACACTTGTGTATTGTTTTTTTGATCTGCCATTATTGAGAATATAATCTTGTGTTGTTTATCAACTCTCGGCTCTGACTTGTTCTTTGGGCCACAGCCGGCGTCCGCTGGTGCGCCAAAAAGGACCACACCTAAATTGTGCACGCTTTCGTGGTGTGGTTCGGGGGGCCGATACTTCGGCCCTTGGAATTAGCCTGGTGATCGCCTCACTAATTACCGGGACCTGTGTGACAATTAATCTGGCGTCCGCGACACAGGACCTTTTGGTGCACAGTGTCTCCAAAGTAGTGAGAAAGAGCCTCGAGTGTTGATAGTGCTATCGGATCGATTTTGTGTGTTGTTCAGTGTTCTCGTTAACGAGTGCAGTGGAGTGTTTCGATAGACTGATTTAGGCAGATACTTTTTGCACGCGGCAAGGTTTTATTTGCGAGTTGCGAGACTAAATGGATCTCGAAAAGTTAGTCGCTCTGGGTGAGAAGAAGGGTCTTTCTGGCGCCGAACTACGGAAGTGGGTCACCCACAAGGAAAAAGAAGAAAAAGAGAGGGCCAAAGAAGAAAAGGCAGCTGAGCTGGAAAAAGAAAGGCTGGCGGTCGAAAGAGCCAAAGCGGAAAAAGAAGCTGAGTTGGAACGAGAGAGGTTGGCAGCTGAGAGGGCCAAGGAAGAAAAAGCAGCTGAGTTGGAGAGAGAGAGGTTGGCAGCTGCGAGAGAGAAGGAAGAAAGAGAGGCAAAGGAGTGACAGCTGAAGGAAGAAAGAGAGCAACAATTGAAGTTGGAATTGGAGAGAGAAAAGTTGGCAGCTGAAAGGGCGAGAGAAGAAAAAGAGGCAAATGAGCGACAGCTGAAAGAAGAAAGAGAGGCAAGGGAGCGACAGCTGAAAGAAGAAAGAGAGCTGAAATTGAGGTTGGGGCTGGAGAAAGAAAGACTGGCAGCTGAGAGGGCGAAAGAAGAAAGAGAAGAAAGGGAACGGCAGCGACAGCACGGGATGGAACTCGAGCGACTCCGTTTGCAACAGCGAAGTGAAACTCCCGTCCAATCTAGAGTTGAAAGCAGCGAACGGGAGGACGACGGCTTCCGCTTGAACCCAAGCAAGCTGCTCGTAGCGTTTGATGAAAGGAAGGACGACCTTGACGCGTACCTTCACCGATTTGAGACGATTGCAAGGAGCCAGAATTGGCCGGAACATCAATGGGCAACTGCTTTGAGTACTTGCTTGAGTGGTGAAGCGCTCAGTGCGTACGGTAGGCTGACGCCGACCGATGCAGCCAACTATGCAAAGGTGAAAGTTGCTTTGCTGAAGCTATTTCGATTTACTGTGGAAGGATTCCGGGACAGATTTCGGACAGGAAAACCAGCTGATGATGAGACGGCTACGCAGTATGCTGCCCAACTTTGCCACTATTTCGACAGAGGAATTGAACTTTCAGGGACAGCGCAGGAGTACAATGAGCTTAGAGAGCTCCTAATTAGAGAACAATTTCTTACTAGTTGCCACCCAAGCCTGTCGCTGTACTTGAAAGATAGGAGAGCTAAGTCACTTGAAGACATGCTTGAATTGGCTGATCAATTCCTGGAAGCGCAAGGTGGAACTAATTTGGCCAAGGTCAAGAAGGATTGTCCCGAACACTCGCAAAATTCGGCACCCGAACCTAAGAAGCGTGCACCGGAGAGTGTTCCGCGATGTTTCCTATGTAACCGAGTGGGTCATCGCGCGAGCAACTGTCGTACTAATTTACGAGCCCTACGGTAGTAAAATGTTTTAAATGTGGACAGACTGGGCACAAAGCAGACGCATGTCGAAACGGAGCGAAATAAACTCACCAGGTATCCTGTGTGCAAGCAGCACCGAAATCCGGTAATAATGCCGTCACCGACAGATTCGTAGAGTTAAAAAATGGGGAGAAAATTCCTATTGTGGGTGCTGTAATGTCAAAAGAGCCAACTGGTGTTGCGAAAGGAATGTCAACGCTGCCTGGAAATGTTGCGGGCAAGAAGGTTACGGTGTTAAGAGACACCGGTAGCTCCACTGTTATCGTGCGGAGAAATTCGGTACTGGAAGATGAGTTAACAGGCAAAACTAAACCAGTTTGCCTAATTGACCGTACTGTTCGGATGCTTCCCGAAGCAGAGATTGAGGTTGCAACCCCATACTTCAGCGGGAATGTTACGGCCCTATGCATGACGACCCCCCTGTACGACCTCGTCATCGGAAACATCGACGGGACACGAGGGCCGAATGATCCAGAATGTTTGGGAGAAGACCCTAAGATAGAGCCTTCGCCAACCCAGCGGCCGCGAGATACGGTGGAGGAGCATCCCGTGATGGATCACGCTCGAGCCCAAGGCGAAGCCGCGGCGCAAGAGACAGTGAATGAGAAAATGATCGTGTCGAATGAGTTCACGGGCCGGGCAACTGGACATACGTCGGCGCGACCTCAACCGACCGACAGTGCAAAGTAGACGGAGTTGGCCAGCCAGGCCAAATGTCGGGACGTGAACAAGCGGGTGAATAACCGGGCAGGGTCAGTTGAGCGTCATGACCCGTTAGCAGTGTCGGAAGTTACAACGATGGCTGAGACGCCGACTCAGATATCGTCGTTGGAAAGGGCTCGCCGAAAAAGAACGTGGAAACACAAGAAGAGATCGAGCGAGCACCGCAAGAAAGGGCGCAAGCGCCGCTCGGAATGCACCGGATAGGTGTCAAGGTCGAATCAGAATGTGTTTGGCAGGGCTGAGTGCCATATGTTGTGTTAATGTTCTTGTTGTCCTGTGTCACAACTGTATGTTGAGTGAGTCAAAGTGTTTGTTACGGTGATGTGATGTGTAGTATTGTATAATAGTTGTAATGAGAGAACTTTGTACATTTGTATTGTTTGGATTATGTGATGGAGTGTTGCATTCATGTACCTGTGGCTATATTTCATGTGTTGTGGAATTTAATTGCAATGTACAGTTGTATTGAGTGATATATTGTGAATGTGACGTGTCGTGAGCGACGGACTATGTTACAGTCTTTAAGTGTGTGGTGACTGTTCGCGCTCGTTTGTGTGGTTTTGAATATTATGAGATAATATTCTTAAAGTGGGGGCAGTGTCACAGAACGAGCGCTCAAAAAGGGCGCGCCGCCAAATTCTCGCGACGAACCACCGGAGTGACGCCGCGAGGTCAACGAAAAGGAAAGAAAAAGAAAACAAACATCTAAAGGCTCCCCGGGCGCGCGAGCCTCTCTTCTCGGAAGCGTGGCTTCGCCGACGAACCTCCTCACCCCACATCGGCGGCCGAGCAAGCTTTCGAAATTTCTAGAACGAAAGAGGCGTGGTCAGGCCGAGTTGAGTCATCCGACGCGGAGGGCATTCGAAGCGTCTCGCCCTCTCCCCAGCCTTCGCTGCGTATCGCGCCGACAAAATGACGAGAACCTTCTGGAATCTCGCGCGGAAGGTATTCAATCGAGCGGCCGAGACGAGAGAGCAGGAGAAAACGGAAGTTAGCACCAGAGCGCGTAGGGATTCCGCCGTGTAGTCGGCGAAGGTTTTGTTCGTAGCGACAAAGCAGGAGATGAAGAGGATTTCACCCTGAGGGGTGAAGGCTCGAGCTACAGGCAAGAGTGTGTGTTTACCGCTATCGAGCGAAGACGCGTGGCAACGGCTGCGTGTGTGAAGCCGACGTGTTTCCGGCGAAGAAGTTTGAAGCTTGGAGAGTGGCCAATTGAAGACGCGAGGTTTCCTGGAAGAGAAACTTTGGGGGCGCGGAACAGCAACAACACTGGACTTTGAGTGAGTGATTTTCGGAAGAATATCATCTAGACTTTTGTTCCAAGAACTTTGGACTGAATAGGTTTTCTATCTTTTTTATTCTTTAAGTGTCTTGGTTGTTCAATGCATGCGACTGTATTGTAGTGCGTATTGTTGTCTGTGTCCGTTGTTTCGAGTGTGGCCGATTGTACTGTGTAGTACATTGTTTGATTGGTGACATATTGTATGCAACTATGGTGGAGTTTGCATACTTGTGTATTTTTTTTCTTGATCTGCCATTATTGAGAATATAATCTTGTGTTGTTTATCAACTCTCGGCTCTGACTTGTTCTTTGGGCCACAGCCGGCGTCCGCTGGCGCTCCAAAAAGGACCACACCTAAATTGTCCACGCTTTCGTGGTGCGGTTCGGGGGGCCGATACTTCGGCCCTTGGAATTAGCCTGGTGATCGCCTCCCTATTTACCGGGACCTGTGTGAGAGTCAGTCATGCCTAATGAGCAGTTGCTAGTGAGCGCTATGTGTCGTGTGCGTTCCTACAGTGGAGCAATATGTGAATGTGTGAGTGTTGCAAGAAATTTCCATGTTGCGCTAAATTTACTCACAGGAAAACAAAATAATAATAATAATAATAATATTATTATTATTATTATTAATAATAACTCGCCTAACTTTCAGTACTATTCAATAATATTATTATAAACAATAAGAGCAATTGCTGGGTTCAACATTCCGAAACCACCATATGATTTTGAGAAGCATCGTACTGAATGGCTCCGGAAGTTTTGGCCCCCTGGGGTTCTTTAACGTGCACCTAAATCTGCGCTCACGGGCTTCAAGCATTTTCTTGTGCATCAAAAATGCACCCGTTGCTGCTGGTATTCAACATCGTGACCGCCAGGTCAGCCGCCTAGTTCTTTATTCACTCAACTGCCATGATGTGTGACGAATGACCAAATTATACCAACAACACGTTTTTTTCACTTTTTGAAAAAGAGGTTGCGCAAGTATCACAAAAATGTTATCTGGTAATAAAATCCTGCCAAATTTTTACGAATAACGAGACAACCATAGAGGCACCTGATATTTAAATAACGTTTTTGGAGAACTTTTTTTTTGATGAGGTCAAAAATTTATCATGAAAGTAATCGTTAATGTATACACGCTGATTTACCATATACAGTGGGCGAAGTTTATTACCTGCATACCATGCACCACCAAATGAATTGTAATTTAGTTTAATCGAGCATTCTGCTTCTGGATTGAATTATTCAGATAATCTTGCTTTCTACGCAATGTGAATAACCACAATATATCTTTTTCTCATAAATCAAGTTATTACGAGACACAGAGACAGAAATAAGACGGAAAATTAAGGCTGTGAACCAGAATGATACATCTGCCACACTGTCCTGGACTCAGCAACTTGAAAGAGATCAGAACCGTGGGAAAACCATGGTAGACACAATACATTAATTTGTAAATGAAGATCCGTTTTCTTTGTAACAAGAAGGTTTCTAAGGCGAAAGCTTCCGGTGTCTAATCAAGATAAAAAGGCACCTGTGGCGTTCGCGCGAGAGACAGTTACATTATATTAACCTGATATTTCACCAAAGCTGTGTCATCTTGACGTGATCATGATGTTACTGTGTCGTTAAATGAAGTGTACTCACGTAATGGCGCCCTTGTGGGACATTACCGCTCGTTCAAAAAGCGGGATATTGCATAGGCACTGTAACATCACGTAAGGCGCGTGTGGCTTGCAAAGCATCATATCCAGGAAGCAGTGCGAAACCAAGTAATTTGCTGAAAGCTCGCGAAAAAAGGTGGTTGGATCCAAAAAGACAATCACAGGATATCCACGGAGTGATTGAGGATGAGTGGGGCGAAGCGTCCGTCAGCCATCCATGCTTCCGTCCGTCCGCGCGACCATCCGTTTGTCTATTCATGCGCCCATCCGTGCATCCATCCTTCTGTCCATGCGTCCGTCCGTGAGTCCGTTCGTTCGTGCGTGCGTTCATCCATCTGTACGTCTCTGCGTCCATCCATCCGTTCGTCCGTCTGCAAGCGTGTCTGTCTGTCCATCAGTCCGTGCGTCCGTCTGTGCGTACACCTAGTGAACACATCAAGTACCGCCATCTCGCATCTCGCATCCCCTGTAGCACGTACAACCTCAGAACGGGTATGGTGGCTACCTCCCATAACTACATACATCGGAGGATGTACATACTCATGCCTTAAGGAGCTTCGCCCCTGAAAGTAATGACCATGGCGCAGTAAGTATTATGGCCTGCTTGTACGGTCGTTGACCCTGAGGTCGTGGGTTTGACTCCAGTGGACGGAAATTTTTAAATGCGAAGCATTTCTTAGCGAACTTCGGCGACTTTAAGGGTATCTATCTATATATCTAGCCGCTGTTATGGTTGAAGGAGGATCGCAGGAGGATACGAAAAACAAAACAGGTTTATGGCACTATTTACACATATTTACAGCAAAGAAGGGTTGATCATTTCACAAAACACGAGCGTGGTGGTTGAACCGTTACATGGTTCAGAGCGACGTCCAGCACTCTGCGGCGTCGTTTTAAGCCCTGTCGGGCTCCTCTTCTCCGACTGCAACACTAATCACACACACATAATAGGTGAGGGGGACGAGCATGCACGGTCCACGTGAACGTCCAATATTGAGTCGTGAACACTGCACTGCTAGATGGCGCCAGTGGGGCTCTTCCTCATCGTGAGTGTGCCTCTAGTCTAGAGGTCCCACGATCCTGAAAGCATACATCAAATGGTCCGCCGATTTGTCCGCTCAATAAGCGGGGCGATTTGCGGTGGACGCCACGGTCTCTTTCAAGGAAGATGCCGTCTTTGTTGTCCTCTCTGCAATGGTTAACGGCGTCGTGGCGACACGACGTCTCCTCCTCCGGCTAGCAGGGACAATGCCTGGTGGGCATAGGCTGCCGGCCGGTCGTCTACTTGATTGGGGATTAAAAGGAGCGCCACTCTCCTGTCAGCTCTGGCGCCGGTCACAACAGCTTCCCCGTCGCCAGATGAATCACCGAGGTCAACAGGCACCGCTGCTGCTTCAAGGGACGACGAAAGGGTCCGCATTTGAAAGTCGGGAACTCACCTTTACTCGCCGCATTGTCTAGGTAATTGGTCAAATCTTCGACAGCCTTTGGCAGACAGGGCGCCGAAGGGATCGAGAGCTCCCCAATAGAGCGGCTTACGCACAATGGCGTCTGCACAGACGAATCTCCAGGCCAAACTTAACACCGCCTGGAACTTTTAGCTCTCCTGGCCGTTTGGATATTGGTATCGATACCAAACTTGGTATGACATAACATGACTCTATGGCGAGCATATATGACTAGTCATAGCATGAAACTAACGATGTATGTCATGAATGTCACGATTTACATTTCATAGTCTTGCTGCTCTTGTGGTGATTTCGTTCACATATGGTATGATATGATTGCATGGCGAACACAAGCGACAGAACCTAACATAAAAATTGTCACATGCGTGCCTTGTAAGAACATGACTACATACCATGCTTATGATACTGTCACGGGGTTGTGACGTGGCCGAAGACAGAAGACTTCGTGTTCGGATTTAACTGTCTATTTGGGCGAACCTGTGCCCGGTAAACGGAAAGTCCAATTACAGCAGCAGTCTCGCACAGATAGCAGTCACGGACTGATAGCGGCGAACGGAGCGTCGGCCTTCGATCAACAACTGACAAGTGGCGAAGCGCGTCGGCATTTATACTCTTGCCATCGAATGTTCTAGCGTTATCACTGGTGGTGGCGTAGGTTCCAGAACAATCTGTACCGTTTGCACAGTGGGCGTGATCTTATCGAAATGATCTAGTACAGTCCGGAACCTTCTCGAAAACTGCAGGTGCGGTTTGCGCTGATAATCGTGTGGTGTTTCGCTATGGGAGGGGCTTGGTTCCTCTGAGTAGGTTCCGCATAATCAGCGAGGGCGAAAGCACTGGTGGCTTCGACGATTTCTTTGATGTATGCGACCGTTGTTCCTTTGTTCACATGTTTGTACTCATTGCTGAAATTCGTGAGCATAACCGTTGCTTTGCCTCCCCACAGCTCTGCAATTCCTCTTGCGACGCAAATATTTCGGTGACCAACAGATGCTGACTGCCTTCAACGACGCCTTCCAAGTCAGGTGATTTAGGAGCGCCGACTGAAATAACGCCGCTTTAGCGAGGCGGAATGGTGACTTGTTCTTCCAGCACATTCAAGGCATGGTGTCCTTTCGGCCTGCGTGGTGGTAGTGCTTCTTCTGTGGATAACGTTATCGACTTTCTTTTTAGGTTGATGACAGCACCATGGAGGCATAAGGAGTCCATGCCAAGGATGACATCTCTCGAGCAACGCTGTAGTACCACGAAGTCTGTAGGATAAATACGGCCGTTAATGGTGACTCTCGCTGTGCAGATTCCTGCGGGCGTTACGAGATTACCTCAAGCTGTGCGGATTTCAGGGCCTTTCCAAGCTGTCCTAACTTTCTTTAACTTCACGGCTAACGACCCACTGATGACAGAATAGTCAGCTCCAGTATCAACGAGAGCGGTCGCACTGTGGCCGCCGATAAGAATGTCGAGGTCGCTAGTTCGCCGTCTCACATTACAGTTAGGGCGTGGTGTCGGGTCACGGCTGCGTTGGCTTGTTCCGCTGCTTCCATGCTGCGTCATCAGGCCACCTTCGGTAATTGAGCTTTCGCCGTCCGGGCTTTGCCTGGTTGGCGTTGTGTTCGGAAAGCTGCGTCGCGGCGGCGTCGTCGTCGGAGGATCTTCGGTAGTTCGTCGCACAGCAACCGCACCTCCACCAGTTGCTGCCCTTAGTTTCCCGGATACGGGCTAGGAAACCAGCCCCGCGTTGGGCCTGAGTACTGCCGGGGTGCGGTGACATGCGGCGGCTGGGCGACGGCGAACGGGTAGGACTTCATGGTGTCCATTGAGTTCCTGTCAGGTAGTCGGCGATGTCACGTGGCCGTTCCCCTGGCTGCGGACGTGGCGCATCGACAACGAAGCCACGCAGTCCTATCTGTCGGTACTGGCAACGGCGGCAAGTGTGCCCGGCCTCGCCGCAGTGGTAGCACAGTGAGCGGTGGTCAGGGGTGCGCCAAACGTCGGTTTTCCTCGGCGCACTGCGCTGGCCCGCTGGCGAACGGTAGGTCGTCGGTGGGGGTGGTGGCGGCAGTGGTGTCTGGCGACGGAAGTGCGACGGGGCGGCGTTTTTACGTGGACGGGAAGGAGCGTTGTGGCGCACTGCAGTGGCGTAGCTCATAGTTTCTGGCTCGGGCAGCGGTGTTTGGGGAATGCGAAGCGATTGCCAAATTTCTTCTCGCACAATGTCGGCGATGGAATCCACTTGAGGTTGCGCCGAAGGCAACAGTTTGCGCAGCTCTTCCTGCTTGATCGCTCGGATCGTTTCACGCAGGTTGTCGGAGTCACTGGCTTGAGCAGCAGCGCATTCTGGAGTCAGGCGACGAGTATACTGTCTGGTGCGCATGTCCAGGGTTTTTTCGATGGTGGTCGCCTCGGATACAAATTCTTGGACGGTGTTCGGTGGATTCCTCATTAGTTCCGCGAAGAGCTCCTGTTTGACCCCTCGCATGAGGAAACGAACTTTCTTCTCCTCAGGCATGTCTGGGTCAGCGTGACGAAATAGGCGGGTCATCTCCTCTGTAAGAATTCCAGCCTTTTCATTTGGTAGCTGAACCCGGGTCTTTAGCAGAGCAGCGGCCCTCTTTTTGCGAGCGACGCTCGCGAACGTTTGCAGAAATGCGCCGCAGAAGACATCCCACGTTCGGAGCGTGGACTCCCGATTCTCTAGCCAGGTACTTGCGGTGTCTTCCAGGTAGAAGTACACACGACGGAGCTTTTCTTTGTTGTCCCAGTGGTTGAGGGCGGCCACACGGTAGTATGTTTCTAGCCAGGTTTCCGGGTCTTCAAACAATGACCCATGAAACGTTGGTGGTTCCCTAGGTTGATGAATGACGATCGCAGGCTGGGACGCTCCGGTTGTCATCGCCGCTGCAGTAGAGGTCATGGCCTTGGCTTTCCGCGCCTTGTCTTGTAGGAGGCCGTACTCCGGTGGGAGAACTTGCTGTCGGCGGCTTGTTCGCTGCTTTTGGTTGGCGTCGGTGTCTTCTCCGCGACGTGGGCTGGGTTCACGGCTTGACGGGGGCGTCCGGTACATGAACGAAGCAGCACCTCCACCAGATGTGACAGGGTCGTGACGTGGCTGAAGACAGGACACTTCGTGTTCGAATTTAACTGTTTATTTGGGCGAACCTGTGCCCGGTAAACGAAAAGTCCAATTACCGCAGCAGTCTCGCACAGATAGCAGTCTCGGACTGATAGCGGCGAACGAAGCGTCGGCCTTCGATCAACAACTGACAAACGGCGAAGCGCGTCGGCATTTATACTCTTGCCATCGACTGTTCTAGCGTTATCGCTGGCG
The DNA here is from genome assembly GCF_043290135.1 of Rhipicephalus microplus. Classification (NCBI taxonomy): domain Eukaryota; kingdom Metazoa; phylum Arthropoda; class Arachnida; order Ixodida; family Ixodidae; genus Rhipicephalus; species Rhipicephalus microplus. The sequence goes on along the minus strand of NC_134708.1, from coordinate 109,783,643 downwards.
GTGGCGTAGGTTTCAGAACAATCTGTACCGTTCGCACAGTGGGCGTGATCTTATCGAAATGATCTACTACAGTCCGGAACCTTCTCGAAAACTGCAGGCACGGTTTGCGCTGAGAATCGTGTGGTGTTTCGGGACGATAACGAAAACTTGGGAAATGGAACGTGGCAATACGCTCACGGCCATATCACTAGCGTCACGTGTCTAAAATTTGGTATAATGGTACGTGAATGAATGACAAAGGTATGTGACTGATGCAAACATATTATTCATTAGATGCGTGTCATGTAACAATACGACTGCATGCCACGCTCATGATGCACTGGTAGCCGTTTCGCTAGCTTCACTTATACCATATTTGGTATTACGGGACGTGAATGGACGACGAAAATATGAGATTTGTGCAAACATGATAAACATGAGATGCGTGTCATATAACATGACTACATACTACGCTCATGATGTGCTCGTGGCCATTTCGCTAGCATCACATGTACCAAATTTGGTTTTACGTGATGCGAACGGACGACATAGGTAATGACACATCCAAACATGATAACCAGGACATGCCTGTCATGTAACAACACGACTACATGCCACACTTATGTTGCGCTCGCGGCCGTTTCGCTAGCTTCACGTATGCCAAATTTGGTATTAAGTGGCGGCAGTGAATGACGAAGGTATGTGACTGGTGCGAACATGATGATCATGAGATGCGTGTCAAGTCACAAAATGACCACATGCCACAGTCAAGATGCCAAAATACTTCGACGTGACAAGACGCACGTGCGCGCCGGCGTATGTTTTGTCGTGTCACGCCAGCGTGGCCACGCCAGGCGCCAGTACTGCCGTATACTCGCAGGCGCGTGCCGCGCTGCGTTGCTTCGACGCATGGGCATTTTAGCGGGTCCGTGGCCCTCCGTCCCGAAAAGAGGCAGACGCAGTGCAGTCAGGGTAACACATTGGCGCGAAATGCAGCCTGTCGCATTTCGCGCTGGTTGCCTTTGGGCGGCGCAGGTGGACGGTTGTTGTGCCTGGCGTTAGACTATAGAGTTCTCGCGTTTTGCTAACGAATTGCGTCGCTGTGCCCAGTGTGCGCGCGCGTCAACATCACGTTGGAGTATATTGGGCTCTTCATGATGCACTCGCGGCCGTTTCGCAAGCTCTACATATATCAGTCTTAGTGGTACGTGACGTCATGGATGACGAAGGAATAAGACTTCTGTAAATATGATAATCATGACACGAATGTCATGCAGGAACGTGACAACACACCACGTTTAGAGCGTGCTCACGGCCGTTTCGCTAGCTTGACATATACTAAATTCGGCATCACGTGACGTGAATAAATGACGAAGGTAAATGACACATCCAAACATAATAATAATGACACGGAAGTTGTGTACTGCATATTTTACCTCCACCTCGTAACGTAGGGGTGATTTTGAAGTGACATATCAAACTCCCTCATTCGTGCTTCGCATATCATCTCTTTGTCTGTCTGTCGAACCGCGAAAGAAGAAGTAGTCACAGAGAACAGCCTCTGCTTCGAGCTCTGTGAGTTTCTAATTCTTTCGCCTAGACTTTTCAATAATCGACAAACCTCGGAGGGGCATTACCCTTTAGAATAGGGGATCGAAATCCCCTCCAGCAACCGGGACCGGGCCAACCACATCATAGTGCGTCTGACACAGGTTCTCACCCCGGCCCAAGCGTGGTCCACGTTGAGAATTCTGATGACTCCTCCGTTGAAGATATGGCTTCGGACAGCGACTACGTGGTCGTACCAAGCTGACGCCTGAAAAGGAAAATTAGCCGGACATCGCCGACTGGCCGGCAAGCACAGACAAAGGCGAGTAGCATGCGTTCGTACACCATTTCGTATGTGCCGACATCGAAGACAGACAACTTGAACTCTCTAAATAGGCAGAGCCTGTCAGAGTACTTTGATCTCTTTGCTCCAGGGAAAGTCGTAGAAATACGCATAAATACTCGAAAGAACATACTGTCCGTGGAGGTCACTACGAAGGCTTTATTGGACACGCTGAAAGCGATTGTTCGATTAGGAAACATTCCGGTTCGCGCATTCTCCGCGTGTGACGAAGAAACGACAACAGGAGTTATATACGATGTGGATGAAGAGATAACGGACTCGAGTCTCGAGAAACTGCTGTCATCGTCGGCTCCCGTGCTTGGTTTCCACAGCTTTGGACGCACGCGATCTGTTAAAGTAGTGCTTCAGTCGAAGACGTTACCCACACATGTAAAAGTTGGGTACGTGAGGCACTCTGTACGTCCTTACGTACCAAAACCTCTGCAATGTCATAAATGCATGAAATTCGGGTACGTTAGTGCAGTTTGCAAGGGTGCAGTAACCTGCAAGCATTGCGGTAGCCTTCATGATGGTGATAACTGCAATGCTGTGGCCAAATGCCCAAACTGCTCAGGCGCCCACGACGCAACATCAAAGGAATGTCCCAAAATGAGGAATGACATGAGTATCCTGAAGAAGATGGCTCGAGACCACTCCACTCACAGAGAAGCTGCAAAGGCTGTACGGCGCCGTAAACATCGTTCGCGACACCGACGCAAATAAAGCAGCAGTGCTCATAGCTTAACGAATTCGACACACAAAACCTAGCCTACTTTTGTCGACCAGAAAGGAGGATACAGATGCTCAAATGCCAATACAGTCTACGCAAATACAATGTAACCAGTCATTGGCTCTCCCCCCGTCGGAGACTCAGTGGCCTTCACTACCGTCAAGAGCTACGGTAGCGCCATCATCACATACTGACCCTACCCCAAATGAAGAAAACAAGAAGATGAACAACGAAGATGTCAAGGCTATGCTTAAAAATTTTGATGGGTTCGATGCGTAAGATTCTCAGCAGCCTGAACACTCCCGCTGCCAAGGCGGCTGTGCAGCTACTTGAGGTATTGGAGCCTCTTCTACTGGTTTTTCAGTAAGTGAACATGGCACTGATATTCGAAGAACGCCTGCGCCAGTCGCATGTTATGCAATGGAATGCTCGTGGCCTACGCGGCCATCTGTCAGACTTCAGACAATGGGTTTTTAAATATCAATTTCCTGTTATCGTTATATGTGAACCGAATATGGTTTCAACGTTTCGTGTATCTGAATATATCCAGATTCGGTCCCGCAGTGATGAACGTACGAGCAAAGTTCTCGTTTCTATACGCCGTGATTTGACGTTCTCGAGACATGAAGTCGCGTCGCATACCAGCAATGATTACGTGAGCCTGACTATAACACATAAAAAGCGGACATTCTCAGTAATAGGAGGATACATACACCCAAGCGCACAGATAGACTACTTCCACTTGGGGACCATTCTCCAAGCAGCACAAAGGCCACACATCGTGATCGGCGATTTTATTGCACATCATCCTCTCTGGAGTAGCACTACAACAAATTATCGCGGAAGGGATTTGGCCAATTTTATATGCAACTATGGACTAATAGTACTCAACGACGGATCACCTACATTTGTTCGTGGCACGTCCTACAGCAGCTGCCTCGACCTCTGTTTCGTTTCCAGAAGCCTCCTGTCTTCCGCATGTTGGTGCACAGATTTGGACACTCGCGGCAGTGACCACCTTACAACCTATGTTCAGTTCAGGTGGTTTTGCCGCACGCCCACACGCTACGTCCGTCAAACCGACTGGACACTGTTCAAGGCATCTGTCATATCTGGCTGTGAGCACACGACTGATCCATCCGAAGTAGAGAACATCATTGCTTTTTCACTGCGTGACACAGCCAAACAGTTTAACCTACCGATGCAGAGATTAGCAGTTGACTCCCAATACGAGGCCCTTCGTGCAATTCGTCGCCGTGCCGAACACCGATACAGACCAACGAAGTCGCCTTCAGACCTTTCCGCCTGTCGTCGAGCTCAACGACATGTTCTTCGGCATCTTGACAAGATTGACATGCAACGTTGGAGAAATTTCTGTGGATCTCTGGACCCCAGGCAACCTCTATCTAAGCTCTGGCGGGTGGTACGAAGTTTGCAGACAACTCCCCAACAACGTCAACCATTTCAAGCTGTTGCTCGACATCAGGGACGGACAGAAGTTGAGATAGCCAGTGAATACTGTAGCCTAATGGTGGACACCACTGATGGTCTTGCCACTTGTTGTGTCTTCGCGGTTTCTGTGTGTGTGTACGCGTGCACCTGTTGACGCCTCAGTCGGCCGCCTGCACCACATCGGACTTTTGCTACTACCACGTGCGCATCGTTATCTGGCTAACACCACGCTGCCTATAAGTACGTTATACACTTTTGAATAAACGTCTTGTCATTCTGCTGACTACGTTGATACATTGCTGGTCCGGCGCTGCTATGCGCACACCATGGCTATGCTACAGTGGCGACGAGGATGTTCACCACTCATGCAGTGAAAGAGGACCCTGAACCTGACACTACGAAAAATCGAGCAACCAAGGCGATCATGGCTCACCACCAGCTTCCGGACTTCGAAGAGAGCAAAGATAAGTGGACGCCATACCTTATCAAAGTCGAAGCATACTTTGAAGCGAATTCCATTGAAGACTCGACTAAGAAAAGAGCATTGCTGGTTGCTGCCTTAAGCACGCACACGATACAAGTGCTGGCAGGGAAGGTGGCTCCACGCAAGCCGAATGCGCTGACTTATGAAGAAGTCGTGGCAGTGTTGAGTGAGCACTACGACCCCAAGCGACACGAAATCACAGAAAGTTACAAGTTTTTCAGTCGGTGTCAAGCGGAGGGTGAGCCCATTAATGAATTCCTGGTCGACATTCACCCAATAGCTGATAATTGCCATTTTGGCAGTGCATTAAATCGCATGCTATGAGATAGTATTGTGTGAGGTGTCCGGTCAAGTGCACTACAGAAGCAGCTACTTGCGAAGCGAGAATTAACATTAGAAGACGCTGAAGCGATGGTCCTTTCAGCTGAAGCTGCAGATAGTGGCGTGAAAAACATGAACGGATCTGGATTGACACCAGTGTTAAAAGTACAAGCGCATCGGCAGAAAACACCGCAAGACGAGAGACGGAGGGCTGCACGTCAAGAATGCTCAAGGTGCGGTAGTGCAAATCACAATGAGAGCGGTTGCACCTGGTCTAACGCTCGCTGTTATCGCTGTGGAGGACGCGGACAGCTTGCGAGGAAATGCCGAAGCCGCGGTCCTCACGAGCAAGGAACAGCAAGCAGGGCACAAACTAACATTCTCACGGGGACGGAAGGTTCGACAGACGACGAACACGAAGCAGCGCACATCTGGGCCTTGGCCTCGGAACGGAAGAGTTGTCTGGTGCCACCAATTCGCCGAACGTTCTCTTGGTGTGATGTGCAGCTTACCATGGAAGTTGATACTGGGTCGCCAGTTTGTGTTATCCCACGTCAACTGTACGAGAAGCACCGCGACCAATGGCCGAAACTGACACCATCCAGTGTGAAATTATCCTGCTACACAGGACGACTGCCAGTGCTTGGGGAGCTTGCGCTCAGTGTTTCTCATAAGCGAGTGACGGCGAAGTGTGCGCTGACCGTGTTAGACTGTGCGGGACCAAGCCTCTGTGGTCGAGATTTAATTCAGCTGCTGAACGCCACTGGTGCTCCGGTGGTTCGCGTTGCAGGAGACTCTGAGCCCACAGAACAAACGAGCAAGTCCAGTGTGAATAGCATATTCAACGACTTCAACGACGTGTTTTCAAAGAAACTGGGGCTCATCACAGGCCCTCCGGTCGGTCTGCACCTAAAAGAAGGCGCCGTACCTAAGTTCTGTAAGTCCAGACACATTCCATATGCACTAGGCGACCGCGTGTCACTTGAACTTGATTGGTTAGTGTCCTTAGGCGTGTTATCACCGGTGGCACACTCGGAATGGGCGTCACCTATAGTTGTAGTTCTTAAGAAAGACGGCGCAGTGAGAATCTGCGGTGATTTCAAGGCCGCAGTGAATCCCGCATGCGCCACTGAACAATATCCCTTGCCTATCATTGAAGATATGTTTGCGCAACTACACGATGGGGATTGTTTCCGCACACTGGATTTACGGGACGCATACAATCAAGTGGCACTGGATGAGTCGGCAAAGAAAATTTGCGTCATTAACACACCAAAAGGGCTTTTCTGCTACAACCGACTGCCTTTCGGAATAGCCTCTGCACCCGCGATATTGCAAAGAAAAATGGATGAGGTTCTAGCTGGTCTGGTGGGTGCACAAGCTTACCTTGACGACGTGCTCATTTCTGAAAAATTAAGCGAGAGTGGTGAAAGGTTGAAAAACGTTTTGGAGCGGTTTCGAGAGAGAGGCGTAAAGTTGAGACACGATAAGTGCAAGCTGCACAGCCCAGCAGTTAACTATCTCGGGCATCGATCGCGATGGGCTTCATCCGACAGAGAAAAACCTCGATGCTATCATGCAGGCGCAGAGCCCCCGTAATGTCAGTGAACTGCGGTCTTTTTTGGGAATGATCACGTTCTACGCGAGGTTTCTGCCTAACATGTCGACCACACTTTTTCCTTTGTATCAGCTGCTGGAAAAGAATGCGCGCTGGCACTGAGAACAGCCTCAAGAGCTTGCATTTAAGGTTGTTAAGCAAAGCCTCAAAGCAGCCAAGGTTCTCGTCCATTTCGACCCTTCGAAGGAACTAAAACTTGAGTGTGACGCGTCGCCATACGGAGTGGGTGCGGTCTTCTTTCACACGATAGGACACGCCCACAGGCCGATCGGCTTTCGCTCGCGTACGTTAACACAGGCGGAGCGCAACTATTCACAGCTCGAGCGAGAGGCACTGGCACTGGTATTTGGCGTAAATAAATTCCGCGACTACCTTCTAGGTCGGGAATTTACCTTGATGACTGACCACCAACCGTTGCTGGGCCTGTTGAGGTCAGACAGGAAGATTCCCACAATGGCCGCTGCCCGGATCCTACGTTGGGCGCTTCAGCTTGGGGCCTACCAGTACCAGCTGCAGTACGCCCCAGGACGACAGATGCTGAATGCTGATGCCTTAAGCCACCTGCCGCTGCAAACTACGGAAACTGACGAAGACGGTGAGCCACCCGAATATGTACTCTGGCTAAACCAGCTCAGGTGTCGTGACAACGCGTGAGCTGAAAGCTTTCACCGCTTCGGATCCTGTCCTAGCAGAAGTCAAACGGTACATATTACATGGGTGGCGAAGACACGCCAATGGGCTGGCGAGGGACATACTGCCATTTTTTGACCGTAAGCTAGAGCTATTCGTTGCACATGACCTTGTTTATTGGGGCAAATGGGTCATAATACCAGCCGAAGCATGAGTGCAAGTGCTGCAGCTTTTACATGAGACTCACCAGGGTTCGCCGGCAATGAAATCTGTCGCGCGCTCTTTGTTTTGGTGGCCAGGCCTAGACAGAAATATTGAAGAGGTGTCTACTCAGTGCCAGACCTGTGTTCAAAATTTGCCGATGCCAACCGCGGCGCCCGTTGTCAAGTGGCCGGAAACCGGCGAAAGGTGGTCCCGCATTGACATTGACTACGCGGGGCCGATCGGCGGAAAAATGATACTCGTCATAGTTGACGCCCACACGAAATGGCTCGAAGCCGTACCTCTGTCACATGCTCCAACGGAAACCAACATTAACTGCTTACGTGCCATATTCAGCAGGTTTTGGGTAACACGCACAATCGTAACCGACAACGGGAATCAGTTTTCCAGCCATGATTTCGAGGAATTCGTAGCAAACAACAACATAGTGCACCTCCGATGTGCGCCCTACCACCCCCAGTTAAATAGTGCAGCGGAAAGGGCAGTGCGTACTATAAAAGATGGCCTTTGAAAAACGAGGAGAGGGTAGCTAGAGGAGGATCTGATACGCTTGGTGTTTAACTATCGGAGGACGCCACAAAAGTGCGGTAAATCCCCAGCAGAGTTGCTCTTGGGTTACCAAATAGGCTCACGGCTGGACACATGTTTTCCTCCAGCCCTTACAGTATCAAAAGAAGACCAAGAGGACTGGCTGCCGCTACCAGGAAGTGATGTATACGCCCGCAATTATGGTGCGGATAGCAAATGGACGCCTGGCAATGTGAAGGCGACGTCTTGAGCGAGAATGGTGACCGTGAACACTCCGGACGGGGTCGTCCAGCGGCATGTTGATCAACTTCGCCCGCGACAGGACTCGCCACCAGTAACAACTGCCACGAGTCCCAGCGAGTCAGACCAAGCAACGGAACCATCGCCTCCGGAAGCGGTAAGCTCGAATGCAGGCATGTCTTCTCGGCTCATCCCTAATGATGCTGGTTCTGCACAACGTGCATCACCGAAAACCACGGCCGTCCCGATGAGTACCGGTGTCGCCCAACAAGCCCTCAGGCGTTCAAGAAGAGAACGCAAGACAGTACAACGCTTTCAATTCTAAGGGGGAAGAAATGTTGTGTCTTTGCGGTTTCTGTGTGTGTGTGCGCGCGCACCTGTTGACGCCTCAGCTGGCCGCCTGCACCACATCGGACTTTTGCTACTACCATGTCCGCATCGTTATCTGGCTAACACTACGCTGCCTATAAGTACGTTATACACTTTTGAATAAACGTCTTTTCATTCTGCTGACTACGTTGATACATTGCTGGTCCGGCGCTGCTATGGGCACACCATGGCTATGCTACACCACTAAGGAGCCTCTTACTACCGTTGCGCCTCCATTATCTGACGAGCGCCTTGATGTACGTAAAAGAATGCATGAGCTTGACGCTGCAATTTCTGTATCCCGCCGATCATTGGCACCAGGACCTGACGGAATCACGTATGCTGCACTCAACCATCTTCTATACAGAAGCACGACGTATCCTGTTGTCTCATTATAACACCTCATGGGAGTCAGGAGAAGTCCCAGCTCATTGGAAATGCAGTCGCATTATTGCATTGCTTAAGCCGGGGAAGTGTGCTTATGCACTTTCCTCCTACAGACCTATCGCCTTAGCCAGCTGCGTCGGAAAAGTGATGGAAAGAATGGTACTGTCAAGATTAGAGTGGCTTCTAGGGAGTAACAACTTCTTTCCTGCATTTATGAAAGGCTTCAGAAGAGGCCGATCTGCCATTGTTGGTGTGGTCGACTTGATCACCAGCGTTGAAGAGGAAAGAAGCCGACGCAGACTAGTCGCGGTGGTCTTCTTAGACACTAAGAGCGCCTACAATAATGTGCTGCATTATGCGATCCTTGACACACTGGAATATTTCGACATCGATGGACGACTGTACGCTTGGATATTTAGCTACCTTGGCGACCAAACCAATTACATGACGACAAATAACGGAGACACCGATCGATATAAGGCTCATCGTGGTGTTCCCCAAGGAGGAGTTCTCAGCCCGATCCTATTCAATGTCACAATGATCGGCCTAGCAGCAGAACTTCCCAGCACGGTGAAGATCAGTGCATACGCTGATGACCTATGCATATGGGCATTCGGAACTACTCGTCCGCAATTACGAGCTCGACTACAGCGTGCAGTGATGTTCACATACAAATATCTACGACGTCAGGGGCTCACTCTTTCAATCGACAAATGCGCAGTGCTTGCCTTCACGCGCAAGCTTATGTCGAAATACCCGATATTTATTATTGGGACAGTGATACCTGCTGTAACGCACCACAAGTTCCTTGGGGTTGTCGTACACAGAGATCTATCGTGGACGAGGCATGTCGCAGTACTTAAATCTAAATTGAAAAGCTTTGCTCTCGTTCTTCGCCACGTAGAAGGAGCAAAATGGGGCCCGTCAGAATCATCTCTACTTCGATTGTACAAAGCTCTATTTGTGGGATACATTCGATACAGCATGCCGGTGCTCTCCTATATGATACCTATAGTTGTGTGAAGACGCCAGAGAGTGTTCAAGCTCAATGCTTACGAAGATGCTTGGGTCTACCGCGCTGTACTTCAACAAATGGGACAATCGCAGAGGCTCGGGCTTGGCCCATCAGTGTATACATTCTCTGCGAGCCACTTAGAGTTCACCACTTAGCCACTTTGAGTTCACCTCCGATTGATGAGCAGACACAAACAGCACCCACTGTCAGTACTACCCGCCACTCACCCAGATTGCAGTTTTTCAAGAGTAATATTGCGGCATTAAAACATTATACCATCAAGGTTTTCTCCGCCAAATGCCCCTGCAGTGCCTCCATGGGTCCTGCCTAAACCACCTGTTTCTTTTACGATACCTGGAATCACGAAGAAGTCGCTCATTTCTTTTGTTGGCCTCAGACAACTGACCCTATATCACATTTATACAACGTACAGTGATTTTCTGCACGTGTACACCGATGAATCCACCACGCTAAGCACCTCCGCCACAGCCTTTGTCATCCCAGACATGGATATCGCTCAACGATTCAAAGTTGACTATAAAACCACATCAACTGCCGCAGAGCTTGTCGCTATCCTGGAGGCAGTAAGATTTATTTCCGGAGAGCGCCCTCGAGCCTGCACGATTTTCTGTGATGCCAAACTCGCTTTGCAAACCATTAATTGCACCATGAAGCAAGGTCCGTATTACAGATTGGCAATGGAAATCACAGAACTTATTCAGGTTGCTTCAACAAATTGTTATCTAATAACTTTCCAGTGGATTCCCGCTCATTGCGGCGTGATGGGAAACAAAGAGGAAGACGCTGAAGCTAAAAATGCCTTAAGCAGTGCCCCTGAGGTACGCATTGCGTTTTCACGAGCTGACACGAACACCCTGCTTCGCTGCGTGATGCGCAGCTACACACTTCAGCACTGGACTAATCCGGAACGGCGACACTAGCGACTTAACAAATGGGACCCGGAAATGAGGTTCCGCATGCCCCCTAAGTTGAAACGGCCACTCACAAGTATGATCCACAGTATTCGTCTTGGTGAAGCGTACACCAGACGTTACGCACATATCATCGGTCGCAGTGACACCGGTCCTAATTGTGAACACTGTGATGTGCCAGAAACACTTGAGCACATATTTTGTGTCTGCCCAGCATACGCACGTGAACGACAAACACTGATTCCTTCTACTGAACTATATCGCAGTAGGTCATTAACTGATGAGACCATGTTGGGCCCTTGGCCAGACACCAACAGTGCAACTGCGGTCACAAGAGCAGTTATAACCTTTTTTGGAAACAACTGGACTATGTGCGCGGCTATGGAATGTGCCTCAGCTAGAAAGAACACTACATGTTCACCTCTCTATCTCACCATCGTCATCCATTATTCTTTCTTATCCCCTTTCCCTTCCCCCAGTGTAGAGTAGCAGGCTAGAGCAAGCTATCGCTCAGGCCGACCTCTCTGCCTTTCTGTAAATAAACTTACCTCCTACCCTTGTCTGTCTGTTTGTACGTTTGTCGGTTTGTCCACGGCAAGCATCTTTTTTATGGCACCAAAGTAACCAAGTCATACCTCTAACGGCCAAGCCCATCCACAGCGCCCATAAATGTTGCTCAAGTTGCAGCGTTTATATTGAGCGATTGTCAATTAAAAAGCAATTCTTGCGCATATCTGAGGCAGCATGACGACACATCAATGTTTTGTGTGCCTTTATACTAGAGAAGGCACACAAGTAAGTCTATGGAACGTAGCGTTTATCACGCTGCGCTGACAGTGCAACGCGATGCTCAAAAAGGCAAGCGTTTCCAACGCTTTGCTAAGACTAAAGCCCCTAGATTTCGTAAACGTACCGCGATCTGCTCTCCCCTTTACCACATCCTCTCCGGCGCGCTACTTTTTTTTCGCTTGTGACAGTGGCGCCACCTGTAACGCGCAACGAGCTTGTTTCGGTAGGGAGAGGAGAAAGCGGCACATATCAAAAAAAGGCTGTACTTTTTTGAACGTATAGGAGCTTTAGCTAGGACGACACGGTGGTGGCACCTGCCCGTCGCTTTGCGATCTACTCCTTATCGCCTCCTAGACAGGCTTGTATGCTTCTCCGCGGGAGCGCACTCCTTACTTCGTTTTCGATAATAACTACGACATGGCGCTCATGTAAAACGTGCCTTGATGTGCTCGCTAGTCTTCGCTGCACGGATGAATGCTCTCTAATGTAGCGCTTCCAGGATAGAATTCACCAATTTTCTCACGCAGAACATCAATTAAACATGACGATAGTTATAGCTCGAGAACAGAACGATGACAAAGAGACAAGAAGGACACGAGCGCTGTTTACTTCTTGTCTCTTTGTCGTTGTTTTGTTCTTGCGCTCTAACTATCGTCATGTCATACCAACTAGCCCAAACTGCCACACATCAAATAAATGTTTTCTTCCCTCTCTCCACACGCAAGACTATTGTCTCTCGACGAAATTTGCAGTGAAACATTCAGATATGGGGCCAGTTTTTTGTTTGACTTCTAGTCTTGTACATTTTTGGGATGTGAATTCCGTGATAGAAAGACGTCACTGAAGCCTTGGTTGACGCAGGCATAGAACACTTTCGTGTCAAAAATGATGTTAAAGAAACTGAAATGGCTTTCGATTCTGAGCCGTCAGGGGTAAATTGACAAGGAACCGAAAGGCATGTTAATACGTGACGGGCATACGCAAACGGTGTACGCGTAGCCACGTACACGCACACAGACCAACGCGACAGCAAGGCACAGATGCACAGGCACGCTTCCATTAGGTCGAAATGAACACAAGCATGGCATGAGGCAAGCTGAACAAACATAACACATACAGTCATAGACGTGTGTTTTTGTACGTGTATTTGTTCGTGTGGGAGTGCGTGCTTGTGAGCATTTGGAAGTTGGTGGGCGTGGGGGAGAACACCTGTTTGCATCTTCGCGTCTTTTTTCTTGCACTTACAATTCAGTGTTGCTCACCGGCTTGCGTCAAGTGCTAAGCACTATCTTCCCCGAAGTCGCCACCATATACGTCAAAACAAAAGAAAAAAACGTTACAGCTTTCCATTGAGAACGAAGAATTGAGAGCGAGAGAATAAAAATTTGGCAGATCTCACGTACAGTTAGAATCGTTGATATGCGCAGCACGAATGAGGAAGGTTGATAAGTCACTTTATCACGTAAAGAATGCGGTACATGACTTGGGAGATGGTTTATACTCCAATCAAAAGTTCTGATGAAACCCGAAGTTTCGGAACCGACTTGGTTCCTTCCTCAGAGGTTATTGCGGAGGCTACTAGCAGCGTCGTCTTCAAAGCACTGGCGGGGTGGCTAATGACCCTCTCTCTCTCTCACTCTCTCAATCTCTCTGTCCCTCTCGTTTTGCCGTGGAGCGCAGCCCGTTTGAATACACTGGGGGAAGGGTTCCGAGAGAGCGGTTGATATTATGGGCTGTCCTCTGTATGTGCCACGACTCGAGCAACAACCTTCTTTTCTAGTTCGGCTCGCTTTCAAGGATGGCTGTCGTTTCGAAATTTATTTTGTGATCCAACTTCTCGGCATGTTCGGCGACTACGCTGCGCTCTTTGTAGAAATGGCACACATCGTTGGCGTGTTGCTTCAGTCGTTCCGGTAGGTTTTTCGTCTCGCCAATATACGACGAGGGGAACTCAGCACACGGAATTTTGTAAATGACACCGGGACACCTGTCAATTGTTGGCCGGTCTTTCGGGCGGGGGAGGTGGTGGCCCAGCGTACACGAAGGCACGTGCGTGATACAAACCTCTTCGTTCCTGAAGATCCGCGCTAACATTTCCCTGATTTCCTTAACGCATGGAACCGGTACGCGTTTCGGAGGGCTGCCAATTGAGGCTGATTGGTGTTTTCGTATCCTCTGTTGCTCTGCGCGGTGGGCGGTGGCTCGATTGAAGTTTTTTGGGTATCCGTTTTTTCGGACGTCACCAAATACGCGGGCCTCCTCTTCCTTTCGCTTGATGTCATTAGAGCAAAAGTTCCTAGCTCTCTCGAGTAGCGTGGTCACAACCGAGGCCTTGCGGCAGGCGGGGTGGGAAGAATCGAATTGAAGGTAGCGGCCAGTGTGCGCTGGCTTCTTATGAACGGAGAACTCCAGGCCGTTGCGCTTTCTTGGCAAGAAAGCGGAATTTCAACAGAGCAGTTGTCGCCTTCTGTTGCAATGTCTTCTCTCGGGCACTTTAAATAATAGTGTCCACAGACATTTCGCTGTTGTCGATGCGTGCAAGAACGGGCGCCAGTGACTGCCTCTTCATGTCATACAGCGGGCAGTCGAACAGGATGTGGTGTAGCATATCTTCGCAACGACAGGCATCACACAGAGCGTTGTCGGCCATTCCTATGACAAATCATTAAGATTTTGTATATGCCACTCCTACCCATAAGTGATGAAGTGGAGCTTCTCTTCGGTCGAGCTCAGTGGGCATGCGGAGAGCCATCAAAGAGGACAAGTGGTGTTGACGATTCGTCTCGTTGCTTGGTGGGCACCATAGTGAAAACGTGATTTCACGCACAAGTCGTCGATAATTACTGACAGCATCGGTCCGCGAAAGTAGTATGGCTTCTCCTCGTGTTCCTTCAAAGGCTTCGCGCGCGGCAGTGTTGGCATGTTCCCTATGACGCCGCAGTGACTTGGCAGCCACTGAAACGACCCATGATGCCCTTTCTCGCGTGAAGTGTGGAAAAGGCATCGAATTTCGAAAACAAGCTGTTCGTACGGCCCGCGACGCAGTGCTGAGAGCACAGATTGTAGGGCAGCCCTTGAGTCACTGAATATCGACCATTGTAGCGGTGGTTCCCGATTGACCACACAAAGTGCTGTGCGCAAAGCAGCTAGTTCCGCTGCTGTAGATGCCATGGAGTGGTTAGTCCTAAAGCTGATGGTAACACCTCTTGCTGCATCAACTACTGCACCTGACGAACACTACCGGATCGTGGAGCCATCGGTATATATATGTACACTGACTGAATATTTCTCGTGCAAAAAAGAAGAGACAGTTTCAACACGGGCGATGAAAGCTCAGATGATGATGATAATAATAATAATAATAATAATAATAATAATAATAATAATAATAATATAAATAAAACTTTAATCTTGTATGTGTACACAACAGTTACATGCCACCGAGATGAGGCAAAAGGAAACAGACGAAACTGTTTCCTGACTAGGCCTACATCCCGGCTCGTGAACAAAAACAAAAAAAGAGTGAGGCATATACTCGTGTAAACAGTTTCGTGAACAAAAACAAAAAACAAAAAACGAAAACAAGGACAGCGGTGAGAAAAGCGAAAAACATCCAGTACAGCACAATTCATCAGCATCACTGTAGAGAAGTCTTGACATTTCAAGCAATTTTGCTATAGAAGTACGTAACCTATAAAAATCATTTTATGTTGATATGTTCATCAGAGTAACGTTGTGAATACATTTAATGAATGAATAGGTGCAATAGTATCGATCATAATTCAGAATTTAAGTGGAGCTAACAGTGTGTGTAGCTTAATAATTGAAATGCAGTGAAGTACAACCTGGTGAACAAAAGTATACATCGCAAGTGGCAAAATACATTGCATGTAAAAAAAAGCACTTCATTCTGGATCGAAGAGTAATCTTACTTTCTTTTTAAAATAATGTACAGATCTGCTTATCTGTGGTGATTCTACTACAGAAGGAAAACTGTTACATATATCTACTATTTGATGGTCAAGTGATTGAGTACCATAATTTTTTCTAAATCGTGCTGAAACAAGTGACGTCCTTCGTAAGTTATATTTAATGTGACGAGTGAGGTACATATGGCTGAACGAAGCAAAATCTTGTTTTATACGATTATGAATAAGAACCATCAGTTTAAGTTTGTAGCATTCAGTGAAACACAATACACGAAAAACAGAAAATAAATTGCTATGTCTATGTCTACCTGGCCTTTTAGTTATTACCTGCAATGCTTTTTGTTGCATGGTAATCATTTTTGTGCATTGGTCCTATTACATGTGCCCCAAACTAAGTTGCAGTATGTGAGGTTCGAATGAACGAGAGAAGAGTGTAGCTGCTTTGCCACTGATTGTGGAAGAAGATGGTTCATACGGCCTATAACACCAAGGGATCAAGCCATTTTCAGTTTTACATGACTCACGTTATCAGACCAGCTCAAGTCATTGCGGAAGTGTACGCCCAGAAACATGCAGCTACTGTTACATGTTATTTCTTAATTACCAAAATAGAGTTCTGGGTTGTGGTGTATTGCTTTGTTTTTAGCACGGAATAAATTGAAATTAGTTTTTTTCACGTTTAGTCTCAGCTGATTAATCATCAGCCATCCCTCTAATTCTTGAAACCAACTATTCGCTCTCTGCTCAAGTTCTTTTAGGTTGGGACCAGAAAAAAAATGTTAGTGTCGTCGGCATATAGGATAATGTTCGAAGATAAAGTAATGCTTACAATATCATTTATGTACACAGTGAATAGAAGGGGTCCTAATATTGATCCTTAGGTACTCCATATTTTATTGTTCTGTAATTAGAGCGAGTGGCGTTATGTAGCTTTGTGTATTGTTGACGTACAGTCTGGTAGCTTTTCATAAGGCTTTTTGCAATGCCACGAATTCCATCAATTTCTAATTTTGCAAAGAGAATGTCATGTTGAACCAAATCAAGCGCTTTACTGAGGTCGATAAATAGTCCGATAGTAAAGTGTTTCATTTCAATGTTTCGAATTAGGACATTTTTTTATATAAATCAATGCGGTTTCAGTCGATTTCCCAGGTTGAAAACCGTATTGATGATCACTTATCACAATATTTGCGGAAAGGAAGCTAAAGAAACGTGTATAAATTATTTTTTCAGCAACCTTAGAAATATTAGGCAGAACTGAAATTGTCCGGTAATTACCTAATTCTGTTTTATTCCCACCTTTAAAGACAACAGTATTACGTGCTATTTTTAATCTCTCTGGTAACACGCCAGTAGCCAACATCTGATTGAATATATAGGTCAGTGGTTCTATAAGAAAACTAATGGAATTCCTTATTGGCAATGGTGAGATGTCATTATCACCAGGAGCACAAGTATTTTTTAGAGAATTAATAATGGTTGTGATTTCTGCTTCTGTTGTTGGCGCCAGAAATATCGAGTCATAGTTCAAAATCTGAATGCGGGACGTAAGAGAGGTATTATTAGGCAAGAGAATTGAGCCGGCTTATTTACCAGCTTCCAGGAAGGGTTCATTGAATTTGTCGTCTAATGCAACACCACCATAGATAATACCCTTAACCAGCATTTCGACTGGTGTTGTGTTAGGTTTGCTGCCGATGAGAGTTTTAATTCCTTCCCAGATCTGCTTAGGATTGTTATCTATGTTTGAAAACTTTTTTCTGTAAAATGACAACTTTCATTTTTATAGATCAGCATTTAGCACATTACAAAACTTTTTGTATTAAGCTCATATCTCAGAACTTCTGGTTTTAAGAAATTTAGCGAACACCAAGTTCTTTTGTTTTATTCTCATAAAAAGAGCCTTGTTTATCCAAACTTTACGGGCCTTTCTGTGTTTTCTAATTGCCATAACAGGAAAAGCGACATTGTAATGGTTAATAACCTTTATAATGAAATTGTCGTACGCTTCATTTGGATCGGTTGCATTGTAGACGTCTGTCCAATCGGTTGTTTTCAGCAACTCACAGAAAACAGCGATATTATTAGAATCATTCGTTCTACCTCCGGATTTCCTCCGGATCCCTGGTACTCTAAGATGCATTGGGGGTCAAATAAGACACCAAGGAGATATTGATGGTTTAGATGCAGGAGTGAAGCCCAAGGGAAGTTTCTCGTTGTACTTCACATTAATTTTGGTGAACAATGCTTGGTGGCTCTCTCAAGGCAACAGTGCAAGGTGATGACAGGGAGCACGTGCAAAGTGTCTGACGTGCATTCTCAAAAGTTGTACAGCAATGTCAGTTTGTATCGGATAGTCACCAGCAATTGCAAATGTTGCCTCTGTTGACGTACATCTGGGCAGACCAAGGTACACTCTCAGTGCTTGGGCTTGTATTGCCTGTAGAACACGAACATTGGTCTTGCAGGTATTGCTCAGCACGGGCAAGCTATATCTCAGGAAACCGAGAAACAGGGCTCTGCAGAGTTCCATCATTGCGTCTACTGGCATCCCCCATATATTTCCTGCCAGGAACTTGAACGACTGGGAAATAGCGGTCAGGCGCTTTTTCATATAGGTCACATGCGGACTCCAAGAGCGGTCACTATATCAATGATGATGCCGAGAAACTGGTGATCCTGGCGTAAGAAATCGGTCGCCTGCAGATTGAGATGACATAAGAAATCATTGCTTTGCGAGTGAAGGTCACCAGCGCACATTTTTCTGGTGATATGCTGAGATATTGTTTTAACAAGTAGTTGGCAATCATAGCTGCTTCTATTTGAAGCCGGGAACGTATCTGAGGACGTCTGATTGCCGAAGTCCAGACACATATGTCGTCTGCATATATTGAGATGATGCGACAAGCAACTAGAACCTTGCTGCGTGCTGCACAAACACAAGGAAGGACGCGCGATAAAAACGCACAGGCACGCAGAAGACAAGCACGAAATATGACGGTTATTACTTAGACTAGCCGCTACTTTGGTTTTTATAGCTAACTAATAAATATTTTCTCAAATGTATCTGCTTCAGCGTGCAAAACGACCTTCTTGTGGTATATAGCTTAACGAAAGTTAAGCTATATACTGGAATACTGGAAAACATGGTGGGCGTAGTGGAAATAATAGTGGGCATGGTGGAAATAATAGTGGGCATGGTGGAAATTATGATGGCTATGGTGGGACGTAGTGGAAAATATGGTGGTTATGCCGGGACATACTGGGTGGTATGGTGTACAAATGATGGGTAAAGTGGAAATGATGTTGGAAATCAGAGGCTAGATAGTGGGCAATAATGGGACACTCTGCCCACCATTGCGATAATGCTGGGAAGCCCTAAGCATATGGTGGGTGGTGCTTATTATGGTGGGCTACATGGTGTACCAAGCAGAGAAACTCTTCCCACCATTGCGATAATGCTGGGAAGCACTAAGCAGATGATGGGTGCTGCTTGTTATGGTGGGCCACATGGTGTACCAAGCTGAGAAGCTCTGCCCACCATCGCGATAATGCTGGGAAGCAGTAAGCAGATGATGGGTGGGCTTATAATGGCGGGCAAATTATATAGTGTACCAAGCTGGGATCTGTACACTACATGTTCTACCATCATGATTTCCACCAAAGGTTAGGCCTACTGACCGAGCCCGTACAATTGTGTTATCCGTGCTTCCGGGTTTCAGAATACACGATTACGACGATTAAGTATGACAATACAGCGCAGCCATATGGCATCAATTAACCTAAATGAAGCATTTTTCATTGTGTATGCTGTTCGCTCAAGAAGCAACAAACATCGATGCGACGCGATTAAAGCACTCCCAGAGAACGTAATTTAGTGTCTTCTCACCGACAGCCGCCGGTCGCACTCGCCGGCACTTCTCTAGCTTTTGTACGAGAACTCAGACGTGGCAATTCGTGTGCTTGGTGAATCATTATGATAGCGTAATGTTTCCGGTACACTGCATTCGTTTTGGCCAAGCCGTTATGTAGTTGTTGCTTTAGCGAAAGAGCAACAGCATTGCGCTGGCGCGACCGCCCTCTACATTGCGCGAAAAGCATCCCAATACTCACTCAAATAAATTAGGCGGGCGTATCTATGAAATGAGCCTAGAAGCGTCATAAAGCGTGAGCAGATGTCGCCCTTTAGAACGAGCGCGAAACGGATATTAAACTTGGCAGACCCCGCCGGTAAACTGTTGCTGCTCCCCAGTCCACTTGGTTTTTTTTCCTTTAAGTTGTGAATTGTAAAAAAAAAATAGCACTAGTGCCAATAACATAGTGGCAATCGTTACAGGGCGCAGTTGCTTGTGTTTAATAAATGTGCAATTTTAGTAGCAGGTGTAGGTCTTGTCTATGTTGTGTACACGACAAACATAACTTAAGTTGAACCTTAAGTTTGTACCCCAACCAAGTATTTAACACGTAAGCACCGTCATGTTGGTGTGGCGCAGTGGTTAGCGTCTTCGAATGGGAATCCACAGGTTGTACGTTCGATCCTCCGTGGCACCTTGTTTTTTTTTTTTTACGGGACGGGTGTTTTTTTATGCCGTTTTTATAGAATACTTTTTTATTTTTTGTGGCAGCTCGTCACGGTGATTCTGACATCATTTTGCGCTCAAGTGTTGCCGGCACTGCAGCACCCACCATACCCACCATGCGCCATGGTGGGTGTTTCCCACCATTCACCCACTACATTAATCCACTATAATGGTGGGTGGTGGTTTCCACCATGCCCACCATTCGTTTTTTTCCGATAGGGTTTCCATGAAGTGAATTTTGATTAATGGCTTGGCTCGGAACTGATCAAGAGAAGTCGTGAGTTTTCTTGACAAGTCCCTTCTTGTGGATGGCTTCTTGACAAGCCTGCGCTTAAGGTCTATTTCGAAGGCAGCGTTCTGGGACACATTCGGCTAAAATCACTGAACTAGAGGAAACTCTTGTCGGAGCATGGCGATGGTTGTGACGTTGTTGTCAAACGATGAGCGGCCATGGCCGAATAAGCAATTGAGAAAGTCGGTGCTGACAAGCTCACGTAGTGACCACTTCCCTCGTTTCGCTGCTGCTTCACGCACCGTTTGTGATTCGGGGTTATTTTGCCACCACTGCTGTGGAGCGTTGATATCATGGGCTCTCACTTAGGAATCCGCCTGTCGACGAGCCCACTTTGCTTTGGCTGTGTGAGCACTTGTTGTTACCGCCACCACCAGATCGATGCTTGTGCTGGCTTGCCATTTCTGCCCACGCTGCCGTTTTTCTTCAGTTTTATGAACTGTCGCCATAGTGTCTTAGATGTGGACTTGCATTGAAGACACGTCGCAAGTTCTCCGCGGAGCTGCTCTCCCTTTCAAGGTGTCCATGACGAGTAGCTGCGTTGAGATTTGCACACACTGAGCTCCCGGTGACGAGAAAGGAAGCTCGCCAGAAGCGCACGCGCTCTTCTTGAGGACTAGCGTACACGCCGAGGGAATTTTCTTGGCATAAGAAAGTTGCTGAGCAAGCTCCAAAAACATCTCCTGTCTGAGTGACGGCAATTGCCGGCTAAACTAACAAGAACCACCGGAGTCCATTGTTTTCACTGCGAGGGGCGTTGATGGTAACTTACGGCTGCGTAGCAGGCATTTCGCCAATTCGAAAAAGAAGCAGTCGTGACATAGTGGGCACCTCACAACTCGACTTGCACCAGAGATTCTGCTATAGCTTGAGACAGTGATTGTACGGGGCACAGCCGATTCTATTCTACAGCATGGTTAAGGTACTCTCCCAGGACCGAAGCCAGACAGGAGATTCGGAATTAAAAGCCCGTGGCGTTCGATTATGCTGCCAATCTGTTACAGAGCAGTTTTGTTAACTTTTTGTCCTGATGGAAGGTATTGCACGTTTCTTTAAGATCAGTTTTTATATTTGCATTAACCATTTTAGATGATACTTTCGGCAAGATATGAGAAATGTGAAACGCTGTGCATCTGCATAAAGACATTGTTTTCCAAACAGGGTATTCACATTACGAAAATCATTGTTTAGTATATTTTAATTCAAGAAACAAATACGCTATATAAAAAATAGTCATAGGTACCGCCTACAGGAGCACTGTTTACAATGTAGGAGACGAATGTACACGTTCAGTAGAGTCCCCACACTTTCAAATATGAAAAAAAAGTACAAATGCCAAAAAGGGGTAGTTCATTTTTATGTAAAGTAAATAAACCGGCTATTTTTCTGCCCGTGAAATACGCGTCACTTTTGAGAACGTGTTTTATTAAGTGATATGTGTTCCTAAGCACACTTTTTGACGCGATTCAGACATTTTCTTTTTCTTGATCAAATAAGATTTTCTAAGCGTGTCTTCAATGCCTCAATGCTCGTTCTTATCAAACATATTATCATGCCGCAGTGTTTTCATTAGGATGTAATACGGAATATCCACACAAATATTGTTCACTTTGTTCGCTGTTCTCAGAGGGCTTGGAATTCGGAGGTGCAAGAATTTATATCCCAAATGACCGCTGTTACTGGTCATAAAACAGACCAAAAACCTGATGACTCTGAGAAAGAACCAACCAACCAACCTTGTTTTCTTGAATGTCTGCCCCAGCATTGTGATTGCTTTAACAATTTTTAGATCATTTATTATGTTAAGCGCTGTTGTATATTCTCTCTTTATTAAGGAATGAACAGCATTCGTCGGTGCATTGCTTACCACGCGTGAAGTGTGGCAAGAATTTTCCGGAATGTTGCTCATCGGCATCAGCTTGTTTTGAAGAAACCACTGAGAGATTGAAAACGAGCACCATGGTATGTGCTATTAGATAATCCGATAGACCGATAACAAATGCCATCGCTGAGAGAGGCAATACCATTGAAATTATTTCGTCAATACGAAAACACGTACAGATGGCGGGGTGAATACATGCGAACTATGACAAGGCATTTATAGCGTTTATGCGCGATGCGGGTAGGAAGTCAACCACCGATGGCTTTTGTTTACAATTTATTTACTTACTCGTACTGTTCACCTGTCCTTAGTTACAGGGTAGAATATAAGCACACATTCTGCAAGTCACACGTTATATGAAAAAGAGAAACAATTCAAAGAACAGAAAATACTGCATGAGCAAACATAAGAGAAGCAAAAAAGAAAAAGATTTGCTTCCTTAGGCGAAATAGTACGCCCATAGAACGACCAAGGTATGCAATACCATATTTCGAGCGCACCTAAAAGCACAACACAAGAACAAAACATTATTCGCATTGCTAAACAAAAAAAAAGCTTCGTAGTTGCCTGAAAGCCCGTCCTACTCTGTGAATCATGCCCGCGACCAGGGCCTATATTGTGTGTCGGCTCTAAACTGCATACAACAGTGTTTTAATAACAAAGGCCAGCAAAGACCTTCAGACAGTCATTACGTAAGAGTGGTGACCCATTACGTCCAATCGGATAAATGGCCATTGCTGTTCGAGGACGACAAGTTTATTTTACCACTCCAGAAGAGTCTGCACCAAGAAAAATAAATACGGTCGCTCACTTCCTGGCAAAAATTACGCGCTTTCCGGTGGAATTATGAGGATATTCAAATAGCTGCCTCACTGGCCGAAAGAGCACTTCATTTTCATAACGCTTACGCTGTACATCTTTTTTCTTTTCCTAGTTGACCTAATGTGAAGGCAGTGCGCATAATAACTGTACTCATTGTTTTGTTGACTGAATTTTCTGAAATAGCGAAGTTGTTTAAGGCAGCTGTAAAGCTATGCTGTGTAACAAAATTCTCTTGGAGCCCCTCGCATTACGTAGCAACCGCTACTGCTATCGCATTGCCACACATGAATTGGAAGTAGAGTAGAGAAGACCGTAAAAACTGTGGCTCTTAGTCGCACTGGGCGATCGGTTAGGAACCGGTCAGCTTTTAAAGAAAATTATGAAATAAGGTAAAAATATCCTTAAATATTTAGGACAACAAATGTATAAGCAAATAAATGCCAAGAATAGAACAAAAATCAACAAAACTGCAGCGAATAATACGGAAATCTGAAGGGCAAACAAAGTTCGAAAAAATAGACTATGACTTAAATATTGTTGAACCTGCAAGAACACTCTTGCAGTGCATTGTTAAGCTTCCCGTCACTGTGACCAAGAAACAAAGCTCCGAAAGACGGTCACACGTTCCTCGTCTTCCTCGTCGTTGGCTTCACCTTCAGCTTTGCTCTGAAAGCACGGGTGCCGATTGCTCCTGCCAGAATGCAACAACTATAATGGGAGAGACAAAAAGCCAAATATATAGCGAGATAGAGAGAAAGGGAGAACGAAAGAGAAGGCAAGAGAGAGGAAGTGAGATATTTTCGGCTAGCAAAAGTTCTTCACAACATGGTATACGAACCTGCGAGCTACAATCATAAAGAGGGCATTCTACCCGCCCGGCATTTGATGAACGCAAGCACAGCATTGCATTCCTTCAGAGTGCAGTCTGCGAAGAGGTAGAACAGTGCATTAAAAGTTGGAAAAAGAGAGTAAACCACTGCAGAGAAATTGAGAAATTAATACAAATGACCAATACACAGCATTAGCCTTGAAGAAAGTTTACGGAGAAAGATAAAAAGACTCAAAAGAGGAAAAAACTTAAATGCGAAACAGACAAATAGGAGAACATAGATACGAGAAAATACACAGAGAAAAAAATCACAGCATACTCACGGTGTGAGTGATGATGAATGGGGCGAAGAATTTGTCAGTCTGCCCGCACTTCCGTCCTTGCGTGCGGCCGTCCGCTCGTTCATCCCTCCATACGTCCATCTGGGTGTTCATCCTTGCGTTTAAGAGACAGTCGACTAGCGAACGTGGCCAACGGATGATTCATGGTTTGCCGATGAAACCCTGCGAAGCTTTACCCCACTTATCATTTTTCACTTCGTGGATATGCTGTGAGGTGGTTACTACTTAGATGCGTACATACAGGTGACTACCGACACAATCTTTAAGCAGCTTCACCCCTAAAAAGAGAGATAATAGTGGAAAAGGAAAAAGCCGTTGCCATCTGCTCACCAGGGGAACTCGAGTAAATGCGTCGCCGAGTGGTGGGGTTGCGTGAATGCTGAGTAAATATGTATAGTGTAGTGTAATTGTTATTTCGTCTTCATTATTCCTTTTTATTGAATGAAGGCGAAACGTTGCCTTCAACGAGCGGCGGCACGCTGATGTTGGGTTGTGCCCCACTACTGTTTGAAGGTACTGTTGCTTCCATTGCATCTACTCGAGTCAGGTCAAGTGAAAGCAGAGCCTCAGGTCAAGTGAAAGCAGAGCAAAGACGCCCCAACGCCCACTCCGCTGCTTATTTACACACCACCTGCGTTAGAGGGGGAGGAATACAGGTGAAAGTCCCCCGTTCCCCATTGCGCATGCACGGCTTGCTTAACGCCCGGTGGCGGCTCCTGGAGCGACAGTTTTGCTGGTGTTTTCATGGGGCGGTACTATATACGAGCATGCGCCCCTCGGCACGTGACCCGAGAAGCGAGCATGTGCAGTGGGGGTGTAGACGACGCCGCCCCTGAAGTGCGACATCAGGCGACTGAGAAATGCTTCGCATTTAATTTGAAACGGAGATATAAATGAAGAGAAAATTAGAAAATTGGGCAAAACAGCAAGATCAGGGACTTCCTTGGAGCCTATCAGCTTCACTGTTTTTTCAGCATTACGCCTTGGGTGTTAGCTACCCTTGTATAGGCGGGTACCAACATTACTCACCTTCAGACACTCCTTGGTCTTCTGTCTCGAAAGGTTGTGCAACCGGTGCTAGTAAGTAGTGTGAATGAAGCTATACAGTACGATTAAACTCCAAGAAATATTTCCTGAACTAGACATATATCTGGGTGAAGGGCAAAATGGAAGGACAATCATCGGAATTCGGGTCACATTTGCATCTTTTGTAAAAAAAATAGCACATGCGAAGAGAATGATCTTTCACGTTACTAATATGATGAATATTTTCAATGCCATCACTTGGCGCGCTACAGCAGTGGGATTCAGTGCGGCTCCAGCAAAACACTCGCTGTTAGAGCGACAGTCACAATAATTGAGACGATACAGAGCAGAGAGTGAACGCTGAAAAGTTTTGTGAAGTGCAGCTCGAGCCTAACTTTGGCACTTTGTTCCGTTTTCAGTGGCGACGTGCGCTATGTATTACGCAGTGCTCCACAGAGCTTCATTAATTATGCGAGAGACTTTCTTTTCGAGAGGATTGCTTGCGCACTCTTGAGCTGATTTCAGAGTGCAGTGCTTTTTAGCGCAATTCATTGTAATTGGCTTGGTAGTCCATTAAAAACTGCATGGCTAAAAGAAATGAGCAGAATTGTTATTTAATCATTCAATATTTATTTGTATTGGTGAAAAATTCAAACAAACACGTCGGTCTTTTTCAGTTTAAATGTAGTAAAGATCCAGTTTTGGGCATTCGCAAAAATAATATTCTGGTGAATATGCAGTCATGTCAAATCGACAAGGCGATGAAAGGCCGAGTGAGTGGAAGCAATACTTTCTGTGATTGAGAATATACTGCAGTGCTGTTTAATTTTATAAATATACTTAAGAGAGACTGAAATTACGAGCTCAGAATGGCTGAACTCAACGCAAATGCGTAGAATGGGCGTCCGTTTCAGAATACTGGCCTTTGTTCCAAGCCTTTGTGCCATCATGTCTGTCAAGCAGTAAGGCATCCTTTAAATCAAGCTTCAGTAAGGGCCAATATGGACGAGAAATAAAAAGCAGCATGTATTTCACTGTTGTGTTCTGAAAGAACTTTTAGATGCTTCGTGCGCATTCTGCTTCATCGAAGTTTTCTTATTATGCAGCCTTTTTCTTTGTTCCACATTTAGCTGGAAGCCAAAATTGTCTCGCGACATTTTCAGTTAAACAGGCAGAGCAATTTCATCGAACATATAGTTCTTTGTTAGCTCTGTTTTTCTGCGGAGGGCAGGGGGTGAGGAGCGATGTCTAATAACCAATGACTAATCGAAAAACAACTCACGTAGAAATCATTACATCGATGTGTAAATAGCGAAGATAGGACCATTGCCTAAAATAAAGGAGAAGCGCGAAACCAAATATACCCAGAAAAAGGAAATAAGCTTGTCGAAACTGCTATAGTTCTTGTAAAGCTCATCTTAGGAACTTCCGCTTCCGATGTCATTGCGGTTATAAGTGAACCGCCCCTTCTCTGACTCTTGCGTGCAAGCACTCATATGTTTCTTTTACGAGAACTGCAACATCACTTTAACCCTCTTCCACAACGCGGTGCTGATGGCCAGCTCTTCAGGCTTGGCTGTAAGTTTGTAAAGAAAACGGTAAGGAAACGGGAGCGATGGAAAAAGGTTTGACAAACTATCCAAAACTCGTCGCGAACCAATTCGACCGAGGCTCACCAATGGTCAGACGATGGTCGTTGCGGTGATTATTGGTAGAACACCGATAATCAATCTCAAAGGTACCGTTGCGTTGTCGGCGAGAGAAAAGGCAGGCCTGAGCCTTCATATGAACAAGGGCTGCACATTTACGTGCATTAAAGGAGCCGAAAACTGAAGTTGCAATGGCGCATAGGGCAAAGTTATTTTCAATGATCTGAAAGCGGATCCCCTTAATGTTGAGTTTTTGAGGTTGTATGAGCATTCAGCTTTTGGTTTTTATTTATTTCATAATACTACAAGCCCTTTTCGGGCACACGCAGGATTGGGCTGTACTTGAATACAGTTCACAAAAAATGGCCACCTTTTGCTTGTTACACTGCAAGTGTCGCCAATTGACGATAGTTTGGCGTCTGGATCGAGAGAACTCAACTTTCATTTGATGTTCCGCTCAAGATAATTGGTGAATGGTATTCTAGAGGCGCTGCGTTAGAATGCCTCGTGCGTGCAGCAGAGGCGAACAAGCGCATTAAGTCACGTCACACGTGAGACATGAGTACTATCTGGCAGTTACCTTAGAAAATGAAGTGTGCTACTTGCGTGCCTGTCTCGGAGTTGATAAGGTGTCGTACGGAAGGCGACGGGTAGGTGCAACCCCTGTGTCGTCTTAGAAAAGCGTTGGAAGCACTTCCCTTTTCGTGCAAGCGTTGCATTGTCAGCGCCGCGTGATAAGCGCAACAGCCCTTAGAATTACTTATTTATGCCTTTTCTAGTAAAACGACAGGCATACAGAATATTGACGTGTTGTTATTGTGCCTCAGATATGCGCAATATTTGATTTTTAATTGACAATCGCACAAGTATGAATGCCAAACCTTGAGCAATGTTGGTGGGCGCCGCGGATGGGGTTGGCCGTGACGGGTATAGTTTGGTGCCGTTTAGTGTACTGTTAAGGGAGGACAGACAGACAAATGTGCAGACAGGCAAAAGAAAATATTTGCGTTGAAGGTACAGAAGAAAAACTGCTGTCTTTAAAATAAACTCTATATACTATCCCCGTCGAGTGACACCCAAACAGCGGCAAGCCTTCGCGATAGTATAGTGGACATCGCCCAGTTGTCACCATGGGCATGTGTGCGAATCCTGCTCCGCAGCTGTGCGAATATATACGTCTCTGTCTATGCTGATAAGGGGACGGCACGCACTACATCGTGGCGAAGTTTTTCCACTGTTCCGATTTCATTTGACGCGAATAGTACATAGTAAACAATACATATAAATACAAAAGGTTGAGTGAACAAGGCGTTTCTATAAACGAGAAAACTATTAACATAGCTAGGAACTTTATATAGCGGAAAGGTTGGTGCTCGTATTTAGGCAGCGATTCTGTGTACATAAAAACCGCCAAGCCCACAGGAAAGGTTCAGCACAGTCACAGTGAAGCTAGAAGAGCTGCCTTTCAAAGACTTTTCTGAACACTCATTGGGCAACTGCTGCAAGCAAACTTGCTTGATACGCGCAACGGCATTGATAATAAAAACATTTAGGGTAGTAGACCAGCGTTCGCTATACTATTTTTCGTCATTATTCTGAGAAGCGTGGTATTCGCTAAACAATAGCAAATAATTTTGTGCCAATTGTTCATGAGTGGCAGACGACGGTGAGGAATTATGCCTATAGCGGGTATGCGCCATAGGTAATAGGTGAACAAGAACAAACTTTTGTAATGCGTTGGAACATTGGACGACCCACTTGTTGCGCTATTTACATTGTGTGACGACTGGTTGTTCCTTTGCTGTTTTGAAACGCTTTATGTCGTATTGACGTGATTAGTTTCCCGACATCAAGTCTGCCTAAGGCAAGTCACAAGCACCGGTGTAGCTCAATGGTAGAATACTGAACTGGCAGCCTTTGAACCTCGGTTCGAGCCCCACTGTGTCATTGGTACTAGTTTCATTTTTCTAATTTCGTGCGATGTGGTTGCGGACACTGGCGGCGGACATTTACGGTGCCGCGCGTCACCTGAATTGTGATCTCATAACAGCCTTCGCTGTGTACATCTGAAGATACAGCCTACAGACTATACTGTAAGCTTACAAAGCATTGTAGATTACCACATACAATGTTCTGGCGCATAATACTCCACAATATTTCATCAGTACAGCTGAGCGGCGAACGTGGAAAATATGTAAGAGAGCTGTATTCTTATCATTTCCCTTCATCGAGCTCTGCAATGAAAATCGACGTGCATGCGAACCATAATTTACCTAGGCGTCTTTAAGACAGCGTGTCTTGACTTCACCATTTATATTATCAGTACAGTGGTGACGAAGATATTAGGTGGTACATTCAAATATGTAATAAAACTAGAGTCATATGAGTGCGTGTTGATGTCTGGCGTTTTAGCACAATATCAATGAAGCTTTTGAATGGAGCGCCGTTTTATGGATGCTAATTTGTGCACTAGGACAACGCAAACAGACACCGTCGGCTTTCAACGCAGAATTACTTGTAAATACTGTGTGCATGTGTGCCTTAGGTTAGGTACGAGTCAAATGCTAGTTGCGCAAGCATCACGGCCCAGATTTGAAACATTTCGAAAGTTTCGATAATGCTCTGTCACTTCCTCACGTCTTCAACAAGGTGCGTTTGGTGCTTTTATAACGCCTGTAGTTTAACCTTAAATCTTTGTTAAAAAAAGAAAAGACTGAATAAAATGATTACAGCGCAACAATGGCGCTGTGTCAGAGAGATTGAACGGTTTTTTTTATGTAGGAAAAAAATCTGTAAAAAGTCCTTGAAATCAATACCTTCTTTTTTGGAGGGATCCAAAAATGAAACACTTAGTTGGTATATATGGTTACAATGATCTCTGAGAGCTCTAATGTTGTGAATTTTACCATAATAAACTTCTTATATTGGAGAAAATTCAGATCATTATACCTATCTAAATTTAGCACCAAAATTTGTGGACATGACATTAGGAATTTTAGAGTGCATTTGTGGTGTTTTTAAGATATTAGCTCGATGAAAATTCCCAAAACATGGTGCGTTAAATCTTCGGCCCCCATCATCCGACCACATGCTTCGTCTTCAGAGATATTAGAAGCTACGTATGCCCTAATAAACACCGTCAAATTTAATGACGTCATCGTATTTGTTGAAGGAGTTTGAGGTGGCATACACTTTCGCATTTTCTTTTGAGGCGTTTTCTCGCTTGTGAAGCGCGTTATTGTGGCGATCGTAATTAGGAAAGGATAGCATAATTTCCTTTATAGCAAAAGTTTTCTAAAGAATATTAAGTGAAAAATGATCTTATATACTCGGGAAAATATTGCGCCTGATTCGAGAACCATAACTCATACTCTTTCAACTTCAGTTGCAGTCGTAGTTGCTTTTCTTCCATCGACCAATCATCGTCCGCACCTGCGCTCGCCTCAGACCTTCATCAATGGATCGCTTGAAGCGTTGGCGCGGAGGATTAAATTGGAGAAAAGAAAAGAAGTAAAGGCGAAGAAAATTAGTTATAATCAGCTTGTCACTTCTTCTTTGTCATCTGTACTTTTTTGACTGTTTCCGGGAATAAGCATTTCCTCTCAGGAAGGTGTTATCGAACTGAGGTGTTCAGGCACCTAAGTATACAAAAAGCTTCAGGTTTTTCTCGGCACTTTCTACGCGAAGAGTTATCATTGCGTTAGTTTCCTTTCGTCTGCAATACCACGTTGATGCTTCCGGAATTCTATGCCTTCTTACCAGTAATGTGCCCACCGCAGTGACGTGAGGGAAGGTTGATGGAGCAAACGCATTCAGTGTTAATGCTTCCCAGTGACTTCTCTTTTTCCCTTTTCCACAGTGATTTATTCTTTTTACGCGTCACAAGTTTGTTTGTTCGGAGGCCGGATAACAATTCTGTCAACCGTACTAAATTTTTGATTTTTGTAGCTTTCACCTGACGAGGCTGAAGCTAACGCTTAAAGCTTTTGTTCAAGGATGTTAATGATAACACATTCTTTGGCACAATAGATGAACGTAAATTTAGACTGCCTTTTAGACTACTCATATAAAAGCCACAGTGTTCTTATTTATTTTGGTTTGAGACTGTGGTGACATTGGCATTTCTTCATCCATCTTCTTCGTTTCCTTTGCTTTTTTAGGAGCGAAGCTCCTTAAGGTTTAGGGAAATCCCACGTCCTTCCAACAGGCAGGCAGGCAGGCAGGCAGGCAGATGACCGCTTCGCCCCTCTCATCATCATTCACTTCGTGGATATGCTGTGTGTGTGTGTGTGTGTGTGTGTGTGTGTGTGTGTGTGTGTGTGTGTGTGTGTGTGTGCGTGCGTGCGTGCGTGCGTGCGTGCGTGTGTGTGTGTGTGTATGTGTGTGTGTGCGCGCGTGTGTGTGTGTGCGCGCATGCGTGCGTGCGTGCGTAATGTTTAAAGTGCAAGCCCATTGATTCTATTCTGTTGCAGCGGATTTGGCCCTCAGATCACACTAACAGCTACGGCAGCAATGGCGCGTTGTGAAACCGTTGAATATTCCTTACATATTTTTGCGTCGTTAGTATTGCCATTATTACACAAAAAGTGAAACAGACTAAATCGTGTATTACACAATATAAACACTGACTTATCACTATCAATTATTTAAACTGCCAATAAACAAACGATCCGTTATGTCGAAATGTTCTTGAAAATTCGTTATCTTGCAGATGGAATAACTATCGTCTCAATGCGTGATCTGCAAACACTGCAAGATTCAAGGATGATGTTATACGAAGTGAAAGTTATGCCTTCTCAAGTGAAACAGCTCCTAACTATTCACATATCGCATTGAAAAATACAATTACTCCTAAACGTTATACGTAATTGATTGAGCTTGTCATACGCTTTTGCTGTTTGGATAGAATGTTGCACTCAGTCTCTACAGTGGCGAAAGCAACGAAGAATTTTCGATGTCTAGCTTTATCGAAAAAATAATATTTTTGTTATTCGTTAGTCAGTCAACTACGACAGAGTGGTGCGAGCGCGATCGAAAATGCATCACAGGTCCATGCCCCCTCAAATTATGGGGGAATGAATATTTACAAACTGCAACACCAATATCCCGTCCCATCAGACAACAGCAGATAGCACTGTGCTCTTGTAGCCATTCCGTGTCACAAGTTGCATCAGGTCGTAATAACGTGCAAAGTGGTCAAGGCCAGCGAGGTCCTCCATTGAAGGGTTCTGATCCCGCTCCGGGCAGTTTTAAGGGCCTTGCTGCTTCTCATTACTCAGTAGAAAGCTTTAGATACCCTAATAAACGTCAAATTTCAATATTTTAGTCATTGCTGCTTTTTTTCACTCACCCTTAATATGAATCAAAGGCGGAAGGCCTTGAACCCTGGAAAGTGGCTCTTCTTTGAAATTATGTGAGACCCGCAGGCCACGATAAGCACTTTGAAAATGAAATGAAGTATAAAAAATGAGCAACACACAAAAAGTCTACAAGTCTATTTATTGTAAAACATGCAGTACCAATGAAACATTAGTATATGCGCATATATACACAACCACTCTCCTACCTTTAAGCATGCTTGTAAGGCCCTACACACTACACATCGCTCATCTATAAACAGAGAAAGCAATTAACGAAAGAAATGGAAGGGCAATCAATGCGAAGATCAATTTCAACCTACTAGAACGCGTTGTTGGGCTAGTTGGTTCATTCTGAAAAATATAAAAACAAAACATTCATAGACTAAAGAAAAAGAAAGGGGACAGCATAGGGGATGGACGCTCTTTCCTGGGCAGTTTTTTTTTGTCTAGGTGGGTTTCATTCTTATTGTTTGTCCAGAAATATGAATTTAGTTATAGACATACGGCGAAGTATTTAAGCCAGTAAAATGGACCGTCGACAGCTGTGGCGTCAATGTCGGTGGCATCACCATCGTAAACTTGAGTTATGCAAAAATTCATTGCTTATAGCATGACCTTGTAACTTCCCAATGATATCACAAGTTACGAAATATCCTGTCATCATAATGATGTCAATATCACGTGACATAGGTTAACATTATAGGACATCATCGGGTAAGGCTGTCGCTATTTGAAAGCGGCGCTGATCATGAATGCACTCTAAAACTGCTAGTGGGGCAGAGAGCTTTAAATGCTTTCAATCCCAGAGACAATGCAGAATCCCAATGAATGAAAAATGGTTTCTTGGAAGTGGTAGTGACCAATAAAACTGACTGAGTTGAAAAAAAACATGACTTTCACCTTCAGCTTATATTAGAGAAGTATGATGCGATATGTTAGAAGATGATCGCGTGTGAGCTTTTGTGGAAAGTTTCATCTCTGTCTAAGTGTCTTAGACTCACATTGACATGGAATAAAAAGACCTTCGTTAGATTACCTATAAACAGCTTTCAGAGCGCCGCGCTTAGCCGGCCGTTCTTGCATTGGGTTGCGTCTAAGTCGCCGTCGCCGTCACAGTCGATACAGTGAAATTTGAACCACGGGCTTATGTGTGGCAGTCGAGGGTTCCACTGCACAATCAAGGTAGTTCTTGAAGTTCATTTGCAAAAAGACCATTGTGGTGCAGGTTCTTTTTATGTTGATTGGAACTCTCTATGTTTCACTTTGTGAGAGTCCCAAAAGAGGACAAAGCCGTTGGTTAAAAAGTTCACACAAAATTTATGTAAAAGGTAAAAAGACGAAAATTTGCACACAACAAAACACTCAGTCAAAATATCACTACATGCGCTGAAACACCTAAGTCAATACAAAAAATGAAAGTTCGACACCTTAAAGCTAAATTATAAAGTCTCAACGCGTGTGAGTGGCGGAATGGGGCTAGAATGGTGGTGTGCCTCACGCTGTCGTCGAGGGCTTGGCTCTCGGAGGTTAGGCGGGTTCACTGCTCAGGGCTGGCGGCTGTGCGACGCGTTGACAAACAAGGGAACCTGCGCAGGCCGCTCGATGCACAGCTCGGGCCCGTAACCCGTATGTGGTTGCTTGCCTGTTGGCACCGAAGTCTGCAGGCTTTAAGCTGGAGTTCGAGACCACGTGGCTACGGTCCGCTTGAGTAGGGACGCGCCGGCAGATGTTCCGGATGGTTGAAGTCAGTCTTGAAGGATCGCGTCCGACGCCTGACGGCCCATCTTCAGCGCCCGCTCCAGTGACAACCTTCAGCTGACCACGTCCTCTTAGAGCACTCTTGCTCTTCTCCGGCTCAGATCTTTCCTGAACCCTGGCCCACCTGTCGCGTTATAACTGACGATACGGATGTTTTATGGTGTCCAGCCATTGGCCCCTGGAATCTCCGTGGTCGCTGACAATTCAATCTCTTTTCTTTTATTTCAGTGCCATAGCGCCTCAGGTCCTCGTGCCTGAAGACCTGAGGCGCTATGACTTGACCCCTCCTGACTTGGCCCCTCACGAAGAGGGGCCAAGTCAGGAGACACACTCTCCTTTTGCCCCCTTCGTGGGCATTTCTGCGGAAATGTCCGAATAAAATAAATGAAATGAAATGAAATGAAATGATGCTATTTGACATTGTCGTTTTCGTTTGATCAGCAACGGGCAAGCACTTTGCGGGTTCTTTGCTTTTGTTCCATGAACTTTTTAAATATGCACTTGGAAACGCGCTCCCCTCTTCACAACCACTTACAGGCGTCCCGTCCTGCAACGCAACACGTAAACCTGTTTAGTACAGCGTGGCAGAACAGTTAAAAAAAGTGAGCAGCGGTCACACAATGATAATTGCGCAACGAGTGCCTTGCGTAATGCTTCTCACCCACTTCAAAGTGCTCAGCCATAATTCTTTATCTTCAGTCACATGCAACACCACTGAAATGCACACGGTACTTTTCAGATGTGTACCTGGGGGCGTCACTTATCCACAACAAGAAGAATAGTGGCGTTTTGGGCGCGGGCGCACTTCACAATTATTGTGATTTTTAGAGGTGTCCAAACATTGCAGAAGTCCAATACATTAAAACACAGCTGGCTTTGCCGCAGCACGAAGCTGCACTTAGGATTCACATTAGGCCGCATCCTAATTGTCGGTCAACTTTTTTCTCCCACTATTTCTATTCCGTATCGAAAACTGAATAAGCGGCTTATTCTGACTCTGTGCTTCTATAATGCCGTTCATTGCATGCTTCCGCATTTATTCGTTCTAGCTTTCTCTGAGTTTCTGATGAAAATGCACCAAATCACACTACGAAAAAAAAGGACCGAAGTGCAGCGTGTGTCCTTACAAACCACCATATTGTTATGAAAGATGCTGTAGTGGAGGGCTCCAATAATTTCGACCTCCTCGGGTTCTAACCTGCACGCTAATCGGATCACGCGTGCCTACACCATTTTCGACTGCATAGAGAATGCAGCCGCCGCAGCCGGGATTCGATCCACCACGACCAGTGGGTCAGCAGCAGAGCATCTTATTACCACCGCGGCAGGGCTCGTCCTTAGAAAGGGAACCCTAACGAAGACCGATCGAAGTTTCGTCTCACGAATATGGGAACGTCGCAGTACAGCAAATGAACAATGCGATAATGCCGGCACGTGTCGGCAGTTTTTTCTAGTGTGCACCTAAGAAAGCTAAGTAAAAAAAGAAGTGGCTAGGAAGAATGGGTCGAACGTCAACCAATATCGAACCCCAGAGCCTTCGCCGAAGTACAACTCAATAGCAAAGGGTACAACATGAAAGAAGCAAGAAAAATTGTACATGTCCATTCTCACAGCTCGTTCCACATTTTCTGTTGCAAATGTAACCACCTGACCAAGAAATTGAATCTTCTCGGAGGCCACGTCCGTTTCGCTTGATGTATGGTCGATGACACGCCATCCTCATGCAACGCTATGTACCAAGACACTGTAGGATCAAATGGCCGCGGACAGTGGGAACATATTCTGCTGTCCTGTCCAATCACGCAACACGGCGTTGCCGTGGCACGCTCTGCTTCATTTGTACAAGATTTGCGTGGATAAATTGGACGACTCTCCTAATGTCATAGCTGGTTTCAAGTGAAATTTTAATACAAGTTTTAATCGTGCTACTTATCGCGTTTTATTTTACGTCCCACCCCACGATATTTTTATGAGACGTCGTATAGTGGAGGATTCCGAAAATATGGACCTACACCGGGTGGTGGTCAAGCCCCAGGCATTCAATATTTCCGGAGCCCTCTACTAGGGCGTCCCTCGTAATCAAATTGTGGTTTCTGTACACGAAACTCCAGACAAATTAGTGTTAACGTGCACCGTCATCCTACAGACCTCTGGCACTCCACCCCCGTTGAAATTTGACCACGATGGCCACGGCATTAAACACAAGACCGTCGGGCCAAAAGCGGAGCGCCATAACGCTGCTTAGCAAAGTGGTACGAGCGAACCTGTAGAACATCAAATTGGAATGCTGATTTGCGCTTGAATGTGCAATGGTGCGCCGCGGTGCAACAGTGGTTACTGGGTTCAGATGCTGACCCGATGGTCGCGTGTTTGGTTCCCGTCATTACACTCACACTTCGATAGGAGTGAAATGCCAGAGGCTCACGTACTGTGCGTGTCAGTGAATGTTAAAGAACGCCAGGTGGCCAAAGTTTAGGTAGCGCTCCACTACACCGTACTCCGTAATCTTACGATAGCTTTCGTAAATAAAAGTGCACATAGTATTATTATGAAGTGTCTAGTACACTCCTGTATTTCTAAAAAAGTATAAAATACGTTCTTTTAGACTTTTATTGGCACATAAAAAACAAAGACTCGATTAGAAGATATTTCTAAAAAGAAAACTTCGATGTACACGACATGCATTCGTGTGTAGAGCTTGCTCATTTCATTTAGTTCCAGATTTTATGAACAACGTTAGCATGACCATGAACCTCATTTGTCCCTATTAAAGTTAGCCTCTAGAATTCTCTATCAGTTAATGGTGTAGAGAACAGAGCAGTCACAAAAGTAAATGAGTATAAAAATATTTACAGATCCCACGTACAGTGGGAATCAATGATATGCGAAGCACGAATAAAAAAGGGTTGATATGTCCCTTCAAAAACAGAACAACAATACAAGGCAGATGTAAATTGTGCCTTACAAGACTTCCGTATCATAATTATTATGTTTTATCATGTCATTTACTTTCATCATCTATTCACGTCACGTGGTACCGAATTTGCTATATGCGGAGCTAGTGAAATGGCCGCGAGCGCGCTATAAGCGTAGCATGTATTCATGTTTTGCAAGACACGCATAGCAATATTATTAGGTTTCGACATTTCATTTAGTCTCTACACGTGACGTGATGCGAAATCTGGCATATGTTGAGCTAGAGAAAGGGCCGTAAGCGCGCTGTAAGCATAGGATGTAGTGATGCTTTACTTGACACACTTGTCATGATTATCATGTTTGGACGTGTCATTACTTTGTCGTGCATTCACGTCAGTCATACTAAACCTTTGTATATGGTAAGCTAGCGAAACGGCCGCGAGCACATCTTGAGCATCGTATGTTGTCATGATCTTACGTGGCAAGCATGTCATGAATATTGTGTTTGCACCAGTCATATACCTCCTTCAACCATTAGGTCACGTTATAGCAAACTTCGTATATGTGAAGCTAGTGAAACGACTGCGAGTGAACTATGAGCGTGGCATGTATACATGACTTATATGACATACATGTAACGATTTCTACCTTAGGGTCGGTCACTTATGTTCGCCTTGTATTATTATACCATACCAGTTTTGCAATATGTCTTGTAAACGAAACCACTGCACGAGTGGCCAGAGCCTGAAATGTAAATCGGGACATTCATGGCATACACGTCTTGATTACCACCTTAGGGTCTGTCATTTAAGTTCGCCATGCAGTCGTGCCATACCATGCCAGTTTAGCAATATTTTTGTGAAAGAGGAGGAGGTAAGTTTATTTACAGAAAGTCAGAGAGGTCGGCTTGAATGATAGCTTGCTCTAGCCTGCTACTCTACACTGGGGGAAGGGAAAGGAAAAGAAAGAATAATAGATGACTATGGTGAGACAGAGAGGTGAGTATGTAGTGTTCTTTCTAGCTGAGACACACTAAATAGCCGGGCACATAGTCCAGATGTTTCCGAAAATGTTATAACTGCTCTTGTGACCACAGTTGCACTGTTGGTGTCTGGCCAAGGGCCCAACATGGTGTTATCAGTTTATGACCTACTGCGCTATAGTTCAGTAGAATAAATCATTGTTTGTCGTTCACGTGCGTATGCTGGGCAGACAAAATATGCGCTCAAGTGTTTCTGGCACATCACAGTGTTCACAATGAGGACCGGTGTCACTGCGACCGATGATATGTGCGTAACATCTGGTGTACGCTACACCAAGACGAATGCGCTGGATCATACTTGTGCGTTGCCGTTTCAATTTAGGGGGCATGCGGAACCTCATTTCCGGGTCCCATTTGTGAAGTCGCTGGTGTCGCCATTCCGGTTTGGTCCAGTGCTGAAGTGTGTAGCTGCGCATCACGCAGCGAAGCAGGGCGTTCGTGTCAGCTCGTGAAAACGCAATGGATACTTCAGAGGCACTGCTTAAGGCATTTTTAGCTTCAGCGTCTGCCTCTTCGTTTCCCATCACGCCGCAATGAGTGGGAATCCACTGAAAATGATAAGATGGCCATTTGTTGAAGTAACCTGAACAACTTCCATGATTTCTATCGCCAAGCTGTAATACGGACCTTGCTTCATGATACAAATAATGGTTTGCAAAGTGGGTTTGGCATCACAGAAAATCATCCAGGCTCGAGGTCGCTCTCCGGAAATAAATCTTATTGCCTCCCGGATAGCGACAAGCTCTGCGGCAATTGATATGGTTTTATGGTCCACTTTGAATTGTCGAGCGATATCTATGTCTGGGATGAAAAAGGCTGCGGCGGAGGTGTTTAGCGTGGTGGATGCGTCGGTGTACACGCGCAGAGAATCACTGTATGTTGTATAAATGTGATATAGGGTCAGTTGTCTGAGTCCAAAAGAAGAAATGAGCGACTTCTTTGTGATTCCAGGTATCGTAAAAGAAACAGGTGGTTTAGGCAGGACCCATAGAGGCACTTCAGGGGCATTTGGCGGAGAAAACCTTGATGGTATAATGTTTTCATGCCGCGATATTACTCTTGAGAAACTGCAATCTGGGTGAGTGGCGGGTAGTACTGACTGTGGGTGCTGTCTGTGTCCGCTCAGCAATCGGAGGTGAACTCTAAGTGGCTCACAGAGCATGTATACACTGATGGGACAAGCCCGAGCCTCTGCGATTGTCCCATTTGTTGAAGTACAGCGCGGTAGACCCAAGCATCTTCGTAGGCATTGAGCTTGAACACTCTCTAGCGTCTTCACACAACTAGGTCTTATATAGGAGAGCACCGGCATGCTGTATCGAATGTATCCCACAAATAGAGCTTTGTACAATTGAAGTAGCGATGATTCTGACGGGCCCCCTCTGGCTCCTTCTACGTGGCGAAGAACGAGAGCAAAGCTCTTCAATTTAGATTTAAGTACTGCGACATGCCTCGTCCACGATAGATCTCTGTGTACGACAACCCCAAAGAACTTGTGGTGCGTTACAGCAGTTATCTGTCCCATTAATAAATATCGGGTATTTCGACATATGCTTGCGCGTGAACGCAAGCACTGCGCATTTGTCGATTGAAAGAGTGAGCCCCTGACGTCGTAGATATTTGTATGTGACCGTCACTGCACGCTGTAGTCGAGCTCGTAATTGCGGACGAGTAGTTCCGGATGCTCATATGCATAGGTCATCAGCGTATGCTCTGATCTTCACCGTGCTGGGAAGTTCTGCTGCTAGGCCGATCATTGTGACATTGAATAGGATCGGGCTGAGAACTCCTCCTTGGGGAACACCACGATGAGCCTTATATCGATTGGTGTCTCCGTTATTTGTCGTCATGTAATTGGTTTGGTCCCTAAGGTAGCTAAAAATCCTAGCGTACAGTCGTCCACCGATGTCGAAATCTTCCAGTGCGTCAAGGATCGCATATTGCAGCACATTATTGTAGGCGCCCTTAGTGTCTAAGAAGACCACCGCGACTAGTCTGCGTCGTCTTCTTTCCTCTTCAACGCTGGTGATCAAGTCGACCACATCATCAATGGCAGATCGGCCTCTTCTGAAGCTGTTTATAAATGCAGGAAAGAAGTTGTTGCTCCCTAGAAGCCACTCTAATCTTGACAGTACCATTCTTTCCATCACTTTTCCGACGCAGCTGGCTAAGGCGATTGGTCTGTAGGAGAAAAGTGCATAAGGACACTTCCCCGGCCTAAGAAATGCAATCATGCGACTGCATTTCCAATGAACTGGGACTTCTTCTGACTCCCATGAGGTGTTATAATGAGATAACAGGATGCATCGTGCTTCTGTATCAAGATGGTTGAGTGCAGCATACGTGGTTCAGTCAGGTCCTGGTGCCGATGATCGGCGGCAGGCAGAAATCCCAGCGTCAAGCTCATGCATTGTAAAACGTACATCAAGGCGCTCGTCAGACGATGGAGCCGCAACGGTAGTAACAGGCTCATTAGTGGCAAGACTATCAGTGGTGTCTACGATGAGGCTACAGTATTCACTGGATACCTCAACTTCTGTCCGTCCCTGATGTAGAGCAACAACTTGAAATGGTTGACGTTGTTGGGGACTTGTCTGCAAATTTCGTACCACCCGCCAGATCTTAGATAAAGGTTGCCTCGGGTCCAGGGATACACGGAAATTTCTCCAACGTTGCCTGTCAATCTTGTCAAGATGCCTATGAACATGTGGTTGAGCTCGACGACAGGCGGAAAGGTCTGAAGGCGACTTCGTTCGTCTGTATCGGCGTTCGGTGCGGCGACGGATTGCACGAAGAGCCTCGCATTGGGAGTCAACTGCTGATCTCGGCATCGGTAGGTTAACTTGTTTGGTTGTGTCACGCAGTGAAGAAGCAATCATGTTCTATACCTCGGATGGATCAGTCGTGGGCTCACAGCCAGACTTGAGAGATGCCTTGAACAGTGTCCAGTCGGTTTGACGGATGTAGCGTGTGTGCGTGCCGCGAAACCACCTGAACTGAACATAGGTTGGAAGGTGGTCACTGCCGCGAGTGTCCAAATTTGTGCACCAACATGCGGAAGACAGGGGGCTTCTGGAAACTAAACAGAGGTCGAGGCAGCTGCTGTTGGACGTGCCACGAACGAATGTAGGTGATCCGTCGTTGAGTACTATTAGTCCATAGTTGCATATAAAATTGGCCAAATCCCTTCCGCGATAATTCGTTGTAGTGCTACCTCAGAGAGGATGATGTGCATTAAAATCACCGATCTCAATGTGTGGCCTTTGTGCTGCTGGGAGAATGGTCCCCAGGTGGAAGCAGTCCATCTGTGAGCTTGGGTGTATGTATCCTCCCATTACTGACAATGTCCGCTTTTTATGTGTTATAGTCAGGCTCACGTAATCATTGCTGGTATGCGACGTGACTTCATGTCTCAAGAACGTCGAATCATGGCGTATACAAACGAGAACTTTGCTCGTACGTTGATCACTGCGAACCAAATCTGAATATATCCAGATATACGAAAAGTTGAAACCATATTCGGTTCACATATAACGATAACAGGAAATTGATTTTTAAAAACCCATTGTCTGAAGTCTGACACACGGCCGTGTAGGCCACGAGCATTCCATTGCATAACAAGCGACTGGCGCATGCGTTCTTCGAATATCAGTGCCATGTTCACTTACTGAAGAACCAGTAGAAGAGGCTCCAATCCCTCAAGTAGCTGCACAGCCACCTTAGCAGCGGGAGTTTTTAGGCTGCTGAGAATCTTACGTATTGAACCCATCAAATTTTTAAGCATAGCCTTGACATCTGCGTTGCCCATCTTCTTCTTTTCATCATTGGGGGTAGGGGCACTATGTGATGATGGCGCTATCGTAGCTCTTGACGGTAGTGAAGGCCACTGAATCTCCGACGTGGGGAGAGCCAATGACTGGTTACATTGTACTTGCGTGGACTGTATTGGCGTTTGAGCATCTGTATCCTCCTTTCTGGCCGACAAAAGTAGGCCAGTAGGTGGTGAGGGCACGGTTTTGTGTATCGAATCCGATAAGCTATGAGCACTGCTGCTTCGTTTGCATCGGTGTCGCGAGCGATGTATACGGTGCCGTACAGCCCTTGCAGCTTCTCTGTGAATGGAGTGGTGTCGAACCATCTTCTTCGGGATACTAATTTCATTCCTCATTTGGGGAGATTCCTTTGATGTTGCGTCGTGGGCGCCTCAGCAGTTTGGGCATTTGGCCACAGCATTGCAGTTATCACC
Organism: Rhipicephalus microplus; assembly: GCF_043290135.1. NCBI lineage: Eukaryota > Metazoa > Arthropoda > Arachnida > Ixodida > Ixodidae > Rhipicephalus > Rhipicephalus microplus. The sequence continues at coordinate 109,741,384 of NC_134708.1, read as the reverse complement.
ATCATGAAGGCCACTGCAATGCTTGCAGGTTACTGTACCCTTGCAAACTTTACTAACGTGCCCAAATTTCAAGCATTTATGACATTGCAGAGGTTTTGGTACCTAAGGACGTACCGAGTGCCTCACGTAACCAACTTTCACATATGTGGGTAACGTCTTCGACTAAAACACTACTTCAACACATCGCGTGCGTCCAAAGCGGTGGAAACCAACCACTGGAGCCGACGATGACAGCAGTTTCTCGAGAATCGAGTCTGTTATCTCTTCATCCACATTGTATATAACTCCTGTTGTCGTTTCTTCGTCATACGCGGAAAATGCGCGAACCGGAATGTTTTCTAATCGAACAATCGCTTTCAGCTGTCCAATAAAGCCTTCGTAGTGACCTCCTCGGACAGTATGTTCTTTCGAGTATTTATGCGTATATCTGCGACTTTCCCTGGAGCGATGCGCTCAAAGTACTCGGACAGGCTCTGCTATTTAGATAGTTCAAGATGTCTGTCTTCGATGTTGGCACATACGAAATGGTGTACGACCGCATGCTACTCGCCTTTGTCTGTGCTTGCCGGTCAGTCGGCGATGTCCGGCTGATTTTCCTCTTCAGGCGTCGGCTTGGTGCGACCACGTAGTCGCTGTCTGATGTAATATCTTCAACGGAGGAGTCATCAGAATTCTCAACGTGGACCACGCTTGGGCCGGGGTGAGAACTTGTGTCAGACGCACTATGATGTGGTCGGCCCGGTCCCGGTTGCTGGATGGGGTTTTGATCCCCCATTCTAAGGGGGAACGCCCCTCTGAGGTGTGTCGATTATTCAAAAGTCTACGCAAAAGAATTAGAAAACTCACAGAGCTAGAAGCAGAGGCTGTTCTCTGTGACAACTTCTTCCTCTCTCTTTTTGTACACAAAACTACTGCACTGGTAGCAAGAGTATGAAATGAAAATAATTACAGTCATGACATACATGTCATAATTTTCGTGTTATGACTAGTCACTTATGCTCGTCATAAAGTCGTTATATGCCATGCCAATTTTGCTATCGATCCGATCATCTAAACGGCCAGGAGAGCTATATTTCGTAGGTGGCTATATAGATAGATAGATAGATAGATAGATAGATAGATAGATAGATAGATAGATAGATAGATAGATAGATAGATAGATAGATAGATAGATAGATAGATAGATAGATAGATAGATAGATAGATAGATAGATAGATAGATAGATAGATAGATAGATAGATAGATAGATAGATAGATAGATAGATAGATAGATAGATAGATAGATAGATAGATAGATAGATAGATAGATAGATAGATAGATAGATAGATAGATAGATAGATAGATAGATAGATAGATAGATAGATAGATAGATAGATCGGTTCAAGGTCTCGGATTTTTACTAAGAAGTGCTTCGCATTTAAAATATGGTTGAGCCATAGGAATCGGTGTCACGAAAGAAAGTTAAACATGTCTTCACAAAAGCCATTCAGTGTTTATCACTTATTGATATATGATGCCTGTTGGTGCTTGCCTGCTGCAGCACCTTTAGATGTTGACACATTCGTGTTGACGGTTGCTGTCACATCTGCGCCACCACAAACAGTGACTCGCGACTGGTATACATTTTCTGGAGACACTGCACATATCGGAGCATCACGCAAATCACACTTAAAAACCCCAGGTGTTCGCAAATCGTGCAAGCAACAACGAATGAGTTTTAACTCAAATTTGCTGAAAGGTTTTGTGCGAAGCATCGGGATTCGCGGGTCGGCGACCATTTTGTTATTATGTGCTTGGCATGCGGCATTGTGTTGGTGAGCAGCGTCTTGCTGATAGGTCGCTCCAGTGAAGATATGATGATTTTGGGCTTACATCAGTGTTAGTATGGCAGCCAGTTGGGTCTAGAGTCTACATTCATACGATTCACAAACGCGAGAGCACACCATTTTCGGCTTGCGCCGTGAATGCTTTAAGGCCTCCCTCTCCTCCCTTGCATGTCTATCGCTACAGTAAACTCACTTGCGCAACATTCACCAATCGACGCCGTTGTAATTTATCGGCGCCTAATGCAACAGTTCTCGTAGTTGGTACCATCGCACTTGCTAGATGGCGGGGATACGTCATTGTTGCCTATTGAAGCTTCAACACACAGCCCTCGCAAGCACAACGCGAAAAATGAACCAGGTGACTGCGTCGTCACCGAGTCAAATCAGCGCGTTGAGCCTGTGGGGAATTATAGACTGGGTTAGTGGCCTGCGACATCAGCCCCAGAAACCTTGTCGTCATTGCGGAGGTAACGTTACACAGGGTTTCAAGTATAGGGTCAACGTTTATAGGCCACTCTCACGCCAGCATCTCTTAAAATTTTGGCGTCAAAGTGCCAAAGGGCTCGGTCTATGCTACCGCGTCTTTTCTTGGTGTTAGTATAGTAATGCAGTACTTCTTTTCTCCGCTCTTAGACTGCGACACCACCTCGGCAAGCAAAGAGAATGGGTGCGCAGCGAAGTGCGAGACATATAAAGGCACGTATGAGGAGCACCATGGAAATGCGTCGATAGCTTTCGATTCGTAGGTCGATGGAAAATTGTAATTTTTTTAGTTCATTCCTGGGCATGTAGGTTTGCTTGTAGGTTTTAACAACGCCATATCCGTGACGGAAATACGTCGGTGAAGTCTGCATGAACCCCGGCATAAAACTATTTCGTGTTAGAATATTTTTGTTCTGAAAGCTAAGTCCTTCTAAAAAGAAAGATCCCCAAAAGACATAAAAATTAGGCAACCCTAAAGCTTCGCTTTAGAAGTTGAACGTGATAGTGATACCCTCTTCCGAGAGCTTCAAGCACTCAGTGCGTTGAACTTTTTCGAACTTGCTATGCACCTACTACACCTCTACTACTACTAAAAAAATAGGGGCATTAGCATGTGTGCCTTTTGTAGTGGGTGATCTGCTTTCGACCACGAAGCCATTATGATAATCAGATGTTTTGACGCCCGATGAGAATGGCTGCTTGTACCACGAATTACTACTGCAATATTTCATGTTGCATTGCGAAGCATGTACACAGAACGCGTGTGTTCGTGAAACATGAAAGCTACTTTTACTGCATTTCCAAGCAGAGTAGGTTATTTTCACTGTATGCGAAGCATAAGCGTGGCTGTGTGGTAGAACATTCGCTTGCCACGCAAAGAACCCGGGTTCAGTCCCTACACAGACTCGAAAGACCCTGGTGCGGTCCCCTCTCTGCTCCGGATTGATTTAGCTTTTATTTATAATTAACTTTTGTCTACGAATTGTTTTCATCGAAACCTACCATCTTGCCCTTCCGGTCGTTTTTTTGCCCTTTGCATTCCCGATATGTATATTTAGGGCCCCTAGCTAACAATAATTTTCATCATATGGGGTTCATTAGGCTGCACCTGTAGATCGATACAAGGGTATAACAGTAATAATAATAATAATAATAATAATAATAATAATAATAATAATAATAATAATAATAATAATAATAATAATAATAATAATAATAATAATAATAATAATAATATAATGCTTCTTCTCATATAATAATATTACTTTTATAATTATTATTATTATTATTATTATTATTATTACTATTCTTCTTATTATTAATATTGTTATTATTATTATTATTAAAGGTCCCACAAACAAGCAGCTAGCTTATCGGTGCGTCCAGCCCTCTTAACCTAGTTTAGCAGTCACACAACTTATTCTCCAAACTACCAACTACCGCGGGGTGTACGTGATCGCCGCTAACTTCAATTCAGTGAACAGGACTGGTCTTCACTTAAAAGCCGTGTGATTGCAGCAAATGTTATGCTTTACGAGTGGAATGCGCCCTGTGTGGGCTCCTCAGGCTCGAAAATGAAGTTACTTATTTCCGACATTGAAAAAAGGCAACCTCTCAACCGGATTATGTGATGAATTACGTTACAGAATCTAACTGAATCTGAGTTCCGACCAAACAAATATGAACCGATTACGCGATTGCTCACAGATTCTCGAGACTTAAACAACAATACGCTCTTGCATGCTATAAAAACTTGGTAAAACCGAAATATAGTAGGTTTTATTGTATAAATGATGGTATTAGAATCGCTTACAATAAATTATTAATGTGCCAGCACCAGCAGTGAAAAAAGAAGAAAACTAGAATGCAGAAGGCCGGAATCTTATAAAAAAATGCATGCATCTCCCCTAAGTCAATTATGACGAGTGAATGAAACACATGGGGACCTGTTATGGAGGTATTCATTTTAGAGATTATACAGAGAAAAGGATCAAAATCCTTAACTACTCTACTACTCTACGCTTTTCCACTTCAGTTTGCACTCCTAAAAAGTTCTACTGGACCAAAACTGTTTTTTACATAGCCAAGTCAAGATCAACTCAGCAGCTGGTAGTACACTCCACCGTACTAATTTCTTGTGTAGCTACATTTATATTTGGTGGAATTCATGCGGCAGGTGTCTTAGACATCTTTGTGCACCACTGCCCTTTTCCAAGGTCTTAAGTCGCCATAACAGCCTACGTTTTTTTTTGTGCCTTTTTTGAAGTGGATGTCTTTGCGCAAGCGTTAAAAAGGCCAACATGCTCGCATGGCCTTTCAGACAGCGAACTTATTACCCGTAGAGTGGTGGATAAGGATGAGCTGTCACCCACATACAGCGATCGAACAGAATACAAACATCGGTCGTTAAAACAAAGCCTGAGAAAGTGACAACTCCTTCGACCACAAGATTACAATATGTGTATTTAACCTTTCGCAAGTGTCATGTTTATGCCTCTTTCTTTTTTTATTTATTTCAATGCTCTAGCAATATATGTTCAGTCTCGGTTGGTCTTTGTCGTCGTCATCGCCGCCACTGCCACCGGAGCTGCCAATATTCACGTGTATATATATATATATATATATATATATATATATATATATATACGAAGATGTGCTAGCCTCCCCTTTCTGCGGAAAACGAACATCGCTTTTCCGGCTATGATAGTAGTCTGCGCGCGTGCACTTCACAGCGAGCAAAAGGAGGAAGGGAGTACTTTTATGGTTGCCGCACTATTGCGGCAAGGATCAGCGCGCGGCTTGTGCCCCCACAGCCGGCTGGCGCTTCTGAAGATGAGTTTTCAGCACAATGAAACGGTGCCAAAAGTGCACCTGGAGTGGCCGGGTTCCCTTACGCCAGCGTTTTGTGGAGTTACTACTGTCGCCGCACCACAGAAAACTTGGTTACTTAGCAAGTGCATGTTTACTACGATTATTATTGCTCTTGAAATTATTGTTATTGCATTCATTGCTTCGCTATTTTGGCGGAACTGTGACTTTCTTCCTGTCTTTCTGTCTTTTTTCTATCTTTTTATATTCTTTTCTTTCTTCTTTTCTTCCTTTTTTTTCCTTTTTTTCTTTCTTCCTGTCTTTCATTCTTTCTTGTACGAACAAAAGTATGAAAGCCTGCAGGCAGAAATAATTTTGCCTCTCCTCTCGCTGTTCGTGAACCAACGGCAGACATACACTGATGGTGTTCTGGCTTACTTCATTCAGTCGCATATTACAAGCACTGATTAGCCGATGTTATTTGTTATACGTAGACAAATGCCGGCTAGTGGCGGCTAAATAATAGCTGATAGTGACTAAACGATGTCACAATGATCACCACAAACCAACCGGCTCTTTCCTTTCCTCTTTGCAGATGTTACCAATGTTCTTCATCCTTCTGTTATTCACCTCCACAATTTCGATAGTAACATTATATGCAGGCAGACGTCCCATGAATATGGCTATGGGACCCTTGAACCATGGCCAGACAAAACAATGAAGTAAATAGTGTTTTATAGGTTTACTAAATTATGTGTGCTGCTATACTGTTGTCACTTGTCCCCTACTTAATTAGCCACTTAGTCTTCACACGATCGCACATCAGTGACAAGACTGTGAACAAATTTTGTGGGTTGCTGCAATCATTCGCATACCTCCAATCTATCAGCATTGATTGCTCAGTTCTCGTTGCCAGCATAGTGGGTTACGTGCTGAATAAGAAGATTTTCCGAAATCGCGTGCCTCGCTACAGGGGCTAGAAATATACTGCCAGTAATACTTCTAGGCACTATAGCCTTCCTATGTGCCAGAATCTTATTAAATATAAAGCCTGCGTTTGTTTAGACCGATTATTTGTGTTTACTGGCTAAGGCTGACTCCGAAGAGCAGAGCTTGTAAAGAGAGCGCTAATGGTGTCTTGGAAACGATTATTTAGTTCAGCGCTTTGTTGCGGCTTTCTCAGACTGACATAGTTACCAAGTGCTCTCTGGAAAATGTATTACCGCCTACCATGTGAGAGATGTCAATTAGGAGGACAGTTTACTGAAGAAACCATGCTATGTCACCGCAACAGAAAAGGCGCATTTTTTTAGGCAGCCCAAAAAAATACTATAAGCAGAAAAAAACACAACAATACAGCACACGTGAGTGCGTGAATCTATACCAACCTTTGTGAGACATAAATAGTAGAAGAACCACATTCTGTAGTTTTTTAAGCACAGTGACTTTCCTTGGAGGTCTTTCTTCTTTTTGAATCACATACGTAAAGCTCGAGAAAAAAATCATCAAATAAAGCGTCGACCTTCATTACTAAGGGTTTAATAGAAAGTGTTTTCTTCCGTGTTCGTCCTAGTGCGCTTAGAGCGTGAACGCACTATCATTGCCACTCGGGTCACATTGTTACATTCATAAGAAAGACAAACTTGGGAAGATGGAAGATTGCGATGGGAAACACAAAAACAGGGTGACTTGACTCACCACGTTGACAACTGGTGCTTTCTTCAAAGAACCACAGTGCAGTAACCCGTGTTTATCCCTCTCCACTCTTTCTCTCACCAACTGCACCTTTCTTTTCTCATATTCGTTATTTTTCTTTCTTTTTCACACACTACACTCTTGCCTCTCACTCACTCCGTTCTCCATGATGGCCTCTCTTTGGCGTCCAACCCTACCACACCCTTTCGCTATTGCTCGGTGCCTCCTTTTTTAAGATGCATGGACGATAGAGTACAAATCAGATACATGAAGGAAGTCAGTTCCAGCCATGATAAAGACCAGTTCAGTTATCTTAACGTCAGCTCGATCTACCCAACCCCTGTTTTCAAGCGTGAATCGCTTGAAGTACTCGCGAAACCTTTTCGTCACCCTTTCTTGGAACACCATGTTGCATCCGCGAAAATGTGCGGGTTCTAGTCCTTCAAAAAATTTTAGGTGGGCTGCCATAGTTTTGTCGTATATACTTAATCTGATAAGGAAATTACTAACTCGCTAAGTTAAGCACACTGGTGAAACATGTAGATGGAATTCAGAAAATGAGAGATTGATTGGTATTTGGGGTTTCACGTCCCAAAACCACCATATGATTATGAGAAACGCCCTAGTGCAGGGCTCCAGAAATTTCGACCACCTGGTGTTCTTTAACGTGCACCCATATCTGAGCACACGGGCATACGTCATTTCCGCCTTTATCGGAAATGCAGCTGCCGCAGCTAGTATTTCATCTCGTGACGTGCGGGTCAGCAGCCGAGTACCTTAGCCACTAGGCCACAGCGGTGGGGTTGAAAATTGGAGAGAAGATGCGCTCAGTCTTAAAGAAATATTTGCACTCGACACGATGTGTGAACACGCTGAAGAGACAAAACTCTTTATTGAGATATTCCAATATGAGCGTTTATTTTTATATTTTCCCTTTAGCAGCTCTCGATTGTAAAGCACATTTCTTCCGATTATGTACTAGGGAGGATTGTACTAGAGAGGAAGACGAAGTTATTGGTTTACGGAACACACATTGCTTGTCTTTGTGCTTTTCTGGATTTTTCGCTGCATTTGTGGGGTCTATCGCCCCATACATCGCGGTGATGGATGTTCGACCTCACGGGGCACCGTCCGAGTGCGCTTCGACCGCGGGGACGGCTTCGAGGAAGCGAGCAAACGCGTCTAGTGAGAGTGAGGGCACTGAGCTGTATTCGCATCAAGCGACGAATCCTCAGACGACGGCTTCCAACCCGTCTTGTACCACAAGGCTATACGACCGATCGTCAATGCATCTTCGGCATCAAGCACGACCACCGTGAATACTGCTCCTCAGCGATGGCCTCACTCCATTCTGTTTGTGCCGCTGAAGGCTACCGACAGTCTACGAGGGCTGAACAGCAAGCGCTCTCTGTGTATCTCGAGAATGTTACTCCACATGAGATTAAACTACGACTAAACGCAAGAAGGAACATCTTGGCAATCGATGTGCTGAACCCACGTGCGCTGAACGCACTTCAGAGAGTAATGCAACTGGGTAACATCAATGTAAAGTCATAATATCAGCTGATAGCACCTCTTCAACACAGTCATTTATGACGTCGCAACTGAGATTCCAAACTCGGATGTCTCAGTGCTGATAAAACCGGCAAATGAAGATAACGCCATTGTGAATGTCGGCCGCCTCAGTAACACACAGTGTGTGAGAATTGAGTTCAAAGCGGACTGTCTCCCCTCCCATGTGAAGATTTGTCACTTTCGTCACCAGGTCCGACCATTTATTCCAAAACCATTGCGATGTCATAAGTGCCAGAACATCGGCCATGGCAGGGTGCATGCAGGAACTCCGAAGTGTGCCCCCGATGCTTAGATCCACACTCCGATAACAAATGCTGCCCAACCATACTGAAGTGCCCTAATTATCAAGGTGCCCACAGTGTATCTTCCAAAGACTGTCCACGCATGAAGAAGGAGTTTACTATTCTTAGACAAAAGGTGCGAGACAGCTCTACCCACAAAGAGGCCGCGGAAAAAGCCCGGTGAAGACGATGACGTCACCGTCGATGGTCTTCGCGAAGAACACAGTCAACTACAAGAAGTGAGTCAACGCATCTGGTAACGGCACCCACGGCAGGGTTACCGCGGCGAACGGAGACGGTGGAAGAGAGAAAACAAGCATATCTCTCTCTTCTGAAGAGTGGCCGCCACTTACGCGCACGCGACTTGTGGAAGAACCGTATCAGAAGCCGCCTTCATCAGAGCAAGCTGCGACAACAGAGGAGCAGCGGAACTTGGATATGCAAGTGATTGCTCTTCTACGACCCATGATAATGAGATTTTATTGCACGGTGTTAAACAACATGCGCACAACGTCAGCCAGCAGTGCACTTCAAGTACTGGACGCTCTGTGTCCAGTACTGGCAGCTCTTATGTAGATAATGGCCCACCAGCCACGGTCTTTCAGGGAAGAGGTCGAAAAAGCAACATTTTTCAGTGGAATTCACAGGGACTGACATCACGTATTGCAGATTTCCGTCAGTTCGTTTTCATCAATATGTTTTCCATCATCGTCATCTGCGAGCCAAATTTCCCGAGCGCTATCAGACTCTCCGGATACGAAATATTTATGTCGGCTTGTTATAGTGGAAACAGCAAGGTCCTGCTGTTTATTTGCCGTGACCTGACTTACATTTATCGGTCTGTACCACCTGACAACGATAACCATTATATATGCTTAACAGCGAAGAAAAAGGGTCTTACTATCACTGTTGTCGGTGCATACCTGCCGCCATCAAGTAGATTTGACCACACAAGAATAGGACACATCCTATCAGCCACTCCTGGCTCATGGGTCATCTTTGGAAACTTACACGCCCACCATACGCTATGGGGGAGCCCGAATGTCAGCGCAAAGAGTATAAGTCTGATAACGTTTGCTTCAGACAAGGAGCTGTGCTTGTTAATGATGGCAGCCCGACATTTTTCCTGGCCCTGGATACAGCAGCTGCCTTGACTTGGCTTTTGTTTCTCGAAGTCTCGTCAGATGTGCCGGATAGTTTGCGCACATAGAAACACATGGGAGCGACCACATTCCCACGTATGTCAGGATCAGAGCATTATCACCTAGCAAAGTACACGAAACTATCCAAAGAGTGGACTGGACCAAGTCTGAATCTCTCATGGAAGAACGCTGTCAAGAGAACACCTCACATGACTTAGAAGAGGTGATCAAGTCTACAGTGCAATACACAATGTGCACGCTCACATGCTTTTCGAGAGTAACCGAATTTGATGTGGAATTAGAACCACTTCGGGCTCTCCGACGGCGTGCGGAACGAAGGTAGCGACGCACGAAAGCAATCGACGATTTACGAATCGCTAGACGTCTTCAGAAGAAGATACAACGCCGCATAGACAAGCTAGAGTCACAACGTTGGGCAGCCTTCTGCGCGTCGTTAGATCCCCGCAAGCCTTTATCACACTTGTGGATGACAACAAGAGGGCTCCGGACAGCTCCCATTCAGCGATCTCCATTCAAGGCTCTAGCCCCTTCTCAACAGAGATCGGAGGTCGACGTGGCAGAAGAGTTCTGTGCCAAATTATCTGGTCAGCTCGCAGACCCCAACATCTCCATGCTCTCACGTGGTGGCACGGCATCACGCGATCACCACAAGGACCAATTTTTTTCTATCCATGAGTTTAAAGCAGCACTGGTTTTGTGTAGACGGCCATCAGCACCCGGGCCTGATGGAATATCATACAGAGCACTCTGTCACCTTAGTGAGTGTGCGAGGAGTGCCCTCCTCGAGATATACAATGATTCGTGGCGTGAGGGCACCCTACCAGTCAACTGGAAGACCAGCCGTTTGGTTCCATTACTGAAGCCTGGAAAGTCACTATTGGTGCTCACATGGTACCGCCCGATTGTACTGGCTAGTTGGTTGGGGAAAGTGATGGATAGGATGGTACTAGGACGGCTAGAATAGTTCCCAGAGCATCACAACATCTACCCTGACGCTATGACGGGTTTTTGCCGTGACCAGTCATCAATTGATAGCGTCATAGACCTGGTCAGCTACGTGCAACACGAAAACGGCCGTAAGCGTCTCTGCGCTTCTTTACTTCTTGATGTTAAAGGGGCGTACGATAACGTCACACATGAAGCTGTCCTCATCGCTCTCAAGGAGGTAGGAGTGGCTACGCAGCAATCTCTCTGAGCGATCCTTTTTAGTGAAAACCGAGGATGGTGACACTTCGCTACATTACAGCCACCGTGGTGTTCCCCGGGGTGGCATGCTTAGCCTTGTACTATTCAACCTGATGCTAATAGCTCTCGATGAGCATCTGCTAAGTACTGTCAGATTGTCATTGTACGCGGACGAGATCTGCGTTTGGACGTCTGCAGTAACACGTCTACAGCTGTGAGCGCGAATTCAGAGAGCTTCCACTCAATTTGCTATTTACCTCCTTCAACGAGGTCTGGAAGTTTCCTCTGAGAATTGTGCACTTGTGGCATTTACGCGCAAACCAATGCAGAACTACAGCGTTCTGATAAACAGCGAAAGGATACGTCACCTTCGATCATAGAAGTTCTTAGGAGTTAAAATTGACAACGACCTCTCATGGAGCCCACTTGTATCACACATAAAAAAACGATTGACAGGCAGCTGTCATTTGTTCAAGTTCTTCGCTGGAAAGAACTTGGGAATGTCCACAGCTATTATGTTGCGACTATACAGGATTCTTTTTCTCGAATTTTTCAGTACAGCCTAGCTGCGTTAACCAACGCAAGTAAAACAAGCATACGAATACTTCGAAGTCTCCACGCTCAAGCACTCCGGATATGTTTAGGCCTGCCCTCAATTGCATCAACGGCGGCAACTATCGACATCACAAGAGACCACCTAATCAAGACCCACATTAGTGTCGAAGCGCTGAGGACATATATACGACACCTTTCTCGAACTCCTCGACCTCACCTAGCCCCTCTACCAGCGGACCGACCATGCATATCTTACTACCAAACATTGACCGCACATGGCAAGTCAATCCCAACTTTGTTCTCTCCTGCCGCTAGACCTGTGACTCTGTCATGCTGCCTCGCTCAACCAATGATTTATATTAACATACCTGGCGTCCATAAAAGGCCAATTTGTCGTCACCGGCTCCTAAACAGTTCGCACTACTTCCCTTGTTTGAGCTATACCAAGACTCCGCACGTGTGTACACTGACGGATCAGTTCTGCCGGACAGCTCTACAGGAGCAGTTGTGGTACCAAGGTTGGCCACGACAATTAAATTCAAGACATCTCACGCTACAACATCAATGGCAGCAGAATTGGCAGCACTTTGTGCCGTGTTGCAATTTGTCGTTGATCAACCTACACGCAAGCGGACTATTTTCTGCGACTCGAAGGCGGCACTGCAGTCTCTACTATCAGCCTTACGCCGTGTACCACACGAGCAGCTGGTACTAGAGATAGCAGAGGTTATACACCACCTGACTGAGAAAGGGCACCAAATTACATTTCAATGGTTACCTAGTCCCGGCAGAATCATCGGAAATAAACGGGCCAATCAAGCTTCCGGCTCAGCCCACACAGAAGATCATAAACTACGACTACCACTTTCTAGGACAGATGCTGCACGAAAGCTCCGCAGGTTGATCGCCAGCATACCACATCACAATGGAATCAGCCACACTTCAAACATGACCGACTGTACTCGCTTGACCCTACGCTAAGTCTTCAAGTCCCGTTGAGGCTTTGCCGAGCAGACCAGACCCTGTTATGTAGGCTGTGATTGGACGTTGCGTTTACCAATGCCTGCGCTTTCCGCATTGGGATGGCCGACACCGCAACCTGTGGCCGCTGTGGCAAAGAAGAAACGACCCAACATATTCTTTGTGACTGCATAGAGTGTAGTAAACAACGACTATGCCGTCGCAAAGAACTCAGCAAATTAGATAATCAACCTCTGTCAGATCAAGGAATTCTACAATATCGACAAGATGCTGCTTCACATAAGAAGGCCCTGAAAGCGCTACTACACTTTTTGCGAACGACCGGTTACTGATCGGTTGTAGCTAGGACGCCCTTCCTGTGTGTGCTTTCGTTTTCACATGAGTGCACGTGCGTTTTTTAAATTTTTTTCTCTATCTACTCCCTCTTTCTCGCCCATTTTTTCGCGCCCCCAGCGCTGGGTAGCAAACCAGATGCTAATATCTGGTGAACCTCTCGCCCTTTCCTTTCTCTCTCTCTCTTCCGACTATGTTCTTTTTGGTGGTAGTTGTTTCTTAGTGCCTGGTTATCTTTCAGGCATTTATTTTTGCAAGGAGTAAAAGCAGACCAGGAAAACCACTAAGGTTCAGTCGCCCGAAGTAGCCTGAAAAATTATGGGATTGAAAGTTTTGCTTAGTAGACAGACTGACAGGCGCACAGACCCACAGATGTACAGAGAGACGTACAGACGTACAGACAGATGGACAGCCAGACAGATGGAGGGTGATACAGGTAGACAAATTGGCAGGCAAGCAGGCAGGCAGATACAGACGCAGCCAGAATGATAGAGGGACGAACGGTCAGACAGACAGACAGACAGAAAGACAGACAGACGTACAGACATAGACAGATAGACGTACAGACGTACCGACAGATGGACAGCCAGACAGAGAGAGAGAGACAGACAGACAAGCTAGCAGGCAAGTAGACACCGACGCAGCCAGAAAGATAGAGGGACAGACAGACAGACAGACAGACAGACAGACAGACAGACAGACAGACAGACAAACAGACAGACAGACAGACAGACAGACAGACTGACAGACAGGTAAGCAGGCAGGTAGGCAGGCAGGCAGGTAGGCAGGCAGGCAGGCAGGCAGATGGTGGGACAGACAGAGAGACAATGAAGGTTAATAACGTCGTCAGGGGTGGCTAGAAAAGTCCCCTTATGGGGGAGAAGCCACTGCTCGCAGCTCCCACGTCAGAACGGGCAGGGGGTGCCTGACTGCCGATGGTTATAGCGCAAGAACGAAACGACGACACAGCGACAAGAAGGATACGAAGGACACGTTCTTGTCTGTGTGTCTTCGTTTTGTTCTCGCGCTATAACTATCGTCATGCCATACCAACTAGGCCAAGCTACCACACGCCCTACTGCCGCGTAGTTGGACGGCCCGTAGCTCAGCGGCGAGTCTGCAGCTCTTGAGCACCTCCTTCCAGGCTGTTTCTGTGGCAAGACGATCATTTTTCCGTTAGGAGAGACACCCCCAGAGCATGTAATGTAAACTGGAGAAGAGAGTTTTGCAATCGGGACAATCAGGCTCATAGGAGTCCATGTACTGCGCGCGTCGGAAACTATTTTTCTGAATTGACTGTTTCACTTCATGGCTTGTATATATATATATATATATATATATATATATATATATATATATATATATATATATATATATATATATATATATATATATATATATATATATATATATATATATATATATATATATTTATATTTATATATATATATATATATATATATATATATATATATATTTATTTATTTATATTGCCACGTTCCATTTCCCAAGTTTTGTTATCGTTCCAAAGCACTACACAATTCTCAGCGCAAAGCACGCCTGCAGTTTTCGAGAAGCTTCCGGACTGTAGTAGCTCATTTCTATAAGATCACGCCTACTCTGCGAATTGTACAGATTATTTTGGAACCTACGACACCGCCATCGATAATGCTTGAACATTCGACGGCAAGAGTTTAAATGCCGACGCGCTTCACCGCTTGTCAGTAGTTGATCGACGGCCGACGCCCCGTTCGCCGCTTACCTGTTGCCGGGATTCCCGCCACCAGGCACGCTGCCACTCGTCGACCCCATCTCATCGAGCATCAAGCGAACCACTGGACATCCCCCCGGCTCTGTCCAGGCCTTCATCGTGAGCCAACGTCCGGGCACCACAGCATAAGCCGCGGGAGCCAGGGCCAGGACGGAAGTGTGATGGCTTTCGCAGCGCCACCGCCGAAAGCTCAATGCTTTAACTTCAGTGCTCCAAGGAGAGCACCGTCGACGACATCATCGATGCCCTCGAAGCAGTAACCGGCCCAGCCGGTATCAAGTCCCTCCAGCACATGGGAGGTGCAAAGTTCGGTGCCGCAGCCGCAAAAGAAGAGCCGGGGTGCCATTCTCTTGAACGGCGAATCAGTTCCACCAGTCAGCGTAGGTCTTGAAATAGTCCACGTCACAGTCTTCCGGGTACTGCTGTGGATAGGCGACGCAGCCCTAGCGACTGCTCTCTCCGCCTACGGCAACGTGCAACATATCCACGAGCTAGTGTTCAAGGGCCGCCCTGGGGTTGGCACAGGTGTCCGTGTGGCGCGAGTGGAAATGAAAAGCCAAATACCAAACTTTCTGACAGTTCAAGGCTACAATGTCATGTGCGAGTACCGGGGTGTCAAGAAAGTGTGCTCTAAGTGCAGGAATACTGGCCACATCGCCAAAGATTGTGCCACACCCCGTTGCACGCGCTGCAACGTGTTTGCACATGCCACAAAGGGATGCGCAGAACCGTGCCGCAAGTGCTCGGGCAGCCATGCAACAGCTGACTGCGTACGTCCGAAGGCCTTCGCAGTGGCTGCAGCAGCGGCAACCGAAGGGCAAGCGTGCACCGATCTCACGCCCGCATTGCAAGATGATTATCCGGCGCTCGAGCCTGCGAGCGACACTGACACAAGCGACACTGACGCCCATGCTCAACCACAAGACGCAGGGGACCTGTCTCCCCTGCCTGAGAAAGCCTTGTCAACACTTCATGCCCTGTCCGAGACCAGCGACTTCTCGCCAGATGCCTATGAAGAACACAGCTCATCCAAAGCCGAAGCCCGAGTGCCCGTACTTAGCAGAAATCACGAGAGCTACAGCTCTGACACAGTTGGCACCACCAGTAGCTCCGAGGCGCCGAGAGCTTCGATGGGACGTGACACCCAAACAACGGGACGGTCATCGGCCCAGACATTACCACAGCGGTGATTATGCCACCGACAACGACGAGCACCCGCGCCAGCAAGTGCTCGGCTCAGACCCGCAAACTGAGCCTGTCAAACCCCATTTACCAGAGTACAGGTGTGGCCGCCGGTGCGAGTGTCGGTGCCAGTGCCATGAAAATAGACCGTCCAGCTACCAAACGAGCCCACCCACCGACCACGGACTCTGAGGGCTGTACGGACAGTAGTAATCCCCGAAAATTCGCTAATGCTCTGACGACGATTAGCATTTCGCTCTTTAGTCATGTTCGCTTGTTGAGCGCTTGCCCCACCCTCTGCAAGGGGTTTCTTTGAAGTTTGCGCGCACTCTCCTTTTTTTTAAATGGCTATGGTGCATTTTCTTTCTTTAAACGTCAGGAGTTTCAGATGCCAAGATAAGCAGAGAGAAGTCATGCAATTCGCAAGGTCACGTCATGTCGACATCCTCTTCTTACAGGAATGAATATTTAGAACCCCTTTTAATGTGCAATCCTTTTGTTCACATTTTGGAGTCAAAGCCTTTTTTTCGCTGACTGATTCAAAGATGTGCGGAGTCGGAGTTGTTTTCTTGACACCAGCGTTACTTCGAAGAGCACACTGTGTTTATGGTGTTGATGGCCGCACACTAGCAGTAGACTTTGACCTCCACGGCAGACGAGTAAGGGCGCTCGTAATATATGCCGCAGCTCAACGGGGGGCATGGTTGATTTTTTTCAATTCATTCGACTCGTATATGTTTGACAGCTACCCTACTTTCTTAGAAGGAGATTTTAACTGTGTTGAGGACAGCGAAAGTGATGCGCGCGGACGCAGACAAAGCAGACAATATAGCGGAGTTAGCGCATTGCGACAACTCATCCGTAGTTTCAAGCTCACGGACGCGTGGGTCGACACTCACGGAAATGACTTCGTTGCAACATGGCAACGGGGTCCCAACATGACCCGGCTAGACCGCTTCTATTTTCCAGAAATGCTAGCCACATATGTCCTTAGTTGCGAGGTCCTACATTTCCCACCGGACGTTCCAAGCATTACAGACCACTTTCCAGTGTCTGTAAAACTTTTCTTTGAACAATCCACTACAATTAGAAACCATTGGAAAATGGACACCACACTCGTGCCCGACCCGGAAAGCGTAGCATTACTGTGCAATGCACTACAGCAAGCATGCAAAAGGCAGCCTGAACCCCGTAACTGGGACGCATTGAAACACAGTTGGCGCGCCGAGCTTATCAAAGCGGGGCGCGAAAGGAAAGCGTGCCTGACGACAGAGATAAACGACGCGCTACCAGAAGCGCGCATTTTACGCAGAGGCGAGACGCTGACGTTCGCAATGCACGACTATCTCGATCAGTTAAAGGCGTGGTACGAACTTTTGCTCCGTCTTAATTCGCGCACGGCTGCGCAGTCTTTTATCAATGGACAACCAGTTTCAGATCCAGCTGTTCTTCGAAGCGTTCGCAACGGCTCCTTGGGTGAACAAATGCATGTCCCTTTCGTTCAGTTGCCGAACAGCGAACAGTCTACACAAGCAGAAGACATAATGAGGGTCTTTGAAACACATTTTTTCAATCTTTTCAGGGCGGAGAACGCAAATGACGTGAACTATACCACCATCGTTAATGAGTTTTGCGAGGGAATTTCCAGCGTACCGGAGGAGCTCCGCGATGGTCTGTGCAGCCCAGTGACGCTGGATGAATTACGCATCGTGCTTCAGCGCATGAACACAACCACCGCCGCTGGCCCTGACGAGATACATTTGAGTTGCTACAAAACCTTCCTTGAAACAATACAAGACCACCTTTTGGCAATGCTAAACAGGCTTTTTGCTGACGGAATCAGACCGAATACGTTTCGTGAGAGCAGA
Source organism: Rhipicephalus microplus (assembly GCF_043290135.1). Taxonomy (NCBI): domain Eukaryota; kingdom Metazoa; phylum Arthropoda; class Arachnida; order Ixodida; family Ixodidae; genus Rhipicephalus; species Rhipicephalus microplus. The sequence continues at coordinate 109,723,676 of NC_134708.1, read as the reverse complement.
GTTATACTCTTGCTTTCAAGCGAGGGAGAGCCGTCCGATCCAAGAGCGTGGAGGCCCATTTCCCTACTTAACTCGGATTATAAGATATTGGCAGCCATCCTTGCAAACCGCATAACAGCCATTCTATCGGAAATAGTAAGCGACATTCAAACATGCTGTGTCCCAGGTCGTATGATCTGTTCCTCGCTTGCGCTGACTCGCGATTTATTCATGTACGCTACAAGAACACAAATATCTGGCATTTTTATTTCTTTCGATCATGAAAAAGCTTTTGATCGCGTAGAATAGAACTATGTCTTCGCTGTGCTTGAGTGTTATGGCTTCCCAGCACATTTAATCGACACACTCCGCTTATTATACACAGACTTAGAAACGTCATGAGTAGTGAATGGCGATACACCTGAACCTATTGCAGTAAGTAGCGGCTTTCGACAAAGCTGTCCCCTCTCCGCACTTCTCTTTGTATTATGCATAGATCTATTATTGAAACAAATACAGAAATGTACTTCGATACGCGGATTCTCTCTCCCAGGCTTAGGCGAAGTGAAAGTAGTGGCATACGCCGATGACATCTCGTTGTTTATTCGGAACATAGATAGCTACAGAGCCTTTCTACGAATATTCCACACGTATAGTTACCTGTCGGGAGAACGTCTTATTCCCGGAAAACGCAAGGCATTGTGCTTTGGAATGCACAGTGAAGAGTTCCCTGATGGCGTCCAAATCGTCCAAGGCGTTAAAGTCTTAGGTGTAACTTTCCTTTCGACTGGTGAGGTAGCCCGCCCCACATGGAAAGAAATCCAACACAGAGTGGACAGACGCATTGAGGTCGCCAGAGCGTTTCAACTACCTTTTATTGAAAGAGCTTACATAATAAAATCCAGCATAACAGTGCCACTGCTTTATGTAGCCAGAATTGCCCGACAACCTCGAGGGGTTTTGCTGAGAGTGGCTACTGCGTACGGCTCCTTTTTCTGGGATGGCCACGCCGAAGCTGTTGCCAGAGCCTTGGTCCACCTACCAGCAAAATAGGAAGGGCTCAGTGTACCCAAACTTGATGTAATGTGCCACATGTCGGCTCTCAAAAATACCGAACGAAACGCCGAAACGCCGAACGAAACGCCGAACGAAACACCGAAACGAGCCCCTAGAACAAGAACCAAGTATGGAAAACAAAGTGTTGCTTACCAGGTACCTCAGGTTTTAAATACCCTTGCAGATCAATTGAACTTTAGGGCTAGTAGTGCGACTTTCAAGAAACAAATAGAGAACTTATTCATAACCACCGGTCTACACTATCGAAATTACGTAATGGAGTCTCATGCCTCTGCAAATGCTTAAATTGTTCATAAATTTCCATGTCATTATACGAGTGTATACAGCGCCATTCACTGTATCCGCATGCATTTTGTGTCTGTTTTTGAGTTGTTTTATTGATATCGTTTAGTTGTGAATTTTTACGAGAGTGACCTCTAATTCTTGAAATTTGTTATGTAAACTTCTTATGCTATTTATGTTTGAATTTTGTGTGTAAATTGCAGGTTGCTTGTATTCAATGTATTGAATATATATATTGTTTGCCAGTGCTGATGTTTAAGCTTTGCACTGTCACGGACTGCGGAGGGACAAGGGCCTTTGTCAGGCTGTTCGCCCTTAGCTCTTTGCCCTTGCAGTGAGCTCCGTATCCGGCTTGCTGTAAATAAAGTACTACTACTACTACTACTACTACTACTACCTAGGCACTCTTAGAGAACTCATCGTATCGTTGCAGGCAACTTGTAGTGTATCTGCTAGGAACCTCTAGAAGACTTTTTGGTTTAGCAAACGACATGGGACCAGCTGCTGAGCACCCACCAGCGTATTACACACTTGTTATAAAATCTTTGCAACAATGCCGAAACGATTTTCCAGTTCAAGAACTTATGGAAATGTCCCCCACCAACATGAGCGAAATAATAGCATTTAAAAGGCTATCTAAAGAACAACGCCGGACATGCCGGGCGAAAAGACGCTGGAGTTTTACAAACACGTCTCTCCCCTCTGAGGTCCGTGACCTAAACTGGCTCAGGGAATGGGGGGCTTTACCAACGGCCGACCACCTTGCGGCGTGGAGCGTGGCGCCCACCGCCACATGCACGCAATGCGGTCACGTCGAAACACTAAACCATGTCTTCCATGATTGTATAGTAGCGCGCACCTTTTGGCGCATGGTTACCAGAATGTTCCAAACAAGTATGCAGTGGAAGTCTAGCCACAGGGATAATTTTGTCGTACTCTTAATGGCTATCGAAGCCTTCGTCTTATGGAAACGAAGGGGACTGGCCTGCCTGAGTGGACGCTCCCAGAGAGCCATGTTTCCCCTACTACATCGGCTAAGAAACATAATGTTTATGCATGTTAACGCAGAACTAGTCATGCTGTTAGAAGAGGCTTTCCTCCGACGGTGGTCTACGTGATTTATTATCGTAAAAAACAGCAGAGTGTCCATGCCTTTCCTTACCTATTGAGGAGGTGGGCTAGAGCTTGCACCACTGTGACTATACAGTGTGTATTTTTTTTCTTCTTTAGAAACATGTCCTTTTGTGCAATATTGCTCTTAAGCGCGAGAGCAAGTTGTCCTCACAGGTGAATGCAAAATATCACGCTACACTGTGAATGACCTCCCCTTGTTTGTTCATATAGCCTTACTGTTTATTTAAGTTTAACCATCTCGTTGTCATCAATCTCCTCTCTTTGTTGCACAATTTTTGCATTGTACGCCACTGCATACATTATAAGTTCTTTCGCTGTATATAACAGCTTTCATTGTACATACGCATTGTTCACCATTGTCCATTTTTTATGTGTGCGCATAGGCGGTGTATGATATAATTGGAAATAATATTCTCTTAAACGATATCTGTGCAAGACTGCTACTGCAATCGAACTTTTCGTTTACCGGGCACATGTTCGCCCAAATAAACAGCTAAATCCCAACATAAAGTCTCCTGTTTTCGGCCACGTCACGACCCCGTGACATCTGGTGGAGGTGCTGCTTCGTTCATGTACCGGATGCCCCCGTCAAGTCATGAACCCAGCCCACGTTGCGGAGACACCGACGCCAACCAGGAGCAGTGAACGAGCCGCCGACAGCAAGGGCTACCAGCGGAGTACGGGCTTCTACAAGACAAGGCACTGAAGACCAAGGCCATGACCGCGACTGCAGCGACTAGGACAACCGCAGCATCTCAGCCCACGATAATCATGCATCAACCCAGGGATCCACCAATTTTCAATCGGTCATCGTTCGAAGACCCGGAGTCCTGGCTAGAAACATAATACCGTGTGGCCGCCCTCAACCACTGGGACCATGACGAAAAGCTCCGTCGTGTGTTCTTCTACTTGGGAGACATCGCAAGGACCTGGCTCGAAAATGGAGTGTCCACGCTTCGAACGTGGGATGTTTTCTGCGGCGCATTCCTGCAAACGTTCGCGAGCGTCGCTCGCAAAGAGAGGGCCGCTGCTTTATTAGAGACCCGGGTTCAGCTACCAAATGAAAATGTCGCTATTTTCCCAAGAGAAATGACCCGACTATTCCGTCACGCTGACCCAGACATGCCTGAGGAGGAAAAGTTTGTTTCTTCATGCGAGGGGTCAAACAGGAGCTCTTCGTGACACTGCTGAGAAATCCACTGAACACCGTTCAAGAATTTGTAGCCGAAGCGACCACTATCGAAAAGACCCTGGACATGCGCACCAGACAGTGTAATCGTCGCCTGACTCCAGAATGCGCTGCTGCTCAAGCGAGTAACTCCGAAGACCTGCGTGAAACGATGCGAGCGATCGTGTGGGAAGAGCTGCGCAAGCTGTTGCTTTCGGCGCAGCCTCAAGTGGATTCGATCGCCGCTATTGTGCGAGAAGTTCGGAAATCGCTTCGAATTCCCCAAGCACCGCTGCCCGAGCAGGAAGCTATGAGCTACGCCGCTTCAGTGCGCCACAACGCTCCTCCCCGTCCACGATCGCACTTCCGTCGACAGACGCCACCGCCGCCACCACCCCCACCGACGTCATACTGTTCGCCAGCGGCCCAGCGCAGTGCACCGAGGAAGACTGACGTCTGGCGCACCCCTGACCACCGCCCGCTCTGCTACCACTGCGGCGAGGCCGGACACACATACCGCCGTTGCCAGTACCGACAGATAGGACTGCGTGGCTTCGCCGTCAATGCACCGCGTCCACAGCCAGGAGAACGACCACGTGACATCGTCGACTACCTGACAGGAACTCATCGGACACCACGAAGCCCTTCGCGTTCGCCGTCGCCCAGCCGCCGCACGTCACCGCACCCCCGGCAGTACTCTGGCCTAACGTGGGGTCGGTCTCTTTGCCCGTATCCGGGAAACTTAGGGCAGCAACCGATGGAGTTGCGGTTGCTGTGCGACGAGCTACCGAAAATCCTTCGATGACGACGACCACGCGACGGAGCTTTCCGAACACAACGCCAACCAGGCAAAGCCCTGACGGTGAAACCTCACTTACCGAAAGTGACCTGACGACGCAACATGGAAGCAGCTGAACAAGCCGACGCAGCCGTGACCCGACGCCATGCCCTAACTGTATATCGAGACGACGAACTAGCGACCTCGACGTTCTTATCGACGGCCACAGTGTGATCAGTGGGTCGTTCGCCGTGAAGTTAAAGAAAGTTAGGACAGCTTGGGAAGGCCCTGAAATCCGCACAGCCGGAGGTCATCTCGTAACGCCTTCAGGAATCTGCACAGCGAGAGTCACCATTAACAGTCGTATTTATCCTACAGACTTCGTAGTCCTACAGCGTTGCTCGAGAGATGTCATCCTTGGCATGGACTTCTTATGCCTCCATGGTGCTGTCATCAAGCTAAAAACAAAGTCGATAACGTTATCCACAGAAGAAGCATTACCACCACGCATGCCATCAGGAAACCATGCCTTGAATGTGCTGGAAGAACAAGTCACCATTCCGCCTCGCTCAAGCGTCATTATTTCAGTCCGCGCTCCTAAATCCCCTGACTTGGAAGGCGTCGTTGAAGGCAGTCAGCATCTGTTAGTCACCCGAAATTTTTGCGTCGCAAGAGGAATTGCAGAGCTGCGGGGAGGCAAAGCAACGGTTATGCTCACGAATTTCATCAATGAGTACAAACATGTGAACAAAAGAACAACGGTCGCATACATTGAAGAAATTATCGAAGCCACCAGTGCTTTCGCCCTCGCCAATTCTGCGGAACCTGCTCAGAGGGATGAAGCCCCTCCCATAGCTTCCGATGTCAATCCCAGACTTCTGAACCATAAGCAAAAAAGGCTCAAGGCCCTGCTCCTGCAATACGAAGATTGCTTTTCATCATCGTCGAAAATTCAGCAAACCCCAATCAAGAAACATCGCATCATAGCCGACGAAAATGCCAGACCACTTCATCAGAGTCCGTACATGTTTTCGACGCGAGAACTTGAGGCCATGAAGAGACAAGTTGATGAAATGCTGCGGGATGACATTATCCAGTCGTCCAAGAGTCCATGGGCATCCCCCGTGGTGTTAGTGAAGAAAAAGGATGAGACCCTACGTTTCTGCGTCGATTATCGCCGCCTGAACAAAATCACAAGAGAGGACGTGTATCCTCTCCCACGAATAGACGACGGACTTGATCGGCTCCATAACGCCAAGTACTTTTCGTCAATTGACCTCAATACTGGCTATTGGCAAATCGAAGTCGGCGAAAGAGACCGAGAGAAGACGGCGTTTATAACACCGGACGGCCTCTGTGAGTTTAAGGTGATGCCTTCCGGTCTTTGTTCAGCGCCTGCAACTTTTCAACGCGTTATGGATACATGACTGGCAGGATTTAATTGGCAGACTTGCCTTGTGTACTTCGACGACGTCGTCGTGTTTTCCTCGAGTTTTGACGAGCATCTTGGGCACCTTGAATCTGTACTTCAAGCCATCAAGACGTCCGGACTCACACTGAAGCCAGAAAATTGAAGATTTGCGTACGAGGAGCTCTTGTTTCTGACACACGTTATTAGCAAGTCTGGATTTCGTCCCGACCGACGGAAAACAGCAGCCATCGCAGACTTCCCGCTGCCCACTGACAAGAAAGCGATGCGCCAATTTCTGGGCCTGTGCGCCTATTATAGGCGATTCGTGAAAAACTTCGCCAGCATTGCCGATCCTCTCGCTAACCTTACCAAGGCCGACGTGGAGTTCAAGTTGGAAACGCTGCAAGAACACGCTTTCCAGGAGCTTAACCATCGCCTCCAGACACCTCTGTTACTTGCCCATTTCGACGAATTCGCCGAGACAGAAATACACACTGACGCAGGCAGCGTAGGTCTTGGCGCCATTCTTGTGCAGAGGGCTGACGGACTTGAAAGGGTTATTAGTTACGCCAGCCGATCGCTATCCAAAGCAGAAGCCAATTATTTACAACAGAAAAGGAGTGAAGATGATGATGATGATGTGTGGGGTTTAACGTCCCAAAACCACCTTATGATTATGAGAGACGCCGTAGTGGAGAACTCCGGAAATTTTGACCACCTGGGGTTCTTTAACGTGCACCCAAATCTGAGCACACAAGCCTACGACATTTACGCCTCCATCGGAAATGCAGCCACCGCAGCCGGGATTTGAACCCGCGACCTGCGGGTCAGCAGCCGAGAACAGAAAAAGAGTGCCTCGCCATCACCTGGGCTACGTCGAATTTTCGCCCCTACCTCTACGGCAGGCCCTTCAAAGTTGTGAGCGATTACCACACCTTGTGTTGGCTAGCCACCTTGAAGGACCCTTCAGGTCGCCTCGCACGATGGAGCCTGAGACTTCAAGAATATGACATTACTGTCATTAACAAGTCCGGCAAGAAACACTCCGACACTGACTGTCTTTCTCGAGCGCCTGTCGACCAACCACCACCCGACGATTCGGATGACGACTACTTCATGTGAACAATAACTACCGACGACTTCGCTGAACGACAGCGGGCAGACCCGGAACTTAAGGCCCTAATAAGATACCTCGAAGGCAGGACCACCGAAGTCCCGAAGGTATTCAAGCGCGCACTTGCGTCATTCTTCCTGCGAAATGGTCTCCTGCAAAAGAAAAACTTTTCACCGCTTCGAGCTAAGTACCTCTTTGTGGTGCCTTCAGCTTTATGACCAGAACTCCTGCAGGCCCTGCACGAAGATCCGACGGCAGGGCACCTCGGTGTTTCTCGCACGCTCACGAGGATACAAGAAAGATACTACTGGCCACGTCTTACTACCGTCGTCACTCGTTATGTGAGGACAGGCCGAGACTGTCAGCGACGCAAGGCACCGCCGACAAGGCCAGCGGGACTTCTGCAGCCAATTGAACCACCTTGCCGACCTTTCGAGCAGATCGGTATGGACCTACTGGGGCCGTTCCCGACGTCGGCTTTCGGAAACAAGTGGATCGTAGTAGCTACCGACTACCTCACCCGCTACGCCGAGACAAAAGCCCTTCCCAAAGGTAGTGCATTCGAGGTAGCTAAGTTATTCGTCGAAAATATCGTCCTACGTCACGGCGCCCCGGAGGTCCTTATCACTGACAGAGGAACGGAATTACTGCTGACGTAACTCAAGCGATCTTGGCATACAGCCAGACAAACCACCGCTGGACGACAGCGTACCACCCGCAGACCAACGGCCTCACCGAGCGGCTTAAGAAGACGATCGCCGACATACTGGCAATGTATGTCGAATTCGAACACAAGACGTGGGACGCCATTCTTCAGTACGTGACCTTCGCATACAACACGGCGGTGCAGGAGACGACGCAGATATCTCCATACAAATTGGTCTACGGAAGGATCCCGGCAACGACGCTCGATGCCATGTTACCCAACGTCACCGACGAAAAAAACTTCGATGTGAGTGAGTACTTTCAACACGCCGAAGAAGCCCGACAACTCGCGCGTCTTCGTATCAAGAATCAACAGACCATTGACAGCCGCCGTTACAATCTTCGACGACGCTTCGTGGAATACCAGCCCGGTGAACATGTTTGGGTGTGGACGCCGATGCGCCGACGTGGACTAAGCGAAAGCTTCTGCGACGGTACCTCGGACCATACAGGGTGGTTCAACGTCTCGGCCCACTTGATTACGAGGTTGTCCCCGACGGCATCACGAACTCTCAACGACGCCGATCGCAACCTGAAGTCGTCCATGTCGCGCGCCTCAAGCCGTTTCATGCGCGTTGACAAACTGAAACAGTGTTTTTTTGTAGTATTATTGTATCGTAATTTATTCATTGTACTTTCTTGCATTATTGGTGTACCTTCATCTTTAGTTAAAGCATTGGGACGATGCCTTTTTCAGAGGGGGGCAATGCCACGTTCCATTTACCAAGTTTCGTTATCGTCCCAAAACACTACACAATTCTCAGCGCAAACCACGACTGCAGTTTTCGAGAAGCTTCCAGACTGTAGTAGATCATTTTTGATAAGATCACGCCTACTCTGCGAATTGTACAGATCATTCTGGAACCTACGCCACCGCCAGCGATAACGCTAGAACATTCTACGGCAAGAGTATAAAGGCCGACGCGCTTCGCCGCTTGTAAGTAGTTGATCGCCGGTCGACGCTCCGTTCACTGCTACCTGTGCGAGACTGCTACTGTATTCGAACTTTCCGTTTACAGCGCACTGGTTCGCCCAAATAAACAGTTAAATCCCAACATAAAGTCTCCTGTCTTCGGCTACGTCACAACCCCGTGACAATATATATATATATATATATATATATATATATATATATATATATATATATATATATATATATATATATATATATATATATATATATATATATGCTAGCGGAGTTGGCCTCGGCGCTGTGCTCGCCCAGCATAAACCTGGGTTTGATCAGTACGTCGTCTCTTACGCCAGCCGTGCACTCACAAAAGCAGAAGCCAACTATTCAGTCACCGAAAAAGAGTGTCTAGCCATCATATGGGCGATACAAGTTTCCACCCTATCTTTACGGGCGCCCATTCAGCGTGGTAACAGATCACCGTGCATTAAGTTGGCGCTCCTCGTTAAAAGATCCCACCAGCCAGCTCGCCCGTTGGGCGCTTAACTACAAGAGTACGACATTCACGTCGTTTACCAATCTGGCCGAACACATTCCAACGCAGACGCTTTGACCCGATCACCTCTACGATGTAGTGACAAGTCGCCGTCTTCGCCTGCCCCCGACGTATTTGCACTTAGCGTCAGCGACATGCTACAGGAGCAACGAAAAGATCCTTGGATCGCTTCACTCATCAACTTGTTGAGTCGAACTCCCTCGCAAAATATCTCTTGAGGTATGTGCCGTGAAATACAGCACTTCGTTACCAGAGATGGTTTGCTATACAGACGGAATTATCTCTCCGAAGGACGCCAATGGCTCCTAGTCATTCCCAGATGTCTCCGCTCAGACATATGCGCCTTCATTCACGCCGACCCACAAAGCGCCCATGCTGGATTGATAAAAACCTACACCCGCCTGTCCCACCGCTACTACTGGCGTGGAATGTATCAGTTCGTTCGTCGCTACGTACGTTCCTGTCCCGCTTGCCAACGCCGGAAGAATCCCACTCCAAGTTCTCCAGCTCCACTACAACCCTTACCTTGTTCTGCCCGACCGTTTGGCCGTGTTGGTATCGATCTGTATGGACCTCTTCCGATTACACCGGCTGGAAATCGCTGGGCAATCGTTGCTATCGATCACTTTACGCGCTACGCAGAAACTTCACCACTCTCTTCTGCATCAGCCAGTGACGTCGGTCATTTCTAGTGCATCAGATCATTTTACGTCATGGTGCACCACGTGAACTCCTGAGTGAGCAAGGATGTGTGTTTTTGTCGGACGCCAACAAATCGCTTCTCAAGGAATGCCAAGTCATTCATCACACCTCCACCGCGTATCATCTTCAAACTGATGGCATTACAGAACGATTCAACCGTACATTAGGAGATATGCTGTCAATGTACGTCGCAACCGATCACGCCAACTGGGATTCTCCCTTTTGTAACATACGCGCCTAATACTGCTGTCCAGACAACCACTGGTTTCTCTCCATACTTCCTCCTTTATAGTCGCGAGCCCTCTTGCACGCTAGCCACCATCGTTCCTTACCACCTGGATGTTGGTGAGCTGACGACAATGTAACAAGCTGCTAAATGCGCGGAAGAGTGTCTTCAGCTCGCCCGCTCCTTCACAAGTGCTGAACAGCAACGCCAGAAACACCACCGCGATAGCCCGACGCCTCCGGCTTTTTATGCATTGAATGACCTTGTCTGGCTTCGCATCCCTTCAACGAGCCCTAGTCTTTCAACGAAACTAATGTAAAAGTATCACGGCCCTTACCGTATGGTTAAACAAACTCCCCCCCGTCAATTACATCGTGGAGCCGCTTGAACAGCCGCATGATCGACGACGCCGTGGACGTGAGACCATCCACATAGACCGCCTAAAACCGTATTACGATCCCTCTATTGTCTTCTACCCTTGAGTGGCCAGGATGGCTTTTTTCCAGAGGGGAGAAAAATGTAGTGAAGAAGATGAGTTCTACTCAGAAAGGCAGGGAGTATGACTCAGTCGGTGAAGAAGACGACGTTTGGTTGGCTGGGTACTCAGACTCGTTCCGCCATTAACAGCAGCGAGGTTTAGAAAACTTTCCCTTCTTGAAGACTCATCAAAAATCAAGATATCGTATCCAGATTTCTCGCACCTGCACTACACATGGAATAATAAATGGTGTCCCACGCGTAAATTGGAAGTCGATAACAAAATTACGTTGCCGTGTACCACCTCTTAATTTCTACTTAAACAGGTCTGGTCTGGTGCCATCCCCTCTGTGCTCAAGCTGTAACGAACCTGAACATATCGACCATTTTCTTATCACATGTCACCGATTCAAAAATGAAAGAAAAAACTGTTTCGAAATTTTATTTAAAAAACTAGGAATATCGCTTAATACTCCCAATATTTTGTCTTTTGGGGCCACTTCATTGGGACACAGCGACAAGAACATCTGCGGGGCTCTCTGCGAATTCATATATAACGCCTTATTCGCGTTATATATGACGCATTATAATAACGCGTTATTCGAAGGTCGTAGGTTCGATTCCTGCTCACGGCTGGTTATTTTTTCATCCACTTTTCTTTCTTCTTATTTACATTCCGTTGGTTCTAATAATTTCCCCTGTACATTCCTTGGCATTACTGTCTGTTATATCTCCTATATATATATATATTTATATGTATATATATATATATATATATATATATAAGGGAAAGAAGTGTATACCTAAGGGCTCGTTTTTCCGTGTTTTTAACACAATAATAATGAGATATAACAGACAGTAATGCCAAGGAATATACAGGGGAAGTTATTAACATTAATGGAATGTAAATAAGAAGAAAGAAAAGTGGATGAAAAAATTACCAACTGTAAGCAGGAATCGAACCTACGACCTTCAAATTACGCGTTCGATGCTCTAACCACTGAGCTATTACAGCGGCCCTCCCTCCATCCACTTTTTTGGGTTTATCTGTGAATTTAGAAGTAGGAGCGACAGTCAGCGCCATCTATAAGCCAAACAACGAGTGTGAAAACACTCTTATGCGCATGTTTGGCGTCACGTAGCACGTGAACTTATTATGAGCGGGCAGCTGATTAATTGTCCCTCTTATACAACCTAAACACACCAAGTCTGCCAGTACGAGACCCTCGTTCAATGAAATAAGGGAAAGAAGTGTATACCTAAGGGCTCGTTTTTCCGTGTTTTTAACACAATAATAATGAGATATAACAGACAGTAATGCCAAGGAATGTACAGGGGAAGTTATTAACATTAATGGAATGTAAATAAGAAGAAAGAAAAGTGGATGAAAAAATTGCCAACTGTAAGCAGGAATCGAACCTACGACCTTCGAATTACGCGTTCGATGCTCTAACCACTGAGCTATTATATATATATATATATATATATATATATATATATATATATATATATATATATATATATATATATATATATATACTTATATATATATATATATATATATATATATATATATATATATATATATATATATATATATATATATATATATACTTATATATATATATATATATATATATATATATATAAATTCTAAGACAGCGTCTCCACGATCCTTAAGACTCTTCTTTATTGTCTCGAGTATGTGCCCCACAACCTAAACTGGAGTGGTGATGATGAGTTTGTACAGGTGAAAAGATGAGACGGATAACTAATGCTCACACCTATTTTCCCCGCGCACTTAAGTGGCCGGCCCGGCCGAGAGTTAGTCGGAAAAGGTACGCCGAACAAAGGGTTTAAGAACTAAAACGTGGAGTACCTCGGAGGCACGGTAACAACGGTTCGAGGAACCCTCGACGGAGTAACAAGGTAATTTACAGGAGATGTTCTTTCACAAACAACGTAAGGTCCGAGAAAGCGTGACTGAAATTTATCACACAATTCTTGTGTACGAACAGGCGTCCAAAGTAGTACTTCATCTCCAGGACGAAAGGTGACGTCTCAAAGAAAGCTGTCATGTCGTTGCTTGCGGTCTTGTTGACTGCCTCCGTGTTGAGTTGGGCACTTTGTCATGTGTCAGCGAGCCTGGAGAAGAAAGGTTGGTGCGCTCTCGTAGACTTTCTTGTTACATTGAGTAAAGAGGCGTTAATGGTGACTGTCGGCGCACGACCGTAGACGACGAAGAAAGATGAATACCCCGTGGTAAGGTAAGCAAGGATTAGGTTTTACCATAGAAAATATCAGACCCATCTCGCTAACTTCGGACATGGTGAAACTCATAGAGAGGATCTTCAATGGCCGAATAAACTCCTGGATAACGAATATGGTCCTAATAAAGCCAAATCAAATTGGTTTTCTTTGTGAATGCTCAATTTGGTGCGCCCATGCGGATTTAGAGAGTCGAATACAGCTTGCTCGTAAAAGGAAACAGTACGCCGCATTAGTAACTCTCGACAGAGCTAAAGCGTACGACAGTTCCGGGGACTCTATTCTACTAACCACCTTGCGGAGTCTAAAGTTTCCTCAGTATATTACTGAGTGGATAGCAGAATTCCTAAAATTAAGGAAATTGTATTGCGTGAAGAATGGCTGTTGTTCGCATAAATTTAAACAGAAACGCGGTGTTCCCCGAGGCCCCGTCCTATCTCCAGCATTATTCAATATACTGATGAGCTCCATTCCAATTGTTCAGGATGTCAGTGTCTATATTTATGCAGATGATATCGTGTTCTTCGCTGCAGAGAGCGACATTTACTCACTACATCAAAAACTGCAAAGATGTATTAATACACTAGAAATTTGGTTGCAATTCATTTCATTGTCTTTGAACATCAGTAAAAGTGCGCTCTTGGTGTTTCCTATAGCAGATACAGTTTCAATTTCTGTATTGTATAATCGAGAACCTATTCCACAAGTAGATTGAGTCAAGTATTTAGGAATGATTTATAATGAAAAGCTAAATTGGAGCCCACACGTTGAATATATAACAGCAAAGGCACAACTGGCGTTAGATTTATTATGCATGTTAAGCAACAGAAAATACGGGCTGCGCAGGCACACGATGTTAATGATATATAAAATGTATCTGCGACCAATTTTGGAATTTGGGTGTGTATTATTCTCGGGGCCCGCTGGTTATAAAATTAAACCACTAGTAATGTTAGAGCGAGAAACCCCGTGAATATGCCTGGGACTTCCCAGGTGCCCCGCCGCGGTGGTCTAGTGGCTAAGGTACTCGGCTGCTGACCCGCAGGGCGCGGGTTCGAATCCCGGCTGCGGCGGCTGCATTTCCGATGGAGGCGAAAATGTTGTAGGCCCGTGTGCTCACATTTGGGTGCACGTTAAAGAACCCCAGGTGGTCTAAATTTCCGGAGCCCTCCACTACGGCGTCTCTCATAATCATATAGTGGTTTTGGGACGTTAAACCCCACATATCAATCAAATCAATCCCAGGTTCGTGGCAAATAATGCATTGTATCAAGAAGCGCGATTGCCAACACTCCCCTGTCGATTCCGCATTCTAACGGTTCAAATCTTCTTAAAGTTCTACAGTTTACCGGCGCGAAGATCAGAGTACGCATTTATCAATGACCCTGACTCTTTCTTTCTTGCACATTGGCCTCGATTTCATACCCCTCAGATAAATTTCGTTAAAAAGAAACTGGATTGCAGAAATGTAGACATTGGCACAGTAATTGAAACTAATTTCTCAACCATCAACATTAGAATAGAGTACGATGAAATCTTCCCCCCACAAGCCAAGTTGCAATCTCTTAGATTTTTGACCACTACATTAAACAATTACTTGGTACATGCAAAAACGAAAACTGTAATAGCTACAGATTCTTCTGTCAACATTAAAAAGGCAGGCGTGGGAATTGCGTCTGATTTTTCCGGCTGGTCTTTTTCAGTAAGGCTTCCAGATTTCACTGCTATATTTGAAGCCGAGCTAGTAGCTATTATTTTAGCGCTTCGTAAAATTCCTACGACCGAGACCAGTACAATTATTCTAACAGACTGACTTTCGGTGTGTGCAGCTCTGACAACCTCTGAACATTCTCGTGCCCCAGCAGCGTTCCACACATTAGCACCACCACATTTAAAACTCCTCAAATTAGTGTGGGTCCCAGATCACTGCGGATTACAAATAAATGCATTGACAGATGCTCTGGCACGAGCATCACTCGTTGGAAGAGTAATTTCAGTACTTCCCGAGTTAGAATACTTATCACGGGATAGATATAGGAAATTTGCTATTTTTGCAGATAGTGTACAAAATATCACACAATGGACAGATTATCAGCACCTCAAATTTTTATGGAAAGCCCAGTAGAGTCCGTCAAAAAACTTGAAATTATAATCTCGAGATTCCGGTGCCGTGTCCCCCCATTAAATTTTTATTTACACAGAGCTGGTCTGACACTTTCCCCCCTTTGTCCGTTTTGCAAAGAATCAGAAACTATTGAACATTATTTTGGCTCATGTTGTAACTACGCGTTAATTAGGAAACGACTTTTAGATATTCCATTTGTGAAGCTAGGTTTAAATTTAACCAAAGAAAATGTTCTAAATTTTAGTGCTTCCGTTTTAGGAAATTGCCACAGAGATGCACTCGATGAGGTGTGCAATTTTAATGAAGACTCTAAACGTTTTTTCAACATAAAGCCCACGTTAACAGGTACCCCCCCCCCCAAAAAAAACCGGGTCGAAAAGTAATTTTCAAATCTGGATAAATCCGCGACATACCAAATTAATCGGGTTTGGCAAAACCAGCTGTCTGGTCGGCTCCCAAAATCAAGTTATAGCTATTAGTGTCTACTTTCTTGTTGATTCTTTTTTCTCATTATCTAAATCTTTGGTATCTTTCTTTTTTTTAACATACTGTCTTCACTATACAACTCCCCCCCCCCATTTTTTTTTCGTTGTAAGCAATAATGCAATTATCGTCTATATGAGACTATATGTTCTCTTGGCCAATCCCCCAGAGTGAGTATGAGCCATGGATTAGAGGCTACAAACAAACAAACAAACAAACAAACCCGGTGGTTCGTTGAACAGCGGTGTTGTGTGCAAACGTTAAGAACGGCAAGATTTTTTGCAGTTATTGTAGATCGGTCCGATGTACATGGATATCATGTCGATAGGGTCCGGTGGAATTCCCCTGTCAGGCCATTTGTCGGCGGGCGGTAAGCGGAAGTGGCCTTACGAACTGTGCAACAAGTTTTTAGAATTTCGTCAAAAATTGTGGACATGAAAGCCTTGCCTCAGTCACTCAACAACGCGCGAGGTGCAGCATGACGCAACACAATGGCTTCTAAAAAGAAGGCGGCAACCCCTGAGGCGAAGCTGGCGCGTAGAGGAGCGGTTTCCGCGTATCGTGTGAGGTATTCGACGGCTGTGACGATCCAGCGGTGCCACGCTGGTGTTACGGGAAGTGGTCCGACGAGGTTTATTCCGACAACGAGAAAAGGTGTATCGGGACATGGAATGGGTTGTAATTAGCCAGCAGGAGCTGAAGTTGGTCGTTTCCGGCGTTGACAAAGTTCGCAAGAAGTGACATAATGAGCCACAAAGGTAGAAAGACCAGGCCAGAAGAAACGGCTCTTGATGCGTTTGTAGGTCTTCTGAAATCACAAGTGTCCCGCTGAAGGGTTGTCGTGCAATGCTTCGAGAATTTGTTTTCGTAGCGAACGGGGAAATACTGGCACCCACCGATGCTAGGCGTTGTAAGGCTGGGTAGATGGTGTTGTGCAAGTGAGTTGAGCGAACCATGCACTCCGGGCGCTGGTAGCTGCATTGGGCTTTGCTGAAGTGCAGGTGTACTAGCAACAAACTGAGCATAAGTTAGCATGGCCATAGGATATGAGCTCGGAACAGGTGCGACAGTCATCGAGGCCAGGCTTTGGTGGCGCGCAGGTGTCGTTTCAGCAACGTGAGTGTAACTTGGTATGGTCCCGGGATGTGAGCTCGGAAGTGGCATGCCAGTCATCAAGGCCAGTTCTTCCCTCACAACGTCGAGTAGACTAGTAGCAGGTGGCGTCGTTCGAATATCAAGGTGTCCTGTGCATGAAGATCCTCGCGGATTATAGAGCGTAATAATGCACGCAGCTCTGTTGTGTCATGACTCGAGCTCAGATCGAACATATCACGCTCTAAGGCAAAATTACTCCAAACAGCAGTAACGAAGCCCAATAGGCGCGCGTGATGAACGGATAGACCGTTGAGGAGCAACCACAGAGGGAAGCGTGCCGCGCGAAACCACGTACTCTCCAAACACGCTCCAAATGGATGAACCACCCGGGTATTGCAAGCAGCGCGAAAAGCGTTGCCAAGGTGAACAGCCATCTGTCTCCTCCTTTGCTGGCTCAGTCTTTCCCCGTATTTTGCCGGTGATGGTTCGCATTGCGTCACGCTCGGAGTGCTCGATCATGGCCGCCTGGATTCGACGATCTAAGAATTACGACGTGGTGCTTGTGTGTACGCAAGGATGAGCAAGGGCTGCTGCTTTTGCGTTTCGCTGCACCTATGAAGTCTGGAGAAAATCTCGACACGTCACCACGCCGCGCTGTATTTCTCTGGCTTCAGGATAGTCACGACCAACAGACGACAGCAGCAGTTGGGAAGGCCAATATGGCGGACGAAAAGACAACAGGCCTATCGGATATATACTTCAGTATGACTCAGGGTAGAAAACAGCGCTAGAGTCTAAGGCAAGTAGGTTATCAGTCTTTAGTCTACTCTACTTGTCGTGTGTGCGATACGGATCGCGCTCTCCGGCAAAAAGCCCAGTCGTGTTGTATATCACATGCACGAAATGCATCGCGAAGGTCAGCTTCGGCGTCTTCAGTACGCCTGTGCTTTGCGACCGCCTAGATATTGGTCGCCATTGCCGTCGGCTTCCTGTATGCTCGCTCATCGAGTGCTCGCCTGTCCTCGCCGCCGCGATGAGCTCCGGGCTGACGATATTGGGCTTAGACCTCGTTGCTGTGTTGGGAGTCGTCGAAAGCACGTTGAGTGTTCTCGTAAAGAGCTTGGTTGTGGTATGTAGCGCGCTGTAAGTGCACCGGCACGGGCTGGCGGGGCTTTCACTAGCATCGGAACTCACTGAAAATTGGTCGCCATTACAGTTGGCTTTCCTGTCAGTCGGTCACAAGCAGCCTGGCGCCGTCCGTTGGTTGCGGCGGTGGACTCGCGTTTGCGCGCTGCACTCGCTCGAGTTTGTGGAATAGAGCCGCATTACCGTCGATTTCTTTGGCGCCAGCTCCAATCCAGCTCTGCGCTGTTCGTGGTGGCGGCCAAGCGTACGCTCGCTCTCCTGTTCGAAGTTCACTGGCGGCAGACACTCCACGTACAGCACCGTGTTTGGTCTCGCGTTCGCTGGCTCGAGCTGAACGACGTCGCTCGCTTAGGACTCGCCGACTTGTTAGCGGCACGGTTGTTCGCGGAGTCGTGGGTGCGGTCGCCGCTCCTAAGCTGTTGCGCTACGGGGATCGAAATGAGTCTTTGACGATGTGTGACATCACGGTGAAATTATTAGCATGTCATATCTCACGTATATTTTAATTTCACCTTGCTTGTATTTCTCATATGCATTTGTATTCATCCTCTGTCACGTGTGACTCATTATTTTACATATTTATTGCGCAGGCGTGGGCACAAACCGTGCTTAAGTCTGTGTGCGCTGGTGTCTGCGATGCCTGTCAGCCATCTCTTTCGTCCGAGTAGCTTCAGAAGAACTGTGCGAGAGGTGAAGGTAAAGTTGTCTGTGTGTCATATTTTAACAATTGTTTTTATAATAACGTGCACGTACTTGTCATATGCGTGCATCTACATCTTCTATAACGCGTGTCTAACTATTTTTACTATATTATTGTACGTGCAGCCGTGGGAACACAACAGGCAGAATGCTGCGAGCACTGGCGCCTGCAATGCCTGTCATCTATCGCTTCCCTCGGAGGGGCTCCACAAGGAGTGAACAAGATGTTACAACGAGACTGGACCTTTACACTTCACCATGAATTCACTTAGCAGAATGGAGAAACTTCATGTGTATATAGAAAAATAAAAGATTTCGATGTCTCAGTTTTGTCTTTTGTTGTTACCGTGACTGCGAAAGCAGTAAACATAGGTGGCTCAGTACTTTTGCGCGTGTTCTTTTCTGCGAATTTTTTTGCTCACTGCGCAAAAAAATAGGCGAAAAAGTATTGGACCTGGCGGAAAATAAACAAAAAACAATGTTTGAACTGGGGACAAAAAGTTCATCCGATTGAAGTATTTGAGTGGATCAAACTGTTCGTCAGGCAAGGTGCAACAGTGAGGACTAATGGTTGCCCGGTAAGATGTAAATGTGGGGATAAACAGTTGCTCTATAAGATGCAAATGTGAGGCCTAAATGTTAGTCTTTTGAGAAGAATTGTGGAACTAACGGTTACTCACTAAGGTGTAAATGTGAGGACTAAATATTAGTCCCTTGAGCTTGTCTGTGGGGACTAACTGCTAGACCTGGTGCTGTTAGTTCTAAAAGGGATAAATAGTTGTGGCAGCCCCATTAGTCCCCAAAAGGACGAATCAAACACCCTTTTAACGCCCTTTTGCCTTAGAGTGCAGGTTGCACGCGAGTAGTCTGAAGCTCCTCAAGGCGCTAACACTTAGCGACAACATCGGCTACGGTCTTGGCATTCTGCACCACAAGCGCAGTAAAAGCGACAGTCGCAATTCTTTTTAGCAGGTGGCGCACATGGTCGTTTTGCGCCATATATTTGTCGATTCGGTGGCAGAGGGCGAGAACATCTTTATTGTAAGAAGTCTAAGACTCGCTGGGGCGTTCAACACGTGCACCAAGCCTCTTCTTGACGATAATCGAGCGCCCGGACGGGTTTTCGAAAATCTGTCGGAGCTGTTGTGTAAAGGCGGCCCATATCGGAAATCCTGTAGCGTGGTTGAAAAACCAATTATTTGCGACGCCGCTCATGTAGAATGCAACGTGTGTAAGTTTCGCACGCTCATTCTAGTTGTTGATAGCACTCACGCGGTCATACTACTCGAGCCAGTCTTCAACGTCCTCACCCGGAAGCCCTGCGAACAGCGGAGGATAGTTTTGAGGGCTGGTGACCTGGTGAGAAGGTTTTCTCGGCGGTGGTAGAGGTGACGTAGCTGGCACACTGGGCTGCAGCTTGCGACATTACCGAACCCAGGTCGTTTAAGCGGTGGCCTGAACGTAGCTCCAGGCATGCATTCGAGACGACGCTGGGGGTGTCCAAGAGCACGAGAGGACGCAGGAACCGAGCAGCACCACTACCATTTGTAAGACGACGTCCAGAACCCTCAAGCCTCTTTTTTATTGTCTCGATAAATGCCCCACAGCCTAAAATGGAGGGTTGATGATCAGTATGGACAAATTAAAAAATGGTACGGATAAATAATGCTCCCAATATATATATGGATCATGTTATGTAGACCGCATAGTCGTTATAATTCTCAAAAACATTTGTTGGCTAGAGGGCACTTTAAACTTTGGGCACTGAGCTGAGGTGTTTGACGGTAAATAATATATATATATATATATATATATATATATTACTGGTGTGATCAGTTATCACGAAATATTTTTCATAATTTAAATATGCTGCTCTTCGAATCGAAGACTGTGGTAGGATATACATTTTTTGTTTAAACAATTTTCCTTGTATGCTTGGTGAAAAATTGCAATATGTTGCATGTTCAGCATATCTTTATAAAAAGCACAATTTTTATCATTAATGTTATTACATTGTCTGTTTCCAATCCTTACATAGTAATGAATGAAGCACTTTAGAAACCACTGAAGGAAAAACATTGTTGAAATATAGTGGCAAAAACAGCATCTTGACTCATATTGCAGCTCAACTTCCGCAATGTAGCAATCTGAATAATAATAAGACTAATGTATTGTTGCATAGCACGGTGCGTCAGCGATACATGCAGAAAGTCTCAAAACAACATATTCTGTTTTAAGGTGGTTAAACATTTTTCATCTTAACAAGTCAAGGTACCACGAAGCTCGCCTTTGCCTCGCCTTCACTGCATAGCAATGCCTGAACCAGGTTCCAGCTGGAGCTTTCCATCAGTGAATAAAGCAAGTAATACAACTGCTTGTCACTTGTTTTAGTGAGACTGCTGAATAGAATGTCGAAAAAGAGCAACAGTGCTTAAACTCTGGAATGGTATCTTGCTCCTTTGACCATTCAAGGGCAGGCTTATATTGAACCGTTGCTTAGTCCCATGGGGCAGAATTAAAATGCAATCGATCACCTACGATACCGCATTGAGGTGTTGCGTTTAGGTTTCAATAATTTATGCACATGTTCCTGAAATATTTAATGACATAATTCAAGTGTTTTGTAATTAAGGCCGATTCATTTTGTTTCAGGTGAAGGGTTGTGCGTGATAGTTTACTACTGGTGTGCTTGATGATATCATGCATCGCGAACACGTTAGAGATAAATTATTGTGACCCCAAGTGACGCTTCAGTCACCATTTCCTGTGAGTCACCACTTACGGTACTAAAAGCCTTGCTTGTAGAGCCAGGTACTGGGCTCGAAAAACTTTGTCTTCCAGGATGCATTCAGTGCATAATGAGAATCTACCACTTAGGGAGCGACGGTTATATACTTGCCTGCGACTGCGTGGATTTGCTGATCGGCCCATTTTCGGTCACTGAGTAGTGAGCATCTGAGAAACCAATCCCAATTGTTTTGGGTGGCATCGGGATGAGTGTTTATAAACTCCCAGAGCCTTTGCGCCAGTGTCGCCATGTAACCGCGCACGTAAAAATAGAAGTCTTCCAAAGACTGGTCCTGTAGCATTCCTAGTATTTGGTAAAAAATTACCCTTAATTACTAGCGGTTATTCTGTCTACGCGCTACGTGTATGCCACATCTCCATTTTCTTTTACTGTGACAACAGTTATATGGACACTCTCGGCTGCATTTCGCTGTCAGCGTTGGCGTCACTGATCGCATAAGTATACATACATACATATAAATATACATATATATATATATATATATATATATATATATATATATATATATATATATATATATATATGTATATATATATATATATATATATATATATATATATATATATATATATATATATATATAAACGCAAAAAGAAAAAAAATAATTCACAAGAAGGAGAGACGCCAGTAAAGGATTGATCCTCTGATCTCTCTTTGGTAGGCGCGCAGCGTTGGCCACTGAGCCACGAAGGAGCACCTCCTTAAACGTTGAAACAGCAAGCTATTTATATCTACCACGGTGAAAATATCGTGTTTTCAGCATTACCGAAGAGATGGCGCGATGAGTTGACTCGGAGTAAAGGTCGGCGCCCAACTCGTCGCGATCTCCCATGCGTGCTTTGCTCCAGGGAGAAAAGGAGCCCTATCCGCGCACTTATCTTGTGTTGAGAGAGAATCGCATGCCTTCGACTTTGCCCGGTTGATATGTGGGGTTGAGCGTCCCAAAACCACTAAATAATTATGAGAGGAAATGCCGTAGTACAAGGCTCTAGAAATTTCGACCACATGGGGTTCCTTAACGCACACCTAAGTTTGAGTTCACGAGCCAATAGCTTTTTCGCCTTCATCTAAAGTGCAGCCGCTTCAGCCGGACTTTGTCCGGAACGATCGCGTTTAGTTACCGGGCGCACAAAGGTTACATGGCTTCTTGAAAAGGCCCCGTTTGGGAAAAGTGCACGCTTTTTCGAACGCAGCGTAGTAACAACTTGGACACTTGTTAGCTCCTATTGATATATTCACCTGCGGTTAGGTTTCTTCCTAGTTTTTGTCTAAAATCACGTCAAGTGTCGAGTTGTAAACGTTGTTGGCTGGCTCTTGTACTACGTGTGTTGTTTTCGTGCGTCATTCCTACGTGAGCAGCGCACTGCACGTTTAATCTGCTTGCCGTTTTCAGCGTTAAATTCCAAGTTGTTGCTATGAAATGAATTGCTTAATCCTTGAAGCGAAACTTTGGCCTTTTGACTTCACCTACGATATCTCTACCTGAAGTATGTTTCCTGACTCACTGTGCTCTCTTAATGTACACCTATCAATTTCTTTCCATCGCTGGCTGCGTCGCCTTCAATTTACGCTGAAATCTCTTCGTAAGTCTCCAGGTTTCTGTTTTGTCGGTAAGTGCGAGCTAAATGAGACTTAAAAGTTCGCCGTTGTAACGTGGCAGTAGAAGGCACAAGACCGGGTTAATTGGTGGATCATTGGAGAGGCTTTTTCCCTGCAGTGGGTGTAGTTAGGTTGATGACGATCAGGGCATTGATGATGATAGCGCTACTCATTACTTTAGTAGTGTGCATAATAATTTTCACACCTACTCTTTTGCTTTACGTGTCCAGTTCAGTAATCATGAGCTGTAATTTGCCACGGAATTACTCATCTAGGCAATGTCATTAGCAAATCGCAGGTTACTGAGATAACTCTCTGTAAACTCTTATCCTGAACTCTTCGCTATCCAAGGTTTTGAAATCTTCTAGTAAACACGCGGTGAATAGCATTGAAGAGGTCGTATCTCCCTGCCTTACACTTTTCTTTATTGGAATTCTGTCGCTTTGTTTCTGTAGTACTATGATGCTTGTGAATCTGCTCTACTTTTCTTACAGTTTGCTTATGTAGGCTTCGTGGATGCCCTGATTCTGTAGCGCGTACATTACTGATGATGCCTCGACTGAGTCGAATTCCTTCTCAATATCTATGAAGGCCGCGTAGAGGTGTTGATTGTATTCCGCAATTATTACTATACAGTCACTTTTAAGCAAGAGTAAACATACAACACTCTCAGCATGAATGACATTTGATTCACCTTCGCTGGCACTTGCGTTCGCACGGTTAAATGGTGGACAATTTTTATATTCCTTTCACTAAAATATTCATGAAGAACTGCCAATAAATTAATGAAGTGGCGTATGTGCCAGTTACTTGTCATTACATTGTCACATTAACACGGTAAACAGCGTTCCAAAAGCCACGAAATTGGTATAGAAAGTGTGGGACACTGCCCGAGAGGCCTTACATCAGCACTCTATGCGCCAGGTACATACCGAACACTCCATCAAAAAAGAAGAAAATCAATTTTTGTTGAGAAGGAATTGCCACGTCAGTGACCTCCACAGCAACAACCGCAAGACCAAAATGTGCAAGGTGATAATTTTGACAAAGCCCGAATTGAACCAAATGCAGCCCTCGATACTTCAATATTCACTGTAAGTAGCATCAGTGTTTAAAAATAGATTTGGGGTGTGTGCATGCTTTGCGCCACCAGATTCCATCAACGTTAATAGATTAGGTACCTAGTCTAGTAACGTTGGATTCCATTGCTGGGTTTTTTGCGCATTGTTTCTGCCATTACAAAATGCGTAGTACATGGTATTCAGCTGCGTGAGCATCGAATGCTACCGCAGCATACTCCAACAAGAGTCTCAGTAGGATGAAGACAAAAACCTTGCCAAAAGCAGTGATAATTGAAGCAAGAACATCAAAGGGGAAGAAAAAGGCACACAAACAAACCCACGCGACCACACACACACACACAAATAAACACATCTAGCGTCTGTTTTTTTAGGCGTTTGAACGCTCTGACGGAATGAAGTAGCCTACTGGAGCACGTCTAAGCAAACAGTGTTCATTGCGAGAGCCGCGTACTCGCAATGTGGTGTCTTCAACAAGCAAGCAAGGACGCAAATAAACAAGAAAAGGTAATTTATTGACTGAGCATCTGTGACCTGAGTGGCCCTGGTTTTTTCACGCTGAAATCACGGACAAATGTTTGAGATGTTCTGAACGGAAGCGAGTGAAGTAAACCGCAGCGTGTGCAGAAGATTTCTTGTGGGTTACTTTTTTTAGTAATCCTAACGAAGGTGCCACGCTTCTCTCCACCACTACATGCAGTACTTCTTTAAAGCTGATTTCAGAAGAAAGCTAATGCAGCATGAAATTTTGTTGAAGATGCCACGCTATGCGAATTCGACACCTAAACAAAACATAATAGAAGGGTGTTATTTGTACGAAGCCAGGACTGTTCTTTTTGCAGTGCATTTTCAAGTTAATTGAGTCATTCTTGCAGTACACCTTAGCAGTGAGCCCGATTTGCCGCATCTTGTATTTACTGTGCTCATGGAATAAGACGGGACATGAAGATCTATACATCTTTTTGATAAAGAGAGCTGAACTAGTAGGTACGTTTTTATGTTAAAAATCTTGTTTTGCAAACATACACACAAGGTATTTTTCTTGCATTTCAATTTCTGTTACCAGACATTTAACATGCTTAAGTATAACAACAAGTGCATGCATTCGCTCCAGCAAACTGCGTTGTATCGCTATGGCCATCATAAGTAATTACGGGTCAATAAATGGACTAATACTCTCATTACGGGCTGATACTGGGCGAAGGCAATGATGCCGCACAAACTAAAAACGATGGAAACGAATATACGTGCATTACTTAGCCCTCTAGGGAACCGCGTTTGATTACGCGAGGAATGTGCATAATCCTCAAACCCAACCTTCCTATGTTTGCGTATTATTTGTGCAGAATAGGAACGGTAGTGTATGGCCATCAAAAGCAATATCGCGTTTGAAATGTTTTGCAACAACAATGGTTGTAATATTTAGTTTAATGACTGCTATACGTGATTAGGCAGCCAAGTCGATGTCTCCCGGTCCTGCTTTCCTCATTTTTCACGGAGGTTTTGAAGATGTTGTGGCTTTCAAATCTTTCAAGAGAAAACTAATTTTACGTCTGCTCTATGTAATTATCGGCCTATGTTATCATTTATGAAACCAACTTCCCAACGATAACCGTAAAGCGATTTCGTGTTTCGAGAAGCTAGACGTGCACGGTGAATTAAATACGGTAAGTAGAACAGCGAACATCCCAAGTCTCTGGGCAAGCACGTAGACTTACTTAGACCTAGTGGAAGTGCTTTTGAGTAGTGAAAATACCATCACAGAATAGAGGACGCTGGAGCCTCCGCCATGACTGCTGTATGCTGGACACTTCGACAGTCTACCTTCTGCCTCAAGTTATCTTGTGGAGCCCACCCTTCTGGTACACGTGGAAATATTTTATATAGGGAAGTATTGCAAATCCTTTTTGTCAATTTCTTTTTTGATTACGGTATATCTTGTTGCATCTTTGGTAATCAAGGCAAACATTTTCTACAGCTAAAGAAGTTTTGAGTCAAATTTTTAGGTATTTGAGTAAAATGTTTAGGTATTACAAATTTGATAAATTTAGTAGAGAATGAAAGAGTATATTTGCAGTAAACAATATATAAAGTGGCAAAATTACACACTATCGGTACAATTTATCGCACTTTTTATTATTATAATTCACCGCATGCGATTTGAACAATTTTTTAAAGAAAAAAGACGTACGCTTCATCTTCAAAGGCTTTTACCTGAGTTTCTGTGCGAAAATCTTTAACGAGGCCTATTTTAATTTACACACGTTGTTCAGGAATGCTCAACTACAAGTATTACCAATCTAAAGGTTCCTTAATAAGAGTGCATATATCATAAATTTAGTTTTATCCCTTTAAGTCACGATGTGTACTGGTGAAGACGGCAACTTCAATATCACGTCACGCGCCACGTGTTTCACCAAATGACTTGAAACATAGTGCGCACATTCGTGCAAGCCTCCTCAGTGGACAACTGGCGATCATTTACCTTCATTAGGTTACGTATTTGTGCAGAGGATCACTTTATAAAACGCGATATCATATTCGACAATTGCTCAACGTGACGCATTCTAAGATCAGCAAGAGAAGTATTTTTCCTTCGCTCGAAACAAAGACAACCAAACAACAAACTCTGCATGCATTTCAGATCTAATATCGCCATTTTTTACGAATGCAGTAAAGCCGAGCGGAAACAGAATAATTTGATAATTAGTTCCACACTTCTTTACCTCAACCGCCAAAACTCGCGCAGAAAAACACTTTGCTTCATTTTTTTAAATGCAATACTGTATGCCTTAGAATTATGCCACGTGAATTTAATGCGTTTACGAAAGCACAATATAATTTGCGACTGAAGCCATTAGAGAAATACCCTTGTGGAGTAGAATTCTTCGGAGTATATTTTGCGTCCCTTACGTTTTGATGAGTGGAAGTACAGCACTTCCGCATTTTTTAGAACCACATGATGAAAGAAATCTTTAGCCCACTAATTATTGTGTTCCTACTTCACGGGCTTTGATAGTTTGCAAGCTCTCATTTCCTAGGCCCGTTTTGCGTGTAGCCCTCCAAATGTATCCTGAAGAAAAAAGATTTTCGAGGATCGCATCATAAAAATCACACCCCTGCTCTCCCAATATAACGTACGGCATGACTTAAACACGTGTGCTGATCTTAATGAGGTGACAAAGTAGCTGCAGCAAGTTACGTGAATATGTCGATAGTATAGGAGAAAGAGAAGAAAAGCTAACTTTGTATCACCAGTTGAAAGAGCTTAACAACGTATATAGGTTACGTGTCGTTTTCACACCCACTTGGTCAGCGCACCTTCTCACCAAGAACCAACGCGCCTTCCCACATACTTCCTCTGCTGCCCGTGATTCTTCAGATATGCTTGACTGGTACACTAGGCATGAATAACGATTCGGCGTTTTGCGCTTTCCAACCTGCTGATATGTTCTCTAACGCATCAACGTAACACTTACATATTTCATATTCAATGTCTTTCACGTCCAGGCTGAGTCCTAAGGTACAGAAACTGAGAGACACTATTACGACCCAAGTGTACACGTGCACTGCTGTGTGACACAGAACATGATAGCAACTCCACGTCAAAATTTATACTTGCTGTCGTTCTGTAGACAATCTAAAATCAATTATTCTCAACTCACGTTCTAGCTTTTCACGCAGATATTTACTTGGAAAAGTTTAAATACGTAAATCCAGATGACGGGCACACTTCTTCTGCAATGATGTGCTGACAGAGCTCGACAGAATAGCCCCGTGATGGTTAGAGCTGCAGCTTTTGAGCCACTCACGAAAACTTGTCCTTATGTCTGACTGAGATAACAACTGACGTCCTTTGGGCCACCATACGTGCACTATACCACACCCGCACTCCATACATAGGCTGCATCTTTGGGCTTCGTTTCGAAGAACGTAGAGCAATATTCTCTGCAGATCACAGACGAAATCCGGGACGTGTGTCTTGTCACAACCGTCCTTCAAGTTACTCTTCAGTTGACTCACTTGAGTCGGCCAACAAGCTAGTCCATCCATGCAGCCCACAGAAACCACATTGGAATCGGTGGTGCCAGTTAGATTGGGAGTTCATGTGCTAAGGTGAGCCTGAAGTACTACAGGCCATGTGGTCTTTATACTGTCCCTTCACGCTCTGTATTGCTGGTCATTTAAAGGGGTCATCGATTAAAAAAGTGTCGCATATATGCCGGATAACGTCATAGAACATGGCTGTAGTGGTCTGAGGACTTTGCCAGAAATGGACAACACGCAAGTGACACTGTTCATCTGTTAACACACGAAGGGAGGCATCTGCTCAGCATTATGACCTGAAGGCAAACGGAAGTGTATGTCCTCGATGTCCTTAATGTCCTTTGCTGCATTGCACGTGAGGTTCGATGTTCACTGAGGAGACTCTTGTACCACGGACAGTTCTTTTGTGTGAGAAGGCACCTCAGGGGTAGTCGATATAAACGGACCAGTACACTGTGTTGAGGATGACGAAGGACAATGGAAAGAATACCCTAGAAATCTTGTCTACGAGCAAGGCGCGATCACGCCGACGAGGTAGCCCGGTTGAAGTGGCTGCCGTCTCGATCTTCTGAGTGGGTGTGCCATTTGATAGCCGCCTTGACTCCTTGAAAGCAAGGGAAAAGAAAGAGAATTCGTAAACGTACACCCTTCAAGATACATCTGCATAAAAACAGCTAATGAAATTGTACATTTCTAGAACAGTAAGTCTCAAACTTAAGGTCACTATACGTCATGTTGCTCTGCTCGTTGTGGTGCTCTACACGAGTGCTTAAGACAGGGAGGCATGTTACTGCAACTTAAGGTATCAGCTTCTGATTGTAATATTACTGTTCGGAGTTTACGTCCCAAAACAGCCACATGAATATGGAAGGCTGCGTAACGTAAGGCTCTCGAAATTTTGGGCACCTAGGCTTCTTTAACGTACGCGTACCTTAGCACAACGAACTAGCATTTCGCTTCCATCTGAATGCCTCCACCGCAGCGGGGATTCTATCCCATGACCTTCGGCTAAGTAGTCAAACTCCACTTTTCAATTAGCGGCATAGCTAAGAAGAAGGAAGTTGTAAGGATGAATGCTTGCTAGCGCTAGGGGACAAGTTAGGTATACAAAAATTAATTTGTTGGCGGTAATTACTAGGATTAACATTGTCCGAAGAAAGCAGCTTACCGTGACTTTAGCGGCGATGTTGACGGGCCTGGCCTTCCGATAGACGAGGCTCTCATTCGTCTCACCCATAAGGATGTTGACGAGCGCGTACTCCATGAGCGAGGCGAAGACGAACACGGTGCAGGAGGACATGAATATGTCGATGGCCTTTATGTAGGACACGGGGGGCAAGGACTTCTGTGACTGCGCGTGCTGTGTGGACAGGGTGAGCAGGCTGGTGACGCACAGCGTAACCCTGGCCGGCACTGCCTCAGGCTTGATCCAGAAGGATATCCAGGACATGATGACGATCAGGCAGGTTGGAATATACGTGTGGAACATATAGTAGCCGAGGCGTCGCTTGAGCGTGAAGGTCACTTGGATGCAGGTGAAGTTGCCTACGGAGAAAGCACATACAACTGGAGTTTAGAGATATCTTTCCAGCACACTTAATAGCTTAGATGACCAGCTGCTGTCGGAGTAAATTACGCCATCATCTCGATTCATCACCACAAAAGAAGGCTGTGCAAGCGCTACTGGGCTTCTTGCGAACAACTGGCCTGTGTGAACGACTCTGAGTTGATTGAATTTTTGTGTGCGTGTGTGTCTTTTTTTCTTGTTCTTATTTATATCTTTTCTCTCTCTTTGAACTCTGTAATCCCCAACCCTAGTGCTGCTTACCAGATTCTAGCATCTGGTAGGCTGCAGATTCTAGCATCTGGTAAGCATCTAGCATCTCCCTGCTTTTTTTTTCTCGTTTCTCTCTCTCGCTCTCGAGTTTAGAGAATATACGTCTGTTAGTTGCATCTGGTGCCTAGGCTGAGGTTTACTATGAGCGTGAAGCGCTCCATGGACGACATAGACGAGAGCATACAGGAGACAGAACAGCCGACAGGAGGCACTGTCAAACCACCACCCCTTTTATTACCTTGTACTGCCCCATTGAATACGTTCCGTAGGCTGTAATCATGTGTCTTGTAGGAACAGAATAGGTGTAAATCTCTGTGGCGTTACACTGTTCTTGTTCAACTTCTGCCACTTTTCATAACCATTGTGGGTATTGTTTATGTTATCGTGTAATGCACAACCCAATGATAACACTTATTTAAACACTAGCCTTTCCAGTCAGTTTGTTATCGAATATAAAAGTGCTCACCTGATGGTTCATATACAAACCTAGTTTTCTATAACAACCGCTCTAACTAAATTCTCTGGTCACAGTGGCAGTTGCAGCATATCGATATCACTAATCGTTGCTGCTGTGGCTTGAAATATTTACGTTAAGTAAATATTAGGCCAGCTCATCAGACAAATTGAGCACTTAAAACAACAAACAAAGCAAATAATCTTTATTTTCTTTGGCAATTATTGATAGATATATATTTTGGTTCAACATGGCTATTTGCAAATGCAGGCAGTCGTTGGAAAGCAGAAAGTCAAAAGTTGCGCAAATTGATCTACTGTTCATTATTGTGCTAGTGAAGGCAAGGAAACTATAAAAAGATAAAATTACAATGTGCACATAAGCTTGTGAAGCGAACTACCATCAAAGCTCGTTTACGTATTATTCGCAAGGTACTATTTAATACCTATTGAAGGTAAATATGCTGAAATATAGGTTTGGGCAACCAGTAGTATCGATTCTGCCAACAACCAGTGGCCCCGTCTCTAGCAGCGAGAACATTTTCTGCAACAGACAAGGGCCCTTTAGTGCTCTGACATTTAAACACAAAAGCGTGTACGCATAATGCACATTGAGATAATTTTCACTTCTCAATTCGAGCTCTTTTGCAATGTTCACAGACGACTTACGCCCACATCCGTCCTGTTTTTGGAGCGTGCAGCCAACCTATTATTGCAAATATATCGCAATTTTACCCGAAAATCGCCGGTAACGGAGAACTCAGAGCAAACATGTGGGCATTTATCGTTCGTGGGCGAATTCTTAGTCAGTTCAAGCTTATGCTTTGATGCGCTAACCCTCTGTGTCGTTGGTGAAGCATCATAGACTATGTTCGGCCTACATGTAACTGTCACTTATATTAGCCCAGCAGAAGAATGGCGTAATAGGTAGACGTAACCAGATATATACAAGCAGATCATAAAAATACCATATATATATATATATATATATATATATATATATATATATATATATATATATATATATATATATATATATCTTGTGGTGAAGCCTTCGAACAGTGGGTCGTCCTCTCCAGCGCCTTTTAGTGGGTTGCCCTTTTTAGCAAGAATAAGAGCAGCTCGCGCAGAGAGTCGGTACCCGCATTGACTGTCGCTGTCAAGCATCGTCGACAAGTGTCCGCCAATAAACGTCTCAACAATTTGGTGGTGAGTGCTGTGCCCTTATAACACCTTCGGTTAGCATTTGATGCCCCTGGAGCTTCGATCCCGCACCGTGCCTTCTACCATGCACCAAGACGCCGCACAGCAAATGCTTCTTCCTGCGCCGACGCCATGTTCCGGTGTTCCCCGCATCCGCGACCCTCCTGTCTTCACCGGCGCGGATGGCACCGACGTCGAGGACTGGCTTGCTATGTACGAACGCGTCAGCGTCCCCAATCATTGGGACGAGGCAGGTAAACTCGGCAACCTGGTTTTCTACCTCGCGGGTGTGGCCGGCATGTGGTACAACAACCACGCATCCGATTTCCCCACTTGGTCCGCTTTTAAAACCGCCGTCTTCGACGTGTTCGGCCGTCTTGCCGTTCGTAAGCTTCAAGCCGAACAGCGGTTACGTGAACGAGCACAGCAGACCGGTGAGTCCTTCACAAGCTACATAGAGGACATCCTTGACTTGTGAAAGAAAGTGGACGCGAGCATGTCAGAGGCCGACAGAATTACCCATGTTCTAAAAGGTATCGCCCACGATGCCTTCACCATGCTCCTGGCCAAGAACCCTCGCACTGTGGCAGAGATCATTACACTTTGCCAAAGTTACGAGGAGCTGCGACGGCAGCGCTCGATTACCCGTCGACCACCCTCACGTGACGCTGATCTCTCGGCCTTGTCAACACCTCCGGACCACACCGCCTTGCTTGCTGAAATCAAGTCATTCGTGCGTGAGGAAGGTGCCCGCCAAGTCTCTTTACTGGCCTTTGCTTCCCCGCAACGTGCTGAACAGTCGTCAAGCACACTTCTGCCTCCCCTCCGCCGAGCCATTCAGCAGGAAATCGCGGAGGTCGTTGCAGAATATCACCAGCCGCCTCCAGTATCTACACCACTCAGTTACGCCCAAGTTGTCGCCAAGCCACCCCCACCGATTCCTGTGACTGGCCCTCTTGGTTACACCGATACCATCGCCCGACCCCAGGCCTTCTGAGAAACTGTGCCACCTACATATACCGACGTCATCCACGTGCCCCGTCTGCCGCCCACTATGCAGTTATATCAGCAGCCGGCTCGCCCATCGCGTTCTTCGACATGGATGGGACCCGCGAACCGATGGCGCACTGCGGACAACCGCCTCATCTGCTTTGCTTGTGGTTGCGTCGGTCACGTAGCACGCTACTGCAATCGTGTGCAGCGACCGCAGGTCGCCTCCAATTTTCCCAGCCAATCGAGCCGCTTTTATGACCAACCGCCACCTACGTCACCGTCGTCCCGCCAGGCTCCATCTACCCGCCACTCACATTCTCCGCGACGTCGCTCACTGTCGCCAATGCGGCCACGTCCACTAGAGGGTGACCAGGAAAACTAGTCGTCGCAGTCCACGAGGCAAGCGCTGCGACGCTGTCGAACTGCGAAAGCCCTCAGGAAAGACCATCGAACGTGATAGACGTGCTTGTGGATGGTGTTCGTGCATCTGCCCTTGTAGATACTGGAGCCGCCGTATCCGTGATGGACGCAAAGCTTAGCCGATTACTGCGCAAAGTGACCACGCCACTTTTCGGGCTCTCCCTCCGTACAAGACAGATCCGTCAAAGTGGGCGCTTATTTCTGCTACAGCCAAGCTTGCTGAAGAGTGTCGAGAGCTTGTAAGGATCTTTACAGCGCATGATCAAGAGCGGCAAAAAGGCATTCGCGCTGACACCAGCACTACTGCGCCCATGTTCCTCCCTGGAGCGCTCGTCTGGCTCTCGATCCCTACCACTTCAACTGGCCTATCTTCAAAACTATTGCTCAAATACGAAGGCCCCTACTGTGTCGTCGAACGCACTTCCCCTGTAAATTACTTGATCGAACCCATCGAACCATCTTCGGACATGCGCCGTCGAGGGCGCGACATTGTCAATGTGGAGCGCCTCAAAGCCTACCACGACCCGCTCATAGTAACCAGCTGCTAGGTCGCCAGGCGGCGCCCTCTTCGTACCCGGGGTAGTTGTGGTGAAGCCTTCGAACAGTGGGTCGTCCTCTCCAGCGTCTTCTAGTGGGTTGCCCTTTTTAGCAAGAAGAAGAGCAGCTCGTGCAGAGAGTCGGTACCCGCATTGACTGTCGCTGTCAAGCATCGTCGACAAGTGTCCGCCAATAAACGTCTCAACAATATATATATATATATATATATATATATATATATATATATATATATATATATATATATATATATATATATATATATCAGCCTGACTACGTCCACTGCAGGACAAAAGCCTCTCCCATGTTCAGCCAGTTAAGCCGGTCCTGTGCTTGCTGCTGCCCATTTATACCCGCAAACTTCTTAATCTCATCTGCCCACCTAACCTTCTGTCTCTCCCTAACCACCTTGCCTTCTCCGGGAATATAGTTAGTTACCCTTAACTATTCCTCAAGAGGAAGGCATATAACAGCTGTATCTTGCCGGTACTTAGCTACGGAGCAGGAACCTGGAGACTTACAAAGAGTGTTCAGCTTAAATTGAGGACGACGCAGCGAGCAATGGAAAGAAAAATGGTAGGTGTAACCTCAAGAGACAAGAAGAGAGCAGAGTGGATTAGGGAACAAACGGAGGTGAAGGATATCATAGCTGAAATCAAGAAGAAGAAATGGACATGGGCCGGGCATGTACCGAGTAGACAGGATATATATATATATATATATATATATATATATATATATATATATATATATATATATATATATATATATATATATATATATATATATATATATATATATATATATATTATCTAAATCTTTAACAGAGGCAAGCTAGGCCACACAACTGCTTTTCATGTTGATCGTAACGTTTGCAAAGCGTCAATTGGGAATACAGTGACGCCTAACTAATTTATAAACATTAGATATGTACTCCTACGACACAGTCGTCACATTGGGTTAAGATCAACTCTAGTTAAGCGCACTGCAATAAAGGTAGTTCACAGTTTATATTGACCAAGGTACGGTGAGAACTGACTTTGGTCATTTCAATTCCAGAGTGTAAAGAAAAATCAGTGCATCTCCACGAAATGAGTGAAGACGAGTGGGTGAAGCTATAGGTCTTAAGGTTCGTAATGTGAACGTTGAAATCGCTGACTAGAATAAAGTATGGACAGATGGATAGACGGATGCACGGATGGATGAATGGATGGACGCGTGAATGGTTGGACGGACAGACGGGTGGCAGTCACATGAATGGATGCGCCAACGAATGAACAGACGGACGGCGCTGATCATTATGTATTGTGGTGTGGTATAGTTGCTCACACAGGAAGTCGATTCTTTACATATTTATGCTTTCATTTTATATTAAGCACGTGCTCAATATCTGTTTGGGTTTTGCGACTAGTTTGTCTCTAAGGAAGCTCCGCTCCTAAAATTTTGCATCGGCAGCATTAGGACAACAAACGCATAGTATAATATCATAGTGCCAGCAGAAATTAAACCCCTGCACTCTGTTTGGCAATCGAGCATTCTACTACATAGCTACGCGAGGTCATGGAACGGCTTTTAAAGCATACCGTTATGTTCGTAGAAAGTCTGTAGTGGTTGCAGTGCTGGCTATCCAATCTTATAAACACTACACACTCCTCTCACTCAGCCATCACGTTCAGTTAATGACAAGTGTAGTGAAGTGCTATCTATTGAAGCTCATATATCCATCACTGTCCAGGACCGCTATCATCGATGACACCAGCACTAAATATCAGCTTACCGCTTCTGGTGTCCAACACCAATGTTGCTTGTGGATACGTTACACAACATTAAGCGTGACACTGTAACACATGTCTGTGCGTACAAACTTTTTTAGCTTCATTTAGTGACGTTTTTTATAAGAAAATAATTACAAATCGGTCACTTGCCTTACGCATGCTTTGTGTAAAATCAATTCTCAAGGTATGAGGGATCTTCCCAATTTATTTCTTGAGACCTTCACACTTTAGGTCGGGTGAATAGTCTACCATGGTGGAGCAATTGCTACGTTGCGCGATTGTATAAACAAAGGTTATGGGTTCGATCCTTGCGGCAGCCATTGCATTACGGTGAAGGTAAATTGGTAGAACCCCAATACTGCGCGATGCCTGCACACGTTAAGGAACGCCAGATGATCGATATTTACGGAGCGCAACAATACGGCGTCTCTCATAATCACATCTAGGTTTTGAGACCTAACAACCAAAGTAATAAATTGCTTGCGCTAATATATGTGCATCCGAAGCCAGCGTGGCACATTCCAGCTCCATAGGCAGCGAATCTAACGGAAAATGGTTTTTCCAAACGAGCGGGACAGTGCTTGTAACAGCAACACCTTTTATAAATTATCGATGCCAGCCAAACGCGCCCAATCCAGATGTTCACCACCTTCTTCTCTAGCCCCTTCCTGCTCTCACCCAACACCTAGCCTTCGCGTGTGCTTTGTGGTCACGGGGGAGAGAACCCCTTATGTGGTGCCTCACGACAGAAATTATGAGAAGTAATTTTTAGATCAGTTGTGTATGAATCGGCGGGGCGGCGCCTTGCATTCCTAAAGTTCACAGTATTGGTGGTCACCGTGGCTCTGTAGAAGATAACGGCGTTTTGAGATAGCGTGTCGCCAGTCGTGGCGGGCAACAAATGGCTAAGCGTCACTGCGACGCTACTCCATGCACTGCGCTGTTATGCGGCGGTGGCGTTGATTCAAGCCACAACGTAAGAGGACGAAGGAACATTCAGCGAAAGGTGTGATAAATCTCGCCACGTTATTCTACATAGCCCAAGCAGAGTATCGCCAGGCGCGAGGGTTTGTTCTGTTCTAGCGTGCGCCTCGAGCTCCGAACACGAGGAGCGCGAAAGGCGCAGCGCGGTGACCGAGTGATGATAATGATGATGATGATGATGATGATGATTATGGTGATGACGATGATGATGATGATGATGATGATGATGAAAGTGCTACAAACAAATCTGACCGACGCTTGATATTCGAGTGGAACACATGTCTACCACATCACCTGGGGAAAACACTCCGAAGCACGTGTGACGCAAGCAGCGCCACCCATCATACGTAGCACTGCATCATATAGCACTCTAAACTGCCCGAACTAGCGCGGACTGACACATCCCGTTGAGAAGCGTGCGTTTGGACTGGCGTTACATAAAAATAAATTTGGCGTTGGCAATAGTAATGAATCAAAATTTTATACGAAGTGAGGCTATCGGAGAACTTTTTGGGAATGCATCTCGTACGACTCTACAAAACATTGATTTCAGCGAATGTAGCTGCTCCTGCGAGAATATCGCTTCTCGACCTTGTAGTCGTCTAAATGTAATGTAAGCGGTGAGAGCACAACACCAATACGAGCCGTCTACTGTTATCTGTGATGCAATGGCATGTGCCAGCGCTCGCAATCATGTCCTTATCATCAAAGTTCATGTTAGCTCCCTGCGCATATTCCCCTCCCCACCTGCCAGCGCCTATTTATACTGCTCTGAAGAAGGAGTGGTTTGGCGTTTTCTCCGTGCTTGTGGAGACATGTGGAGCAGGCCCCAAATGCGGTAGGATGTTATCGCTCGTGTCATTCGTGCGACAGATACGGCCGGCTCATTTCAAGTATGCTCCAGCCAAGCAAGTTCGCAGCCCTAGCGCACTATTGCTAACGTGTATGCTCAGGCAACCATGCTTGAAACGAGGTACCGATATAAACCATATCTTAAGCATGACGCAAAATGAACACGGCGAAAATTTGCTGAGAATGCCAACCGGCAGATGTCGCATTAGCTCTTGTCCTGAAATTCGGGTTTATACCTGTCGAATAAACAGTCGTGCAGTCGCTGAGTGCCGTCTCAACCAGGTTGTGCTGAGGCAACTCGATGGCGTCGTCCACAACCAGGGGCACGTTGTCGTCCCAGCTGAACACCAGGTCATCCGTCGTGTACGACACTGCGTGCGTCCAATGCAATGCGCACATCACGTGCCTCAGCTGAACTCTCTCTCTCTCTCTCTCTTTATATATACATATATATATATATATATATATATATATATATACAGAACTAGTTCCTTCATCGGAACAGTAACAACAAAACTGCCGAAGTAAACACTTTTGTTGTTACTGTTATTACGAAGCATCTGCTTCACTGTTTGCAATGTTACGGCCGCCACTTTGGCCACCATGCGTGTATATATATATATATATATATATATATATATATATATATATATATATATACACCCATTCATAAATTATTAGGCGAAATTATTACCGAAAATGGTTTGTTCGAAGGTGAACAAATATATATAAAGCTGAAAATTATTATAACTGCTGCCGAGAGTTGCATGTTATGCTCATACGTTGTTTTAGCAAACGTTTACCTCGAGACACAGCTAAATAAAGCAATAATTTTTAGCAACAAAATGGTACTATGAACAGCATGGAAAGGCATCTAAATTATAAACCAAAATCCATTACTTAGACCTGTTTTGTAGAAGTAACCTAAAACACAAGCTAATATTACACACGTTTCCATCTACTCAATTTTTTAGAATCAAGCGTCACAAAGCTAAGGCTTTTTTTCTTTGGCCATTCTAGCGTACTAACGCCTCTTAGAAATCTAGATATTCTTCAATAAGGCTCAACGCCTGAAAATATGTTTGGGAACTGCGCATCAGATTGGTAGGTGTAAGATTCTTCAGGAAGCAGGTGTAATTGATCTTCACTAACTTCTCTTAGGAATTTGATGGTATTTCTTTATGCAAATATTACTTGAAATCAGTAGCTGCCCATTGCAACGTTCCTCCCTTGCTGCTGGGGGCATCCTACAAGAGCAGCTCTTAAAGTAACCCTCTAAAAATATAAAAGGCAAAACAACTGGTAATAGATAAGCTTTTATGCAGACCGAACGACAAATGCTTAGGTAACACTATATAAATGTTTCACGTGAAGTGTTTAAATTGTTGGAAACTCGGTAGATGAGAGGTTCACTCACAACTCTCGATCTTCATAGTGCAGACTTGCGTGTCGTGCGGGTATGTTTCGAACTTCATGGCGCAGGAGAGGAGGAGGGTGAGTCTGCGAGAACAAAGCTATTTACTGTAGATGCAGCTCAGATTTCTACGCAATATGTCATCACAGGATCAATGCGCGTAACTTTACTTGTGGTTTCTACATAACAATCTCCTATGCGGGCATATAAATCTATTGACTGATATGAGGAGTGTAATGTCCCAAAAGCACGATTTGAACATGAGAGACGCCGTAGTGAAAGGCTCCGGAAATTTCGACGACCTATGGTTGTTTAACGTGATCTAAATATATATAGCACACGAGCCCGCAGCATTTTTGCTTTCGTCAAAAATGCAGCTGCCGCCACCGGGAATTAATACCGCGACCTGCGGATCAGCAGTGTACTACTTTAGCCACTATAACACCGCGGAGAGGTAAGCATTGAAATCTAAGACAAAAGAATTTAATACACCTTCAAGATTGTTCTATTTAAAAATATAGATTCTGTCTGCGTGGAACACTCAGTGCAGTCACAGAGAAAACTGCAGAGTGGCCCTTCTAGAGCTCGCTGTAAGTCCGCCTCGGCAAAACAGTGTTTACGCTGCTCGACTGCTGACCCGGAGGTCGCAGGTTCGATCACATTTCAATGAATGTGAAATGATAAAAGCCCGTCTGTTGCGCGATGTGAGGTCGTGCTAAAAACATCACGTGGGGAAAATTTCTTGAGCCCTCCTGACGGCGCCTCTCACAATTATCTCGTAGTTTTTGGGACACAAATTCCAGTTATTATTATTAAAGACTGTTCTAAACTCTTTTAGGGGGGACAATGACAACCACACTTGCAAAGTATCCACTGCAGCATAAATTGTCACAATTTTCCAAATTAAGGTATCATTCATGAAGTAAGGTTATTTTTCATCATTTCGCGGAGAAGCGGCGTGGCCACTCCGCATCTGTATTGTACTATGGGCATTTTTGATGTCACCGCTTATGACAATGATTAACTATGGCTGAGTGCTTCATAACGGGAGGGGGGTAGCATGAAACTACCCTCTCGTAACTCAATTCACATAGTGTGGCAACTAGGGTAACTTCGCTCTTTTATCAGGCCATATCAAGTCTATTGACGTGCTTATTACTTGAACATGGCGTCTTTAAACAGGGGTATCAATTTGCATTGTATGACACCTGTTGTATTTTTGCTGTTTTGTCACGCTATGTTCGACCTCATAACAAAAATCTCCCGTACATGACGCCTTTCAACGGGTTATTTGGGCTAGAGAGTGTAAAGGGCAGGAAAATGGGCGAGATTCGCAGTGGAATTATTGACTACTACGCCGACGACCCGTATTCAAAACCTCTCATATTTTTTTCCTCATTGTGTGTGATAGCGGTTACGCACCCGGTTTTGCGCTAGTGAACAACTGCACCACGAAACTAAGCGGCTACTGTTTTCTCACAACAGTTTATCTTGTGAAATATGCCCAGTTTACTACGAGACCGATTCAACATGTTCAAAACAATTGCAAACTGCATCTCCATCATCCAGGCATAGGTGTTAGTAAACGGGGTGTACTTTAGCGTCGCCAAACTGCGTGGCGAAGTTGCCAAGGCTGCCGTCAAAGTTCTGAGCTAAACAATAGTTACGTTCACCGGTCACTTTTCTTGTACGTACGAGGGAGTGGGTGGCACACCCTTGCCCGCTATCTTCCTTCTTCGAAGAACGTCCAAAATTCAGTTTGATGAGTCGTTTCCGTCAGATAGCGTGATTTTATTGATTTGTGTGGTTTAACGTCCCAAAACCACCATTTGATTATGAGAGACGCGGTAGTTGAGGACTCCGGAAATTTTGACCTTCTGGGGTTCTTTAACGTGCACCCAAATCTGAGCACACGGGCCTACGAAACTTCCGCCTCCATCTGAAATGCAGCCGTCACAGCCGGGATTTGAACCCGCGACCTGCGGGTCAGCAGCCGAGTACATTAGCCACTAGATCCGTCAGATAGCGTCTTGTGCATGCCAACGTCTTTTTATAGTTCAATAAGCAACGTAGTGCAAGAAAAGAGAAGCGAAAAAACAAACTGCAGTAACCAGTTACAAAGAAAACGCAGGACCAGACGCAGATAAGCACTGTAATACAAAACGGAACGCCAAATGACTTCGCCATTAGCACACTGAATGGCGTTCATACTGTCCAGTGAACGCGCAGTTTTTTTAACAAGATGGCCATGTGAGTTTCTGATAGGTTGCACTAGAGTATTGCATAACGTTAGCCCACGTTTGTGACGCAGTCAATAAAATAACAGTAATAACTGAAATTTTTCGCACTGAAACAATTAGGGGATTATGAGGCATGCCCTAGTAAATGGTTCGAGAATTTTCCCGTTCTAGTATTCTGTAGCATGCGCTGGCCTCAGTACACAAGCCTCTAGCATTTTGCCTTCATTTATATGTGCCCACCGTGGCTGGGAATAAACACGTGATCTAAATGTCAGCAGCCTAGCAGCATCACAACAAACAGTGAGTAAAAGTCGTGGAATGTAAACTTTTGAGACACCGTCTTTTCAATTCCCATGATACACCACACAGTGGTAGCATTGCACGTACATTTGTGGGGTATCCCCTACTCACTTGACCATATAGAGTATACTGCCATCCGAGTAGAGCCATATGTAGTGATTCGGAATAGTCATCTCTTGGAAGGTGACGCGCTTTGCGTTCTTAAAGAAGGAGTCGGGCCTCCACATCTGGTGAAGCCAGTTCACGGGCAGGAGCCGATACTTGGTTGTGACGTTCCGCGGCAGCCTGAGCCTGTGGTCGTACCAGGACTGCGACATAAAGATGTCCGCGACGTACGTCTGTGGGAAGGAGAGACGCAGTCACGAGCCTGGCGCTGAGGTCGTTGCACGGCGAGCACGAGCAAAAAAAAAAAACTTTCATAATCCCGCTTTTTAGTAATCGGTATAACGCTAAAATAGAAAATTGGCCCCGTATCTGCATGTTATTCTGCAATTCTCGGCAAAAGACCATAGTCTTGCGTGAGGAGAGAGCAAACAAAACACTTGCTGTTCTGTGCAAGAAATCAGTGAATGGTAATTTAGAGGCACTGCGTATGAGTGCCTCAAGCGTGCAGCGGAAGCAAACAAGCGCATTAAGTCACGTCACACGTGAGACATGAGCGATATCTGGCGGTTTTCGTGGAAAGCGAAGCGCGTGGCTCTGAGACGGCCGTGCATACCAGTCTCAGAGGTGATAAGGTGTAGAACGCAAGGCGACGGGTAGGTGCCACCACCGCCTCGTTTTAGCAAAGCGTTGGAAACACTCTCTTTTTCGTACAAGCGTTGCATGGTCAGCGCAGCGTGATAAGCGCTATGGTCCTTGGAATTACTTATATCTGCCTTTTCTAGTAAAAGGCACACATGGAGAGTATATACGTCTTGTTATGAGGCCACAGACATGCCAAATAATTGATTTTCCATTGACAATTGACCAAGCATGAACGATGATTCTTGAGCAACGTTGGTGGGCAATGCGGGCGGGGTCAACTGTTTGCCGTATCGGCTGGTGCCGCTCAAAGTACCCGGTACCGCTCAGAGTGGACAAACAGGCAAGTGTACAGACAGACAGACCAACATTTTTTGCGTCGAAGGTGCCCAAAAAAGACTATCGTCTTGAAAAGCCTCTTCACAGAGGTAGTTGAGCGTTATGTGCGCTATTTTTTGCCACAAGGACGATGGAACAAATGCTTCAGCAACAAACTGCTAAGTCACATGACGAACGACAAGCAACTTGAACCTTGAAGCGCGGACTTTCAGCTGAAAGCACGCACAAAATGAGCATACTCAAGACGAGCACGTACTACGACCTGTCACAGCTCGACACTTAAAGTGCGCTGTTCAAAGAGAGAGAGACACGAACGAGTGTACAAGCCTAGAAACATACACAGGACCAGTGGAAGCGAAAGTTTTTGCTCGTTTTTTTTACAATTTTTTCATTTATAGTATACAGCTAAATAGTCATGACAAAAATGCGTCAACGTAGTCGCGGTGATCTTCGGCATCAAACACTTTCGTGCTAATATATTTTCTTTCTTGGTCTTTTAATAACGACAAGTGTAAGAGCACAAAAAGTTGTCTTTGCGGACTCTATCGGCAATCTGACTGTATGTATGACCTGGACTTTATGACCTGGACTATGAGGCTGTATGACCTAGACTATGCCTATAGGCAGTGCTCATGCGTTATAAGCAATATATTGTATACGTGAACCTACATAATGTCAGTCATTTTTCACTTTCTTTTATTCTTTTTAATTTCTTTGGGTGTATCTTGTACAATACTACCATCATAGGACATCAGGCTCTAACTGAGCCTACCATCCTATATTTTTTTTTCATATGTAAACTTAAACAAAAGCGTGAAATGTAGTGCAATGAGACGATTCATTGGTTGAAACTTAGTTCAAATTTACTATTTCCATTGGAAGAGAAATCAGTGATTCTGATCAAATGTTTTTTTAGACTGAATTTTGAAAAAAAAAAGCATGCGTTCGATTCTCTGTTGTGCTCACCAAAGCAGCTATTGTTTGGGTAACTGGAATGCCACTTCAATATTAATCTTTATTGGAATCAAGTTATTTCTCACACTACCTTTGTACTGGTATACTACTTGCTATTTAGAGCACGCTCGTCATTATGTGACTAATTCATTCAAAATTCCTACTAAAGTGAGATAGGAAAACGAGTGTCATATTTTGTGTACTGTACAATATTTAACAAGCTACATTGCTACTCATGTTCGGTGACCAATTGATGCAGAGAACACAAGTGTGCATGGAGCGTTCCTTTGTTAACTAGAAACGGTAGCGTGGATCGCCGAATAAAAAAT
This sequence comes from Rhipicephalus microplus, assembly GCF_043290135.1. Lineage (NCBI taxonomy): Eukaryota > Metazoa > Arthropoda > Arachnida > Ixodida > Ixodidae > Rhipicephalus > Rhipicephalus microplus. Next base: position 109,680,415 of record NC_134708.1, on the reverse strand, counting down.
AAATAAGTTAACAGGGAAGCATAGAATAAACTGCTCACCATAGAACCTTCGTCAATAGAATCTATGCTGAGGACGGTGACGTGGAACTTGACTGATGTTGCTCTCCCTGTAAAGAGACAAATATTTCAGAATCAATTAAATGCATTTGTGTTGTGAAATCGTTCAATTGCCGTAGCGATATAAACGTTGCCGTGGGAACAGTTCTGCACTTTATACATAAACATAAAGTACACTAGAACACCTGTGCATACAATTCGAAATATTGAACTTCCTACTGTTCGTGAACTCATCAGTAAGACTAGGGCTGGGTAGAAGCATCTCCCTCACCTGCAGGGTGAACCTTGAGCTCATGTCTCGGCACGTGCTGAGTATATGCTCTAATGTGGCTGTCTCACCACATGCCTTGCCACCAGGTGGCCGGCAGGCTCGGCTTGCCGGTCCCTACGGGGGCTGAGCCGAGTGCGTGACTCAGTCGCATTCCACAAGACCAATATAAAATTATTCTCCTTCCTTTCATCCTTTCTTCTTTCCTACCGTTCATCATTGGGATTAGTTCACAGCGTTTTGAAATGTGCCAGCTCAGCTTCAGTATTTAAAATTTTATTTCGAGCTGGTCTGTTCTGTTTCTGCTAACGTGCTTCATTTTTGGTCCTTGCTGCAAGTTTATGAACCTCACTTAATATGCCAGGTGCACTTTGAAACAACTACAAGCAAAGAAAAGCGTAGTACTATAGTGTACAATTAAAATGAGGACACCGGAGCGTGTTAGCTCTAGAGTTATTAGCGCAAATTGCTGGGCAAAATCTGTTAAGGTGTTTATCACGAGAGCTTATTCAATTTAAACAGACGTGTGCTGGGATAGCGTACGGGTATGAATGGTGGAAAAATCTTCCTCTGTTTAATAAACAGTGCAAGCCTAATATAGAAACAAGGAGGGTGAATGAAAAAGATCAGAAAAAGAAAAGAAAGCACATTTTTTTCTGAAAGAAAGCCAACATGAACATATTTAACACAGTTTGAAACCATCACAATGTGACCAAAGGCAACAAAGAACCATTCGATGCTGTTACAGTGCGATTGGCAAAAGTAACTTTGAGTAAACCTCTCCACGCAAAATATAGTACCATTAAATTGGGATGCTGGTTGCAAGTAAGTATCGTGAGTCTGAGTCAATATCGGAGTTAATATCGTAGGAGGGCACGCAATCTTTCAAACAATACTGCCTGTAGCACGCGCTATCGTATTGATTTTCAGTTGCCCTCTTAAGTACTTCGCATACATTCATTGGTAAGACGCTGTCACATTCGTGTGGTAAGATTGCATGCTCGCAGGTTAAAAAAAAGGGGACACGATTCTTCTCGATCGGCCACGCCATGTGGAAGCAAGTTATCGGAAACATAAAAGCACAATATGTGGTGTTACAAGACCACTACTTTGTGGGTGGCTCAGCAACAGATACCAAGATCATACCAAATAGTAAGAACAACTCTCATTACGACGAAAGGTTTTAAGTCAAGATATCTAATACTATTTTTCTGCAAATAGAATGTGCTAGTTACTGAATAAACTTTCATTACTGCCATTGGAACAATTAGCCGGTTTGTTTACCTACTCACACTTGAGATTTACAAAACTCTGCACAAGCCACACCCCCCCCCCCCCAAACTGCAAACACGCATAACATGTTTACTGAAAATATTTGCTGTAACAAAATTGCAGAATTTGGAGAGCATAAAAGGTGCCGGCGTCAGCGTGGTTACACAAAAAAAAAGTTTCGTGTAGACAAAATGTCAGAAACCTAAGTTATCATTTACCGATTGTTGACGAATATTTTGTGAACTTTTTTGCATAAGGTGACCTAGAACTTCTAACATGGCGATAATATTGTGACGATGTTGAAGGACTCGGGGTATAATAAAACTTATTTATTAAAGGACGAACCTGTGCCCACAAGTCAAAGGGACTATGGTCGTAGCACGTTACAGCAGAACACCAAGATATCTTCTTCTTCTACTTCTTCAAGAAAAGTCTCAAGCGCGTGGCGCACATCAGCAGGGGCCAGCTGGGTTCTCGTGCTATCATCATCGTCTCTGCGCAACACTAGACGGCGCGCATGTATGTCCCTGTGCGCGTGGTGATGGGCGCGTTGTTTGAATGCAGGCACTATGTCGTGGCATAATCCCCTCCTCATACGCATCGTCCCGATGCGTCATGCAATGAATAGATTTGTGGTAGGGTCACTGGTCTTCCGGTGATCTTTCATAGTACGGCTTCATCCGGACTACATGTACAACCTCTGTAGGGTTGCGGCGTTTTGAGCTCCCGTGTATAGCGGATCTGACTTGGTAAGTTACATCGCTTACTCGATGGAGTACTTCGTAAAGCCCGAAGTAGCGGCTAAAAAGTTTTTCAGAAAGTCCACGGCGACGCACTCGGGTCCATATCCATACTTTGTCACCTGGTTGAAAATGCGTTTCGGTACGACGCTGATTGTACCGATAGGAGTCGATACGCTGTTGGCGGCGTATTCTGTATCTCGCCATCTGTCGTGCTTCCTCGGCTTTTTGCAGGAAGTCGTCTAGGCCAGGTGGATTGCTGTTTTCATCATTCAGTGGTAACATGGCATCCAGTGGAGTGGTGACTCTTCGGCCGAACACAAGTTCAAATGGTGTCACTCGCGTTGTTTCTTGAAAGGCTGTATTATATGCGAACGTGATGTAGGGCAATATTTCATCCCACAGTTTATGTTCGACGTCGATATACATTGAAAGCATATCAGTCAGAGTTCTGTTCAAGCGCTTCGTTGGGGCATTTGTTTGAGGATGGTATGCTGTAGTTCTTCTCTGGTCTGTATGGGTCATTCGCATCAGACATTTTATTAGGTCTGCAGTAAAAGCTGGGCCACGATCTGTAATTACAACGCTTGGTGCACCATGTCTGAGGACTATGTTGTTGATGAAGAACTTGGCAACTTCAAGAGCTGTTGCAGTGTACAGCGAGTCAGTCTCAGCGTAGCAAGTGAGATAGTCCGTGGCTACGACTATCCAATTCTTGTGTGCAGTCGATGTCGGAAACGGGCCTAGGAGATCCATACCGACTTGTTGGAATAGGGCATGCAGTGTTTCTATTGGCTGGAGGAGACCTGCAGGTTTCACGGATGGAGTTTTGCGTCTTTGACACTCACGGCAAGTTTTCACATAGCGCTGAACTGATGATAACAGTTTTGGCCAGTAGTGTTTTAGATGAATTCTGGTGAATGTATGGCTGACACCCATGTGCCCAGAAGTTGGCTCATCATGACATGCGTGCAGAATCTCGTTTCGTAAAGGTGCAGGTACAACGAGTAAAAACTTGTCACCATGAGGCTTGAAGTTCGTCTTGTAAAGAACCCCTTCCCGAAGACAGAACGAAGGGACCCTCTGGATAAAGTGCGCGGGACTTTAACGTTGAGTCCTTGGAGACGCTGTATAGGTGGCAGCAAATCGGGGTCATTTTGTTGTTGCTCAGCGATTTCTGATGCCTGGACGACGCCTAGAAACAGGAAGTCTTCTTCCTCCGGCTCACTCGTCTCCACTGCTGCGCCTGACAGGCAGTCGGCATCGCTGTGCTTTTTCCCAGATTTGTATACCACAGTAACATCGTACTCTTGTAACCTAAGGCTCCATCTTGCTAGTCGGCTAGAGGGATCCTTAAGATTCGCCAGCCAACACAGGCAATGGTGGTCACTTACTGCTCGGAATGGTCTACCGTAGAGGTACGGCCGAAATTTACTTATGGCCCAAATGACCGCGAGACACTCTTTTTCGGTTGCAGAGTAATTTGTCTCAGCTTTCGAAAGCTCGCGGCTGGCATACGCTAGCACGTTTTCTTGGCCGTTTTGCCGCTGGACTAAAATGGCTCCGAGGCCGACGTTACACGCATCAGTGTGAACTTCAGTTTCGGCAGCATCATCGAAGTGGGCGAGGATTGAAGAGGCTTGCAGGCGGGTTCTTAACTCATCAAATGCTTCCTGTTGTTCACTTTCGCACCTAAAGGGCACCTCGTCTTCTGTCAGATTAGTAAGTGGTTCAGCAATGTTCGAAGAATTTTCCACAAATCACCGATAGTACGCACATAAACCCAGGAAGCGACGTACTGACTTCTTCTCTTTTGGTGTCGGGAACTTCGCAATGGCAGCTGTCTTTTCGGGATCTGGCCAAACGCCGTCGGAGCTGAAGACGTGTCCGAGGAATCGAAGCTCTTCAAAAGCGAAGTGGCATTTTTTTGGCTTGATGGTCAAGTCTGCTGAACGAATGGCTTCCAATACTGTGCGGAGTCGCTCTAGATGTTGGTCGAATGTAGCGGAAAGTACGACAACGTCATCCAAGTACACCAAGCAGGACTGCCATTTCAGTCCCGCGAGGACAGCGTCCATCATTCTTTGAAACGTAGCTGGCACTGTGCACAGGCCGAATGGAAGCGCTTTAAATTCGTAGAGTCCGTCTGAGGTTTTGAATGCCGTCTTTTCACGGTCGCGCTTATCCACCTCAATTTGCCAATATCCGCTCTGAGATGAAGGGAGGAGAAGTATTTCGCACTCCGTAGTCCATCGAGTGTATCATCGATACGCGGCAGAGGGTATAAATCCCGTTTCGTTACGCTGTTCAGTTTCCGATAGTCGACGCAGAATCGAAGGCTGTTATCTTTCTTTTTAACAAGCACTACGGGAAACGCCCATGGACTGCTGCAAGGCTGGATCACGTCATCTGAAAGCATCTCCTCCACTTGTTTGTTGATGACGTCTCTTTCCTTTTGCGATACTCGATATGGGTGTTGGTAAATCGGTCTCGTGGCTTCTTCTGTTATAATCCTGTGTTTTGCAATAGCCGTGCGTCGCACCTTAGAGGACGCTGAAAAGCAGTCCGAAAACTCTTTTATAAGGGCGAACAATCGTTTCTTTTGATATTCTGGGAGCATATGGTCGACGTTAACTGATGCGTCGACGTTGCAGGTTTCTTGTGGAGTGGTTGGCGTTGTCGCTAAACTGCATAGTTTAGTCGCCATGCAGAACTCGTGGAAATAGGCGATAGCCATACCTTGCGCGATGTGCTGACATTCATTTCCAAAATTCGTAAGGAGGACAACTGAGCGGCCATTCTTTAAGTGAACAACACCCCTCGGCACGCTAATTCCTTTGTTTGAAAAGAGCTCTACATTTCCATCCGCTATTCCTTCGTGGTCACAAAATGCCTTATTTTCAACAAGCACCATTACACTACAGCGTGGTGGCACTGTGACGTCATCATCAACAACGCGCAGGGCAGTAAGACGTCGCTTTTCCGATTCCTCCGCCGACATAGCTTGTTCGGTCGAAAACGTTACACTGGATCTGCGCAGATTAATTATGGCTCCATTGGCTTGCAGAAAATCCATTCCTAGTATAAGCTACCTTGAACAGTCCGACAGCACGATGAAGTCAGCAACGTAAGTAGAGCCTCTTATTTCGAGCCTTGAGGTGCATCTGCCGAGCGGTGTAATAGTGTGGCCACCTGCCGTGCGTATCTGTGCCCTACTCCATTTTGTCAACACCTTTTTCAGTTTCTTTGCCAATTTGTGACTCATTACCGAATAATCAGCGCCGGTGGCAACTAAAGCATTTAGCTCGTATCCGTCTATTTTCAACCGCAAATCTGAAGCAATCTTCGCACTGCTGTGCTTATCCTCTGTAAACATAGCATCGTCACATTGAAACCGTAATGGAGGACCTTCGCAACTGTCGTTATCAGCGACCTCACCTCCACAGGTCGCTTGCTTCAGTTTTCCTGGTGTGGGCTTGTAGAACGGTGCCCAGACCATGCGGAAGAAGCACGTGGGCTGGGTGATCGGTAACGCCTGGGCGACGGCGATCTTGGCTGATGTTGGCGTGGAGTGAGTGGGCTCTGGCGCGCGGACAAGTACTCTTCGATCTCCGTTGGTCGTTCACCGTTTCGAGGGCATGGTGCGTACAACGGAAAGCCCCTTAATCCTGCCTGTCGGTAAGGGCAGAACCTATACAGGTGACCTGCTTCCCCACAATGGAAACACAAAGGCCTGCGCTCATGGTCACGCCAGATGTCACTTTTCCGGGGCCTTTGATCCACGTAGCGAGCTACACTACGGGCTCGCGGCAGGTAGGTAGCCGTCGGTTCCAGTGGACGAGGTGCGCTGCGTACCGTTTGTGGGCAAGGAGAGGCCATCGTAACTGATGCATTGGTGTGCGCCGCGGGTTGTCTGAGTACTTCAGAGTACGTTGGGATGCGTTGGGTCGGCTGTGACACACGCTCCGGCTCACGTATCATCTGCCTCAGTTCATCTCGTACTACGTCGACGACAGACAGTGTTGCTGTAGTGTGAGGTGCTTGCAACTTGCTGAGCTCTTCCCTGATCACCGACCTGATGAGTTTTCGCAGAGCGTCCATGTCACTACGCTGGCGTCCAGAGAAGACATTGGCAGGTGCATAGTTTATGTCTCGATTGTACTGTCGAGCCCACTGTTCTAGCGTTTTCTAGATGGCTGTCGCTTCCGTATGAAACTCCGCAACTGTTCGATGTGGGTTGCGGACGAGAACAGCGAATAGCTCTTGCTTCACCCCACGGATGAGGTGGCGTAGCTTCTTGTCTTCGGTCATATGGTAATCTGCGCGCTTGAACAGGCGGATCATGTCCTCGATATACATTGCGACACTTTCGTTGGTGAGTTGGTTTCTGGATTCGAGCGCAGCCTGCGCCTTTTCTTTGCGATCCGCGCTGGCATAAGTCGCCAGAGCTTGTCACCCAAATTGATCCCAGGTCGTAAAGGAGGTTTTATGGTTCTCATACCACGTCTTTGCGAAGTCCTCCAATGCAAAGTATACGCGGCGGAGCTTCTCTTTCTCATCCGAACCGTTCAAACGTGCCACTCTCTCAAAGAGGTTCAGCCAATGATGATGATGATGATATATGGTGTTTTTTGGCGCAAGGGCCATTTGATGGCCAAAGAGCGCCAGTTCATGAGACAGGAATGTGGACAATGATTGTGATTAGCGGCTGTATAAGGGCCATAAAATTCCTTGCAGTAAAGCGGGTAAAAACATACAATTAATAAAATCATGACTATGCCGTGAAAGGTGTGTCTGGGGCGAATAGATGGCAAAAGTTAATGATAATAAAAACGATGGTGGACATGTATGGCATTAGCACAAGTGCCTCACTCGTTCATACCCTTGCATCCAAGGGCCGTGAGGCAAGTGCTTTATTGTGTAGCCACCGCAGCGAAAACCTCTCTGAGAGGTCGTGCTACGGTATGCCCGGGTATACGACATGGAAGCTATGAATTTCTTTTAAAAACGCTAACAATAATTTGTGACTAAAAAGTGGTTCCCTACCGACGAACATTGCAGGGTGTACAGGTATATGTTGTCAGTCGGGTGAAGGAAAGTGTTGTTTTCTTAGAGTGTCCAATTGTTTGCACTGAATTAAAATGTGAAGAAATGTTAGTGCTTCACCACATCTGTCATTCAATGGTGGATCACCACCGGAGAAGAGATATGAGTGTGTCGTGTATGTGTGTCCTATCCTGAGCCTCGTTAATGTTACCTCTGTGTGACGTGATTTTAATACTGGTGGCCAATGGCCAAGGTGTGGCTTGATAACGTGTAGTTTGTTTTGTTTGTGTGTATCCCACTTGCTCTGCCAGTAGTCCCTGAGTTTTCGTTTGAGAGACGGCTTAAGATCAAGGGCCGGGATTGATGAAGGTGTAATGGCGGTGCTTTCGTGGGCAGATGCAGCAAGCTGATCCGCCATCATGTTGCCTTGAATCTCACGGTGCCCTGGCACCCAGCACACAACAACATGTCGGTTGAGTGTCTATGGTCGTAGGGACTATGGTCGGGACTATGGTCGTAGCACGTTATAGCAGGACACCAAGATATCTTCTTATTCTACTTCTTCAAGAAGAGTCCCAAGCGCGTGGCGCACATCAGCAGGGGCCAGCTGGGTTCTCGTGCTATCATCATCGTCTCTGCGCAACACTAGACGGCGCACATGTATGTCCCTGTGCGCGTGGTGATGGGCGCGTTGTTTGAATGCAGGCACTATGTCGTGGCAATATGAGCTGGGACTTGTTGTTTCATAGCCTGACTTTTCCTTTACCTAAAAGAAATGATCTTCTGAAGCCGTGTTATCGCAAGTAAAAGCCAGGAGGTGAATTATATTGCGTCCGCTCATTATTTACAAAATTTGATGTCTCAAGACCACATATATATCAATAAATGTGTGAGTAAATGATTAATAAAAGTTATACTGTATATTACCTGTATGAAATCGATTATAAGTTAGACGTAGTCACTGGTCGAGAATTCCCTCACCGTTCTCTTTTGGCGGTGCAAGGTTGTCGTAGTCCTGTGGATTTTCCGGTAGGATGGACGAGATGTCGAGGTTTTCGTTTGCCCTCACGCCGTTCCTGTTCATGTCACTGAAAAAACAAATGGAAACGAATTAAAAGTCACACTTAGTGCACTCAGTTACGTTTTGCGATTGTTGATAATTTCCGGAATTTATGGTGATGCACTTCTATCACCGATGTTTGTTGTCAAATATAATTGTCGCGATAGTCAAGTAACTACCCAAAATAAGCGCATTAACTCCTTCTTTACCACGCGAAAATGATTGTTTTTTATATGTCTCGGAAAGATCGTTTTTGCCAGTTGGAAAAGCACTCCAGCACACATTGTAGCATTCCAAACTTTGCACAATGAAATGCTCTTTTAAAAAAAGTACGTTGTAGGGCAACAAAATTATTTTAGAATGAATAAAAATGTGATAAGTGTAGAATTCTTGGTCACATTCTGGTAAACAGTGCTATAAAAACACTATATATGCAAAAATACTCAAAACAAAAAAATTCACAATATACATTTTTTAGATAAATGACGGAGGAACATCACAAAAAATATAATGTTGTCAAAAACGTTTCTCGTCACATAGGCAAAAAAAATGAGAACTGAGGTGCTGCTTCGTTGCTGGTGCCATGCGATGAAGCATTGCATAGTTTTTCGTAAGACGCAAGTGTACCCGTACACTTCTTTTCCGTAAATTTTTGTTGTGTTGTGATAAGAGTCTCCTGGTGTTCTAATATAAGTAGATGGATACCCGTGATGTAAATAATTCCTCTATAAATGAGATACCGAATAAACTTCGCTATTTCATCTAGCGTCACCTCTTTCAATGAACCACCTTACAACGCATTGATTGGCGTTACAATATATGCATCCAAGTATATTTCTTTGCACTTTCATGCATATCATATTAAAAAAACAATATCGCACGCAATTCTAAAACGTTTCGCATTGCTCTGTAGTTAGGGCCAAGATGTGCTCCGGGGGCCATCTTGTTGTCAGTAGATGCTCTGCAGCCAGTGCCAGCACACTGCGCCTTAGCGAAGTGTGGACCATGCACGTAACCAGAGTAGCTATAAGATTGTGCGCAAAGGTCAGAATTTATACGCACTTGCGGTTGAGGAAACAACTTGAGGATGTAAACAAAACGAACCCATGAACGGCTGTGGATGTATTAGGCTGACGCAAAACATTGTCGCCATAAAACTTGAAGCTGAGTTGCTGTCATCCTCGAACAACAAGCTCATTGCCACTCAATTCAGGTGGGGTTGCAAGACAATTTCAAGCAGCGCATGTGTTTTTCAGTGCTGATGTGCGCCCAGCGCTCGTGAAGACGACACCATAGGAGTGACTAGTGATACTAGATGCGACCCTGAGTCTGATATACAGATGCGAGCAAAAGCAAAAGCAAAACAGGTTCTTAGCGGCAGTGGTGTGTACTAGGATGGACATGCTGGCGCTTTGCTCGCTGGGCAGGCCAAGGCTACAGTAGATCATGCTGCACATACGCGAGAGTTCCGCCGAGTTCCCACGATGCGAGTGCCCTCACACACCAGAGCGCACTCTTCATCGCCACTCACTCGCCGCTACCCCGCCCACACAAAATTCTCAGGTTGCTAGGAGCTAGGATAAGATCGCGAGCCCACAACTGTTGCTAAGGGAGAGGGAGTGAGAGCGGAGAGATAGCACCAGCCAGCTCGAGGACGCCGCCGAACGCTTTACATAGCCTGACTATTGGTATATCCGCAGCAGCCTCCGAAATATTGGAGCAAGCACTCAGACTGCGCTGAGCCAGATCTGCGGGTGGAAGACGTGAATGCCCTGCGTGAGGTCACTCCGGAAATTGTTTACGCATAGGTCACTAAACAGGTACCGGAAACTTCCTCGACGTAGCCGACAATCTTCGGCCGTGCAGAGGGTGGGCGAGGAAGCAATTTCTTATACATCATAATATAAAGGACATATGGCTCGTGGTCCTCGCTGCTGCTACTGCTACGAGAACTAGTGCCCTCGCTGTCGCTCAAAATGAGATGCAAACAAGCAGCAGCGCAAGTATATTGCCACGTTCCATTTCCCAAGTTTTTGTTATCGTCCCAAAACACCACACGATTCTCAGCGCAAACCGCGCCTGCAGCTTTCGAGAAGGTTCCGGACTGTATAAGATCATTTCGATAAGATCACGCCCACTGTGCGAACGGTACAGATTGTTCTGAAACCTACGCCACCGCCAGCGATAACGCTAGAACATTCGATGGCAAGAGTATAAATGCCAACGTGCTTCGCCGCTTGTCAGTTGTTGTTGATCGAAGGCCGACGCTCCGTTCGCCGCTATCAGTCCGAGACTGCTATTTGTGCAAGACTGCTGCTGTAATTAGACTTTCCGTTTACCGGGCACAGGTTCGCCCAAATAAACAGCTAAATCCCAACACGAAGTCTCCTCTGTCTTCGGCCACGTCACGACCCCGTGACATCTGGTGGAGGTGCTGGGTACACGGCTTGACGGGGGCGTCCGATACATGAACAAAGCAGCACCTCCACCAGATGTCACGGGGTCGTGACGTGGCCGAAGACAGGAGACTTCATGTTGGGATTTAGCTGGATTTTGCCGTCGATAAGAACGTCGAGGTCGCTAGTTCGCCGTCTCGCATTACAGTTAGGGCGTGGCGTCGGGTCGCGGCTGCGTCGGCTTGTTCCGCTGCTTCCATGTTTCGTCGTCAGGCCACCTTCGGTAAGTGAGCTTTCGCCGTCAGGGCTTTGCCTGATTGGCGTTGTGTTCGGAAAGCTCCGTCGCGGCGTCGTCGTCGTCGGAGGACCTTCGGTAGTTCGTCGCACAGCAGTCGCACCTCCACCGGTTGCTGCCCTTAGTTTCCCGGATACGGGCTAGGAGACCGGCCCCGCGTTGGGCCGGAGTACTGCCGGGGGTGCGAGGACATGCGGCGGCTGGGTGACGGTGAACGGGAAGGACTTCGTGGTCTCCATTGAGTTTCTGTCAGGTAGTCGGCGATGTCACGTGGTCGTTCTCCTGGCTGCGGACGTGGTGCATCGACGGCGAAGCCACGCAGTCCCATCTGTCGGTACTGGCAACGGCGGTAAGTGTGCCCGGCCTCACCGCAGTGGTAGCACAGTGGGCGGTGGTCAGGGGTGCGCCAAACGTCGGTTTTCCTCGGCGCACTGCGCTGGCCCGCTGGCGAACGGTAGGTCGTCGGTGGGGGTGGTGGCGGCGGTGGTGTCTGGCGACGGAAGTGCGAGGGGCGGCGTTTCGGCGTGGACGGGGAGGAGCGTTGTGGCGCAGTGCAGCGGCGTAGCTCATATTTTCTGGCTCGGGCAGCGGTGTTTGAGGAATTCGGAGCGATTGACGAACTTCTTCTCGCACAATGTCGGCGATCGAATCCACTTGAGGTTGCGCCGAAGGCAACAGTTTGCGCAGCTCTTCCCGCACGATCGCTCGGATCGTTTCACGCAGGTTGTCGGAGTCACTGGCTTGAGCAGCAGCGCATTCTGGAGTCAGGCGACGATTATATTGTCTGGTGCGCATGTCCAGGGTTTTTTCAATGGTGGTCGCCTCGTATACAAATTCTTGGACGGTGTTAGGTAGATTCCTCATTAGTCCCGCGAAGATCTTTTGTTTGACCCCTCGCATGAGGAGACGAACTTTCTTCTCCTCGGGCATGTCTGGGTCAGCGTGACGAAATAGGCGGGTCATCTCCTCTGTAAAAATTCCAACCTTTTCATTTGGTAGCTGAACCCGGGTCTCTAATAAAGCAGCGGCCTTCTCTTTGCGAGCGACGCTCGCGAACGTTTGCAGGAATGCGCCACAGAAAACATCCCACGTTCGGAGTGTGGACTCCCGATTTTCGAGCCAGGTCCTTGCGGTGTCTTCCAAATAGAACACACGACGCAGCTTTTCGTCATGGTCCCAGTGGTTGAGGGCGGCGACACGGTCGTAGGTTTCTAGCCAGGACTCCGGGTCTTCGAATGATGACCCATGGAAAATCGGTGGTTCCCTGGGTTGATGAATTACCATCGTGGGCTGGGACGCTGCGGTTGTCATTGTCGCTGCAGTCGCGGTCATGGCCTTGGTCTTTCGCGCCCTTTCTTGTAGAAGCCCATACTCCGGTGGTAGCCCTTGCTGTCGGCGGCTTGTTCGCTGTTTCTGGTTGGCGTCGGTGTCTTCTCCGCGACGTGGGCTGGGTTCACGACGATGCCTTTTTTCAGAGGGGGGCAATGCCACGTTCCATTTCCCAAGTTTTCGTTATCGTCCCGAAACACCACACGATTCTCAGCGCAAACCGCGCCTGCAGTTTTCGAGAAGGTTCCGGACTGTATTAGATCATTTCGATAAGATCACGCCCACTGTGCGAACGGTACAGATTGTTCTGGAACCTACGCCACCGCCAGTGATAACGCTAGAACATTCGATGGCAAGAGTTTAAATGCCAACGCGCTTCGCCGCTTGTCAGTTGTTGTTGATCGAAGGCCGACGCTCCGTTCGCCGCTATCAGTCCGAGACTGCTATCTGTGCAAGACTGCTGCTGTAATTGGACTTTCCGTTTACCGGGCACAGGTTCGCCCAAATAAACAGCTAAATCCCAACACGAAATCTCCTGTCTTCGGCCACGTCACGACCCCGTGACAATATTCTAGGCAACATAGCAGCATGCCTAGAAAAGTCAAACGACACCATTTCAGCAATTTGAAAAGGTAACAGGGGGAATAGACACTGCTTAAAAAAACCGTTGTAGACAACCAGGCTGCTTACTGTACCGGAATGACGGGAATGCATTCTTGGAGTTCCGGTGAAACCCGTCTCTGAAAGACGAAGCACGTGGAATGCTCCGTCGTGGAGTGGGTTGCCCCGAATCTTACAGTAGTAAACGCGAACTTGCTGCCAACCTGCCTGCGGAATTCAGATTCTCGGCTGCGGAGCAAAATAGCTTGCTCCCGCTCGACAAGTGGAAACTGCCTTAAGAAATTATTTGGTCTTTAAAAGTTTTCGTGTCCATGAGGCGAAAGGGGAACATGAGCAAATTTAGCCACAAAAATATCTATTGCTCTGTCACTGCGTTCCAGATTTCACATCAAAATATAAGAAATTGTTTGTTACAGCATTTCAAAACAAACAATCTTCTTTCGCCTTTGAAAGTACGCATCACCTATTATTGTAAATAACAGTTCAGTATTAGCTTCGCTGCGGTTATGCAGTTGATTTAAAGAAGTTTTGGCAAGGCGTGCTTAGGAAAAAACGCGAACTCGACGTAATAATATGCACTTGCTTGAGACGATATATCTTTGAAAAGTGGTGAGTAGAGACCGCTACGCTTAAACCGTCAAATACAACTCGTAAAGCTCCAAAACTGCACAAAATGTCAGACCTAGTGGTATTCAGCCTCTTTGAACAACAAAGGCGCTGCTTCAGTGTTTGCAGCGCACCCCACTACCCACACTGCGCGAATGGCGAAACTGAAACAGTAGAAAAGTATCAGTAGATAGCTAACAAACGGAATCTAATCCGAAGCTTGTAGTTCCCATAAATAACAAGTGGATATACGACCTGAGCGCCAGATTTGGCTCAAGGTACTATTGTATGAAACTCTATGGTTGCCACCTTTTTAGTGGATACATGCCTGCGAAGAAGAAATAGTAGCTTGGCCATTTGACTTGCGCTGTTTTCGACTCGGTACGCATACTCCCATATCTGTTTCCGTATTGCCCTCCATCGTGCGTATTGCATAGTGATGAAATGTGGTAGTCGAGCATGTAACATTTTGCTACTTCATGCCAATTTTAAACAGCCACTGTGAAACTACATATACCTACAACTTCATTTTAGTTATGATTTATCGTAAGTGAAAGATACTACGTTATGTTTATTTTTATTTTTCAGCCACAACTAGGAAAAACGTGTTCGTAGTCTGTCGGCCTCTTTTCTTCGTGATAATTACTCTCTGTTATTCATTTTAGCCCAGCGTACCTAAAGTGTCACGCAGGAACCCGAAGTGCACTCCATGTACGTGCACTCAGCTTGACGTCGTTGTGAAATTCTTACTGACAGCATTGTGGTAATTCAAAATTGTATCATGACTCAATGACACCGAGTCCTTCAGCATCAAGGTGTGATACACTAAATATTACCATAGTAGAAAAAAATGGAATGATATACAGCACATATCCTAAAAGGCATGATGGCAAAAAGCTGAGAAACAAAATTCCCGAGAGCTTCGTTTTCATAGTAATTCAGAGTTGATACTGACGTTATCAATGTAATGGCCGCCAACCAAAGTTTCTACAGGGATGTATGCGCACGTTGTCACCCAGTAATGACATGCATATCCATAACGCAACTTCACTAATTTGTGACTTGCGTATGCGAAAGCCCGTAAACGTGCCACCACACACTGCCAGGTTTACGATGGAACAGCGAAAGCAGATCCTTGATCATCTAAATTTCAACAGCTCATCAAGATCATATATTAGCAAGAGATCGTTGTCACTTGAGGTTCTCGTGGTGATTTGATAACATAATATCAATTACCCTGGTGTCCGCAGATTTAGAGGGTTGGAGATAGGCTTGTCATAGGTATCGCGTTTGTTATAACTTGTTTATATCATCTATGTAACCTGATGCCGCTCTTGTTAAAGTGGCTTTGGTATGGTGAGGCGATTTCATTAACACAATTCGAGGCAACTTGAGGGCTGCAGGTCGTTTACTTTATGAAATCTGCGTCGTTGCAGGGGCTGTAAAGATAGCCGGGTGCATTTGAAAGTGCTGCTCTCAAGCAAAAGAACCAAAAGCTTGCCATAGCGCCCATGCCGCATACTTCAAATATGCATATATTTTTTCCCTTGTGCTGGTTTTATTTAGTGCCGTGTAAAATTGCCGTAAACAACACAGGCCTAATCGCCATGCAGTTCATTACGATTGTTAATTCTGTCTTTTCTTGCCCAAGCGAAAAAATTCTTCTTGCCACTTTATTAAAAATGTTGTCTACAAATAAATCAGTACATTGCGTAGAAATGACTATGTTGCCGCATTACTAAGTTTTTTCAATTTTATCCGAAATTAGCCTTAACATTTTTTTACCTAACAAACATTCACCACCACTTCCCAACATTTGCGCACGTTTAGGCAATATAGGACAATGTCTGTCAGCTGTAATATATATATGAGCAGGCGTCGGAACACTCCGAGAGCGAATATCATGTTTAGATTCAGTCAAAATTTCTATTGCCACCTTATCACAATTTAGAAGACGCCACGCGAAGACCACTAAATAGGCTGTCGAAAAACGTCATGTTCCTTTAATAAGCATGCTGTACCTTTAAACAATGCAACATGCGGCAAAGCATAACACACACAAAAAAAGCCGGGCGTCGAAGCCGTGAGTTATACATCTCGCACCTCTAAAATGTAGTCGTCGTTCGATTGCCAATAGAATGCTCTGGTGAATCCCGTGGCATTGTGTGCAATTATATTCTACTTATAGACAAATCCTTGCAAAATAGCAACACTTCATTCATGGCGGCATAGGCTTACCTTTCTGATTACAAAAGAAAAGTCAGCACTTTCATACCCTATTTTTTTGCTCCAAATAGATTTAAACATGTTTCTCAGAACTTCGGTTGGTTGACGAATATCGCATGCTCAAACACCTCCACGAATATGCTGACAAGCGTGGATGTGGCTGCATACTCCAAGTTCTGCCTAGATGGAAAATTGTCACTTTAGCAACAAGCAACCAGTCTAACAAAGCTGGCAGCTAAGACACGATCATTTGGTAGACAGAAGCAAGAGGTGCAATAATGATAATAATAATAATAATAATAATATTAATAATAATAATAATAATATAATAATATTAATAATAAAACAACTATCAAAAGCACTGCCTTCAACGCACGCTGATTATCTCGCTTCTATTCGGTGTACGTGCGCATTGTGTCGGTTTTTCGAAACGTGTTGTTATTGCTGCTCCGCGTTCCCAAAACCTTTCACCCCCGGAAGTAACAGCCACGCTTCTCTGTGCTAGCTGCCTGCAGCAGCGGATAAGAGGCAAAAAAAAAGAAATACGGTCGCTTTAAGCTAGAACGATGTCAATGAATGCGCGTGTTATAACTGCGGAGCCTGAAGGGTATAAGTCGTTTGTTTTCATCCGCGATTTCTCACTTTCCGCTCAGCCCCTATGGTCTTCATATCATTATCTTTTCAAGCGGGACGTAGATGAAGTTCAGCCGAGAACAAACGGAAAGCCTCCAAGGCACGAACCTTTTGGTTAGGGCACATTTCGAATGATTCCCACATAGTAATTTTTCTACGTTCAGTACATTTCTTTCACCCTAACCAACACGGTTTTCAAAAAGGACTTTCATGTGACACTCAACTCGCCCTGTTCGTTAACGACCTGAGTTCTAGCCTGGATAATAACATACCTGTATATGCCATTTTCATTGATTTCGAAAAAGCCTTTGACAAAGTTTCTCATAACAGATTATTTTTGAAGCTTTCACGTCTTAACCTTAATTGTCTTGTTTTTAATTGGATATGTGACTTCTTGACTAACCGTAAGCAGTTCGTTTGTGCTAATAACCATCGCTCCTCCCTATCCGCTGTAACCTCCGGCGTACCTCAAGGCATGGTCCTTGGTCCTCTACTATTCCTAATCTATATTAACGACCTCCCCAACAACTTAGCGTCTAACATTCGTCTGTTCGCAGACGACTGTGTCATTTATCGTCCTATTCACAATCCTAACGACCATGTCATCCTACAGTCTGATCTTTGTTTGATTCAATCATGGTGCGAAAAATGGCTGATGTCCCTTAACATAAAGAAAACTTGTGTCATTTCCTTCCATCGCCGTCAATACTATTCCTCCAATAAATACTTCCTATTTGATTCTGAAATAACAGCAGCTCATTCATGTAAATACCTCGGTATCACTCTAACTTCAGATCTCACCTGGTCATCCCACATTATGAACATCACTAATGACGCCAACCGCGTGCTTGGCTATCTCCGAAGAAACTTACGTCTAGCCCCACCTTCTATAAAACTTTTAACCTATCTAACACTAGTTCGCCCGAAGCTAGAATACGCATGTGCCATCTGGGATCCTCATCAAACAACTCTTATTAAAACGCTTGAAACTATCTAAAATCGTGCAGCCAGATTCATTTATTCTGACTATTCCTATCTTAACAGCGTCACCAAACTAAAATCTCAAGCTAACAGGGTTAACTTAGCTTCACGCCGCAAAATTTCAAGACTGTGTTTATTTCACACATTTTATCATGCATTGCACCTAAACCATGTTATCGTTCCAGCCCATCGTCTTTCATGCCGTATCAGCCATTCGAAAGCGGTTTATCCACCCCGTGCGCATACCACTCCCCATCACTCTTCATTTTTTGTGCAAACATCAACAGAATGGAACGATCTTCCTGCTGACATCGTGCACCACTCCAGCATCGCCCATTTCAAAGAAGCCGTCGAACAAATCATCTGTTTGTGAATGTCTACCTCCTCATGTAACACTCCTTGACTGGGCCCCTTGAGGTATTATAAATAAATAAATAAATAAATAAATAAAGTAGTAAAGGCGACGTCCAAAATGATGTGAATAAAAGCGACAAGCGCCCAAAAAAGTTTACGTGCCCGTGGAGAACATTGTTTTTTTTCTCTGCGTTACGGTTACTTCATACCGCAGTCGGAGTTTGCGAACGGACTGCGAGACGTAAATGATTGGTGGTCCGAGCCACAACGGTACATCGTGTTTGTCTAAAACCATGCACGCCTCGAGACTAAAACTGTATAAAGAAGTTTTCTTTTTTGTTTTTGAACTCGGAAATGGGCGTGCGCTTAAATGCAACAGGGAACGTTTAAATACGCTACCGCTAATCATTGCAAAAGCCGAAAAATTGTGGCTTCATATTGCAGGTTTGTTACGTCGTCTTCTCTAGTTTGTGTTCGAGGTCCAAGGAAAAGGTTGTACAGTCTCTAAAAGTATTCGTTACATTATTACGCTCTAAATGGGAACAGGTACGGAGCTTTTCAGCCTTCGTGAGAGCCCTGTTTTTGTTTTTTAGGGGGCTATTTCCGCCGCAGTACCCGCAGCTACTCTTGGATTGATAAAGAATCGGCGTTTAAGCGAATCGTCCCAAATTCTGGGTAGCCAGTATGCTGGTATTTCGCGATAACTGCAGGACTGCAATGGCCCGCGATAAAACTATCATGCGTAAAAATATTCTGCAGTTCCGCCTCTATAAGCCCTGAATTTTGAAGGGGCTATCATGCAGCAGCAGACCCGAGGTGTAAGACTTTTTGGGGCGAAGCTCGTCTTAGTTTAGCCTTGTTCTACGACAGGTGTAACTGGCAGTATCAGACATGCAGACGAACGGACAGACAGACAGACAGACATACAGCCAGACAGACAGACAGACAGAGAGACAGACAGACAGACAGACAGACAGACAGACAGGCAGGCAGGCAGGCAGGCAGGCAGGCAAACAGATGTGTGGATGGGTGGGTGAATGAACGGAAGGACAGACAGACAGACAGACAGACAGACAGACAGACAGACAGACAGACAGACAGACAGACAGACAGACAGACAGACAGACAGACAGACAGACAGACAGACAGACAGACAGACAGACAGGCAGGCAGGCAGGCAGACAGAGTCTCAGCACCAAAACACTGCAATACAATAATGAATGACCATATGTGCGAATTATCCTATATTCCTCGTTACGCACGATAATGAGACACGAATGCTATGGCTAATAAAGACTCCAAATGAGCGCTCACACCCTAGCGTCCGTGCATAACATAAAAACGGCGCTAATGTCAGCCTACAAGATATTAAATGCGAAGCTTTTCTTAGCCAACTTCGGTGGGTTTGAGCGTATCTATCTATCTATCTATCTATCTATCTATCTATCTATCTATCTATCTATCTATCTAGCCGCCTACGACATTTAGCTCTCCTGGCCGTTTCGATAATTGTATCGCTACCAAACTTGGTATGGCATGACATGACCGTATGCAAAACATACTTGACTAGTTATAACATGAAAACATGACATGGATGTCATTATTGTCATGATTTACATTTATTGGTCCTGCAGCTCTTGCGGTGGTTTCGTTCACATGGCGTGTTGCAAATCTCGTAGGTAGGGCATGATTGCATCACGAACTTAAGCGTCAGACTCTAACATGAAAATAATGACATGCGTGTCATGTAACAACATGATTACATGCAACGCTTATGATGCGCTCACGGCCGTTTCGCTAGCGTCATATATACCGAATTCGGTGTTACACTACGTAAATGGACGGGGAACGTATGTGACTGGTGCAAACATGATAATCATGAGATGCGTGTCATGCAACAACATGACTATTTCCCACGCTCATGATGCGCTGACGGCCATTTCGCTAGCTTCACTGATACCAAATTTGGTATCAAGGGACGTGAATGGATGACGAAGGTATGATACTGGTGCAAAAATGATAAACATGAGATGCGTGTCATGTACCGAATGACTACATGCTACGCTCATGATGTGCTCGTGGCCGTTTCGCAGGCTTCACATGCACGAAACGCGGTATTATGTGACGCGAACACATATTACCCAATACATAGGTAAATGTCACATCCAAACATGATAATTGTTACAGGCGTGATATATAACAATATGACCACATGTAACACTGATGATGCGCTCACGGTCGTTTCGCTAGCTTCATAAGTGACACATTTGGTATTACGTGACGCCAATGAAGGACAAAGGTATGTGACTGGTGGAAACATGATAATCATGAGATGCGTGTGATGTGAGAACATGACTATATACTACAGTCAAGGCGCCTATACATTTAGACGTGTCGCGGTTCGCGTGGTCACCGGCGTTCATTTCTTCACGTCACGTCGGCGTTGCCACGCCAGGCGCCGGTCTTGCCATATACTCGCAGGCACGCGCCGCGCTGCGTTTCTTTGACGCATGCGCGTTTCAGCACATCGAGGGTCCCTCCATCACGAAAAAAAAGGAGATGCAGTGTTGTGTGGGTAACGCATCGGCGCGAAACGCAGCATGTTCCATATCGGGCCGGTTGCCGTCGGGTCATTCTGACGAACGCCAGTCGCACCTGGCGTCAGTCTATAGAGTGCTCGCGTTTTGCTTATGTAGCGTCGCTGTGCCCAGCGTACGCGTCAACACTACATTGTAGTATATTGGGCCCTTCATGATGCGCTTGGGGCTGTTGTGCTAGCTCCACAAATACTAAATTTGTAAAACGCGACGTGAATAGATGACGAAGGTAAACGACACATCCAAACAAGATAATCAACACATGGAAGTCATGTACGGCATTATTTACCCTCACCTCGTTACGTTGTGTTGATTTTAAAGTGACATATCAAGATTTCTCATTTGTGCTTCGCATATCATCGATTGCCACTGTACGTGCGAAGTGCCGTTTTTTTCACTACATTGCACGCACTTGGAAGCGACAGCATAGTTCCTTTACTTTCACCATGCCACAGACATGAGCCCGAAAAAAAGAAAGAAAATGATGTCCAAAGACATTGTAGTGTACCGCAAGGCGTGGCATCACGGTGGAAAGATGGAAACGCATCGGTCTATCAATTCGTGAAGGATGCATGCAACGAACGTTAGAGAACGAACGGAATTAAAACTTACGCATTGCAAATAAGGTGACAGGCACTACAGTAGTTTGTTTTAATTCTTTTGCTCGTGATGACTTGGTTCTCCTATGTGAGCAGAGCATTATTTGACGTGTGTGCATTCTCATCAATATTCGGGCTTCTCGAGGCGCGGAGTAGTGTCGGCTTTGGAATTTTTTTTACGTCTCGTGTGTGGCTGTGTCAATCGCATGTTTGGTTTCTGTGCAAGTCGTAGTGCTACCCAGTCTCAAATGAAGCTGCTGTAATCTCCCTTCCCCCCGAATATGTTTGGTTTCGCATTAGTGTATATACACGCGCGAAGATCACGTGTGTGTGGCATTCATGCATGTACCGTATGTTGATGAGTATAGTGTGCGTGCATACGCCTCTTGTGAATATGAAGTACTCCCAACACGAACAAGGGAGTGCTCGGAAGCACGCGACCTAATTATTCAGAAACCTAATAACATAGATTGGCGAACAAAAAGGAAGAAGCACTCCTACTAGAAATAAAACTACGATTTGTGTTATCTCAAAATACAATGCCCCAGGCATAGCTCCATTCTGTAAACAATTGAAAGGCGTGCTATTGAGCTTTTGGTGGGGCAACAGAACTTGATAGGATACACGCAATCTGCAGCACTACTCGCCGCGTAGTTACCACGGAAACTGTTAAGGCCTTGCCTGTAACAGTGTAGAAACGCCGCCCAAAGTGCTAGAACTTTTCAGAGTCGCCCGCTACGCATGAGCTGTTCTCTTTATCAACCTCGAGCTATCTAGACAGGATATTCAAGTGGTACTATGTCCGATCTGATTCGCCGAAGAGGCTCGATATTTGCACGAACAGTGCCACTCTTTCCGCTGTTCCAGCAGTGAAATTGTTTTTGCCAATTAGAATGAAGCGGTCCATGGCCAGCGCCTTTTCGTCTTTGACGAAGCAATGCGATCGGACGCCATTATCGAGGAACTTCAGCCCAGCGCCGAGTAAAAGTGCCCCGTTGATCTTGTTAAGCATAACCATTTTGTTTTCTAGACTTGTGTTTCCAGCACACGCGACGTTTTGTGGAGTTGTGAATTAATCTTGCTTCAGCACTCCGCCATGTGACATGGTATATATACGCTTTGAAAACATTACTCAAATATTCCCGGTGGTAGATTTAGAATGACTGTCTTCGATTATTAGAGGTACGCTTTCTGGTCAATCACTAAACTTGTCCACAATGAACAATTTTACGCAGGAACATATAGATTAATGTGAACATACACAGAAAGGGCAGTGGAACGGAGCGGCCGCCACCATAGTCTCTTCCAACCACTTTTTGCTTTTCGTACAGTTGTTCGCAGCCATCAGCACGAGCTCGCCAGACTGCGTGGAACCACATGCGCCTCGCACGCCATACGGCACGTGCCCTCCCCAGCCCGAACCGAGCCGTTGTTGCCCGGTGCCACTTTAACCTCCTGTTCCGGTAACCCCTTACGCTGTCACCAAGTCAACCGCATCGACATCGTCAAGCCACCCAGAAAAATACAAATACAGCCAGCCTTGCACCGTGCGCCTCAGTGGGCGGTGGAACGGAGCGGCCGCCACCATGGTCTCATCCAACCACTTTTTGCTTTTCGTACAGGTTGGTCCTTCCCAAGATTATAGCGCTAAGCGATCTAGCAACTATTGTCTGCTGCTCCTTCCATGCCCACATGCGTTGATTGATATAGTCACATAGTGTTTTGTCGTTATAAAGGAACTCCTTCTTTGCGGGTATATTGAACAGAATCTTGATCCGAATAGTGAAGTATTAGCCGCCATCAGCAAACTAACCGCACGACAACTTGCAGAAGACTATTAACGAAGTTAAAGAAAACCAGTTGCTACTTGATTATAAAGTAACAGATTTAACCACCCGACTAACTGTACTTGAACAGAAGGTTATTTTCCTCGAGAGCGTTCCAGACAATGCACAGATGCAAGGTCTTGTAACGGCTGCCGTGCGACACGAAAGTGTCGCTCTCAGTTCACGGCTTGATGGCTTCGAGGATCGCTCTCGTAGGGAGAACCTAATTTTTTATGGGATATTGGATTCTGCTTCAGAAACCTGGGCTGAGTCGGAGCTAAAAATTCGTGAAATCCTCTCTGCGTCCCTTAAACTGGAACTTTCTAATGAAGCAATCGCCCGTGCACACAGGCTTGGAACATATGTACAGAACAAATGTCGACCTCTTATTGTTCGCTTCAGTTCGTTCAAAACAAGAGAAAGTGTCTTTACTAAGAAATCGATGCTTCGCAGCACCCCCGTGTCAATTAGCGAAGATTTCTGCAAGGCCACGCGCCACATCCAGAAAAAGCTTTTCAGTTACGCGAAAAGCACTGGGCAGCCATATTCCTTGAAGTATAACAAGATACTAATCAACAAGACAACAAGAAAGCCTACGTTTATTGTCCGGTCACCGATCGTGTAGCTGAAGCAGGACCTATTTATGATAACCCCGTACACGTTGCTCCCGAAGTCAGCAATGCAGAATGCGCAGGGGCCAGTGCTCCTCCTTCACATCGATAGCTAGATAAGCATTTCCAAGCTCACGAATTTTCTTTTATGCTATGTAATTCTCGAAGTGTTACTAACAAGCGTGAGGCCCTATCTGCGCTAATAGATACATGTCTAGCTGATGTCGTCGTAGTAACTGAAACTTGGCTGTCCGCGGAAATTGAAAATAATGAAATATTTAACTGTTCAAAAAAGTTTAAATTCTACCGCTGTGACCGGGGTACGAGGTGCGGGGGCGGCGTATTGATTGCCATTAGCGACAACAGTAGCTCGTTCAGCGTGCCTGTTGTTTCACCGCTTGAAATTGTTGTCGCGTGCGTTCGCATTAACCACAAAGATATCGTTGTTTGTGGCTGCTACCGGCCTCCTAACCTTACTGCCGGTTTCGCAAATGAATTACACGATGTACTAAATAATTTGCGAGTAAGGTTTCCGGCTGCGCCTATGTTTCTCCTAGGTGACTTTAACTTCCCTAATGTTTCGTGGTTCCCCCTTTCCCAATAATTTAGCCCCGCCGCGGTGGTCTAGTGGCTAAGGTACTCGGCTGCTGACCCGCAGGTCGCGGGTTCAAATCCCGGCTGTGGCGGCTGTATTTCCGATGGAGGCGGAAATGTTGTAGGCCCGTGTGCTCAGATTTGGGTGCACGTTAAAGAACCTCAGGTGGTCAAAATTTCCGGAGCCCTCCACTACGGCGTCTCTCATAATCATATGGTGGTTTTGAGACGTTAAACCCCACATATCAATCAATTTCCCAATAATTTCATGAACTTCTGCTGACAGTGCTGCCTTTCTTGATGTGTGTTCAGACTTTAACCTTACCCAGCTGGTTAACGCTCCAACACGCATTACCTTGTCCACCTCCTCAGTTCTAGACTTGGTGCTGACCACGCATCCCGACCTAATTAAATCCCTATCAGTTATTCCGGGCATAAGCGACCATCTAGCTGTTCATTTTAACATGACTAAAACAACCAAAACAAATGATGGCTCAAAAGTTTTTAGGGACTACAAAAGAGCCGACTATGTTTCAATTAACAATGAGCTTCAGCTTTTCCTAAACGATTACCTTTCGCAATTTCTGGAAAGGTCCGTGCAACAAAACTGGAATTTGTTTAGGCAGAAGGTAGCAGAACTTACCAATCGTTTTATTCCACTCCGCAGAATTAGGCAAAACGCAGTCCCCTTGGTTCACGCTTACACTAAAACGACTACTGAATAAGAAGAAAGGAATTTTTCGAAGGGCAAAGCTAACTAACAACAAGGAAAGGGGGTTCGCTTATCATCACGCAGCTGACGAGTACACTCGCGCAATATTCGTTGCAAAAGAAAATTATTATGAACAAACGCTTCCCTCCCTGCTTGCAACTAACCCAAAAATATTGGCTGATGATAAGGGGAAATGAAAAAAGGCGATAGAATTAATCCATTATGAAAACAGCCGTGTACGAAAAGAAGAGTGTTGTGTCATTTTAAGCTCTGTGTTTACATCATGCTTTGTTAAACCTACAGCACTTTCCTTTCCCGATACCCCCACCCACAACTTTGTTCCCATGGAACCCCTTTTATTTCACTGTGTCGGCATACAAAAATTCATAGAAAACATGAAATTAGCCAGTGCTCCAGGTGAAGACGGTATCTGTGCAACGTTTTTGCATAATACCTCTGTTTACTCATCTGTCATTTTATGTAAGCTTTTCACACAGTCTTTGGAATGTCATTGCCTCCCGGGCGACTGGAAAGCGGGAAAGGTGGTTCCTCTTCACAAATCAGGTGACGTTTATAACCCCCGCAATTACAGGCCCAAGCCCCGCCGCGGTGGTCTAGTGGCTAAGGTACTCGGCTACTGACACGCAGGTCGCGGGTTCGAATCCCGGCTGCGGCGGCTGCATTTCTGATGGAGGCGGAAATGTTGTAGGCCCGTGTGCTCAGATTTGGGTGCACGTTAAAGAACCCCAGGTGGTCGAAATTTCCGGAGCCCTCCACTACGGCGTCTCTCATAATCATATGGTGGTTTTGGGACGTTAAACCCCACATATCAATCAATTACAGGCCCATATCGTTTACAAGTATACCGTGTGAGCTCATAGAACACGTCATCTACTCCCACATAATCACTTTTTTAGAAAACAACTCGTTCCTTAGTGATAACCAGCATGGATTCCGGAAACAGTACTCGTGTGAGGCCCAACTTGTCTGCTTTACTAATGACCTTTTTCTTGCCATTGACGCTTCTTCCCATGTTGACTGTATTTTTCTCGACTTTGCTAAAGCTTTTGACACTGTATGCCATAAACTGCTACTGCTAAAACTAAGCAACCTTAATCTTGATGCTAACATATTAAAATGGATTGAATGCTTTCTAATAGACCGCTACCAATTTGTAACTGCGAATGAATCCAACTCCCCCCTCTCACTCGTAACCTCTGGCGTCCCCCAAGGATCCGTTCTTGGCCCACTACTCTTCCTGATTTACATTAACGATTTGCCACATAACATCTCTTTTTCTATTAAACTTTTCACCGATGATTGTTTTATTTACCGCGAAATTAAAACCCCTTCTGACCACCTTGCCCTTCAGTGTGACTTAGACAATGTTTCATCTTGGTGCGATACTTGGCTACTGAACCTTAATGTTACTAAATGCAACGTAATGAGAGTTTCACGTCGAACATGTAATATTTCTACTAACTACATACTTAATAATTCTCCCCTTACTGAAGTTAGCTCTTACAAGTACCTTGGCGTTACAATTTCTGACAACCTTTCCTGGCAGTCTCACATTGACCTTATTAAAAACAATGCTAACCGCACACTTGTTTATTTATGCCATAACTTCTCCCTTGCCCCGATGCAACTGAAACTTCTGTTCTATAAAACATTAGCACGACCAAAGCTAGAATATTCACCATCTGTATGGGATCCCCACGCAAACATCCATATCAGTAGCATCGAAGCAATTCAAAATCGCACCGCTCGTTTCATTTTGTCGAACTATTCCCGTACAGCAAGCGTAACCCATATGAAGTCAACTTTAAATCTACCTAGCCTATCATTTCGCCGCAAAATCTCGCGCTTGTGCCTCTTCCACAAGTTGCACCATACCACGCACTCACTGAGTAACGCGCTTTTTTGCCGCCATCCTACATTTGATCCCGCAGCGATCACCACTTCAAAGTTAGAATTACAAGCAGCCGTACAAACCTTCATTTTAATTCATTCGTGCCCCAAACAAGCACGGACTGGAATCGCCTTCCCGCTTCCATCGCATCCATCACTGACCCGGCCAACTTCAAGAGTACCATAAACGCATACCCTTTTTAAACATGCTCCATTTGTTTGTGCAGATTGTTACTTGTTTTTCCACCACTCCTCTCTGTAACGCCTTGTGCATTGAGAAAAAATAAATGAAATGAAATGAAAGTGAAGTAACTAGAAGAATGGGAATGGGGTGTAGCACATTTGGCAAGCACTCTCAAATCTTGACGGGTAAATTGCCACCATCTTTCAAGAGGAAGGTATATAACAGCTGCATCTTGCCGGTACTTAGCTACGCAGCAGAAACCTGGAGACTTACAAAGAGGGTTCAGCCTAAGTTGAGAACGACGCAGCAAGCAACGGGAAGAAAAATGGTAGGTGTAACCGTTAGAGACAAGACGAGAGCAGAGTGGATAGGGAGCAAACGGGAGGAAGAAAATCATAGTTGAAATCAAGAAGAGGAAATTGACATGGGCCGGGCAAGTAGCACGTAGAAAGGATAACCGCTGGTCATTAAGGGTAACAAACTGGATTCCTAGAGAAGGCAAGCGGGTAAGAGAGAGACAAGAGGTTAGGTGGGCAGATGAAATTAAGAAGTTTGCGGGTATAAATTGGCAGCAGGCAGCACAGGACCGAGTGGGCGGGTGGAAGATGGGAGAGACCTGCGTCCTGCAGTACACGTAGTCAGGCTGACGATGATGATGATGATGACACACAAACTACGCAGAAAACGTCGAAACGAGCCGGAACTACGTACGCTGAGACGTAGACTGCTGCTGCGGTGGATATGAACAGTGCGAGTGACCCGTTCCGAGGGTGGCGAGCAGGCGGGCTCATGTCTCACGACAGGCGGCGGCATGTGGCTTGGCTGGTGCTCTGGAACTCGGCCTCATTCTGCACGAAAAATCAAAATATTGATCGTACGTTTGTTATATCTAATATTTATACACACACACACATCCGTATATATATATATATATATATATATATATATATATATATATTTATATATATATATATATATATTTATATATATATATATATATATATCTATATATATATATATATATATATATATATATATATATATCCGTGCCAGTCACAATAATAAAGACATCCAACAGACAATAATGCCAAGGAATATATAGAGGAAGTTAGTAAAACCAATCTTATGTAAATGAGAGAAAATAACTTGCCGTGAGCAGGAATCGAGCTTACGACCTTGAATAACGCATTCGATGCCCAACCACTGTGCTATCACGGCGGCTATCCGCCCAGACATTTTATTTGGTTTATATGTGAATTTGAACATGGGAATGTCAGTCAGCGCCACTTGTAGCCATGGAGGTGAGTGTGGCACGCTCTTTTATGAGCCTTTATGGCGTCAGGTAGCACGTGAACTTATTACGAGCTGGCAGCTGACCAATCGTCTCTCGTATATAGCCTAACAGTACCAAGTCCGCCAGGTTAAAACAATCTAGGCGTGTGTGTTCAGAATTGATTGCACGTTAAAGAACCCCAGGCGGTGGAAATTTCCGCAGCCCTCCTGTACTGAGTCTTTTATAGTAATATGACGGCTTTGGGACGTTAAACCGCACATAGAAATATATGTTGACGCACCTTCCACACGTTTCGTTCCACTCGGGTGACTACGGTATGACCGTGTGCTTTCTTTTCCGCTCTGGTCGTTCTGTTATAATTCCCAGCCTGTATTCCATTTGTTTTCAAATATTTGTGCAACTTCTCACACGTTTGGGCAATGACCTGCTGTGAATAACCCGCCTGCTTAGTCTAACAAGTTACTCATTAGTGCCTATTGAGCTCAATTGAGTTGAATATATAGCGCAGCAAGGTTGCGAGGAGACCAGGCGAAAAAGTTGCACTGAGCAGCTTAAGGAATCTGGCCACCTCACAAACTGAGTGGTTACAGTGGTTCGAAGCATGCCGTATATTAATTCATGAACGGAACAGCAAAAACAGTAAACAAATATGGTGAACAATTTAGTCCAATAAAGTCCCTCTACGGAGATTAGGAGAGCCACGAGGAAAGAAGAGCGAAGCTAAGCAGACGTGGTTGAGTAGGGACCGAGTGAGGAATGTGGCCAGGGTGCGGGAGTGGCGGCCTGCAAAGCTCCTGCATCGAGGTTCCAGCGGGCTCTCACCTGGACACAGAGCTTCTTCTCGTCATCTGGCGTGGGCCAGGCTTGCTCTGGTCTTCTGGTGTTGGCCAAGAAACGTCTCCGGCTTCATGTGGGAGCAATGGCTGCCAAACGCCAAAAGGTAAATGACCTCGACCAGCTCGACGATTCCTTCCGTGCCAGTCAACGACGTGAGCGCCTTCACCCATTCGCGAGTCTTTCCCTGCTGCACGAGTGCGTCTTTACCGTGACACCATCGCATCAGTTGCAAGCCCCGCATCACCGCTGTCACCACTTGTGTAAGTGCGTTCATGCCTTGGCAGCAGAGCCTCCACTGCAAACACCACGTCCCGCTATAAGAATTTTTTTCCAATGAACATTCATTTCCATGCAGTCTTCAAGTCTTTAGCCATTTGTTCTTCCTGCCAACCTCTTTCTAGTTATGCATACTGTGTTCTTTGTCTGTTATTACGCATTTTGGGGGGTTTCTGAAATAGCTTGAGTGTTAGGGATTCGGTGGACGCAAACGGTCTCGTCGGCTTATTTCTCGATGATGGTTTTGTCATCAGTAGTTTTTGCTTTACACGAACCTACACGAGAGCTTGCCCATGAAATAACCGAGAGCTTGCCCATGAAATTCGCGACAGGACGAGATCATTTTCCACTTATTTCGCCACACTATTACAGGACCATGAGTAGGGCCACCACCACCTAGACTATTGACAAGGCCCCTCCAGGGAGAGCGGGACGTCACGCTAGTTGCCCACCTGCACCCCGGCCGTCGTCACCACTCGTTCTCGTTATATCTGCTGTGGGCACTTATTGAAGCCGGTGTTTCTTTTTTTTGTTCGTTTTTTGTTCCTGCGCGGTCTGCATTTGTTTACGCCTGCCTTTACACTTTAGTGATCAAACTGTAATAGTCAGAAATGCATTTGTAGAAGTAGTTTTATTAGGACGAAAGGCTAAAACCGTCCTACCTCATTTCTTGTTCAAGGTTTTGATTTTCCTGTCAGCTGCCTTTTTTGTGCGGTGCTTTGGATGGTGTCATTTCGAAGTCTACAAAAGTTGTTCAGAGCGACATTTGTTGCAACACGCACTACATGCCGCACGATAGTCTCAGGGGTATGGCCATTTTCACAAGTCTCTAGCTCAACATCTCCTAGCAGTGATGTGGTAATAGAGCTTACAATGCCACGTTGGTTGTTCGACGCGAGGAACGCCTTTGCATTTTCTCGCTTGGTGAGCTTTTCGACAACAAGCGTTGTCACCAGCACCATGTGCACAGTACATGGCTGCGGAAACTTTAAGCTTCCTCTTGACAAGTTGTCAATCATTGTGTTACCTTCCACATCTATGTTCCTGCTCTCCAGGACGAGCACGCTGCTGCAAAATGCGCATGACAGCTTCTTCAGAGCTGAATGAGCACAATATCCAGCTATATAAGCAACGACCTTCATGTCATGCTTTGGGTTGAAAATTTCATCATTTGAGATGTCAACAGAGAAGTTAAGTTGCGATACTTCTGTGTCACTTTCGCTGCTGATGTCTGGCTGCGGAAGCATCAGCAGCTTTTGCAGACGAGTTTTCTTTTCAGACTCCAGAAGCTGCCTCACGGAAACATGATATTGTGCACCAGAAAGCTGACGGTAGCGACCGAAGCGATCTTCAAGAGTGTCAGTTTGAAATTTTCCCAGCAAGACATACTTGAACCAGTTCTTCTAAACAGTACCGCGACAGCTCAACAAGGGAGTAGCAAGTGAGTCTCAACGCAGAATGTGTTTCCCTTGTCAAGCAGCCACGGCTCATGTTGACGCTGCTCCAAGCATCCAGCCAGTCTACCATGCCACTAAAGAAAACCAACTGTTGATCCACCGTAGAATTCACTGGATTTTGAAGGGTGTCGTTCAGTCGGCGACCTTTTGAAGGGGTCTTCACGTTGACGATTTTCCACCACGTCGATATGATGTTTATGAAGAGAGCTGTTGAACTGGCACATGTGGATTCAAGGGCATCGCCACGCTTCTCAAGTGCGTTTGATACAAACGGAATAATGATATTTAACACCAACTTTACATTTTGTCTCTCCATAGGTGTTGGATTGATTGCCTTGGAATTTAGCTTGTAGCCAAGCTTGAGAAGCGATGTCTGCTCCAGTGCATACAGCTGCCGTACGGCTTCAAATGATGCTGGTTTCATTCTGGGCGGCCCGTCAGGCAATATTCCTGACAGGCTCACTTCAGGAAAGTAAAAGCATATTCTTTCGTTTTTTTTTATTCATCCAGTTGTTCCTGATGCATTTCAGTATGTGCACAGGATCTACGACATAAAACTGAGGCCGATTGTTGTCGGCTGGATGAGGATATACAATGCTTACTTCCTGTTTCTGTGAGAAAAACGACATCATTTTCCGGTTGAGGGAATCGTTGTCGGTAATCTGACCCTGAGGCCCATAGATTCCACTTCTAAAATTACTTTCTTGCAGAACTTATGTAGAATTTCGGCGGTCATTTTAGCAACAGGAAGAATCTGAAGCACATCTTTGTTCGATGACAAGAGCGACTGAAGCATGAAAACGTGAGCGGTTGTGGCTGCCTCTTGAGAATTGGCTGCAGATCCAACTATGCTGCCCCCTTTATAATCGAAGTATGGCTTGATATAAATTTCATCAACCATTAGCGTCACCGCCTTTTCGTGCGGCTGCATGCACTTCACCCTTTCTCGAATGTAGGAGAGGAAGTTCGCTTCGTTTTGCTCCTTCAGTGGATCGCCTCCATAGTTGGAACAAACGCGGCGCAGAGTTGAAGGATGGGATAAAGTCAACGTCGACGCTGATCTGGCAAAGTTATAGGCGTGCGGAGATATGGAGTGCAGGATACTAGAAAACACTAATGTTTCAGCACTCTAGCGACGAATGGGGGCAGCGAGTGCGAGAGCTATTTGCTCATTTAGCAAACGAAACAAAGCACTGTGTTCTTCGCTCGTGTCCCTGTGTTGGGAGAGTTTATTCAATGAGGAGCCGATATGCTGCAACACTGACGCTGTTTTCGACAGACTTGCAACTTCAGGCGTCTCAGTCATGTGGTTTTCCAGCTGCTGGAGCAGTGAGGACAACGTCCGGATGTCGCGCACTGCGTCTGGAACTGCGCCTCCGCAAGGTAATGAAACCAGCTTGATCATACCTGCTGAGAATGCAAGTGAGAGATCAGCAAGCACAGTGACGGAAAACCTCACGTGCGGGGAAGGAATATCTTCGATGCGGAGAAACATCACACAGCGATCGTTGGCCTTGATGGTGCAGGAATCATTACTGCATACAGCAGAAAGCTTGCCTCTTAAGTGTTCGAAAGAGGACACAGCATTTCTCTCCTCTTCGCTTTTTTTTGCGCATATAGAGTCCTTAATCGCTTTGCTCAAGGCCTCGCCTTCCATTCAAGCTCGTTTCGAGACAGGAGATTCTCGACGATTGCGATTCGTGCTCAGGTAGGACGGACAGTTCGGAAACACCGATGGTATAGCATCTGACACAAGGCGCACCCTCTCGCTGTCGACTGTCAATGTCCGTCCCGACGCTGCGTCGAAATGTGACAGCTTTGTGATGAAGTCAGCCTCGAGGAAGTGGAGTTCACAGACCTGCGCCAAGCATAACAGTGACTTCAGTACTTTCATACGAAACGGGCTAATGGGTACTTTGACACGAGCCTGAGTATTTCTGTTCTATTTTACCGCACTGCCCTACCTGAAGCCCGACAAAACTACCATCATCATTCACGATACTCGCTCCGTTCAACAGTAACAGAGCCAGAACGCCAGTAATGCGATAGAGCCGGTAAGACAACAAACTTCAGCAGTTTCTCACCTTGGAGAAACTGCTGTGTGAAATCCTTTCGCGGAATGGCTTTTATTCAAGACTTCTTCCGAGCTTCATCCTTGGGGAATGCGAAAACACGCACTTTGGGACCACTGTCATAATTGCCGCGGCACCCGGGAACACAACAACGTCCCATGTCGCCCTGATCGATGTGTAATCACATACTCACGAATACAACACCAATAAAATAGGACACGTGGGAACGGACGAAGACTCAGAGCAGTGCGATGCAGCACCAAGCCTAACGCAGTCTAACCAGCGAAGCAGGTAGCGATAAAAGGCAAACCTGTGGTGGCTTGTCCGCCGTTCGGGGTAAAAAAGTGCGCGGGGTGACCAACACCACCACCTGAGCGTCGCGTCCTCGGCCACTGGACAATTGGTGCTATGTCCGGGGAGGGGTTGAGGCTGCCACCCAGGGTCCGGCGAAGGACGACTCTTGCGACGCGCCTCACGAACAAGTAGAAGATGCGTTTAATTTACATATTTGCAAGAGAAGTACATTGCAACGAGAGCGTACAGACGCGCCTTTCCATCACAAGGGCCCAGAGCGCACTCAAGACGAGCGGGCCAGCGAAGTCCAGAGAGAGAGCACAGCGCACTCCCGACACGCTCCTTTTATAGCCGTCCGTGCACGCGCTAGACGCCGACTGCGTGCCCCAGCGACGCTGATGTGCATTTCCTGCGGCGCACGCAGACGCCTCCCGCGTTCCTGCAGGACGCGGACAGCGTTTGACCGTTACGCCGATGAGCGTCCCTTGCAAGCCACCTCCTTGCTGTGCTGGTCATAACATCGGACAACTAGCGTGACGTAAGCCGTCTAGAGAGAGGGGTATGAATAGGCCTTGTGAATTGTCTAGGTGGTGTTGGTAGGACAGGTTTAGTGGAGTTGGCAAGACGCATAGGTCTAAAAGGCGATGAAATGGTGGCATGATGTGAGGAACGCGAGAGGCGCATCCACAAAGTCAGGGAGGAGGAAATGGAGAGAACTGAGAAAAAATGAAATTGAAATTGAGGAGCTAAAGCAAAAGATGCAAAAGACAAGGGTTGCCATAGGTAGGCGCCGTCGCAAGTTTCTGCCTCGCCGCACCAATCGCCCTTGTGTTTTTGGATATCGCCGTTGACAGTGGCCTCAAAAATATTGGGTAGTCTGTTTCTGACGTGAAATATCTCATGATTGAACGAAGCGATGCTTGAAGTGTGCTCTTTCTGCAAGGCAACACCGGTTTACGAACCAACGACGAGATGACGAGCCGTGATGGAAGCCCATTTCGCAGGTAAACAAACTGTGGTACCAGCGGTCTCGGAGAACCAGCCTACTTCATTCCCACCTTTGCTTTTTACATCGAGGCCGTTGATTTGATTGATGTGTGGGGTTTAACGTTCGAAAACCACCATATGATGATGAGAGGTGCCATAGTGGAAGGCTCCGGAAATTTTGACCACCTAGGGTTTTTTAACGTGCACCCAAATCTAAGCACATGGGTCTACAACATTTCCGCCTCCATACGCTTGAGCCGTAAGAAAAAAAAACAAAGCATGTCCACGAAGTGAATGATGACGGATGGGGCGAAGCACGGACAGACACGCAGACCGACGGACAAACATGCAGGTGGAAGCACGCACGGAGGTGCACATGGATGGATGGACGCACAAACGGGCACAGGCAGGGAGGGACGTTTTGATGGGCGCACGAATGGATGCATGGACAGATGAATACATAGACGTACGAACGAATGGACACATCGACGGACGCACAGATGAACAGACTGATGGACGCATGGATGAACTGACGGACGCTTCACCCAACTCATCATCATTCGCTGTGTGAATATGCTGTGACACCGTTTCTATTGTCATGCAATGCATTGCAACTGGCTACTGACGACTACGACGACACGGGAAGTGTGAACCACGGCATAAGGATCTTCGTCCCTAAAAATCTCAGCGTTGACCGACCGAATGCAGACAATAAATGTCAGTGTCTCAGCAGGAATCAAACTCTACCATTTTGTGTGGTAATGAAGTATTCTGCCACAGAGCCACCCCAGGTCTCGTATATACTTTTCATATAGACCCTAATGTTCGTGTAACATATATTGCCGGTGTAATACTGGCTAGCCTATTTTGAAAAATTGTTGCGTCCATAATATTACTAATTTATTCCTGTAATACAGGCGTCTTCTCAGGTTAACGTAATTTGTAGTTAGGTGCCATCCGCTAAAATAATTTGTGTAGCATTGTTGATGCCTACCATCCTCGCGCACACCAGCGCAAACATCAACGCTTCATATCAGTTTACCACTTATGGTGTTGCTTATATCTATGTTGCTGTTAACATCGTTACGCCAATGTAAACAACTGCGATTATAAAAATACGTGGCTGTTGTGTTCTCACTGTTTAGCTGTGGAGAGGTTGCGGTCCATATTGCTTCAGCTGCTCTATATCAATAGCTTCTTCAGCGAGAAAAATAAAATAAAATAAATAATACTGAATGGTACTCAAAAGTGAACAACCAGCAAAATTACATACATAACAGCACCCTAAAAATTATTAAAAACTTGTCAATATACAAATTGCTTGCAGCAAATAACACTGTCGTAAAATGTTCCCACGCACATATTTCTATTTTTACTCTCAGTATATGCGGTATTACATCATTTCACATCAACCCCTGACTGTATACCACAAGCACGTATCCATATGGGGATCTTTAACGTATATCTTTGCGTGGATTTATACATATATTTAGAGCCCCTTCATGATGCCTCACACAATAAAAAAGCACATTCACCTTCTATTCGCATTCTTCGTCAAGAACGGATTTCCAAGGTATGTAATATCTGCCGAAATTTCTTCGTCTCTGTAGTTTTTTTTTAATTTTCAAATAACTGAGCATCTGTCAGTAAATTTTCGCACAACAGGTGTTTAATTGGCCATTTTTGTACATTTCAGTGAAATGGACTTCTTGTAGTTATTGCATTGTTGAGAGAGATACGTTTGTGCGTGTGTGTGTGCGTGGTGTGTATGTGTGTGTCTGTGCGTGCGTGCGTTCAATTGCTTCGACAAGACACGGCTACTTTTTCAAAACACGTGAACCTAGTACGACACTTCAGTGAAATTAGTAGCGTCTTCACTTCAATCTTCATGACCGTAATGTGGAAGGTAGTGCCAAAGTATGGCCGAACGGGGAAATTCCTAGCTGTGGAGACAGCCCTGGGCAGGAGGAGAAGAGGAGCACTTTTCTCGGTATATTTTCTCTGCCCAGCACTTCTTGAAAAATCAATAATCAATCAGGTCTCCAAAATATCCCCAACATGGTCCCGAGAGCTGCTCCGTGAATCAAAGCGTGACGTCGAGCTCGTGGCTATGTGGAAGACATACCGCAGCAGACACGGTACCCAAAATTCCCCAGGTGGGTTTTTTGGATGCCCGCCGAGTTTCTCAAGACTTCGAGATCACCGCAAGGGGTACGCAGGCTTAGCCGTTTTTATACTTTATCAGTTCGATGTAAGGTTTGAGGGCCACAGTTGCCGTATACGATTAATCACAGTGATTTAACTCGTTGACGTCTATACAAGAAACCAACCATTGCAAAATTTCTACGAGCACCAGATTTCTTTTTTTTTCAGACGCTCATAAAGCTAGTAAAAGCTTAAAGTGGTAAAAACTTATTAAACGCGAAGCATTTCTTAGCGAACTTTGGCGACATTGCGCGTGTCTGTCTGTCTGTCTGTCTGTCTGTCAATCGGTCTGTCTGTCTGTATGTCTGTCTGTCTGTGTGCGTCTGTTGGTCTCTCTCACTCTCTATCTATCTAACTATCTATCTATCTATCTATCTATCTATCTATCTATCTATCTATCTATCTATCTATCTAGCTGCCCAGGACCTTTAGCTGTCCTGACTCTTTCGACTGTGGTATCGATACCAAACTTAGTATGGAATAACACGACTCTATGAAGAACATATTTAAATAGTCATTACTAGAAAGTTATGACATGTAGGTCATGAATGCCATGAATTACATACGATTGTTTCGTTCATATGGTATGTCGCAAAACTGGTATGGTATGACTTGATTGCATGGTGAACACAAGCAACAGACCCTAACATGAAAATCATGACATGCGTGTCATGTAACAACATGACTACATATCTCGCTCATGATGCGTTGCCAGCCGTATCGCGTGGGTCACATATACCGAATATTGTATACCAATACATGAATGAAGGACGAAGGTATGTGGTGCAAACACGATAATCAAGAGAAGAGTGCCATGTAACAACATGACTATATTCCAAGCCAAATATGCACTGGCGGCCGTTTCGCTAGCTTCACTTATACCAAATTTGGTATGGCGGGACGTGAATGAAAAACTCAGGTAAGATACTGGTGCAAACACGATAAATATAAGATCCGTTTCATGTAAAAACATGACTACATGCTGCACCTATGATGTGCTCGCAGCCGTTTCGCTAGCTTCAGATGTACCAAACTCAGTATTACGTGACGCGAACGGACGACATAGGTAAATGACACATCCAAACATGATAATCACGACATGCGTGTCATATAACAACATGACTACATGCCACACTCTTGTTGCACTCGCGGCCGTTTCTCTAGCTTCACATATGCCAATTTGATATTACGTGACGCCAACAGATGACGACGGTAAAGACTAATGCAAACATGATAATCGTGAGATGCGTGTCAGGTGAGAACATGACTACATGCCAAAGTGAAGTCGCTAATGCATTTCGACATGACGCGGTAGGCGTGCTCGGCGGCGTTAATTTCGTCGCGTCACGCAGATGGTGACACGCTAGGAGCCAGTCCTGCCATATATTCGCAGGCGCGTGCCTTGCTGCGTTGCTTTGACGCATGCGCGTTTGAGCGCGTCTGGCGTCCCTCCGTCACGAAGAGAGGGAGACGCAGTGTTGTCTGGGTAGCGCATCGGCATATAGTAATGCTGCTTCATGGTATCGACGCGAAATGCAGCACGCCCTTAGCGTGCTCGCGGCCAATACGCTGGCTCCACATATACTAATTTAGTATCACGTGACGTGAATAAATGACGAAGGTAAACACACATTCAAGCATAATTGTTATGACATAGAGGTCATGTATGGCATCATTTACCTCCTTATCGTAACGTTAAGCAAATTTTACAGTGGCATATCAACATTTTTCATTCATGCTTCGCATACCATCGATGCCCACTGTACGTGGGATCTGCCAATTTTTTCAACATGTCGTGTGAAGGAAACTACCGCGAAAGCAGCAATATCATGAACCATAAATCATGACATTCATGACATACATGTTATGATACTCATGTTGTGACAAGTCAGTTACGCTCGTCATGCAGTCATGCAGCCAAACCGAGTTTGGTGTTTTGATACCATTAACTAAACGGCCAGGAGAGCTAAAAGTCGTAGGCGGCTTGTTAGATAGATAGATAGATAGATAGATAGATAGATAGATAGATAGATAGATAGATAGATAGATAGATAGATAGATAGATAGATAGATAGATAGATAGATAGATAGATAGATAGATAGATAGATAGATAGATAGATAGATAGATAGATAGATACGCCCAAAGTCGCCGATGTTAGCTAAGAAATGCCTTGCTTTTAAATATTGAGAGGCATGATAACAGAGAGTCTTGTCACTGCAGTCGGCAGCACAAACCCAAAAATTTCGTCTGTAAGGCGTTGAGGTGCGCAGGAGCAGAGAACTAGAGGAAGGCTCGGAGGACTTGCATTTTCGAGCGTGCGAAAAAACGGAAGTCTGTCGCCGCTGCCGCAGGCAGATGGGGTCACAGATGCTTAGGTTGCATTCAATGTCGAGTGACCGACGAGCGGTCGCTTTGCATACCAGTGCAAACGAATGCACCAGTTGCTTGCTTTAGGGTGGTCGCCAGCGATCTTCCGGGAATGGAAAATCAGCGGACGGGACGGCCTTTGGTGTTGACCTTGCAGTCGAGCACGCTGCGCGTGGTTACCGGAGTTCTCATCACCAGGCCAGGATGGCTATGGGTCTAATTCAACTCCTGAATATTGCATGATACCTCGCACCTTTTTCTCCTCAACTCCTCCGTCGTCTCTTTCAGGGTATTTTAAAGACGATAGTCTTTCTTGGGGACCATCGACGGAAAAAAATTGGTCTGTCTGTCTGTCTGTCTGTCTGTCTGTCTGTCTGTCTGTCTGTCTGTCTGTCTGTCTGTCTGTCTGTCTGTACATTTGTCTGTTTGTCCGCCCTAACGATTCCTCAAACGGCGCCAAACGGCCAACCCTATCCGCAGAGCCTACTAATATTGTTCACGCTTGAGCGTTCATACTTATGCGATTGTCAATTAAAAAGCAATAATTGTGCATATCTGAGGCGCTATCACAACACGTCTAAGTTTTGTATGTCTGGCTTCATACTAGGAGAGGCACACACATGTAATTCTAATGACTGTAGCGTTGATCGCGCTGCACCGACAGTGCAACAGGATGCTCGAAAAGGTAAGTGTTGCCAACGCTTTGCTACGACGACACGGTAGTGGCACCTGCCCGTCGCTTTGCGTTCTATACCTTATCATTTGCGAGACTGGCGCGCATATTTTTCCGCGAACGCGAACACCTTCGTTTTCGTAGATAACTGCCAGATGGCGCTCAAGTCTAACCTGCCTCAATGCGCTCGTTCGCTTTCGCTACACGCTCCAGCCTTTACTCGAGCAAATATGGAATTTTACAATACCGTTTTTAAGCGTTGCGCTCATTGCGGGCCTAGCGGGCACCATATGAGTTTTAGAATAGCGTTTGCCCTCCTTCGATCCGCAACGCACGATCGCGGCGACACTGTAGCCTCGAAACCAGTGCACGCCTCCTATATTTCCCGTGCCTGCCAGATTATCGGCGGTCAGTTGGGAAGCGGCGGTCGTCGGAACAACGGTGTTGGCGCCACTCAAGTGGGGGTGTCTTCAAATAGGTTTTCACTTTATTGAAGCTTATATGCAACAAAAATAACGTAAAAAGTGTAAAAATGCGTAAACGTAATTATAATTAACCTTGCGTAAGGGACGCGGTCATTCAGCAAGTAACTATTTTTAATACAAGGCATCCTCTGCAATTAGTAACAAACGCCAAAATTGCCGATCTCAAAGGCCAAGTACAAAGACCCTTATTCCTACATAGGCAGCGCCGCCATAGATGACCGGCGTTTGACGCTCATCCGGCCGGCACGGGAAATCTACAAAGCGTTGAACCAGCGCTTGCGTGCCACGTGCGGGCCGCCATCACCACCCCTAGCCTCGAAACCACCGCTTGTGGGCCACATGCGGGACGCCATTATCGCACGCAATGTCAGATTTTTTGCGTGCGGTCCGCAAACGCGAACGCCGACTCACGTTACGAAGCATGCGCAGTGGCAGGGACCACACCGAAAGGGCTCGCGGTGCGCTATTCTAAAGCTCTCTAATGTTTGTTTGAAACGCAAAAACACGGGAGGCAGGTTGGCATTCATGTTAGTTTCATCGCAAATAAACGAGCATAAATAGAGTTTTCCGAGCTGAGCTTGTTTTCCCACACGATGTGCGATCGAGCGTTTTGGGTGGTGGAGAAGGTAAAGCGAGAGAGAAGTGTGTTGCAAGCGGGCGGAGGAAACAACAGCTCCGTGTCTTGCGGCAAGCGTGCTATGGGGGAGGGAGAGAGTGAAGTCTGCGCGCACCTGCGAGGGAAGCGTGCGAGGTGAGCGTGTCATTGTGCAGCCGTGGTTTGACCTACTTGGCTCCGCTACAACACCTGCGGCGAGGTGTACGGCGTTACACACGTGAGTGAAAGAGCCACTTCACATCTAAAAGCGTTCAACGATTCATAGTGCATCGTATTCTACTACGGGAGAGCATAAAGCCGTCTTAAGTCATATCAAGACGGACTCAACGGACCTCCACACGAGTGTTTAGAAACTATCATTATACTTCATACAGAACTATGGGATAGCTGTGGGCCGTCCCGTGGAATGTGATCAACAATGCCGAAATTGTTTTTCCAATACTTTTAGAACCGTTGTGGCACGCGCTTTGCTAACATCTGATTCTATAAGACATCCAAATATTCTCAAGCTGTGAAAACAGTTATTAAAAATAGGTGATGAAGTCGTGTTTTCTTGTCCTCTTCGTCCCCGTAAATTTGCGCTACTACACCATATGGTTAAATGATGTCTCACCAACTAGCCCAGCTCTCAACCCTACTGAAGTGATGAAGTGAATAGAGCTATTTCTGGAAAGTTTCAAAGAACATCAATATTACGTTGCCAAACTTAAGTCGTTTATGCCATCAGCAAAGTGCATGTTTACTAATATTTTTAAAGACTTCATTTACTTGCGATATCTTAGAAAACCTCCTGTACAAGACCCGCTGTAGAACACTGGTAAGAAGTGGGTTGTGCAGCAGTTTTTGGTTTATTTTACTTTGTGCGCTTCCTCAGGCATGCACCATTGCATTGACAGCGCTCAGTCAACGTGTGCACCCAGATCAGCCCTGACTGCAAAGACACTGCCGTGTGCTCGCACGATATTACCGAGCACTTCTGCACTTCTGGTGCTTCTTAGTCCAGGACAAAAGAACCGACTACCAAGTGGGTGACGAAAAGGTAAGAATGGAAACGTCGTTGAGATGACCCCCCCCCCTCCCCTCCGGCTACCTCACGGCACTTTCGGCCTGCTAATGTAGGGGTCTCTTCTTAATCTCAGCTTGGTAGTACGATCCCTCGCATCAGTGTGGCTTACGGACTGACCATGTACTGTTCTTGAGCCTAAAACACGCTGCTGAGTTTAGGCGGCGCACGTTGTGATACCGTGTGATCGCCATCAACTTTTCGTCACGGTACAACTTGCTTCTGGTAGCTCTCGGAGGCGGGTGGGCTTGCGACACGTGAAAGCGGCACTGTTGACGAATGCCGTCGCCTTGGTACACCTGCAGCTACTTTCGCTCTAATCCGTTCAAGCGAGCCAGCAGTTCCACTTACAACGCACCAGGGACCAGCGGATTACTGTCCCGTCGGCAATATAGACGCTTTCAGCGGACCGATTTTGTGCCCCATTCCGTGTTCCCCTCATACGCTCAATGTTACCGTAGCACGACGCGCGTTTTTAGTATCAGCCAAGCGTCGTTTGGTCAACGCAATTGTGACGCCACCAGTGCATGAAAATTGTTGTAAGCGAGAATAAATATTCTTCTTTTTTGCAGTAAGATAGAAGATTCTGTTTTAAAAGAGTGGGGAATCACTTCCTGTTTTACGCATGAGCATTTATTTTAAACGCGAAGCATTACCGAACTTCCGCGACTTTGAGCGTATCTATCTATATAGCCGCTTACGTTTGGGTGCTCTCGCGGTCACCCCCTAAACTTGGCGGGAAATAAACTTAGCATGGTAGGGTAAGATGGTTCGACGAATATGACGCGCTCGTCATGACATGAATCATGTCACTAACTCGTCGCGTACGTCGTCAAACACTTCCCGCCAGATAGCGGCACATAGCCACTAGCGGGTATGTGCCTGCGCTATGTGGGCACGTGCCACAGGTTATCGACACTTTGTATCTACCCAGGAACGACGAGAACACACATGCGC
Organism: Rhipicephalus microplus; assembly: GCF_043290135.1. Taxonomy (NCBI): domain Eukaryota; kingdom Metazoa; phylum Arthropoda; class Arachnida; order Ixodida; family Ixodidae; genus Rhipicephalus; species Rhipicephalus microplus. The sequence goes on along the minus strand of NC_134708.1, from coordinate 109,637,913 downwards.
AAATATAAAGTGTAAGCGTTAAGAAATACCCAACCTCGGTAGTGTCGAGCAGACGAATGCAGAGTTAACTACATGGTCACAGCTGGAATCGAACCCAAGTGTTCTGCGTGGCAATGAAGGATTTTACTACATTACTACACCAGGTCTCAGAAACGCTATTCGAGTAGACGCTAATCTTCATGACCCGTCAATAATGGTTGCAGTGCTGCTTACCCAATTGTATAAGCATGAAATATGTACTGCTTTGATACAGCCGTCACATCGGGTTAACGTCAATTGTGGTTAGTTGCCAAGCACTCAAATTCATTTATGAAGCAGTGTCCAGGGCCACTATCCTCATGACTATCAGCGCTTCATAACAGCTTGTGGTGTTGCTAATTCGTATGTTCGAATTCACATCGTTGCGCAAGTCAAACAACTGGTTATGTAAACATCTGCAACTCTTCAACATATGTCCGCGCGTGCATTTGTACATGTATGTAGCGTCACTTCGTGGCGTGTCACTCAAAAAAAATTGCAACGTGGTCACCTCCCTCCGCATGCTTCGCATCCTAATGACTCCTAGCTATGTGGTCTGCCGAATTTTTTAGGCGAAGCTCCTTAAAGCGGCACCCGTTCGTCCCTCGTCATAGTGCGTAAAATGTGTTACGCTTTGACCTGCAAGGTGGTGCCGGTGGGATATTTCTCTTCTGCGTTGTTGAACAATAAAAAATTCGCAGTGTGCGCGTTGACTAAAAGCCGAATTCTCCTGTCTTTCATTCCCCATTAGCAGCCAGTGGCATGTACATTGAGCACTATCCCACAAGAAAGGGTTGCAACGCTATACTCGCTCGGCGTAACCTCCTTGGTTTTACAAAGGTTTAGCGAGCATGGGGCCGCAGCGCCATGAATACATTGAACTAGTATATACCATGAACTTAAGGTGGTTAAGGGTGGGAAGTAGACACGAAGCGCAAGGCGTGAAAAAGTGTGCACGTGCCACCTCTTGTTTAGTCCTTGGAATGTCTGCTGGATGGCAGTGCTTCTATATGCGGAATAAATGATAAAAACATGCGAGATGGTGGTACTTGGAGTGTTGAATAGGTGGACGAACGGAAACACAGACAGATGCATCGACGGATGCACGGAAGGCTGCGCAGACGGATGGATGCATAGACGGACGCAGGAGCGAATGCATGAACGAATGCAGGAATGAACGCACGAACAGACGCACACAAAGATGGGTGGATGGATGCACGGATGGTCACACAGACGGACACATAGACGGACGCAAACAAGAACGAATGGACGGACGGATGCTTCGCCCTACACTTTATCATTCACCCCGTGTATAAGCTGCCATTATTTATAAGACGATAGTCTTTTTTGCGGACCTTCGACTCAAATACTTTGGTCTGTCTGTCTGCCTGTCTGTCTGTCTGTCTGTCTGTACATTTGTCTGTTTGTCCACTCTTAACAGCTTAGGGCACTTCAAAATGCCGACCCCATTGCCAGCGTCCACCATTGTTGCTCAAGATTCAGCGTTCATACTTGTGCGATTTTCATTTAAAAATCAATTATTGCGCATGTCTAGCGCCCCCTAACAAGACGCATATATTCTGGATTTGCGCCTTTTACTAGAAAAGGCATACATAAGTTATTTTATGACCGTAGCACTTATCCCGCTGCGCTGACCATGCAACACTTGCACGAAATGGAGAGTGTTTCCAACGCTTTGCTAAAACGAGACACTGGTGGCACCTACCCATCACCTTGCGTTCTACACCTTATCACCTCTGAGACGGGTGCGCGCGGCCGTCTCAGAGCCACGAGCTTTGTTTTACAAAAAACCTGCCAGATGGCGCTCATGTCTCATGTGCGACGTGACTTGATGCGCTCGTTTGCCTCTGCTGCACGCTCGAGGCACTCTAACGCAGCGTCTCCAGAATACCATTCACCAATTTTCTTGCGCAAACCTCAAATAAATGTTTTGTTCATTCTCTGTAGACGCAAGACTATCGTCTTTCGACGACATAAGTAGTGTAACATGTAGATTCGGGCCGACTTCGTTTCATTTCTTGTTTTCGCTGCAATGACGCCGTGCAATATTGTCAAGCTGGCCATGGTGTGGCATTGGTCTCTGCAGTGACTTTTTTCAGCTTGAAATATGTATGCGAGCTCCTGAAGATACCATCAAAAGCTACGTCGTCCCAGCGTGTCCCATGGTGGAGCGTCAATACCAGTGGTGTCACTCGCACTTGTTTGCTCTTTCCTAGAATCCAAAGGGTTTCCACGAGGTAAGTTTGGTGCTGTACGTAATTTTGAGCGTGTAATTCTCTTATTTTGGTATAAATACACAAAGTTTTCTAGCCAGAACTCAAATGAAATTTGAGCAAAACTTTCTATAGCCGCCGTAAAAATCTGAACGAAAAGAGATAGGCCAAATAAGTTAAGGCGCACCCGTTGTGCGTGTTTGTCTTAGCGTAAATTTTGTGTTGTTTGAACCACAAAAAAATAATTTGCGCATAAACAAACAAAATAAATAAAGAAAAAAAATTACAGCATATCCACGGAGTGAATGATAATGAGGGGGGCGAAGCTTCGGAGGGTTTTATAGGCAAACCATGAATCATCCGCAGGCCGCGTCCATCCATCTATTCATCCATCCGTCTGTCTGTCTGTCTGTCTGTCTGTCTGTCTGTCTGTCTGTCTGTCTGTCTGTCTGTCTGTCCCTCTGTCTGTCTGTCTGTCTGTCTTTCTGTCTTTCTGTCTGTCTGTCTGTCTGTCTGTCTGTCTGTCGGTCTGTCCCTCCGTCTGTTCATCCATCTATCTAGTAAACACTCCAAGTACCAGCGTCTCGCATCTTTTCATTATATATTCATCATATATAAATGCTGCAATAGAGTGCACATTGCAAGAATAAAACGCCTTAAAGAGCTTCACCCCTAAATAGCACTAGTGCAGCGGGGCCCCATTGCAATTCAAGGCAACCCCTCCGTCTCCCACTTTTTAATTTCTGTTTTATCTTTTGTGACACCGCCACTGGCCTGACGATTGAAACAGGATTGTCTAGTTGATCGTAGCTCGCCACATCGAAGGTAAAAAATGGGATAGCGATTCGTTGAGATTCTATTAGGGCGAGTAGATCTGCCGAAATGCGATTGTTACAGCCAGAGTGGAGATCCGATTTGATTCGTTTTGACTGGGATTGCAGAGTGGGTGCTTTCAATTTTCTCTCTTTTAAAGCTTTATATCTAGTTTTCACAGTGAACGTTACGGATTCAAAATGAAAACCTGTGCTCTTTCACATGGATTTATACTTAAAAGTGCACAACGCTCATAAGGAACGGCAAACTATGAAAGAATTTCATGTCATGTGCACTTCCTTTGGGGTTATTTGCGCATGCCGCACAGTTCTAAGGTCATAGTTTGCGGAGCTGCAACCGTAAAGGAAAGACATCGTTTTCTTGCTGAAAAGGTTCGACTTCGATTCAGTGTGACATTGCAGGTCTGAAGTGGTTCTTACGATCTCAAGGCTTCTCCGCAAGAGAAGTGGAACAATTGTCAAGCAACCGAAAACGAGCAAGATACTTTTAAAGAAGACATTGAAACGTCTGCCTTGAAAGTGGCGCGAAATCTAAATGAACACGACTGCGATGAGCAGTTGGGAGAATTGCCCAGGGACCGGGAAACTTCTGATTAGAAGTGGTTCTGAGCGGAAATGTCCCGACACTTGCCACTCGCCATTTTCGTCTCTTCTTCTTGTAAGCTGGCGTCTAAATTTCTGTCTTTTCGTGGGATTGCTAACGATTATTCTTTTTCACTTTTGTTGCTGAATAAACCCTATTTAGGGGAAATGTACTAGTCATTTAGCGCACTCTTCTCCAGGTTTCCAGGCGTTTAGTATCTTCAATAACATCATATGCCTCACTAGCTAAAACTCCTCTCCTACCTCTCGGGTTTGCACAACACAACAGCGAAAAGAACTCGCAAAATGTGTCCGATGATATTTGAAGTCATATGAGGGAGGCGTGTTGCAACAAATAGGTCACGTCTAATGAATATGTTACTGTTGGGAATAACTATAGTGTACCATAACTAGTATTGCAGCCGCGCAAGGTCAATGTTTTAAGCTCACTCTGCTACGGTAATGATTTTGCTGTTACCTAAACTTGTGAAGTAAGTGGTGAAAGCTTAGGAACAGAAACATTTAGTAGGTCATCTGTGTGCTGACTTGCAACTCATCTTTGTGGCCATCATCTATGCAAATAGTGTGTCTGCTATGTACATCTGCTTCGACATTTTAGCACTGCTTTCCCGAACGTGTGATTATGAAACAACGCGTTGAAACCGATGTCCTGTCTGTAATTTGCTGTTCTCACTTCACGAATGGCAAAATTAATTTTATTTTTGAGAATTCCAAGCCACGCTTTATAACCTAGTCACTAGTGCTTATATTTTAGAAATCAGCTTTTAGGTGCTCGTTTTTGCATTTGGCGGCGTCTCTGGTGCCGTCGCTGTTGCTGTCACCATTGGTAGATCTACCATCAGAACTACTTCATGGCACCAGGATCTAGCGAGCCCCAGTATCGCACGCAACGCTTGCGAGCATTCAACAAAAAAAAAACAAACGTGAAATTGAGACAGAAAGAGAAATAGCAACGGATACGGGATACAAGAAGAAGGCAAATTAAACAAGACAAAAAAGAGACAGAGACAACAAAACAACCCATAAACACATAGAGTGACAAACAAAGAAACATAAGTCAGAATGCTATAACTGCGGATAGCCAGAACTTTGAATACAGTTGGTGTTGCCCTAACACAAAGCTGCTTTTAGAATCCGCCTTGGGAGGCATCGTAATGATTGTTAATGTCTTCTCCCTAACTCTAGCAGCAGTCTTAAGTTCCATTTCAGCGCCTACAGCAAGCTCTACAACAAAAACAAAAGAAAAGGCTCCTTTGACTTTGCTCAAAGTTCTCCCTTTTCGCGTATACCTATAACGAACTGTCTTTATAGTTACACGTAAACTCACTCTGAAGGTTATTATACTCGGTATCAGAGTCGTCGGACATGAAAAGAGTGTTAATGTGTTTATTTAAAGAGAGCCATATATGCGTCATGTCAGTAAGAGGTACTCCCTTTTTATGTGTTGAACGTTTGTCCTTACGCTCCCATGCAGCCTTCAGACAATCTTATACGCTCGAAGTTGGTAATAATAAAAGCAATAGTTCGATGGAGCTCAGTGCTGTTACCATGTATTATTTTCAATTTTGATAATGTCGTAAATGATGCTTGTACGTCCTTTAAACTGTGAGCTGAGAACGTAGCCAAAAAATAGAAAACGCTTTTTTGTAGCAACTTCTTGTTTTTTTTTCTTCCCAGATAAGATCAGAGATTTTCTGCAGTGCGTCTATTCGTGCGTATTTTGTATTAAAAATCAGGTGAAATTTAGCGCTGGTCTTCGTTTTATATATATGTGCCGGGCCTATTTTTTGCACTGAGTTTATTAAAAAAACAGAGTTCTGCGTAGATCGCACCCCTTCATTTTTTTTTCAGCTAGATTAGTGAGTAGGGCCAGGATATTGCACGTGATAGTAACTGCAGCCTGTAGTAAATTTACTGCACCACACAGATCAAAGCACAGGCGTACTCAGACGCAAGAATGAGCATGTCATACACATGTGCGTGTGTGGCGTTTCCTTTGGAAAAGCGACCCTCCCCATGGTCATTTTACTTCTTTTTTCCTGTCACTCCTCTCTTTCGAGGATGGACGGCATTATTGGACAAGCGTCGCAAACGTGTACGCTCGTTACTAACAAGCCCACCGGCACAGGCTGACCGTATATCTCTCACCGAGAACTTGAGGTCCTCTACAGTGTGTCCGAAGTGTGAACGCTGCGCACTGCCCATCGTTCGTGACACCGGCTGGCGCCCTTATTGCATCGCGCTCGGCTGCGCAGCAACAGCAAGGAGGAAAGAAGTGCAGAGCTCTGTCGACAGGACCCGAAGTGGAGAGCACATAAAAATACTGAACACTGAAGGTGAAGAAGGGGACTTAAAGAGGTAGAAGCTAGCGTTAAACAATCAACGACGCAGGGGAACTCACTGGTGGTGGCGGCAGAGTTGCGAGCTGACTCTCTTCGTTATTTAGCCGTAGTGTTTAGTGCGTCTTTATTTTATCGTCACTCGTTTTTACCAGGTGCTGCCCATGCGGTCGAGATGTCAAGTATGCGCGACAAATTCCCAGGCGATTGATGTCTTTACCTGAACAAAAAAGGGGAGGGTTTTGTGGAAGCTGAGGATATGTTTTGCAAAAACAGTGAATCGAGCATGAACATATTCACGTAAATAAGAAACACTTTACCTAGTGTGAACAATTATTCACCTATTGTTTTTTATTTATTTATTTATTTATAATCTACAACTGACACATCTAAAACAAATAGCTGCGGAAACCACTGAGAAATAGCAAAAACTTAGGGCACTGGAAGTTCTTTCGTTCACTTTAAAAAGGATTGATTGAGGTCTTGAATTCTGAGTAGCTAGGAAACTGCATGGCAGACTATTGCAATCACGCATTTGTTTTACGTGTTAAGTAGGAAAAAAGTAACTTATTTCATTTCAGAAATAGGTTAACAAAAAGCATAAAATGAACAGGCGCGAAGCCAAAGGCAAACATCACGTTATGAAGCATGGAATCTTGGGCAAGTTGGAAGGACATGGCTGAATATGCGAACAGCCTAATCTAGAAGTAGTTACAGCAGAACTACGGAAGCAAAAAAACAAAGTGAACACAGCACTCTTTTTTGCTTTGTTTTTTTTCTTTTGTACTTACGCTGTGACTACCTCTAGGTTGCGCTGTACGCATATTCAGCAAAAATCAAAATTTCAACTTGCAAAATTCAAAACGTCGCAAGCACTTCGATGTACTAACTGGTTCAGGTGTGATAAATGGATTGAATTAGTTATGCTAGAGCAATATCTATGATCTCATTGTTTTGTATGGGGCTAAAACAGGGCTTCTGCTTTAGATAAAGCTCTTATCTGCAGTAGTTGAAAACGTTGAAATTCAATCATGATTACATTGCGAAACCTACGACTTTAAGAAACTGCGTTTTTTTTTCGATGGAAACAAGTGTTTGATTTATTTTGTGTTTTGCGTAGCGTCATCACAAGATTATTGCACTCAGTCAAAAACACTGCTCACCATTGCAGGCCGTGCTGAGGCTTTCCTCCCAACACGACAGCTTTTCAAACATACCTGCATTCGATGACAACTTTTGGCAACACTTCAGAAGCTACAGAGCCGGAACAAAGGCTTGTTTTTGCCAAAAAAGTTGGTGTTTTAAGTTTTCTGATAATTTTGTCATGAAACTGTTATACGCCATGGTTAACCAGGACTTCAGTCACGTATTTACGTCACAAAAATTACGTCGATGAATATACTTTTTATTTGACTTGCTCATATATATATATATATATATATATATATATATATATATATATATATATATATATATATATATATATATATATATATATATATATATATATATATATATATATATATATATTGATTTATTACGCGACTCACTTGGTTGCAAGACTTCGTTGATGAAATACGTTTGTTGTTTCTTTTGCAAGAATGTGTTACTTCTCTTTCTGTTTATTAGATAGCACCCACATTTATGCGTGCTCTTTTTCTAAAGTTAAGACGGCATTCTTGACGTGACTGGGTCAGTGTGCTGCTGCAAATGCGCTCTTTATATTTTTAAATAAAATTTGCTCGTGATATAACTTTAAATTGCGCAAATAAGAATCGAAATGTCGCTACAATTAACAATTTTTAGAACATCATTTTTCCAAGGCTGTTTACAATGAGAACTAGGAAACACTGCTTGCTATCAGGCGTAAGTTACCAAGCTACTTGACATGAACACGTAAGTGTGAAAGCCCTGCCACGGTAGCCATCGCTTCAATGTCAAGATATATTTTGTTTCGTCTAAAGAAAACAGAAAGCATTGTATAAGTACCTTGGGCATTAACAGGCATTAACAGTTCAACGAATATTAGGTACTTGACGGCGATCGATAGAGTTGTGTACGTTGCCTCTATTTGTATGAAACTATACGATGAGGGTACTTTTATATCATGACATTAAAGATTTCGCACGCGCTTCCATAGACATCTCACGGCTGCCAAGGTTGTTGAAATCTTGTCCGGTGCTTTAACAGTTCGTAAATCTTGGACGTGTAGTTCAGTAACCGGAGAGTTTTGAAACCTTGCGTGTCGAAAACACTGACCACTTTTATTTGCAATACTCGTAAATAATGTGCAAGCTGTGATACGCTGGCGAAACGTCAGGAGCTGTTTCGACATACTCTACATTTACTGCCTCGGTTTTCAAGCGCTGCCTTGCGGCTACGTGCGAATAGTGTGTGTATACGCCCTCTAGCGACTCCACGAACCTTCGCTGGTACTCCAAGCCAAGTACAACGGCCCTCTCTTCGGACGGGGCTTTACGCTTAATCCCGAGAGATAAGAGTCGGCCGCGGACTCTTTCGAGCGGTCAATTTTTTGTTTCGTCATACAAAGGCGGCGCAGTATACATCACTCGAGTGCCACCTACGCGTTTTTTCAGCATGTACATTGGGCGTTGCCGAGTGGGCTTGACTTGAAAATGGAGCGAAAGCACCACTCTCAACGTTATCTCGGGACACACTTGGCGTAATGAGAAGCCGGAAAATTCGGGAAATTTTTCATTGTCTATCTAGAACTGCATCTACTTCTCTTCTATGCAAGTGTAAACCCCCTATTTTGCTTGACAGCTTTCGCGCGAGTCAAGTACTGTATATATAGATATCCAAAGCTGTTCTCAATCCCCACAGTGAAAAAAAGATGCAGCGACGTTATTCATGGTTTGCAAGCAATTGTGTGATTGGTCAAAATATTTTGAGCGTGCGCGCGCGTGTGAGTGTGTGCATGTGTGTGGGAGAGAGAGAGTATGCGTGTGTGATTGTATATGTGTGTTTATGTGTGTGTTTATATGTTTGCGTGAGCAAATGAGAAAAATGGCAAGTTATTGAAATATCATAGGGATTGCTTCGGTACATCTGACTGTGGTGCTTTATACATTTGGTGAAAGAAAGAGGTAGCAAAGAAGACAGTTTAGCACCGAACTTTCAAACGTTATGAAAGTCTGAGTGACGAGTAGGAAAAAGACATATTGGTGCATGCATAACGAGCAAACACATGACGTGCAGCGAAATGGTGAAGGCATATTTTTTCACAGGGAGTGCGTTTCTGTCGAATACAAAGTTGCAAAAGTTTCAGTGACACAATCACACCCTTTATTTTGACAAAGGATGCTTCCGACAACTCTATAGCAGTAATGATGCCTCTTCTCGCGATGCATGATTACTTTAGAATGAAGCAGATGCGAGTTTTGCTTTGGTATTCTTGAACTAAGGAGTGGAGGCTGACGCCACAATGATTGCGAAGCGTGTGGCTGTTGCTTTCTACAGCTACCATCGTATACTCCTTCGTACTTCTTCCCATTTATGTGCTATACCGAATAAGAAAGTCTGGTTCTTTGTTTCACCGTTCCGTTATGTTGCAGACAGGCCCGGTTGTATCGCACATCAAGCTAAAAACTCGCCTCTGAAATGATCTCCACCCTAATAAAGGCAAAGTGTAGGTCAACAAAATTTATTAATTGTAGAGCACGCCTAACAGCATAATCAATATGAATAGCAGCGAAAGTTGCAGAGGTGTCTTACCTTCTCATTAGAGTTGCTAGATGCTACTGGGATAACAAACATATAATCATGGTGTACATTCATATACTGTGTTTTTTGCACAATATTTCCTTTTGGAAATTCGAAGAGCATTTTGATGGTGCCAAGGAAGGACCCATTGGCAAGGTGAATTTTGTAGACATGCTATGATTTTAGCTCTCAACTCCTTCTTTTCATCCTCAGTTACTTCCACTGCTCTCCTCCTTATGATCACTCCCCCTTCCCCACCTCTTTCTACACTATACTATATGCAGGACAATGCTATGACAGCAGTTCCTTGGCACATGTCCGATTTCTGCGTCGCTTAACCACGGAGTTTTCTGCAATGATGGCTGGCCCATCCTCAAGGTCAAAAATATTCACTCCTGGCAGTCAAAAAATATTTGAAGCAATAAAACTTCTGGAAACTCTGTATAAATTTCATCTGGGATGAAAGGAGAAACTTGGAAGCTGTCTTTTTTGTGTGGGTGTGTGCCTTTCAAGATTTTACAAAATTCACACGCAAAGAAATCGCCTAAACTGTGCCATTTTTGTTGCTGGGCTTTTTGAGAGTTCTTCGCATGCTCCATGTACAATAATAGTTCAATGTTTTTCACATCGGAGGGAAAACTTCAGACAATATAAAGGGAGTAAGAAGCTCGGGGCGTGATATATAGTATTGTCTATCTCAATACCTACTTGCGTGTATTCATGAAATCTTCGCAAGACAACGACAAATTTGAAAGGAAAAGCTTTACGAAACAGGCCAAACATTGGATGTTATTTTGTTTCCGAAAGACAGATGGCACGAGAAGTATTCAATTGGTTTGAAATAAGAATGTATTTTAGGAACGGCGCTGACCCTAAATTGCCGCGAATGCTCACGTACCAACTGAGGCGTCTGTAGAAGGGGAGTGGATAAAGAAATAAGGTAAACGAATTTTCTTGGCTGAGGCGAGGTTTAAATACTGGTCATCATGGTACTAAGGCAAGTATGATAACCACGGCGCCATACGCGCATGGATCCACTCTTTGTAGTGAGTATAATATTGCGAGATAATAGCAGCCGTATAGGCCATTTGTACCTCCCGTCCCACAGTGAGCCACGTGAGCGGGACGGGAAGAGTGATTTCTTGAAATATAAAGTAAGCTGAAATTTTCTATTTTTTCCATCCGAGAACAGTAACTTCTCTTTCATAACAAAGTGCGTGTACTTTTTTATGAAAGAAAAGTTACTGTTCCGGAAGGAAAAAGTGGAAAATTTCTGCTTATTTTATATTTAAAGAAATCATCCTTCTATTTTAGCACGTGTGTTTCAATGCGGGACGGGAGGTTAAAATAACCTATCTGGCTACTCTCATCTCACATTTTAATGACTCAGTATATTGTCATCTCGTGTGTATAACACTGTTGAGACTTCACCCGATAAAGATGGCTGGCTCACAGGTTTTTAATAGTAATACACGCTGTGCTCGAAGTCATAATTATTTTGAGCGGCACGAGAAACATCTCGCATTGATTATCCTCGTCCAACCACTTGCAGTTGAGCATTTTCTTCCTGTTGTCAAAATATTTACATCTGCAAAATATCATTGATGAAGGACATGCTGCATAATACGAATACTGGGTGCAGCTGATTAGGCGTTTTGGTTTCACTGTGTGCTGAGGCGCGGCCGCCTCGCTAATCGGAATACCACGGGAGGCTGCCTGGGGCACGTTCCACAACAGCCACCACCGAGAGGCCTCCGTTCATGCAGCCCTTTATTTCAACGCTTGATATCGGTAACGCCCGGGTTTCATACTTCAGTGATGACGTCATTGCTGACCGCAAAACGCCCCTCAATATATTGGCGCCGTGGGTGGCCGCCGACGAATCTGGGATCTTCCTACTGTCATTGCCTCTTCCTAGCACTGTCCTCAATATTGCCGTCTTTCATCCGTCGCTGCGCTCCGCGTTCGCGCTTTTACAGCGAAAGCTGTTATGAGATCACAACACGGGTCATGTGCGGCACCGTAGTTGTCCGCCGCCGCCGTCGGTGTCCGCAACCATCATCGCACAAATGAAAAAATAAACTCAAGTTAACAACAACAAGGACATAGTAAAATTTCAATCCGGTTACAGTCCGTGCCAGTCCAGAATTTACCGCTGAATCATGCCGGTGCTTAGTATTCGTTCGCAAACTTCCCCTACACTCTAAAACCGTTTACACCCTAAAAGGTCTAAAACGGGTGTACGCTAAAAAGCACCCATATCAACACCCTTTGACGCCCCCTTTTTAAAATTTGAGGTGCTCGTAAATAAAACACCCCATTTACACCCTCATATTTGGGATGTAGTGAAAAAGGCTACAAATAATTGATTGATATGTGGGGTTTAACGACCCAAAACCACCATACGATTATGAGAGATGCTGTAGTGGAGGGTGCCGGAAATTTTGACCACCTGGGGTTCTTTAAAGTGCACCAAAATCTGAGCACACGTGCATACAAGGCTACAAATGCACATTTTCGGGCCGTTTTACTTATACTGTTAGTATAGGTTAACCGTCTTAATACCAGCAAGGCTCCCACTACTAGCTGCTTGCGACTCTAGTAATGAATCGAAGCAGAAAGTAATGTGACCGAAACGCAGTTTTCATCGATAAAGCACGCAAAAAAAGATGGAAGATACAATAGGAGCGACGCTTGTTCAATAGAGTGAGGGCCAATTCTCCTGTACCTGTTTCTTTCATCTGTGTCATTTGCGTGATTAGTCAACACTCACAAAGTACACTGATTTGCCTGAACAATGTAATGTTGCGCACATTGGTGTAGCCACGCATAGAACACTCTCCCCGCTCTCCCCGTCCCCATAAGATCGAAGCTTTCAAAGCTGGGGATAAAACGTCCGCCACCTGCAAAAAACAAAAAAACAAAAAAACAACAACAGCAGCACAGTTGTTTAGCCATAACCACCACGTCGGCAGGCCATCAGGTTCCTTAAAAACGAACATTGACGTCATGTATTTTTAGCAGGCACGTTTTCTTTATTTACTGTAGCGAATGTTCCTCTTCATGTGTCCTTAGGAGTGCGTCATGGAAATTAGGAAGAGGACACCGACCATAAAGAAAAATGCAGAATAAGGACATTTTCGTGACTTTGACGCAGCCTTGCTCACAATGACGGGAGCCTTGTTCACTAAATTGAGAACAAAACTCCCTTCACGGGAGCCGAAACGCATTCTCTAGTTCTCTCTCTCTCTCTCTGTTTCCGTTTTCTTTTGTGGATCCCCTCCCTTTAATTTGTGTAACTTCCCCAGCAGACGTGCTTCGGTGAAAGCTTCGACATTGTAGGTAGTTAGAAAACAGCATTGATGAAACATTCTCAGGCGTGGTCTTGTTCCAAGGACTGCAAGCTAAGTACAAATGTATTGCCGCAACGTGAAGACAGAAGTAGTAATTAACAGGTTGAGAAAGTAGCAGCAGGTCGGTATTTTTATTTACTGCGTGCCAGAGCATTCCTCTTCTTTCTTGTTATTGCTTGCTGCATGAAAGCCTGCAGATGCGCGTATGCGTTGACGTCCTCGTCTTCCTAGCCGTACGCACGTGGCAATATGTTCTCATCGAATAGTGTGACGGCCGATGCATGCAATGTTGCAATGTCTTTACCGAAATGAAAGTGCTGATAAAATTTCGCCTGCGTTACCCTGAATGTGCAGTCCCTAAAGACGCATAGAGCTAAGCAAAAAGCATCAGCTTTCCTTTTTCACCAAAACTCACTACATTAGGTCAGTGAAGGTGCGCTAAACATTGCTCCTGAATATTACAAATGTGCGTTCTGACTAGTAGCTCATACTGGCCGCACTGCACTGTCACAAAGTTCACTGCGATTCAGATGCACTGTTAAAAAACGAGTATAACGGAACAGATGGCTGCCAAAAAAAAAAAAAGCAGCGCCCGCGCTATCAGCAGAGGGCTGGAGCTAGCGTTAAACCGCCTCTAGCCGGTCTTAGAGCGCCACAAGGCGCCATCAAGTCTCGTCGCCTAGACAACCTGGGCTGCCCGGTATTGCTGTGCGCCGGGCGCACACCACAGCTCGGGAAAGGGTTCGACGTCGTCTTACATGTAATCGCGTGCGCTGGCGAAAAACCTTCCCGTGTGTGTGCGTGTGGGGCGCGTTGCTTCTCGATCAGTAGAGTTTATTAGTCGGTGTTTAGTTTGAAATGTGCCTGCGCTCTGTGCTCCACCAGTGTGTTCTGTCAGTGCTGATTATTGCGAAGGTGCACCATCCTGAAGACTGTACTTGTGGATTCACATTGTGGAGCACTCGAAGTGAAATAGTGAGAGTACGGCTCTTACGTTGTTCCGTTCAGCTCTTTGTTAACTGCGTGAGCATGAGAATAACGCCTTCAAACAATTTTGTTTTCAACTAGTTGATAACAAATCAGCATTTGTTTACTTAGCGAGAAAATTTGTCTGAACTGTTTCACAGGGTGGTGGCGAAGTGTGATTGTGGGCAAGTTTTTTGTTGTTTATTTAGATTGTTTGGAGTACAAAGCAGAGTGAGCGTGCGCCGCTGAGGTTCAGCGAAGAAATTGAACAGATTTTTGCGGTGCCCTTTGTTTGCAGCCGTTTTTAACGGGGCCCGCTCGTGCTACACATCAATATTAGTTTACTAATTAATACAAGTGTGGGGATGGGGCCTCTCAGCTCTAAGCATCAACCGTATATAAGACGCATATGCTTGGGCATGTCGGTAATTCATTTACTTTCTTGTTTTTTTATTGCACAAAAAGACCGAGAACGGAAAACAAGGGCGTGGTGTCCATGGCGTTCTTTTCGGTTCTTTTTCGTTTTGTGCAGTAACACTACCTTGATAACTAGGGTTGATGCATCGGGTGCCAACACAGCATATTGTTTCGCATTAGGTGCGCCTCGCGAAGTTTGCCTACTTGCTAATACATTCAATTTCGTTATTCGTCTTCACCAGTATTTTTGTTAAGCCGCAACGTAGCGTGACACGGCCGACAGCAGTGCCTATGTAGCGGATCGAGCACTGAAGCTGGACTTTAGTTTGAAGAGACCTTTAGTCTCTGTGTGTGGTCGAATTGCCTACTTGAACAGCGCAAACGCTTGTTTGAACATAACTGCTAACGTTCGAGCACATTTTATTCAGATTGTTTCCATCATGTGTAACTTTCAAAATATTCTTGTTATTCAGAGTTTTATTGCCATCGCCTCGCTTTGGCGTTTAACTTCGTTAAGTACTTCAGATGTTAAAGGTATTTTCGCTACGTGAAGCATATTATTATTTTTTTTGTTGCACAAAAACACTATAATGTTATACATACTACATGGTATCTAAGCATGTGTTCCAGCCAAAATGTAAGACTGGGCAGCATATCTATCTGGGAACACAACATGCACAGCCACTGAACAGCCTACACTGCATCGGGAAGAAGTTATGCTTTCTCACCCTGACAGCGTGATTGAAACAAATGGCCCTAATTTAGCAGTATGCGATTGTCCTTGAGTGAAGGTAACAGGGTCACTTTATTCGACATTTCCGAGCCAATTTTGCGGCTATGACAAATGTGTTTGAAAAAAAATTGTGCTGATTTAATGCACTGAAAACAGAGAACTGCTGGAGAGAAAAATTTTTTGGAGAGAAAAAAATTTTGGTCACGTGGCTGCCTTTCAAACTTTCCAGACTGTTGTTTGAGTGTTGTTTGTGAAAAAAATTATTTTACACTTACCGCACCTTTTTTATACCAATTTTGGTACATGTTAAGTTAAAGGGCTTTAAAGGTGTTTGAAACTCAGCAATAATAATACAAATATTCAGCCACATACGTCTGCAAGAATTTAGCCAAAGAGTGTTATGTTTGCATTTTCTCATTGCTATGCTACACTTTGTATAAATATCTGAGCTTTGACTACTTACTTCACAGAAAAGATATTTTGATGAAAAATTATTTTTAGACATCTTAAGCTGTTTAGCTCTACGAGAAAAGATCACTCATTTCACAGAATTGTCAATTTTGTCAGTAATGAGACGCAATTTGTACCTTGTGATGGTCCAAATGAAAATCACTTTTACCTAAATTAAAAGCAAATGAACAGTTCTTTGTGTGTGACAAGTTTCATCAATACGATTTCTATTTCAGGGAACAAAATATTTTTTGAAATGTCCCATCAAATGCAAGAGAAAACTTCGAGGCGTCGGCTGTTGTATGACGAAATGGCGAATGGGGAACTTGGAACTTCAAAAATCATTTAGGGGCAAAGTTTCTGAGGCCGTGGGTGAATCCCTCCTGTGTAGTCGTACTAGTACTATGTAGCCACTTGATGAGTTGCACAATAGATAGCGTTAGTGGTTTTCACAGCATATACACGGACAAAACTATGATTCGTGGGGCGAATCGTTCGTCCGTACATTTGTGCTTTCGTCCGTTTATCTGTGCATCCATCCGTCTGGCCTTCCGAGTGTCGGTCTGTCTCTGAGTCCGTCCGTCTTTCTGTTCGTCAATAGGGGCGTCAGACTGTCTGTCCATCTGTTTGTGCGTCCGGACGGACGAACGCTACGCCCCACTTATGATCATTCACTCCGTGGATATGCTGTGAGCTTTTTCTCAAAACATAAATTGCTATGACAAAATTTGGCGCATGAGAAGAACTGTTTATTTTCTTTGATTTAGGTACAAAGCCTATTTTAATTCAACCACCTCATGGGGCAAGTTGCGTCTCATTATAGACAAAACAATCATTTTGTGAAATTTGCGATTTTTTCTCGTAGAGCTCGACAGCTTGAGAGGTCTAAAATATTTTTTCCTCCAAATATACCTTATGTGGATTAAGCATTCACTCCTCAGATATACATTCAAAGTGCAGTATTGATATGGAAAAATGCAGATATAACACACTTCGGCTAAATTATTTGAGGCGTATGTGGTCGAAAAATGGTATTATTCTTACTGAGCTTCAAACACTTTACGCAAGCCCTTTACTCAACCTGTAGACCGAATTTGGCACAGAAGAAGAGATACATATGAAATAATTTTTTTCACAAACATACAGACGAGATTCTGGGAAGTTCAGGAGGCAGCCACGTGACCAATAAATTATTTGTCAGCGAATTATTCTAGCAGTTACCATTTTTAATGCAGTAAAATCAGTGCGATTTTTTTCGAAGACATTTGCGGTGGTCACCAAAATGGCTGGGACGTCTGATGTGGAATGACCCAATAGCCAATTCTTCCAATACATAATTGTGTCAATGTGAGCCAGTTCAAAAACACTAGTATCATTCGCATTTTAATACGTAACTGTACAGTACCTAATTTTACAAGTTACCTGCACTGAATACCTTCTCAATGCGCATACCGTCATGTATGATCAGTGGCATTGTGCGTTTTTGCAATACAGATAAATTACGTATATGTTGTTGCACGTCGTACTGTATTCCTTTTAAATAACTAATCGAATGAGTACCATCGTAGATCAGCAGAAATACACATGCAGCTGTGCTGATGCATTCTTAAGCATTGAACTTGACATTCACTTAGATTGGTCGTTGCATGCAGTTAATGGAACATTAATATTTTGGAGCAGCACCTTTTAATTTCCCTGCACGAGCAAGCTGAAAGGGGAAAGTAAAGCTCATATCTACGACACAAAAGGTATAATGATTTTGCCACAGTGCGCCTTTTATGGTGTTTATTGCTCAGCATACCTTTTCTAGCATTTCTCACTGCAGTGGAGCCCGGTGTCACTGAGTATGCTTGCTATGCACTCTATTTTACTTACACATAAGAAAGCAGATAGTTATGTATGGTGCACACTGTATGTTGCACTCGTTGTGAAATTTCAGTCATTGTTCCTTGTGTATTTATTTTAGGTTTCCGCGATTGAATTTTCTGTACAGAAAGAACAGCTTCGCCCCATTTCTCACGAAAGCACCAGTCATCTCAGCAGCTGAAAATGATTGTGCAAGCAGCAGTGACGAGTGGTTTTGCAGTTAGAAATATATCAACACTGACATTACGTTAATACAACCCGAATTACACTACCTTGTTGAATGTTCTCTTTTTTAATGTCAAAATTTATACTGCGAGATGTAATAAGTTGTAAATGTGACTCGAGAAACTCGCTTACTATTTCTACGTATTTTTTTTCTTCTAATGTATAGGTGTCAATCAAACGCCATACGTGTCAGTCGTTTGCCCGACTAGAGCAAATGTTTTGAAAGTTGTGGAGATTTATTGTATTGAAAACAATGAATGTTTAGTACAGAGAGAAAGAAACTTGGTCCCGTGACATATTTCAAAATTTTGCAAAATGCCATCAGAGTTCTGTTTGTCAGATTTGCAGTTTTTCTATAATAAAGGCAGCTGTTAACATACGGGCTGAATTGTTTTTTGCTTCGGCGTTATGTTCGGTTGAACCTTACGCTGCAGGTTACTGCTTGCACTACTGTAGTGCGTGCGTACGTGCGTGCGTGCGTGCGTGCGTGGGTGTGTGTGTGTGTGTGCAAGTGCCTTCCGCGTCTTTGTCGTTTACGGCCCAGTCTACGTACAGATATGTACGCTGCTCTCATGCAGCTCATTCAAGACCATGGCACCTTATTTTATCAGCTGCATGCATGCAGGTATACGTGCAGTGGGTGACACCAGTATCTTCCTTCTTTTTTGTCAGCCGCAGAGAAGGTTCATATTCTTCTCCCTCAGAAAAATTGAGGCTTGGGCCAGTTGGTGATGCATATTTGATGGAATGAACTGCTGTGAACGGCTCTCATCAACACACAAGTCTAAGCGTCATCTCCTATGTCTCTGCTTTTGTTGACCGTTAATTGCGCTTCATTTGATAAAGTATGCTCATCCATATAACTGTCATCGTTTTAAGGGGGTTTTCAGTGTACAACTCACTCGCATGAGTGTAGCTTCATCCAACACCCATAGTTTAGGAGTGTTCATAAACATCTAATAAAGTAGGGTGTAACATTTCTTTACACCCTACAGTTTCAAGGTGTTTCTAAACACCTTATTGTTTAGGGTGTTCCTACACACACTAAAGAGGTGTTGCCCATGGGACAAAACAAATACACCCTTATGGGTGTAAAAACTTTTAAAGTGTAGGCAGGCTTGACGACGGGAAATAATCGCGTTAATATGAGCAATAAAGCGTTTTAGAACAGCAAAGGATCAACCAGGCGTCACACAATGCAAATTGCATAACAAGTGAGTCGTTTAATGCACCAAACCATTACAGAAGCTCGTTCTTTTTTTTCTGTTACGTGTGGCACATACTTCAGGCGTAACACTTCATCGTCGTCAGGAACTTCATAAAACATACAATTTGCACAATATTTGTTGCAAATATTCAGCGGGTACCACGCTTCTCCGAAGAATGACGAGGTACAGCACAGTGAATGCCACCTATAACACAGAAATTATGATTATTTATAGTGTAGTGCGGTACCCAGCATGCGTGCTTCTAGCATTTACCCAAAGAGGGTTTAGAAAAGACGCATCAAGGCTGCTCTTCCAGCTTTCACTCTGACTGTGCTGTGCCGCGCAGGCCTGGCGATTGTAGCCTGCTTTCGCTTGCCTATTATTACAAAAAAAACGCGCACCACAGCCCGGAGATCTCACGCCTGCGTTATTCAAGCCTATACCCGACGGACGCGGGTAAAGCGTGTAGGGGGAGGGTAACACTACGGCACATGCTAAAGGAGTGTGCCTGAAAAGTTTGTGTCGTTGTCGCCGCTCAGTTCGCGACGCATATTAGGCAGGGATGAACTGCGAGGCCAATAGTTGCTCCTACCACCACGAAAGGGCAGGGGCCGGCTGCCGCCGCGGCTGCAGTTGCTGCTGCAGATTGGCTGCCACATGGAGGCGGCACTCACCAGCGACGAGCTGGCTGACTAGCTATGGGCCGTCCGCCAAGCCGAATATGCAGCCCGTATTCAAGTACTTCAAGCCATGACGTGAACCACCACCATCATCATCGAAGGAGGGTGGTAACGAACAAGGGTTAATCTCTTCTTCCCCCCGCTTCGCCCGAAAGGCAGTGTCCGGCTTTAAATAAAGTTCATTCATTCCTTAGCTCGTCCGGTCACAACGACGCCAACGCCGCTCGATGGCTCGATGAAGAAAGGTACATGTGCCATGAGGTGCACTCTGAAATGAAGTGCGCACGGAACCAATGCACGTTCGTCAGTACGTTAGCGAACCTGCATTCCTTACGAAAAGCGTTTAAGAGACGCTATGCCAGGGGAGTGGTGCGTTTGTTTGCCTACATGGGAATATCTTAATCATTGAACATTCCGATAACATTTAATACATCGTATAGTTTCGTGATATTGAAGTACAAGTGAGTCTTCTGTTTTTTTTTTTGGCAGTGCCGTTGTTCCATGGGCTGGGCTTGAAATTTATATGTGTCCGCGTCACAAGTGACACTCCTGTTTTAAGATACATTCATAGATGACACCATGCAAGGTGATATACTCGTAAATGGCGCCAGTCGGCCATAGATGCATAGGTAGCCGCAGTTTGGAACTGGGAAGGCCAACTCGACCGTGTATAGGGCTTCGGGTTGATGTAGCACAGGGCCCGTAGAGAAAGTGTGGAAGGAACTGCCTCTTGTCTTCTACAATAGATCTCTACTCTGGCAATAATGTAATCGCAAACACCTATACAAAAACAAGAAGCAACTTCTAAAATCACTAACAAAACCTGGGGCAACCGCAACTCTGCTGTTTCTGCAGATTTCGCCCTGGGTTGCCTGTGTTTATTTTTAACGAGTAATGTAACGGATTGCTCGCGATAACTACATCATGTTTCTGTAAATTCTAGCCGCTACAGGTAAGGTCCGCTCAGATGCACGCGCTCGAGTTAAAATACGCTGTTATGACACGAATAGGAAAGAAAAGCTCTTGAATTAAAGAGCTCCAATATTTGGCGTTTCGTGGGCACTGTAACTGTTACTTGATGTTTATTTACTGCATAGACAGATTTCCTTTTGTCACTCTTGCTATTAGCCTACAGCACCACGCCAGCTGCATTTGCCTTTTTGTTTCTTTCTCATAGTGCATGTCATGGGGTAGGTGCAACCTGATTTCACCTTGGCTATTTCAGAACGGAACAATATTGCTCTGTCTAGCTGTGCCGATTCAGCTAGCTTCTGCCTGCCTTGACACGCACCTTCCCATCTTGACGCTGCAGACAACTGTAGCTTTGTGGTTTAAAATAGGACAAAAAAGCTCACTGAGAACTACATGGCTGTTTTTTTCTTTTTTTTACCATTTGTTCGGCGAGGTTGAACTGCATGTCTCTCTTTCCAACGTGTTGCTGTCGCATGTCGTCAAATAACCTGTCTTTCTTTTTTTTTCGCTCACTCGCTATCCTCTGTCCTGATATCGCACTAATGGTTGTCGTCGTGGCTGTTGCGGTCTTCAGGGGAATAACGTCTTCACCACGAAACGGGGCTGCTTCTGCTGCTGGCGACGTTGGCACAAAAGTGACGTCAGTCAGAGCACCTTTCTGATGGCTCTGTCTCCAACTCACAGGGATCCTTCTTTTACGTTCGCTCACTCTTTCGCGCTTGTTGTTGCCCTAATGTTTTGTTGTTTCTAGCTCCCGCTCTCTTATCGCGGACAAAGATGTCGAAGTGATTTCTACAAAGTGTGCTAGGCGGGTGCGAGTGCAGACGTTTGAAGGAGTGGCTTTTTCTGCCGTGGCTGTCCAGAAATACTGCGAGTGATGTCCCAGCGTCGGAAAATATTGAGATATATGTTTGTGAAAAGCTTCACCACAGAAGTGCAAAAGCCTTCTTTTCGCAAGAATGCTGCGTGAAGCAACTGTCATCCACAGAAGATAGGAGCAATGGCTCACTTTGTGTGGTTGGTTCCTTTACGTAGGCGTATACGGGCATGCGCACAGGGTAAGGGGATTTTCTCGCTTCCCCCCCCCCCCTAAATTTAAGGAAGGTGCCAAGTATCATCCGTGTACCTCAATGGAAGTTTTATAATCATTTATTATCTGCAATGTTACCACAACACAGTTTTTCGACGATGAAGTCGAACAAGAAACCCTGAAATTATGCTCTAAGAAGTGCTCCCTGCCAATGCCCAGCCCCGAAAAGCCCAGGACCACATGCAGGGCATTGTGAGAAGGATTTTATCGCTTCAGTATCGTTCTAGAACCCTTTGCGAAACTTGTCTTCAACCAAGCTCGTCCAGTGGCACTTGGGGGAGGGGGCGGAGCACGGAGATAAAACTGTGCCCCCTCCTAACACTGCACCATACGCACGCTTATGGTATGATGGTTGAACTGGATGCAATGGTTGCTTGCACCTTCGTTTGATCGGGCAATGCTATGGTAGAAAGATATATTAGTAAAAACTGTATCAACATTACCTTCCGAAGCTGAAATGGCGAATCCATGGTATATATAGTCAATATAACTATACAGTGATAGAGCCAGAATAACTTTGTGTCTTGGTCTCAGCATAGAGTGTTAAGCGGTTAGAACACGTTGTGCCAGGAGTAATGAAATCTGTGGAGACTCGCATGACCTGTGGGTAGCAGCAGACAAGTCGTCTTTTATTCCGTTTCTAAAATTACGCAGAATGTCTTGACATTTGATGAAACTCTTCATATATTTGCAAGTGATAACGTGGTGTCTGATGCCATGCACAAAAAAAGAGCACAATATAATAATAAAATGAACTGCTCAAACGCCCTCCATCATTCAGCATCCATGACAGTAGAGTAGTGTGTTAACCTTCTAAGCATGACACTAACTTTGCTTCGCACCACGTGTGTCCACGCTTTCAATCTGGCTTAACACTCCCAACATTTCTTTGAACAATTGCCGTCGCGGTGTCGACAAGCAACAGCAAATAAATTTGCATTCCTATCACACATCCTTATAAAAACCAGCGCGTATACGTAATTCAATCCAACGACAAGCGATTGAGTGGTGACATCATTCCCTCGATATTATATTCCGACAGCCCTCGTGCCTAAGCGGAGTAAGCAAACACCTCATTCATTACGAGTGGTCACTCCTGTCGCACGTGTTTTAGTGTGCATTACTTTTTTTTCGTCCCTGAGCACCTGACGAATCTACGTAAGCTCAGGCCTTCACTGAGCAAAGATTATGATTACCGTCTAACTCTTTGATCACGCGTTCTGCATAAGCATCTTATGCGTGATAACGCTGATATTTCTCCGTTTTTGCGTGCCAGTTAACACTTGAGTTTCCCACTCTGCCGCACGCTAAATATCAGATAAATGAGGGAGCGCCGCCTCGAGTGAAACTTTTCGGATGCCACCGAAGCGTTTAAGCCTCCCGTCATTTTCTTGCAAGCCTCCCAGCTCCCAATGCATTGTGAAGCAGCGCTCTGCTTTTAAAAACAGCCCTTTTACATACAAAGTTATACAGTGACACCTCTCTAAGGGTGACGTAAGCCTTCCACGTGAGACTCATTGATTTATGAGGCTGCGACTGGTGTATCTACAGCCACACCCGCTACCGCGAAAGCAGTACCTACACTGTGTATCGAGGTAATGAAAGCGGAGTGAAACCGTAAGCGTGTTGTGATAACGTACGAAGTGGCGTTGCAGGCCAAAGCTGCTCCCACTTTCCGCGTGGAATGGTTCATTCGCGCACTTCACTAACCCTCTGTGGTTGCAGTGACCACAACGCGCGCATGTGTTGAGGCGTTTGCACTGTGTACGTACAAACGTATGCAAAATTTTACGTCGCACGGGGGCTGCGTAGTTCGTCACGTATTTCGTCACCTGAGTAGAGCAAGAAAAAATTAAAAAGGGACAGTTTTGTAGGTTAACCAAGGGCTTTCTTTGTTGACTGCCCTGCAGTTGCCGAATCGTAAGGGGTACGATATTGAAACTACACGTTGAGCTTACGTGAAATGAAAACAAGAGCTTAATTTTAACATGATGGTTGATTGTGGTTGTGTTCTAGTAGCAGCGCGATAACTGTAGGAAAAGACAAAAAAGGACAGAAAAGAGCGCTGACTGTAAACAGCTGCTACTAGAACACATTCATGCTTAAATTACAAATAGGCAGCTATGTTGCACACACTTGGCAAAAGCCCACCGCGGTGGTATATTGGCTAAGGTGCTCGGCTGCTGGCCAACAGCCGGCGGGATCAAATTTCGGCTGTGGCGACTGTGTTTTCGATAGAGGCAAAATAGCTGTAGGCCCATCTGCTCAGATTTGGTGGCACTTTAGAGAACCACCGGTGGTCAAAATTTCTGGAGCCCCCTACTATGGGGTCTCTCGTAATCAAATGGTGGTTTTGGGACGTTAAACCCCACATATCAATCACAACGCCACATGGGGTCAAAAAAAAAATACTCACTAAACCTCACGCTTTCATATGCATCCCACTATTATGATGAAGTTTATTTAAAGACGTGAGGACCAGTCGATGGTAAAAAAGCACCAGTTCAGGGCACAAAAAAGGTTTGCAAGTATTATGACAACAGGGTGTATAAGGGCCTTAACGTTATGCGCATTAAGTTTGCGTAAGTCGTTTAAGCATTAAAATTTTGCATTTACCTAGTCTTTAAGAAACGCGAAAGAAATCTTGTGGTCTTGCTTGTACAGTCTGGGTGAAGTGTTCAAGGATCACAAGGCGCCGGAATCACCCATATAGTCGCCTACATTTAGCAGTTGGCCTTAAACTAAGACACAGTGACCAAATACGTTGATAGGTTGCTCGTAAATTAAGTTTTTGCAGACTTTAAAGTCTAAAACTTTTCACATACACTGTACGTGCAAGAAACTTGACCCAGCAATACATATAAAAACTGATGTAGAAAAAGAGAAGTCATCAAGAATCTTTATAAAAAACGTCTAAAATGCCTTTCCTCGAACTAAGACTGTAATATTATGTTGCGGCTTGAACCCGCAGTAGTGATATATTAGTTATGACGTTTTTACCGTGATCGCGTTAAAGAGCTTTTTTTCCTAAGGTTCGTTGGTTGTAAACGAAAAATGATCTTATCAGTGACTGTAATCATTCAGAATCATGAAAATAAAATAAATAATAAAAGTCTCAAGGTCTGAGTGGGGATCGAACGTAGTGCTTTGCGTGGCAAACAGGTGTTGTACCACAGAGCCATGAGTATTCTTGGTAATATAGTTAAAATGACTTCCTCCGCTTGGAAATACAGTGAAAATAACTGATCCTCTACAAACACACACGTACAATATAGAGGCTTCACAATAAAACAATCACTATCGCAGTGATATTGCATTGTACAAGCATACGTTGCCATCGGGCGTCAGAATATTTGATGATGATGTTGATGATGTTGATGATGACGGTTCTCTTTGAAAAATTGGCAACTACCCACTCAGAGAGATCAGCCAAGAGTAAGGTGGATCATATACACTGAATATATGATTAATATTTTGTAGGAGCTCTAATAGGTAGAGCTCTAATAACTTTTTAACGTAACGCTAATTGTGACGAACTGTCATTCGAAATTGCCCTATTTTGTGTAACCTCTCAGTGACCGCAGATATTTGGACTAAGAGAACAGAGCAAATACATATTATCAGTTGCTGCACCTACCATGTCTATTCGAGTCACATATAAACTTTCCGACAGCTTTGAAAATATTCTTGTCTGAGTGTCTCACGCACAGGCTTCATATGATAACAAAAGAGCCGAGGAGACCACTTGCCACGACATCATTTTGACACTTTGCTTTTTGTGCAAGCAAAAACGTCGGCAGCTCAACAAGGACTGTTCAATAGTTCTTTGTTTGTTGCATTGGGAGCAAAAAGGGGAGATCACCAAACCCATTTTGTGCATGTAAAAACTAAAATTTAGAATTCTACAGCGCATTCTGGCAATTGCATTTTAAGCCCGTCCTGCTACACACCATTTTTTTCTCCATAGCAACTGTTGGTGCAGAAAGTCTGGTGAAGAATCGAGACTTGGAATGACCACAGATAAAGCATCTTTTCTAAACGTTGCCGCAGCGACAAATGCCGTAACTAGGAGGAGAAAGTAAACTGGACCTACCAAAGAAAATTTCCCAGAGAGTCTGCAACTTCATTCAGTACTACCATTGCTTTGTGTCCCGATACCCAAATATTCGCAGGTTTCGCTGATAATGAGAAACAAGTAGTCCCAATTATTTTAGAATATTCGAATCTGATGGAGTAGCTAGTGCCGGCTGCAGTGACAGTGTACCTGTAACTCTAGCCACAGAAATTATAGTTAAAGAAATATTACGTAGGCCTTAAATAACAGATAAAATCTCGGCCAAGAATATTTGTGTGTATTCAGGAAGCCTAACAGAAAACGACCAGTCTAGTTGTGTTGAAATTCTTACCCCGACGTTTTTTTCTCACTGTGAAGCATAATTTCAATCACAACCTAATAGGCAATGTGATTGAGGTGATCCTGAAAAGTGCAATCCAGAACATTACTAGGCCATTTTTTCGCATTGTTAGAAATATATCGTCACATGATATGGTTAATTCACTCAACCTGCCACTTATAGTCGCTGTATCCCTAGGCCTTATCTGCGATGGGTTCTATAGCTGCTGGGTAAACATTACCTTAGGTTGTGGAAGCGCGCCAAGTTACATTAAAAAAACAAAGCTATATCGATGATAAATATATATTCATCTCGTATTATCAGTGATTTATATACCCTTAAGAATGTTTGAATTGGTATTAACTTAAATATAAAAGGCAATGAAGGCATTCACGATTCATTATATAAAACAGAGTTTGCTACAAACTTGGGTAGCCCCAGGTACCAGCGTAGTGCGTGGCGCATATGTGGAACTGAAGGACGCATCTTCCACGATGGTACGCCAGAAAAGAAGGTACACCCAAACTCCATTATAAGGCGTATGAATATATGGTAAATCATTTATAATGTGGCTGTCCGCATGCCTCAACGGCTTTACTAATTCTTGTAAGTAGGCCTATCGCACGTGACGCTTTGGTGACCGTGTGTTCAATAGGCATACGCCAGTTGAGCTTTACATAATAGATAATTCCGAAGTGCTTGACTGTTTGTGCACTTGGGGCATGTCTGACTTGTGGATTGAGAGTGATGTATTTATATTGTTGGTGGGGAGAACAGTAGACCATCACGATGCCGCACATTAGGGTAAAATAAATACTGTCTAGAGAAGCATGCATGGTTGCTAAGTATCCTTGTCAAAAGGTAAAAGAATTGAATGTTATCCGCAGAATGAAAGAGTGCTGTATCATCCGCGTAAACATACGTCGTCACTCTTTGATGACGAGAAATGGAGCTAAGCAAGACAAATAGTTGAGGGGACACAACCCCTCCTTAGGAAAGAGCTTGTGTCTGTCTGAATTTGACTGTTGATTTCCGGCCCTGTCCGCAGTAAAGCTCCTTGTCCACCAAGAGCTGTCATCCATGCAATAAAAAAGTCAGGCAAGCCAAACTTTCTCACCTTTTCTAGTAAAATTGGGTATTAGACACTACGCGTAGGCTTTAGAGATACTGTAAAATGGAGCTGCTTTGTAACGGCAGGAATTACCTTGTCAGACGCACTCGTGTTCCTGTATTTTAAATATTGTGCCATGACGACACGCCACTGAAAAAAATAAGCTGATCAAAAAGCTCACTTGACATGCCAAGTGGTCTAGCTGCAGCTGGCTGTAATTTCCATGCTCAGTAAACAGCCACTCTAGACGCAGACATGTTGAATTGTGTTTTGGCACGCATTCTTGAAGCACCGTATACTTTGCGTGCTCGACCAGTCCCCGCGAGACAAACAGCAAAACCTGGTACCTAGTCGTGACAGTTATTATGTAGGCTAAAATAAACTGAACTATAAATTTAATTGAAATATGTCTATTTAAGGTTATACAAAGGAAAATAAACTGTTGATACTTCGCGAAGTAACTTTGTGACACGTCAACTGTCCCCAGTTGCTCCAAAAAGAGCAGTTCTTCCTCTGCTATCAGAGCTTGACGTGCTAGAAATAAGTCTGCTCTTGAGAACAAAAACGCAGAAAGAAGCAGTGACAGCGAATCCTCTTCAGATGGTTCCGATCACGACAACAAAAGCGGATCGGAAGGAGATACAAGTAATTTCGAGGTACTCTCCCGAAGTCTTGACAATGTGTCTGAGATGGATATTTCTACCACTTCGTGTTAACAAATACTAGCAACGTCTCGACGGTCCATGTTGTGGGTTCCGGAGAAAGAACCTTCAAGAAGGATGACTTCGTCGTAGTAAATTTTGAATGACAACTTCACCCGGAAAGTGCGATTACAGTCAAACTGGACGGGCACAAGGTCAGCACTATGGAGAGGACCTGAAAGAAATGGAGATGGTGAGACTGTGAAGACGCGATTTTGTACCCGAAAGAAAAAAATTCTTTGCTGAATAGAATCCCTAAGCCATCAGGCAAGCGGTACACATTTTGAGGTGAAAGATCTTGATTCAGGAGGTACATGTATGAATAAGTTTTCATACAGTTGTGACGTTGCTAGAGCAGTAACCCATTGTGGATAACTCAAAAAAACTTCTGATGAGGTAACTTTGGGCCAGTCTTTTTTTCTCTAATCATATTCAGCCAAAAACAACGTTGTCACAAGGCTACTCCACACGAGGGGGCAACATTGCGACAGCTTTTAACCTGATTATAGCTGTTTGTATTGAAAATGCTAATATATGAAACATCCCGTCATGCAAAGGAAAGTTTTAGAAACGTTATGTCATTATTCATTCATTTTTAGGCTGATAACTCTCCAACAAGAGAAGGAAAATGTGCAAAGTCTGTCAAATTGGGCACGGCGAAATCCGTGGAGTGGGCACGGCGAAATCCGTGGAAACATGGCTAAACGTTTCCTCTGCCTTGTGCAAGGCTTGCTGCTCTTCGTCGCCAACGTATCGCCTGCATCTACAACGGCCACCACTGGGTACTCGCCGCATTCGCACCACTTTCCTTTCAGCAAGTCACAACCGCCCCACGTGGAACCATGTGACGTCATCCCGAAGCTGCGGCCGCCTGGCAGTGCTTGGTCTGTGACGTCATCCGATCATCGACTACTTAAAGACACCTGGAACCCCCCCTCCCTTAGTGGGCACGGCGAAATCCGTGGAAACATGGCTAAACGTTTCGTCTGCCTTGTGCAGGTTAGTAGGGCGTACAGCTCATTTCGAAGTGATTGCCGCTGTTTGGTTGTTATGCCGTGCTCATGGCAGTGTCGTAAAGTTGCATACGATTGTTTTTGTGCACTTCGGTTACTACTTTGTGGTGATGTCGAACAAAACCCCGGACCTACTTACCAAGACATGCTGGCTAAACTTTTAGAGGGTCAGAAAGCTCTCCGTAGTGAGGTAGCAGACCTTACAACTAAAACGGAAAACATGTTAGCAGAGCTTACACGGCGTCTTTCAGAAATCGAGACCCATGTGGCTGAAATGAGAACTAAAGTTCAAAATTAGATGACCTGGACAACCTTTTTAAGGTCTACACAAACTCAATGAATTTCCAGGCCCAGAAGCTAACGGATCTTGAAGATCGTGGCAGACGTTCAAACTTGATTGTTTTTGGTATCCCAGAACAGCCGGAAGAAACTGAATCTCATCTTAAAAAGAAAGTCGTCTCTTAAACTTTTCACAGCAAGCTCGGCGTTAAATGCACTTCTGTTGCCTGAATTCATAGGCTTGGAAGATCAGGTTCGAATAGGCCGATTATCTTTTATCTTAAGACTTCACCGAAAAGCTAGCGGTGCTGAAAAAGGCGAGCAACCTAAAGGGAACTAACATCTTTGTTCAGAACGACTACTCAAAGCAAACGCTGGCAAAACGTAAATTACTGTGGGAAAGTGCAAAAGCCGACAAAGAACAAGGCAAGAAGGCATTTTTGGTGCATGATAAGTTGCGTGTAGGTGATGATCTGTTTCTTTGGAATGACATAACAAACAAACGTCAGTTAATTGGAAGCCGTCGGAGTGCCACGGCATCGCCTCAGTCTATT
Source organism: Rhipicephalus microplus (assembly GCF_043290135.1). NCBI lineage: Eukaryota > Metazoa > Arthropoda > Arachnida > Ixodida > Ixodidae > Rhipicephalus > Rhipicephalus microplus. Next base: position 109,608,151 of record NC_134708.1, on the reverse strand, counting down.
GGCAGTGCACCCGATAACGAAAGTGCGGGTAGCAAGTGTGGACCAGCTGCGCAGAAGCAAGTTAGACTGATTAATATGAATGCTCGAAGCATCGGAAATAAAACCGAACAACTTGAGGCTGTACTCTTAGCATACAACCCTCATGTAGTTGTAATAACGGAAACGTGGCTTCACAGCGAAATGTGTGACCAAGACTTAGTGCCTCCAGCTTATGAAATGTACCGCAGAGATAGGGCCTCAAGAGGTGGTGGAGTTGCAGTACTTGGTAAAACAGGAATTACTGTCACCCGTTTAACTGACGTTGAAAGTACAGAAAGCATATGCCTGAGGCTTTCACTCTTCAATAAGTCTTTTATATTGTATGCAGTGTACAGGCAGCCGAATTCGTTGCCGGATTATTTGTTTAACTTGAAAACCCATATGAAAAATTACAGTAATCAAAAGCTAATTGTCATCGGCGACTTCAATCTGCCTAATATTGACTGGAACCAAATGCAGTCGACATCAGATTTCATTAATGCAAATATACTGTTCGATATAATGCTTTTTCACAATCTCGCCCAAATTGTTCAGCAACCGACACGTGTTGGTAATTCTTCGTCCACGTTACTAGATCTTGTGTTATGCATCGCACTATTCTTCATTGCTGTGTTTGTGTTGAACCCGGCTTATCTGATCACGTCATGGTCACAGTTTCTTTTCCCCTGCATTGTAATCGCTCCAATAGCCGACCTAACTCTAAACAGGTCAAACATTTTTCCCGTGCTAACGATACGAGCATCCAAGATTATCTTGAATTTGAATTGGTGAATTTTGATGCCAACGACGCTGCTGTTCTCTGGGATAAGTTTAAGAAACTATGCTTCCACTGTATTGAACGGTTTGTACCAAACAAAACAAAAAAACCCCCAAAGTTCACACCATGGATCACAAAGCCAATAATACAAATGAAGCGTAAAGCCAAGCGCTATCGGAAAAAAGGTGCTCCCACTAACATTATCAGGGAAATTCGTAACTCCCTCTCCGAAGCTATTAAAAGTGCCAAGAATTTTTATTTTACTGTCAAGTTACAAAACTTCATCAAAGAGGACCCTAAGAAATTCTGGTATTTTATTAAGGACCGTAAAAGCTCTGTAAACCGAATGAAGTTTAACGGCACTATAATTGACAATCCCCAAACGATCGCGAAAAATTTTAACGACTATTTTCATAGTGTTTTTTCAGCTTCTATCCTGCCTGTCTCAATTACCATTGACGCTCCTGATTCAGATCCTAACCTCATTTCATTCGATGGTGTCCTAAATTTACTGCTGCGATTAAAAGTTAAATCAACCCCTGGACCAGACAACATACCCAATGCATTTCTCCGGCGATATGCCGAAATATTGGCCAAGTACATTGTTGTGATCTTCCGAGCCTCAATAAGTTCAGCAACTTTACCCATCGATTGGAAATTGGCACGTGTTCTGCCCTTTGTGATAAAGGGGGACCCAGAGTGCATACCAAACTACCGTACAATTTCTATGACTTCCGCATGTAGGAAAATGCTAGAACATATAATTGCCACTCGTATAAACAGCTTCTTAGATGATAACCACATTTTATCTCCCTTTCAGCATGGATTTAGAAAACGGTTTTCCACAGTCACCCAGTTGGTCTCAGTTATTCATCACATTGCTTCTATTTTAGACAAAGCTGGTCAGGTCGATGTACTGTTTTTAGATTTCAGTAAAGCCTTCGACCGTGTTCCCCTTAACAAGCTCATCGAGAAAGTGACGACTATAGGGCTTCCAAACTACCTAGTATCCTGGGTGTCTGCTTACCTGAACGGCCGGAAACAGTATGTCGACGTCTGTGGACAGACATCACCTCATCTCCCAGTAGATTCCGGCGTACCGCAGGGTAGTGTTCTAGGTCCGCTGCTGTTTATAATTTATTGCAATGATATTGTTAATGCTATTACTGATCCGGTTAAAATAAGACTTTTTGCAGACGACTGCATTATTTTCATAGATGTACACTCGCCAGATGACCAGGTCGCTCTCGACACTGCCCTTAACAATATTCTTTCGTGGCGTAACAAATGGGGCATGATGCCCGATTTCGACAAATCTGTTTGCCTTCGAATTTCTAACAAGAAAAATCACATTCAGTTTTTCTATTCCTCCAAAAGGCAACCCTTAAAAGAAGTCAGTCAATACAAATACCTAGGTATAACGATAACGAATAAGTTGTCCTGGAATGCACACATTGCCGATGTTTCGTCATCGGCTTTCCGTAAACTGTGTCTTTTAAGGCACAAACTCAGATACGCCCCGTCGCAAGTGAAACTATTAGCTTATAACACTTTATTACGTCCAAAGCTTGAATACGCTTGAATTGTATGGGATTCGCATACTAAGTCTAACATATATTTCCTCGAAAAGATTCAAAGACTATTCAAAGATTCAAAGATTCAAAGAAACTATTAGCTTATAACACTTTATTACGTCCAAAGCTTGAATACGCTTGAATTGTATGGGATTCGCATACTAAGTCTAACATATATTTCCTCGAAAAGATTCAAAGACGAGCAGTGCGTTTTATTTACTCGAAGTATGGTCGTGGTACATCAGTTACTGAACTAATGCGAGATAACGAATTCCAGATGCTACAATCGCGGCGCCAGCTTCTCCGTCTAAAATTCTTGGACTCACTAATTAAAATAAACTTGGGCTAGACCCATCACATTACGTTACCCCAGCTTCGACCAGGCAAACTCGTCATTCTCATGTCCGAACTCCGTATTTTGCGCGGACAGATTTATTTAGGTTTTCCTTTTTTCCGAAAACTGTAACAGAATGGAATAACTTGCCTTCTGATTTCCTCCAAACCTTCGATCTTGATGAACCCAATGTTTAATTCTGTGAATCTTGACCCCCCCCCCTCCCAATATCGCTTGATTTTTTTTTATGTTTCTCTTCTACTCGCTCTTCTCTTACACAGATGTATTTTAGTCAAGCTGTGTTACTCATGTACTGATCGCGTGCTTTCTTTGTTTTGATGTTTCTCTTCTACTCGCTCTCCTCTTACACAGATGTATTTTAATGAAGCTGTGTCACTCTTGCACTAATCTTGTGGTTGTGTTTGTGCCCCTCCTGCTTGGGTCTTTTTGGCCTGCAGTATTCCACAAATAAATAAACAAATAAATAAATAAATTGTAACCCATTTTAACGGTATCTAACATAACTAATGCCGCATACTGTTTCTGTCACCGTGCTAGCTGGATTCTGTTTTCCAAATCAACGGGAGCACACCAGATCGCTATTTGTGCTCTAAAAACAATTTGACAGGTGCTCAATATTCTAATAACAGCAACAAATTTAGTCACATGAGCGCGTAATATATTTTTTTGAATTATACAAAATTGGATGTTAAGAAAATAGGTCAAAAGTTGTCCACAGCAAGCCCCTTGCTCTTTAAGCAGAGAGATCACGTTTGATGCTTTTCACACTGAAGGAATTGAAAAGTATTTTAGATAATAATTTACGGTATCTAACAGTGAATTCGGAGCAATAACCAAGAATATTTTCAGCATCATCGTAGTGATATCATCAGGGCGTGGTGCTGTCGCTGGTAAAGGTGCAATTTACGAATGTCCGACAATGATAAATATTTAGTATTTTCGAGAGTGTCTAGTCTCACAAGAGTTGAAGGAATGCAGGTACAAAAGATTGCCTCCAAACCTCTGGCAATTACTTCTAGTGAGTCTTCTATTTCTCAGGTAGTATGCACTATTGATTTTGCATATAAGGATTGCAGAATTAAATTGATAGATCTTAAATACTGGAACAACGCGCTTCTTCATTTGTTTGTGATTATGACTTCGTTGTTCAAAGACGGTCACTCAGTAGAAAAAGCACATATATTATGACGCCTATATATTAAGGGTGACGTAACGGGTGAATTGCAAATTCGATAATATTTCACTCGAAATATTGGTCGCCATTCAAAGCGTGCTAGCGATTACCCAGAATGCAGCCATACGTGAAAAGCTGCACTGGCACAAGCCACTTTGAACTTTAGCAATTACATTGCAGTAATCCACAACTTAAACTTCTCAAGTAAAATCATACCATAAAACTTCCAAAAAAGGTGGCTGCCTTTTAGGGGAGGCGAAACACGAGAGACCCGCGTTTTCACTGTTGGGTGCACGTTTAAGAACTCCACCTGAGCGCAATAATTGAAGCCTCTTAATGTGGCGTCTCTTAACGTCATATAATCTTTCTGGTTGTAAACCTTCCTCAGTTATTATAAAAGCAGATTCCTTGCATGCCTCAGCAAACGCAAAATTTGATCGTCAAAGTGCAGCGTTGGCGGCGAGTCATGTCCTGCGCTGTCTAAGACAAACGACCAAGAAATCATACCGAAATGACTCCACTATAAAGCACGTGATGACGTCATAATATCGCATCATAGGTGGGTTAATGTGGTCCAATGCGGAGGTGAAGGAAAACCTGGTGAGGCGGCTCCTATCTTGGAGGCAGCTCAAAACTTCGCTAGCTATGAGAGAAATAACTTAAATAGGTGCTCAATAGATATGAGTTACCTCTACGTTGCCTGAGTAGGCCCATTTGTGGACGGTAAGGTTGAAAAGTCAGGTCCTGGGCTTTATTCGCTTGTTGATGTCCTCTTGGTGAAAATAGGGACCAGCAAAGCTTCCGCCCTACAGGACATGCTGCAAGTTAGCATAACCATCACACAATGGGCAAACCGGGCCTGACAACCGCTTGGGGATATCAGATGCGAAGCAGCTCTTTGACTAGCCTGTGTAACGCTGTCCCTCTGTCTACACCCCTTCCCTCCTCGCAGGTGTAGGAGCAGTACTAAGCAGCTCACGCCGTCCTAGCCGTGCACGGTGACGTCTCTCTATCTCGTCTGCCATGCGCTCGCCGCATGCCAGCTCTCTCACACTCTGCTTTCTCCACTACTTGCAACGCTCGAGCCCACTCTTAACGTAGGCATCATCTCAACCGCGGCACCTCTTTCCATCTGTAGGCGAGAAGAAGCCGCGAGCCGGTGGGTGCACACTGCGCGCAACTCAGGAATCCATCGGCACCGACAATATTGTTACGGTGCATCATCGAGAGGAGCAAGCGTGGCACTTAGCAAAGATGAACAAGACGCCTGTGCGTTAGGCGCTTGCGCGAGAGGCAACTCAGACATCTTGTGCGGCGGCCGATTCTCGGTGGACGCTGTCCTGTAAGCCAAGACCTCGCCCCGTCACATTTGGTGGAAGTGCTGGGCAACCGCCTCGCAACGGAACTTCGCAGCGGCCGACGTTTGAAGGGTCATTCCACAACGATGACGGAGAGTATGGCGTGTGCATCTGCTCCTGATGTTCCTGTGGCCGGAGATGATGCGGTAACTACATCTCCTTCTGCGACCACAACCTTCGTGCTCGAACCCCCGCGGTATCCTGGCACGTTCAGCAGTTCCGGCGATCCAGATGAAGTTGACGTTGAAGATTGGCTGGCAGAGTACGAACGTGTGAGTACTCGATACCGATGGAGCCCGACTCTTATGCTGGCGAACCTGTTATTCTATCTTAGGGGAACCGCCAAATCGTGGTATGAGAACCATGAAACAGAGCTTGGGAGTTGGGCAGTGTTCAGGGAGAAAATGCTGGACCTGTTCGAAAAGCCGATTCGAAGAAAAATGGCCGCGAACAAAATGCTCGCGTCTCGGGCGCAGACCTCGACCGAGTCTTACGTCTCCTATATAGAAGATGTGTTGTCATTGTGTCGCAAAGCCAATGCCGAGATGCCGGAGGCTGACAAGGTCGCGCATATTCTTAAGGGAATTGCGGATGACGCATTCAACCTCCTCATCTGCAAAAATTTTTCTACAGTGGACGCCATTATAAAAGAATGTCGGCGCTATGAGTAAGCGAAGAGCCGGCGGATTAACAGCGTGTTAATGGCGTTCCGAATACGGCTGCAACATCATCTTGCGAAGACCGTGCAAGAACACAGCCACCACCTCTAGATTCATCGGATCAGGTGACCCGAATTGTACAGCGCGAACTTGAAGCCATTGTCTAAGCTTCGGCTCACACCGCTGCAAGTGACACCACCTCACTCACTGCTAACATGGTTCAAGCCATCGTCCGCAAAGAACTCGCCAGCATAGGTATTCCCTCGGTGTGCGCTTTGCCCAGCCCGCAGCGAGCTTCATGGCGTCCACCCTCGTCTTATCACGAGCAGCAGTTTACGGCCCGATCTCGCGACCCTGCTGCGTGGAGAACCGTCGACAATCGACCAATTTGTTTTCATTGCCACCGTATCGGTCATGTCGTCCGTTACTGCAATTACCGCTGGTCCTCGCCACCTCGGACTTCATCTCAACCTCACTACCGACAGGACAGCACCCGCTTCGCGTCTGCCGCGCAGCCTTCTCCGCAAAACAACTATAGAAGGTTCAACAGCCAATATCCGTAACCGCTTGGTCATCAGTCGCGTTCGCCTTTAGGACGTCGCCAGTCGTCTCGCTCACCGCAGACTCGCAGGCCGTCGTCCCCATTCAACCCCGCTCCTGCCTACCCGGAAAACTAAACGGTGCAGCGCCCGGAAGTGACGCTGCATTGTCGACTCCCTCCACAAATCCTCTCTTGACACTTCCGACGAGACAAAATTTGTTAGACGTTGCCGTTGACGGTGTGCCTATTTCTGCCCTTATAGATACTGGAGCGCACATTTCTGTAATGAGCGCGAACTTTCGCCGACGCCTACATAAAGTGCTCACGCCTGCCGCTTCCCACAAACTTCGTGTCGCTGATGGGAGGACCCCTGATGTTCAAGGGATGTGCACGGCCCGTGTGTCCATTGCCGGTCATCCTACATTAGTTCAGTTTGCCGTCATTGAAATGTGTCCTCATGACCTATTACTTGGTTCGGACTTCCTAACACGGCATTCTGACCTCATTGATTGTGCCACTGGTGCTCTTCAGCTTGAACTGCCGCAGTTTGCCGATTTTCCAGCAGACTATTCTCCCCGTTTATGCTCTCGTCACCACGTTCGCTTGCCTCCGCAAGCTGCTACATATGTCACTTTGTCGTGCTCACGTCATGTGCCCGACGGTGACTACCTCGTCACTCCTATAGTCGACGTACTGATGGCCCGAGACGTCGCCCTTGCTCACACTGTTGTCGCCGTCGCTAATAATACAGTGGTTATACCACTACTCAACGTGAGTCTCTTGACTCAAGTTATTCCGCAAGACATGTCTTTGGCCACCCTATCTCCACTTGACAGCTGCAACGTTACTGGTTTGGACACCGATACTACATCCCCCTGTCTTGGCCGCAATTACACTCTGCCTGCAGATGACATTAACAAGATGATTGCTCCCGACCTCACTGCAGTGCAAGCTGCCAGCCTCCGTAGTCTGCTAACATCATATAGAGACGTTTTCGACTTTGACCACCGCCCTCTCAGCCAAACAACTGCAGTGACTCACCGGATCAACACTGGTGATGCCACTCTTATACGGCAGCGTCCATATCGCGTATCTCACAAGGAACGCCAAGTAATTCAAAATTAAGCGGATAAAATGATTTCTAAAGACGTAATAGAACCCTCATCCAGCCCCTGGGCCTCCCCAGTCGTGCTCGTTGAGAAGAAAGATGGCAGCTGGCGCTTTTGCGTGGACTATTGCCATTTAAACAAAGTGACTCAAAAAGATGTCTACCCTTTGCCTCGGATTGATGACGCCCTCAATTGCCTCCATGGTGCCCAATACTTTTCGTCTATCGACCTTCGGTCCGGCTATTGGCAAATTTCCGTCGACCCCATGGATCGTGAAAAAACCGCTTTCATTACGCCCGACGGCCTCTACCAGTTCAAAGTCATGCCGTTTGGACTGTGTAATGCGCCGGCAACTTTCGAGCGTATGATTTACTCCCTTCTCCGAGGATATAAGTGGTCCATGTGCTTATGTTATTTAGACGATGTCATCGTCTTTTCACCTACCTTTGAAAGCCCGTATAACACGTCTGTCAGCCATTCTGGATGTTTTTCGAAGAGCTGATCTCCAGCTCAATTCTGCAAAATGCCATTTCGAACGTCGCCAAATCACCATACTCGGTCACCTTGTCAGTGCCGATGGTGTTCAACCAGATCCCGAAAAGGTACGAGCAGTACAACAATGTACTGAACCACGCTCAACCAAGGACCTCCGAAGTTTTGTAGGGCTATGTTCCTATTTTCGTCGATTTGTCCGTAACTTCGCCGACATCGCTCGACCGCTTACTGATCTCTTAAAGAAGGACGTTCCCTTCGCATGGGGTATTGAGCAAGCGGACGCCTTTTCAGCTCTTATCCATCTGCTGACTACGCCACCAATACTGGCCCAATTCGACCCAGCATCATCTACAGAGCTTCGAACCGATGCCAGTGGCCATGGAATTGGAGCGGTCCTTGGCCAATGACAGCATGGGAAGGACCGCGTGATTGCTTACGTCAGTCGTCTTCTTTCACCTGCCGAACGGAAGTTCTCCATCACTTTGCGTGAATGCCTAGCTTTAATGTGGGTCGTGGCGAAATTCAGGCCTTATCTGTATGGCCGAACTTTTTCCGTTGTTACGGACCATCACGCTCTTTGCTGGCTGTCATCGCTAAAGGACCCATCTGGACGCCTTGGTCGCTGGGCGCTCCGTCTGCAAGAATACTCATTCGTGGTCCACTACAAGTCGGGACGCCTCCACACAGACGCAGGCTGTTTGTCACGTTATCCGGTTGAAACGCCCGACTTGACAGACCTTCATTCAGACCCCTGCGTTCTCTCCATCCACGCTTTGGGTGATATCTCCACCGAACAACGACGTGACCCGTCGTTACTCTCCATCATCGAGCGTCTCACCTCTGCTCCAACAGACCCTTCTGTTCGCCTGTTCGAACTGCACAACAACATTCTGTACCGTCGGAGCTTCAACGCTGATGGCCCGGAATTACTACTCGTTTTTCCCCATCACCTGCGTGCCAGCGTTGTCGAACAAATACGTGACGTACCTACAGCCGGTCACCTAGGCGTCTCTCGTACCTACGATCGTGTGCGACGTCGCTTTTTTTGGCCCGGACTGTATCGTTCTGTGGTTCGCAACGTCACTGCTTGCGACCGCTGCCAACGCCGCAAGCGCCCCTCTGTGCTACCGTCTGGCCTCCTACAGCCCATTGACATACCGACGGAACCATTCTTCCGTGTTGGTCTTGACCAGTTGGGCCCGTTTCCTACGTCCACCTCCGGAAATAAATGGGTTGTAGTCGCCACAGACTACACCACACGCTTTGCCATCACTAAAGCACTGCCGACAAGCTGTTCCACTGACGTCGCTGTCTTTCTCTTGTATGAAGTCATCCTTCATCACGGCGCTCCGCGGCAGCTGCTTACTGATCGAGGAAGGTACTTTCTTTCACGTGTTGTGGGTGACATTCTCCGCGCCTGCTCCACTGAGCACAAGCTTACCACCGCTTATCATTCACAGAAAAATGGATTGACCGAGCGTCCGAACCGAACGCTGACGCAGATGATGTCAAAGTACGTTTCGCCAGATCACCGTGACTGGGAGAAAGCACTCCCCTTTGTCACCTTCGCGTACAATTCTTCACGGCACGACACAGCAAGTTATTCGCCGTTTTAATTGCTATTTGGCCGACATCCAGCATTACCATTTGACACGCTCCTTCCTTCGGCTGCCCCCTTGTCTACTGAGTATGCAAGCAATGTCGTTTCTCGAGCCCATGCAGCCCGTCAGCTTGCCCGTGATCGGCTGCATTTGTCGCAAGCGCAGCAAAAAGATCGCTATGACAGTCGCCACCAAAGCGTGCACTTCTCGCCGGGGTCTCTGGTACTTCTCTGGACACCAAACTGCCAAGTCGGCTTATCAGAGAAGCTACTATCACACTACCATGGCCCCTACAAAGTGTTACGACAACTTAGTGACGTGAGCTACGAGATCGCAGCCCTAAACAATGCCTTTTCGACCACCTCACTCCAGACAGACGTTGTACACGTTTCCAGACTGAAACCGTATCAGCCTCCTCGTTCGTCGCCGCCGTACTAAGCGCCGTGACGGCGCTTCCGCCGCAGGGGAGTGATGTTATGGTGTATCATCGAGAGGAGCAAGCGTGGCACTTAGCGAAGATGAAGAAGACGCCTGTGCGTTAGGCCCTTGCGCGAGAGGCAACTCAGACATCTTGTTCGGCGGCCGATTCTCGGTGGACACTGTCCTGTAAGCCAAGACCTCGCCCCGTCACAATATGGACACCGAGCCGCTGCTTCGCTCCGACCAGTGGTACGCCGTCGCGGAATGCTTCCCGCTAATGTGCGCGTACCTTTCCCGGCTGTCGCCGGTAATGCGAGTGTCAGTGAAGCCGTGGGCGTTGGCGAATGACCACGTCAACAACGACAAGGCACGAGCCAAAGAAACCGAACGCAAGCTTTTCCAGGGACGTTATCGGCTGTGGGAGACCATGGACACCGACGAGGTGCAAGTCAAGAACAATTGCGTTCCAGAATACAGACGGAGCATGGGTAACACTGACGAGACGCGAGCCAAGGAAGCCGAGTACAAGCGTCTTCAACGCGCCCCGCCTCTCGTGTCTTTGCGTTTCAAACAAACGTTTGCCCGAGTAAACGCTACACCCAGTTTTGCTTCAAACCGTTTTTCCAGCACCCATGCCAACGCCTTTTTTATGTGGGTCAACGCCGTACGCTCCGCTGCTTCTTGCATCTCATCAGTGTTCCCTTTAGGTAGGTGGTCGGTAGTTTTTTTTTGTTTGCAGTGCCGCAGGACTTAGATAGGCTCTTCAACGGAGCAGCCTGAGAGTAACAGCTCCGGCCCTGCAAAGCGAGGAGTGTGGTCGGGGCAGCAATCTTCATGAGAGAAAATGGTGCTTGCATATCTCGTCCCACGTTTAAAGAAGCTCGGATCGCCCATAAGATGACCCGGCACATGGTCAGTCAACCATGCAGGCGAGTGCGCCTGGTTCGGATTGATTGAAGCATCTTCAATGGTTCCAAGGTGTACAGGAAACCAGACCCATGAGTGATTTTTGAGGTCTTTGAAAATTTAAGCACATGTGGACCTGGGGAGCCACCATACCCATTTAAAATTCCTAGATAACAGCTTCGAAGTCCGAATACATTTTGTCATGTACACCATCCATGAGAGTAAGGGAATCGCAACTTGCTCTGCAACGCTAGAGACAGAAGTGTGGATGCCATCGTAGCTCATTACTTCGGAATCCTAGTCGACAACTCCAACGAGAACGGTTCTTAGGGCACTGGCGAGTTGAGCTTGAACCCTTGCTCGTCTTCATGCTGCCTTGTAGATTGGATGCATAGTGCGGGGAATCTTTTAAATGAAAGTCTTCAACCTTAATTCGTTGGCAAGCTTTACAGGACTAGGACCGATGACCACTAGGTTGCGTCTGAGCATTTCGAGTATAACCCTACTCGCTAGGGTGCCAGACAGTCTGACAAACTGCAAAAACTTTTGGGCTTCAGCGATTTCTTAGAATGTGTTGTGGATTCCCAGCCTCAGGAGGTCTTCCGTGTGCGTTCTAAAGGGAATGCGAAGGGCCAGCATAAAAACTCTTCTGATAAGGGCATTGATCTCATTGCGATCCGACACCAGCCAGTTGTGCATAGCTGCCGCATAAGCAGGGTAACATAGCGCAAATGCGTGGACAATTTAGATCAGATTTTCCTCCTTTATTCTTCGGTGCCTGTTAGCGATTCTCCTTATCAGCTCGAGGGTGCTTATGGTCTTGGAACAAATGCGTTTGATGGTGGCTCTACTGTAATCTCTAAACACTCCGAACTCTGATATTTTCCACATACTGAAGTGGGAAGCCGTTATCAGTCAATCACCTAAAGTGGCTCTCAATTGCTCGTTTCCAGAAAGAGTGAGAACCACCTCTTCACCTCTTTTTATAGAGTAAGAGCTCAGACTTAGTGAGTGAGCACCCTAAGCTGATAGAGATTAGATAGTGAAATCCCTTGAAATCTCTTGTGTAGGTTCATGTCACCGTGGTTCACGATGACACGTAGTTCACAAGACCACGTAGCTCACCGTGGTCTTTCGATGTGTCAGCAAATAGTTTTGCCACTTCATTAAGTTGGCTGTCTGTAGTTGTGAGTGTGGCCACAAGTTGGATGAGTCCTAGCTTCTGAGTCATTGCACAGCTGAGAGTTGTTAGCACGCGTTCTTGCAATACGAAAAAATGACCTTGAGCAGATCCGTGTTTGCTTGTAGCTTGTAGGGTAACTTTTCCGATTGTTTTTTTATCCTCCCCAAAAAACGTGTTAAGCAACGTGTTGCTTGCTTCCGGTTGGATGCTTATTACTGATTTGAGTTGCTTGAGCAAAATCATTGAACAGTACACTCCAGTGTCTCAGTTGCTGAGCACTGGCTTACCCACAATCTCGATCTCGCCTCTACGAACTCCACTCGTTTACATATGGGTTCGCGAGACAGCATGAAGAAAGTAATTTTCTTCGCAATCGAGGCTATGAACGTTTTAGGTCTTTATCTCGGTCGCGTTTCTCTTGCTGGGCTTCTTTGACCGACAGAAGCTCGCGAAGTGGATTTGTTTCCCGCACTTCTTGCATGTCTTGCCTTCTGCGGGGCAGGGCTGTTTCTTGTGAAACGCGTATCCACATTTAGCGCAAGTTTTGTCAATTTGGACGAGGTTGATCTTTTCAGGGCAGTCCGGGCGTTTGCCAGCATTGCTGTGACTTCCTTGGGTTGTTCTTTGTATTTCTTCTATTTGCTCCTTGCTTCGTTCTCTCGTGCGCCAAATTTGGACGAGCTCGTGAAAATCTGGGTTGTCGTTGATTACCTTGCTTTGTGGACGCTTCTATTTTGTACCTAAGATGATTCGACGCTTCAACATTCTTTGTTCGAGTAGCCCATACTCGTAGTGGCGAACCAGCGTTCGGAGTTCTGTTACCCATTCATCGAAACACTCTCCCGGCTTTTGATCTTTCGTGCCAAAAACGAAGTCATGGTACGTGAGGTTGAAGACAGGCTTGCAGTGTTCTTGAAAATTATGTAACAGCTTGCCTACGACAGTACAATCTGCTCCGGCTTTAGAGTGAAATTCGCGGTAAATCCTCCGTCCCTCTTCTCCAATGATAACGAGAAATGTTCTCGCTTGAACTTCTTTCGGCTTAGCGGAGAGTCTAGTTGCAGTGGCGTAGAGCTTGCAGTCGCTTGACAAAAGTTTCCACGATACCCAAAGATCTTGCGTCGTATCCAGGGAATTCGTTGCTGGGAGCAAAGACGTTACAGTTCCTGTAGCTATAAAAAGGCTGCATGGGTGCTTAGATGTCAGGTCGAGGCTTCTGGTTCGGCCGACAGAGCTTGGCCTACTTCGGTGAGTCTTCTGACACCATTTGAGACGCTATACGAGCCAGACTGCAAACAACAGAACTTGTCGATGGTTGACAACAAAAGAGCAGTTTTTAAATCAGCATTATCGGCAATCCGATGCGCCGTAGGCCACATCGGAGATGTTGCCATTCGTTTGTCCTTTCCCGCCGCCGCTGCCATCGCTACCTTGAGAATTATTTTGAGACTGCCTGACCTCTGCAGAACTAAGTTTTGTACAAAATTCTAGTCATTCACATGAAATACTGAAAAGAAACACCTCACTTCTTTTCAAACAGTGTTTTGGGAGACTCGGGCGAAGCACGGGCAGCAGCGTCGGTGGATCAAACCGGCTGTGCACAAAAGCAAGATACTTAGGAGCATGCCGACTTGCTGCAGCTACACCGTCTAATTCCAGTGTTTTTGGCGGTTGGAATCCAAACCTGGCTCTAGTTGAACGCGTCATTTTTGAAGCCGCAAGGCATCGTAGTGCTGCACGGGTACTTTGCAATTTGAGTATATGCGAGCCACCATCAAGGAGGTTTAAAAGAAATTCCTGTAGTGAAAATTATTGCCCACAAGTGAAGTTGTAACCACCGTGAGGTAGTAAATCCCCTTGATCTTGGGAAAGTAACGACACACTTCTCCGCGCAAGCGTTTCCTTCTCGATTTTTCTCGCTCTCTTCCCGTACGCACGGCGCGCCGCAAAACTCAATGGAGGCTGTTTATTTGCTGCAGCTTGCACACCACAATAGTGCTGAATTTTTTTAATGGTGAATATAAAATCAAGGACACTGAGACTACCGTTTAATAAAGGATTAACTTCTTCGAAAGGTCGTATAAGTGGGGCATGCTGATAAATAAAAGATTTTGTGGGGAGTTCTACGATGCGGATGTTTTTCTGCCGCATGATAACAAGCTGTACGTTTGCATCTGATGTAGTTCTGCTTCTGGTATGCCCGTCTATTTTAGGATTTTAAATGCGACACATTTTTTCGCGAACTTCAGCGGCTTTGAGCCTATCTATCTATCTATCTATCTATCTATCTATCTATCTATCTATCTATCTATCTATCTATCTATTTATCTATTTAGCCGCCTACGACTTTTAGCTCTCCTGGCGGTTTAGATATTGGTATCAATACCAAACTTGGAATGATAAAGCGTGACTGTATGCCGCACATAACTGTCTAGGCATACCAAGAAAATATTGATAATGTCATAAATGTAATGATTTACATTTCATGGACTTGCTGCTCTTTCAGTCGTTTCGTTCACATGATATGTTGCAAAACTGGTATGATATGACATGATTGCATGGTGAACACAAGCGACAGACCCTATCATAAAGATCAAGACATGCATGTCATACATGTAACAACACTACTACATGAAACGCTCATTCTGTGCTCGCAGCCGTTTTGCTAACAGCACATATACCAAATTTGGTATTACAGTACGTGAATAGATGACAAAGGTATGTGACTGGTGCAAACATGATAATCATGAGGTACGTGCTATGTAACAGTATGACTACAGGCCACGCTCATGATGCGCTGGCGGTCATTTTGCTAGCTTCTCATATACCAAATTTGGTATTACGGGACGTGAATGGACAACGAAGGTATGATACTGGTAAAAACATAAAAACATGAGATGCGTGTCATGTAACAACATGATAACATGCCACGCTCATAACGCACTCGAGGCCGTTGCCCTAGCTTCACATGTAGGAAACTCGGTGCTACGTGACGCGAACGAACAACATAGGTAAATGACACATCCAAACATTATAATCACTAGAGGCGTGTCACGCAACAACATGACTGCATGCCACACTGATTATGTGCTCGCGGCTTTTTCGCTAGCTTCACATATGCCAAATTTGGTATTATGCGACGAAAATGGATGACGAAGGTATGTGACTGGTGCAAACATGATGATCATGAGAAGCGTGTCATGTGAGAACATGACTACATGCCGCAGTCAAGGCGCCAATACATTTCGACATGAGGCGGTGCGCGTGCTCGCCGGCGTTCATTTCGTCGCGTCACGCTGGCGTTGCCACGCCAGGCACCGATCCTGCCATATAGTCACAGGCGCGCGCTGCGCTGCATTGCTTTGACGCACGCGCGTTTCAGCGCGTCCGGCGTCCCTCCGTCACGAAAGGGGGAGACGCAGTGTTGTCTGAGAAATGCATAGGCGTGAAATGCATGTCGCATTTCGCAGCGTGCGCGTGCGCGCGCGTCAGCGCCACATTGGAGTATATTGGTCCATTCGTGATGTGCTCGCAGCCGTTTTTAGCTCCACATATACCAAATTTAGTGTTACGTGACTTCAATGCATGACAAAGTATATGACTGGTGCAAACATGATAATCCTGACACGCGTCTCATGTAAGGACATGACAACATACCACGCGCATAGCTTGCTCACGGCCGTTTCGCTAGCTTCACATACACTAAATTTGGTATCACGTGACGTGAATAGATGGTGAAGGTAAATGACACATCCAGACATGAGAAACAGGACACGGAAGTAATGCATGGCATTATTTACCTCCACCTTGTAATGTTGTGCTAATTTTAAAGTGACATATCAACATTTCTCATTCGTGCTTCGAATATCCTTGATTCGCATTGAACGTGGGATCTGTCTTTTTTATTCATGCTTGTGCGCCAGTGTACGACACAGGTACTTACAGCGTCACATATTGCAATGGCTTCATGGATGATGAATCGTTTAGCCATGTGCACTACTTCTCGGCGGGAAGGTAGCTTTGCGCAGTGGTCTCCAAACTGAAGAAGGCCTTTCAGCAATGTTAATACAATCAAGTGTCGCCAACAGTGATACGTCTGTAACAATAACAAAAACCTAAGGAAATGAATAATTAGAACTCTGTTTTCATTCTGCATCAGGAAGTCATCCTAATTTGTGCATGATAGCGACCGAAAATTCTATCCCGCTGACTGATCCCGGTTAGAAGTACCATGTGACACTAGTATGAAACACATTATAGTTCCTTACTGGAGAATAGATGATATGCTGATGTAGGTGTTACTAAAACGATTGTGGTCACGGTCTTGCAGAAAATGGCTCACTCGATACCATTGTGCTATAGCTTTTTTTTTCGTTGCGCCTCTGTATTGCTTTATTTCCGTCGTTGGACCGCGTCTGTTTCATTATTTTTATGTGTTAATTACCCCCTCAAAAGACAAATAACAAAATTATACCCTTATGAAAACGACCGCCGAATAGTGTCATATTTATTTATTCATTCGTTTTGTTTTCTCTAACAAACGTTCTTGTGAACGAATCTTAACAGTCACAAAAAGTGCGATTGAGAACCTGTGTCATCCCACATAATTGTTCACAGCGAATGCATACCGCAGTTGTGCATTTTAGATGATTGCCGAGGTGCGTGCGAGGTGAAGAAGTACGAGCTGAATATTTTGATTCGTTTTATTTTCAAGTGCGAAGCAACTTCAACGACCTTTAGCGTATCTATCTATCTGTCCAGCCGCTTACGTTTGGGTGCTCTCGTGGTCACCCCCTTAACTTGGCGTTAACCAAAATTAGCATGGGATGGTAAAATGATTTACAAATATTACGCGCTGATAAAGACTTGAATATTGTCACACTCCTGTCGTGTACGTCGTCAAAGACTTCCCGCCAGACAATGGTACATACTCACCGGCGAGTATGTGCCGCTGGTATGCGGGCATGTGCCGCAGATGATTGACAACTGACAATTGGCCACTCACCAGGCTTTCAATATACAAAAAAGAGCGCAATATTCTTTTCTGATATTTCTCTCCCTTCGTGGCACACTACTGTGACGTAGACAGTAGTTCTCTTGACGTCTACAAAGTGCATGCTCTCGATTCGGTGACATACGCGAAATATCACATGTGATTTGTCTGCTGCACTGCTTTTCTATGCAGCCGCTAATCCGTTCTTATTTGTCTCGCATGAACACCGGGCTCTATCAACCAATGAAAGTTCATAATTTTGTGTTTACAAGTGCGCAAGCGGCGATAACAGAGCTGAGCAGGGCGAAACTCTGATAGGCGCTAGCAGTTAGTGCTGATGTTGTTCCCGTGCATTCATGAACTAAGGGGCGATGAGAGTGTATCGTGTGTATGAACGAGAGAAAAAGATCAACCCCTCTTCTTTAAACGCGGGGTGGTGAGTAGCCCTTTGAGTAAAAATATGGTTTTTGAGTAAATGGTGCGACTTTTGGGCGGCTGCTTTGAAGGTTGTTGGTTCGATACCACAAGCAATGGTCGCATTTCAATGGAGGCGAAGTTGCTAGAGGCTGGTGTACTCTGCGATCAGTGTACGCCAATCAACACCAGATGATGAAGCTTCCGGAGCCCACCTTAACGGAGCACCTGATCGTGATAAGGCGATTCGGTCACGTGAAAGCCTAGCTTTATAGGTGAATATTGCGGCCGTACACCGTCAAATTGAGAAATATTACTTTTTGTTGGTCTTTTCTGACGTAAAGGACCAGCAGTTGCGGTAATGTGAAGTGACTAGCAGGGAGTTGCGGTGATGTCCGAAATGTGTTGTCGTGCTGCACTCACCGCATGAATCTGTAGTGAAGAAAAAAAGGAGAGAGCACCTCGGATGGAAGTTAAGAGAATTTCTTCGTGTTGTCACCAGATTCCGTGCCTGCTACTTGCAACTTTAGCACTCTCTCTACCTGAGAAAGAGGCAGCACATTTAACAAGCGCCCTAATCAAAAGAATAATGTAAATGAAAGATGTTAATGCAATATGTGGTCTTTGTGTACGCTGTGACAAGACAGTGCCGTGAGCAGCGCGAAACATACGGGCAGATGCCGGTAGATTGCGTTGCTAGACTATTTATTATTCTAGAACGTCTCTTCACTCAACGTAGGCCCGTGTACTCAGAATTGGGTGCACGTTAAAGAACCCCAGGTGGTCCAAATTTCCGGAGCCCTCCACTACGGCGTCTCTCATAATCATATAGTGGTTTTGGGACGTTAAACCCCACATATCAATCAATCTCTTCACTCAACGCTTCACCTTGACTTGATGAATTCAAAGGAAGGGTTATCTCTAGACACAGCAAGCAACTGGATATCAGCGGTAATCTGCGGCGATTCTTTAAAAGTGAAACGTCATTTTCAGTTGAGCAGCGGTGCAGAGCTCAACTTTGTCAAGTGAAGAACGAAATTCAAGTGGCAGAGCGTTTGGGAATATCACCTTTGCCAGCGTGGTCAGATATGGCCGGAATCTACGACATGTGAGCCGTGATGTTGCAAGAAGCGAGCATGATGAACGCGGGCGAACAAGCTGTCGAGGTTTCTAGATCTGACTCAATTTAAGCAGGTTTCCCAGTATCCGCTCCCGTTCGGTGCTCGGTGGACCACAGTCACGTTTTGTGTCGTAGCTCTTCACTTCAAAGCGCAAGTTGCGTAAGTTACACGTACTCGAATTTGTCGCGACGAGATGCTTTCATGGTGGTTTGCTCGTGCTGGGCGTCAGTTAGTGCTTGTTTTAATTTATTTGGGTAGTGGTCGTTTTGTTACTTCTCCAGAAGGAACGGACTGTCAGAAATCCCTGCCTCCTGCACCTCCTTTCGCAAATGGAAGGTAAGCGTGAGCAAACAACATTATTGTGGGCGCTCTGGTGATTGGTAGCTCAAAAGGAAGTTTTGAAACGGACACCTTCGTGATAATATTGATGCTTGGAAGGGGAGATAGGTGATAGTCTAATACATTCTAATAAAAGGCAGATGGATTCGGTCAGCGAGCCTTTCCTGAGGTTGACACCTTATACTTCCGCTGGCACTTTCCAGCAATATCGATCGTAAGTGACATGACCTGTCCATTTGCTGCTTTTAATTCTTTCAAGACACTGTTGAATACGATGTAGATCACTCAAACCGCTTCTCAAGGACTATGGTCACAATGCCCTCGACTAGTGACCTCTGCTTTGCACTCTCGCACACAGTACGCGTGCTCCAGGGGCTTTCAACTACCGCTTGCGCATAACATACTTAGGGTCTACTTCCCGAAAACACTTTGTTGTTTTGACCTTGTGCTCCCGCGGCAGAGCGTAAGACATGGTAGCAATCCCGTTGTTTGCAAATATACAAAGATTAAAAATACGATGAAATCTCATGAGAATGATTGATTGATATGTGGGAATCAACATCCCAACATCGCCATATGATTATGAGGGAGGTCATAGTGGAGGGCACAGAAAATTTCGACCACCTAGTGTTTTTAACGTGCACCCAAATCGGCGCACACGGGCCTAAAGCATTTATGCCTCCATCGAAAATCATCCTATTAGAATCAACATATTAGAATGGGTATAACTCGAACGCGTGAAGAGCACATTTCTTAGGAATGCCGTCATCGGTGTCTTTGGTTAGGAGGAAAGCAGGAAGAAATGTCTCCTTAAAAGAACGCCTGTTTCTGCGTTCTATACGTTTTAGTGAAACGATCGGCTTTTCAAGGTGCCTCGCCTCCCCGACTTGTGGTGATGGCTGCGGAGCATGCCAGAAGACCGCCTGGTGAGAGGCCTTCACACTCATCAACTGCAAGGAAGCGAGCTGGCTCCTCCAGTGACACTGAAGACACTGATTTGTTTTCTATGTCGGAAGACGACACATCTGATGACAGCTTCATACCTGTCGGGGGTAAGAGGGCAAAGAGAAGGACGGCGAATACATCAGCATCAGCTCCTGCAAGTACAGCGACTGTACAGTCAAGGCCTGTACGCTGGCCGCACGTCCTCATCTTCATGCCGGAAGATCCTTCAAGCAACCTACGACTGCTCAACAGGCACGTCATTTCCGTTGCTCTGAAATGTGCCGTGCCAGATGAAATTAGGACGTAAGAGTAAACCCAAGAAAGAATATTCTCATCACGGACGTGCACGATGTGAGTACGCTAAGACAGCTGCAGCAAATGACTTAGCTAGGTGGCATTAAAATGCGCCCCTTTATCCCGATAAATGATAAATCAATTGCGGGTGTAATTTATGACATCGACATTGCCATTCCTAATGTCGACATGCCTACCCTTATCAAGCCTGCAAACGAGGGAACCATAATTACAGAAGTGCGGCGCCTTCGAAATACGCGCTGCGAGAAAGTATTTTTTAAGGCAGATTGCATACCATCCCACGTTAAAGTTCAACATTTCTGACATTTGGTTCGACCATTCATTTAAAAATCACTTCAATGTCATCAGTTCTTTAGGCTAGGACACGTCAAGGACGTATGCCCCAACTCACGACTGTGTCCCCGTTGCGCTGAACTTCATGCCGAAGACGCCTGTCGGGCGACTACTCTGAAGTGTGCCATTTGCAGTGGTCCTCCCGCTGCCTGGTCAAAAAATAGTCCTCGAATTCAAAAGGAGCGCACGGTTCTCAGACAAACAACCCGAAACAACTCGACACACAGGGAGGCAGCCGAAGTAGTCCGGCATCAGCGTCGACGTCGGCTTCATTGAAATTCTTCAAAGAAGGTACATTCCCGAAATGCTAGTTCCCACTCTTTAGGTGTTCCTCCCAAATGCGCTGCGAAAGGACCCACCACTTCTACGAAAGAAGCGGAGAAGTTTCCTTCTCTGGAAGAATGGCCCACGCTCCAGACCCGCTCTTCTGCTAAGGAACCTCAGCAGGTTGCGGCCACACAAGAGCTGCCTCTAAACATGAAAGATTTGCGTAAAACAGATCGTCAAGTGATCTCGGTGCTGCGTTTCCTCATAGAAGCCATTCGAGTGATATTAGTCGACATGCAGACAGCATCTGCTCGAAGCTTACTTGGAGTATTGGACGCCTTAAGCCCACTGCTTGAATATCTCAGCTAGGATGATGGCTACCCAAACCTCACCAGTAAAGAAGTAAAGGCTGCATCCGTCATCCAATGGAACATCAGAGGACTAAAATCATGCCTTTCAGATTTCCGTCAGTTTGTGTTTACCAGTGTTTCCACTCATCTTCATTTGTGAACCCAATTTGTCGAAACCAATAAAACTTTTGGGGTACGAAACTGTCATGTGTTCAAAAATTGGTGCGTGCAGCAAAATCATCGTCTTTGTTCGTCGGGAACTGACGTATGTTGTGCAACTAATTGCGCCTCACGATCACAATTAGTATGTCTGCATCACTGTAAAAAAAACTCGTGTTTACTCTCTTAGGTGTTTGTATATCACCGTCGAATGATCTCGATTCAATGAAAGTAGCGGATATTTTGTGTGTCCTGCACCATGGGTCATCATAGATGATTTCAATGCGCACCATGATGCATGGGGAAGTATGCAGACAAATGCAAGAGGACGCTGGTTAGCAAATATAACCTACAACTATGGCCTTAATCTCCTGAACGACGGTAGCCCCACTTTGCTTCGGGGGGTGACGTACGACAGCTGTCTCGACCTTGCTTTTGTCTCCAACTTCCTCACGAGATACGTCAAGTGGTTGCCAGATGTTGAGACACGAGGAAGGGATCACATTCGAATCTAATTTAACATCAAAGACATGTCTAGTTGTGGTCTACGGACGACCATGGACCAATGGACCAACTTCATTCCATTCGGCCGTCCATTGGCCAACTTCACTCTATTACGGACAAACTTCATTCCATTACAATTGTCCATTGGACTACGGACGACTGTAGTTCAATGGACCAACTTCAAGTCTGACATGGAAGATGCTTGCAGCGATGGCCTACGATCTGGGTTAGAGCAAACAATTAGGAGCACAATGCAAAAATCCACTCGCACAGTGATGATATCTTCCACACGAAACGGTTTCGACATAGAGCTGGAGTGACTCCGAACACTTAGACGCCGGGCGGAGCGTCGGTATCGGCGTACAAAATCAATTCACGATCTAAGGGCAGCCAGGAGGTTGCGAAAGAAGATTCGGCGTCGCATGGATAAATTAGCGTTGGAACGATGGACAACGTTTCGCCAGTCACTAGGCCCTCGCAA
Organism: Rhipicephalus microplus; assembly: GCF_043290135.1. Lineage (NCBI taxonomy): Eukaryota > Metazoa > Arthropoda > Arachnida > Ixodida > Ixodidae > Rhipicephalus > Rhipicephalus microplus. The sequence continues at coordinate 109,585,759 of NC_134708.1, read as the reverse complement.
GCCACTCTCACACATTCGGAAAACGGTGCAAGGTCTGCGTCACCCTACGGAACAAGGTTTTCCATTGAAAGCTCTCGCTCTACTTCAAGCGAGGCAAGATATCGATGTCGAAGAAGATTTCGGTGCGCAGATCGCCAAACAAGCCACTCGTCCAGATTCTCCAGTGAGAGGTGACGTCCCTCGTTCTCGTGACTACCACATGCACCTCCCTTTTACAATGGAGGAGCTCGAGGCGGCACTAGCTCTCTGCAGGTGCTCAACTTCTCCGGGCCCAGACGGCATTCTGTACCAAGCCGTGTGCAACCTTGCGGAAGGTGCATAGAGAACTATTGAGCCTTTACAACATCTCGTGGCAGAATGGAAATGTTCCTGACGACTGGAAAGTAAGCCGCTCGTTACCCATCTTGAAATAGGGCAAATCGTCACTCTAACTCGCCTTATACTGCCCAATAGCACAGGCCAGCGGCGTAGGAGAGATAATAGAACGGATGATACTAGGCCACATAGAGTAGTATCTTGGATACTACAAAATTCATCTTAATTGAATGGCTGGTTTCCGACGCGACCGCTCTTCCATTGACAATGTCGTTGTTCTAGTTTTGTACGTTCAGCACGAAAGATCCCGTAAGCGACTATCTACAGCTTTGTTTCTAGTTGTGAAAGGCGCGTATGATAATGTACGACATGAAGCCATTTTGAGTGCTGTTGCGGTGGTTGGCCTTGGGGTGGAGCCCTTCAGTGGATTTCGAGTTACCTGGCTGCAATATCATTATTTGTGTTAACAGAAGGTGGTCCAACTACACGACGTTATACTTCCAGGGGTGTTCCTCAAGGCGGAGCTCTTAGCCCGATGCTAATCAATCTTGCTCTAGTTGGCCTTGCTGAATACTTGCCTAGTACCATTAAAATCTCAATATTCGCAAAGCACATCTGTGCCTGGACTTTGGCAGTCACACATCCTCACAAACGTTCCCGGCTTCAAATAGCAGCAACTATAATTACCAACTACTTTTTAAAACAAGATCTCAGCATATCACTAGAAAACGCGCGCTGGTGGCATTTACTCGCAAAGCAATGACCCCTTATGTCATTTCAATCTGTGGCGACCCATTTCATACGCCAGGACCCACCGGTTTTTGGGCATCATTATTGATAGGGACCTCTGTTGGAGTCCGCATAAGGCCTATATGAGGAAGTGCCTGACCGCTATTTCATGACCGCAATGATGGAACTCTGCAGGGTCCTGTTTTTCGGCTTCCTGAGCTATAGCTTGCCAGTGCTGAGCAATACCTGCAAGATCAATCTTCGTGTTCTACAGGCAATGCAAGCCCTAGCACTTAGAGTGTGCCTTGGTCTGCCCAGATGTACGTCAACAGAAGCGACAATTGCAATCGCTGGTGACTATCCGATACAAACTCACATTGCTGTAGGAGTCCTGAGAACGCACATTAGACACTTCACACGTGCTCCCTGTCATCACCTTGCACTGTTGCTTTCAGAGAGGCGCCAAGTATCGTTCGCTAAAATTATTGTGAAACACAACGAGAAAATTCCCTCGAGCTTCACTCCTGCATATAATCATCGATACCCCCTTGGTGTCTTCTTCGAGCCAACTTAGTGTACCAGGGATCCGGCAGAAATCTGAGCTTTCATCACCCGTGCTGAAACAACTGTCTCTTCTTCTTTTGCACGAAAAATATTCAGACAGTGAATTTATATATACCGATGGCTCCACGAACCACCAGTGTTCGTCAGGTGCAGTAGTTGTCCCAGCCAGAGGTGTTTTCATCAGCTTTAGGACTGACCAATCCACGGCATCCACACCAGTAGAACTAGCTGCTTTGTGCGCTGCACTTGGTGTGGTTAATCGGGAACCACCGCAACAATGGTGGATTTTCAGCGACTCAAGGGCTGCCCTACAATCTGTGCTCTCAGGGCTGCGTCGCGGGCCATACGAACAGCTTGTTTTCGAAATTCGATGCCTTCTCCACACTTTACACAAGAAAGGGCATCATGTGACGTTTCAGTGGCTGCCAAGTCACTGCGGCGTCATAGGGAACGAACATGCCGATACTGCCGCGCCGACAGCTCATGAAGAAACACGAGAAAAAGCCATACCACTTTCGCGGACCGATGCAGACAGTATTCGCCGACTACTTGGACGTGAAATCACATTTTCACTATGGTGCCCACCAAGCCACGAGACGAATCGTCAACACCACCTGTCCTCTTTGATGGCTCTCCGCATGCCCACTGGGCTCGACCGAAGAGAAGCAACACTTCTTCATCGCTTATGGCTAGGAGTGGCATGTACAAAATCTCAATCCTTTGTCAAATGAATGGCCGACAACGCTCTCTGTGATGCCTGGCATTGCGAAGATACGCTACACCACATCCTGTGCGACTGTCCATTATATGACATCCAGAGGCAGTCACTGGCATCCTTTCTTGCACGCATTCACAACAGCCATACGTCCGTGAACACTATTTCTTCAAGTGCCCGAGAGAAGTTGCAACAGAAGGCGACAAAAGCTCTGTTGAAATTCCTAGGCCACACGGACTTGAACAAGCGGCTGTAACAGCAATGCACACACCCCGAGAGACAAGAGTGGACTATGACTGAGTATGCGCGCGTGAGCAGCCGAATGCGCTGTGTTTATCTCTTTTCCCTCTCTCCTCTCTACCTTTCATCTCCCCGACCCCCTCCCATGCGCAGGGTAGCAAACCGGCTGCCTATAGGCTGGTTAACCTCCCTGCCGCTCTTTCCTTCTTATTTTCCTTCTTTTCTTGGTTAAGAGCAAACATTCAGCGTTTTAATAAGCAAAAATTCAAAAGACGCTAATAAAGAGGTCATTTCAGTCCAAGCAAAAATACGACTAAAGCCTTCTGCATGGCTAGCAGATGTTCTACCACAAATACACCACAGTCGATTGAGCTGCTTCGTAAGATAACGCTTTGTGAATCTCATTCAGACAAAGCAGTCTCCTTAGCGCACGTAATATGAAGTATTGGTAAATTGCACCAGCCATAAAAATATGAAAATCGTCCTTCGAGTTGATAGTTCAGTAATGACCACCCTCTACGACGTGTTCAGGCGCGCATATAAGCTTACGGACGCGAAGAGATTATTGGCGCATTCGCAAAAGCACTTATGGCGTAGTGGAGCCGTAATAATGAGCTTATACTAGCAGTAAGTAATATAGGGTAGTTTGATTAGGCCAGCGTAACGCCCAAAACCATTTCCTTTGTGCCACAAGCAAATGCGATGTGTACGCGGCCCGCTTATCCTGTCGCGTCCCACTGTCACGCGTTATCGCGAGACCATCGACCTGCTTAACGTCCCAAGAGCCTCTAGCTGCACGTTTCCGAACATTGAAAAATCAAGATAACACATTTTCCTTCTCTTTGGCTGTGCGATGGGATGAGAATCACTCCTACGTACTGCCCACACTTTTTTGATTATTTTGAGCCTTCCATTTGTCGGGATTATTGGAAGCCTTTGCGTGCTCTTATCTCCGCAGGCTATTACGAAATTGCCGGGAAAGGTGTGTTTTACAATTGGGGCTTGGAAGTGCTTCATTTAAACAGCTTCCTTTAAGAAAGTGATCGCAGCTGACTTAACAGCAGACTGAGTGCGCTAAGCTTAAATGATACCACAAAAAAGCATTCAGGAACGTGGCGTTGTACTAGTTCTTGGACGACGCTTGCGCGATAACCTTCAGATGGCGCTCGACTGTACTCGTCAAGGCGAGGATCAAGTGTTCTCCAAACTTTTCAGTAGATTTTCAGAACACTGGAGTACAGTCAACTGTGATTGTTTACGGAGCACGTGAGCTCCTTTCAGGTGATCTCTTTGCGACACATCCGTTAAGTTTCATAATTTAATTACAGTGTGTGGTACAGTGCTCATGCATGTAGGGTAAGCCGGCAATGTTGACAGAAAGGCAGCTTAGTTCTTCACAAAGAGCAGTAATTCGTCGCGGCCAATAATCTGTGCGAGGAGCAGTAATGTGAACATTTAACAAAAATGGTAACACGGAATCAGCCGTAGTTATGCAACTTTTTTTTATAACAGTAAACAAATTGTCGTCAGCAGTAGAATGATACTCCGAGACTTGTGTGCAAAGCTCAACCGAAATAAAATTGCGTATTTTGTATTTTATATACAAATAAAAAATATACGCAAATACTCGTCTATAACATATCCAACTAAAAAATTTACTATTTTTTTATGAAACTCTGACAGATATTCATTGCGTCAATATTAGCGGTAAACCGGGACAGCAATACCATCAACGAAAAGTTATTTTGTATGGTTAGTAGAAACGTGTGCATTTTCTTGTTGAGCTCAATTACTGAGCGGTCATATTGTACACTGCGGACAACTGTGGGTAGCACGTTTAGTGGTTGAGTGATCGCACGCGTTAGCTTCTGTGTACTCTAGTTTAACTGCAGCATTCCAACAATATCTGGCCACAAGGAGTGAATCGAACAACACGCAGTAGCACATGGTGGACTTTTGTCACACACATTTAGTTCCATTTCATAGTACTCCTTTTTTGGTTATATATTAACGTAGTGAATAAGAATAAATAAAATAAGCACAGTACGTACCCTGTTAAAGATGCTTGTGACACGTAGCGGCCTCGCACTTTGAGTTCAGGCAGTTTTTTTCTGTTCCCGCTCCCAAAGATGTCGTCAGCAAATCCTCTGTGTATTAAAATCACGCACTATACCACCCCTAAACCAAAACTCCTCGGTTCTGCCAGTCGCACCGCACACTACAACGCGCAAGACTATTGAAGTAACAGGTTCAACGTTCCAAACATCCGAATCCTCCTTAGCGCTACAGACCAGCAGATACACACTTTTTTCTTCGCCGAGAACTTGCGAGAGAACTGTGCGTTTCGTAGTCTGTTCTAAATGCCGTTATTAGTACCCGCCGAGTATCTGATGATGGTTTAGAAGGAACTTTATCTTCACAACTCTGGACGCTGGGAAGAGTTGGGGGGAAAACAGGGTTGAATCCACGTTACAAAAAGTCAGCACTCAATATATCCACACTTTTCTTTCTGGAAAGTTTTCGACGAAATCAGATGAGTTCGTGTCAACGTAGACTGAACTACAAGAGTTCGTCTAGTTTGTGGCAGGTCACAGAGCGAGCGAAGATGTTTTCTAGACGTCTTACAATGGGACGCCAACAGGTAGCACTGTTCACGGCACGTAACATTTAGATGACTACGCCAATAAAATACGAAATAAGCGTTACCACGTTGAACAGGTAGAGTAAAACAAAACTTGCTGGAAGAAGCGCGATTAGGTATCCTTGTTTCGGTCGCAGTTTGTTCGACGACGCCCGGTGGCGGCCTCCGATGGGGAGCGATATCCAGGGGGTGTATAAGTTCCGGAGGGAGTACGTAGGAGCCACTCCACACTGTTGCGCCAGCGGGCACACACTGAGCGGTGCGCGGCTAGGGGCCGCTGGCTGGGTCGCGCCCCAGAGCGGCGTTCCTGCTCTGCGCCGGAGAGGAGGAAATAGGGAGTGATGGTGAACAGGTCGCCAAAGGGGAGAAGGGTACCCGTTAGGGAAGCGACCCACTTTCATCGCATCGGTGGGTTCGGAAGTTGAAGTGCGCGTCCGTACGACTAGATGGCTTCGTGAAAAGTGGCTTTGATATGTATTTTTGTAGCAGTGATGGTTTTCACGCTCTTTTCAATGGCTTTACTTTGATCATTTGGTGCCCATATAACACACGGAAGTTCGGGTAAGTGATGTGGTTTGTAGAGTGGGTGTTATTGTTTCTTTTGTATTAAAAGAAAACACAGGACGCTCTATATTTGTGTAAAAATAAGCAAACGTTTCTTTATAGAAAAGCAATTTTTGGGGTATTTCGTTGCACTTAATGGGAACCGCAACGTTTCCCGAAGCAATTGTCAAATACTTCACCAGCGAGACTTCTTGCCCGACAAATAAATTGCCACGAAATGAAATCTCTCAAATTTGTCAAAGGCAAGCGAAGTTGCAGGAGGTGTTGTCGCGCGCTTTTAGCTTTTATTGTCTTCTTTTTTCTCGACGAACGCGTGGCCAGCTACAGGTAGATAGATGGCGGGCAAAAGGGCAAGAAGCTACGTCAAAGCTTGTATTGACCTTGTGCACTGCTCTCTTCTCGAATTCTCGGTTTATCTTCGAATGCGTCAGCTCACTTCAGACTGACGAAGAGTGCGCTAGTGTGACTGCTGTGTCATTTTAGCCCACAATCCTCAAAATAAAAGATGGGCATAATCAATAACTAAATACCAACTTTTTACTTGTCACAAAAAAGCACGAGTCTGTAAGTAAGTGAAACTATAAAATACAGGTTAGTGAAATTTACTACCTCGTTAGTTAGTAGTTGTTTCCGGAATGATTCGTCCATTACCTAATTGTTATTAACCACAATAACTACTTATTAACCACACTCATTACCTCAAGGGGGCTACAACTATTCAAACAGGCGTTTATGCTTATTTCGTACGTGCATATGCTTTGCCATATCAAGATGATTCTGTTATAAAACCGTCGAATAAAAATGAGTGCCATATTACCCTCCTACAATAATTAAAGGTTGCTAACTATTTCACGTAGCCACTATTGTGTGTGTGCAACACAGCAACATACTCATGCGTACCCGGTCACGTACTGTTATGGTCCAATCACAGTCGCATATGATATCACATTCTTACGATCGCGCACATATTATCCATAAGGGTGCGTTAGTATATGCTTATATGAGTATTGGAACTCATATGAACGGATTTAAAGCGACAATACACACGCACACGCAAACAGGGAATTTTAAGACTATGACATGGTTGATTTCTACTCTAGCAGCCGCATGGAGGCTTTTTATGTCCTTACTTTGGTATTGCGCACCGCGTAGTGTTTAGCGGCTGAGAGAATTTAGAATTATTGATGCTTTCAATATATAATCGTACTCCACATTTTCAACAAGTCATCGTAAAGCATACATAATTATCATTTATATGCATTTATTCTTGGCGCTCATTGGCCAAGTATTGCCCTTGCGCCAACAAACCATATATCATCATCATAATCATATACACATTATCGTGTGCCCTTCTGTTTGATATATGTGTGCCTTCACGTAGCACGGAACACCAATTGCAAGGTAGTCAATTGAATTAAACTTACCCTGAATTTTGCTGCGAAGGTGCCAAAATACGCTGAAAACAAATAATGTCATGCGTTTGTTCACTATTTGTTCACTTTTTTCTCCTAAGAGTGCACTACAGGCACTCAGATGTTGACCCAGAAGTCACTGAGTCGATCCCAGCCGTGACAGCAAAATTTCAATACAGGCGAAATACTTCACTGTGCGATACCAGTACACGACATTGTGCGTGGCCAGTGCATGATAAAAAACAGAAAATGTTAAGTTTCCGGAACTCTCTATATTGGTGTGCTTCATATTGCTATCGCGGTTCTTGCACGCAAAGCTATCAAATTATTATTAGCACGTTGCAAAACATGAAGCCACCTCACGGCGGCACCTCAAGGCGAGCAGGGTAACTATACCGCACAGAAGGGCTCTATTCACCAAACAGTCGTGTCTTTTTCTCTGTCATGTCATTCAGGGGCCCTCTTTGCTCTTCAGTGACGCTATTTGACGATGCTAGATCGAGATATCTCCAGCAGTCTTTAAGCGTGTTGGTGAATTCCCTCTCGTGCGCAGTGCTGAAATTTACCTCACGTGTTCACAGAGTCCTTGTATAGCGATCTACAGCATGTTGTGGCGACGTCTAAAAACAGCTGTCGAACCCCATAAAAGCTGCAGGAAAGGAAAAAAACAAAGAAAAGACGTAAAGAGAAAGAATTGGCCAGTATCTGAATGTTACTCTGCAAATGTCGAAAAACTATAGTTTTGCGTCTGGAGAGTGAATAAAACGTTTATTTGATGTTATGCGAGAGAGAATCGGTAGATGGTATTCTGGAGGTGCTGCGCTTGAGTGCCTCGAGCGTGCAGCGGAGGCGAACGAGCACATCGCCACGTCACCCGTAAGACATGAGAACTCTCTGGCAGTTATCTTGGAAAACGAAGCGCGTAGCGTGTGTGCCCATCTCATAGGTGATAAGGTGTAGAACGCAAAGCGGCGGGTAAGTGTCACCACCGTGTCATCTTAACAAAGTGTTCAAAACACTTGTCTTTTTGTGCAAGCGTTGCATGGTCGGTGCCGCGTGATAAACACTACAGTCCTTAGAATTACCGATGTATGCCTTTTCTAGTAAAAAGACACAATACAGAATAGTTATGTTGTTAAGGTGCCTCCGCTATGCGCATTAATTTATTTTTATTTGCCAATCGCACATGTATGAACAATGAATTTTTAGCAAGATTGGTGGGCTCTGATGATGGGGTTGGCCGTTGGAGGTATCGTTTGATGCCATTTATGGTACCGTTAAAGGCAGACAAACAGCCAGACAGACAGACCAAAATGTTTTCCTCAAAAGTCCATAAGAGAGACTATTGTGATTAAAAAGACTTGACAATCGACCGTTTTTTATACCGGCTGGCTATACTGCGCTGGGGAATAGCGGAAGTCAAGTAGGGTATACATGAGACGCTTCGAAGTTTAAGGGAGAATAACGAAATTAGAATGTCGGACTGTATAGTCTCTCTCAGCCCGGTTGTTTTTTAAACACAACAGATACTGTGAAGGTTATATGAGTAGGGTTGAAAACATTTAGAAAACTTGAGCTTCATCTTCGAAACGAGAACGCGATGCTATAAGAGGGCCCTGTTTACATCACCTTGTCAGTCACTAGCCTATAGCTTCACTTCTAGGTGGACACCGGGCAACAAGAAAAAGAGTGGCTGCTCGCGCAACACTGGCCAAGTAAAGCTATTCTAGAATGCCGAGTGCAGGTACAGTTGCAAAAGACTCATTGCGCCATAATTAATTGATTGTGCAATTTGCGAACCATCGTCAACACGTTCGTAGGGCATCATGAGCAGGCGCATAGATGCACACATTATCGAGGCTGCTGCAGATAATACAACATGCTAAACCACTTCAAAATCCGAACCATTTCTTGACGAACTTCGGCGACTTGGAGCTTATCTATCCATCTACCTAGCCTGTGACTTTTAGCTCTCCTGGCCGTTAGGGTAATGGTATCAATACCAAACTAGGCATGAGATAACATGATTGCATGGCGAACGTAACTGACTAGTCATAACAAGAAAATCATGAAATGTATGGAATAAATATCAAAATTTGCATGTCATCATCTTGCTGCTCTTGCCATGGTTTCATTCACATGATATGTTGCAAATTTGGTAGGGTATGACACAACTGCAGCGCGAACACATGCGACAGACCCGAACATCAAAATCATGACCTGCGTTTCATGTAATAACATGACTACATGCCACACTCACGATGAGAGGTTGAGATTGAGGTTGGGGATGTTGTACGTGGCCGGCAGATCTAGCCTTGCATAATTTGTAGACAATCGCCCCGCCCGGTGTTTTCTTTGCTAGTTGTAGGCAATGTCCTTTGTTTTTGACTAAGCACGAGCTGGCTTTTAATAAAATTATGCATAGCGCGACGTAATCCTGCACAAGACGGTGGCCTTTGTCCTATTTCACTTGCAGTATTGTTCCGGTACTCTATCTCGCTGCGCTATACCCCAAACATAATAGTCACTTATCACCAGCCACATGCGAGGTCTGTAGCAATAAAAAATTTCAAGAGAAGTCGTGACACCTGATTCCTGAATATTGAGGAACAACGCGGTAACACAACATCAGTCACGCTGTCACATGGCGAGCCTAACTGTTGCAGTTCCTCAAATAAACTTTGCCGTTTCTTCTTAAGCTCACGACATTTAGGCAAATAGCGTTCAATATCACCGTTTACCTTGCACTTTGTGCACCAGAGCGTCACGGAAAGTCTGATCTTGTGGAGCCATGCTGGTGTACGCGCTGATCCCGTTCGGATGCGATGAAGCAAGCAGGCCTCTTCCCTTGATAGCCCTTGTGTCACACAAGGCTGGTTAGGCGTCAGCCATAACGAGTGAAAATGATTATTGACAGCCTCTCTTAAAAGACGCTGATTGTCTTTGGGAGCCTTCTTCGTTGGTGTAAGCTCCAGAGCGTTGCGGGCAGGTCTGTCAGTCGCCTCATTACCCACTATACCCACATGTGATAGAATTCATTCAAACTTAATGCTTATAACAATGTCACGCAGGTCTTTAAGGATTCCAGTTATCTTTGAGTGCATCGATCCAAAAGCAATTCATGTTTTAGCCGCTGCAAAGCGTGCTCACTGTCTGAAGACAGCATGACTTGTACTGCCCACAAATCTTCAGTTTCTTCAGGGCTGCCTGAATTGCCACGTTTTCACATGCTGTCGATGAAACAACGCACTCGAGTCGTGTTGCCCAGGACGCCTTTAGAGACGTGATCACAAAGGCTGCAGCCCTTGCTCCACGCACTATGTCAACTAATCCATCGGTGAAAACTTTCAAATGATCGGCGTACTTTTCCTATATATATTCAAGTACCAAAGAACGTACTTCTGCTGTGGGTGTGGAACGCTTGCTGTGCGACCGTGGAATCGTAACCTGACAGTCGACATCGTCATGTGACCAAGATGGGTCTTGTCGAAGTTGCCTTGTTTGGGAAAATCGATGATAAGAAGGCGAAGGATGTTGAGGGCCCCGAAAGCTCGTGATTCCGTGCGCCGCCAAAGGCGATTGAGTAGTGCTAGTCCTGGACTCGATTTGCCAAGTCGGCAAAGCTGTGTTAGCAGTCGTTGAGAGGCGAAAAGACGTAACGGCGGAAGACGAGCTTCATAAACCACCTTTATGCTCGCTGCAAACTTTGGCACTCCCAAAGCAACTCTGAGGCCTTTACGATGAAGTTTTTTCAGCCTTTCGTACTGTGACTCACTCGGAGAGATCACAGGCAATGGGAAAAGTACACGATTGAGAATTAATGCCTCGTGTAACTTTATCATTGATGTTGTGTGGCTTCCCCAGCTTGTTCTTGCTATTCTTCAAAGAATTTTTACACGAGGTGACAGCGCTGACATCGTCTTGTCTACTGCTCATCGCCAATTCATTCTGGTGTCTAGTGTGACTGCAAGGAATCTCATGTATTTAACTTGTTTAATTTATGCTTCAGGAAGTAATATTTTCATCCTTGTTTCTCGTTTTCGCATACCTCGGAATAGCATGAATTGAGAATTTTCAGCTGATATCGTTTGTCCAATAGATTCAAGATAGGTTTGTGCGGAGAATAGAACTCTTTGACCAATCATTTCCAATCGCCTATGCTGATATCCAGACAGCCAGATGCATATGTCGTCGGCATAACCCGATATTTGTACTGCCTTGCTCACAGTCTTGAGAGCATTAGGTAAACCAGCCATGGCCACTTTGAACAACATTAGAGACAGGACACTGCCCTGTGGCACTCCTCTGGTGATGTTCCTTGAGCTACTGAGCACTGTCTCTAACTTTACTTGCATCGAGCGATCACTAAGAAACGCCTGAACAAAGCGTACAAGGTGCCCCGTTATTCCCATAGATGCAAGACCACAAATTATCGCACCTTGGAACACGTCGTCCTATGCTTTTGAAACGTCCAGTAATATTGCCAGAGTTGAAATCCGTATGCTCGTTGGTGTTCTTTGTGACTCACCAAGTCCAAGATGTTGTACTGTGCACTCAACCGTTGCCGAAACCCAGTCATACAAGCTGGAAGGACCTTGTGATTTTCCATCCACCATGTCAGCCGAACACCGGCAAGCTTCTCCATTAGCTTCGCTACGCACGAAATTTGCGATACTGGTCTGTATGATGCCAATTCTGCTCTGTTTTTGCCTGGCTTCAGCACTGGCACGGCCCAGGCCATTTTCCAGGCTTGAGGAATGTTTCCCGACTCCCAAACACCGTTGAAATGAATCAGCAGCCTCCTCTTCATTTCTGCAGGCAGGTTTGAGATCATTTGGTTTGTAATTCCGTCAGGTCCAGGAGCACAGCGGCGACGGAGACAACTTATAGCTCACGTAGATTCCCGCAGCGTGAAAGGTGTGTCGATGGCAGATGTAGAATGAGGCGAATGTTGGTAAGGTGCTTCACTATCTCTTCCAATTACATACACGTCAGCAAACTCTTCGGCTAGAGAGGGCATTGATGTGTCTTTGAATAACGCGAGGGAAATAAACGGCTTTAAAGGCTCGGGCGTGATTCCGACCGTATTTACCACTCGCCATATCCTTGACAGTGGAGTAAATACACATAAACTCTCACAAAACGTTGCCCATTGTTTCTTCCGAAGTTTGTTGCTGAATCGCCGTATTGCTGCATTAAATCTGTTGAACTAATATTTGCTAGCAGGTTCACAATCTCTTCGCATAAGCCTTTTCTCTGCCCTTCTTCTGACCGCACACAAACTACGGAGCTTTAAGTCCGGGGCTGGAAAAAGTGCCGGTAGCTTAAGCATAGTGGTTGCAGCCGCTTTGCTCGCCAGCATATCCTGAAACATATACCCTGATCGGTGATCTAGATGCTCTCGGTAGCGATCCCAATCAGTCACTTTGCAGAATTTAGTTGCCGTCAAATGGTAGCCAGCAACATTGATCGATATAGAAAAATGATCACTGCCCATTCTGTCCGGAGCTGTGCAACACGTGAGTTGAACGTCACTTGAATGCAACGTTAAGTCAATAATACTTGTACAAGCTGGGGGCCTAAAGAATGTTACATTGCCATCATTCGCAATGCATAAGTCTAGCTTATCAATAGCCTTTTCCAGACAACGTCCACGCGCATTCGAACTCTTGTCCCCCAATGACGTGTGATGCGCATTGAAATCACCACCTCTGATGCGCGGAGCTGGGCAACGATGACACGGGTCTTTCAAAAACTTTTCGGTCGAAATTTTCTTGCGAGGAGACGCATACACCGATGCATTGCTGACTTTGCGGTTTCCTATCTGTGCCCTGATCACACAAACTTTTATAACATCTGTGCACAAGTTTGCCACATTGAGGGCTGCGTGTGGTATCTCTCTTCGTATATACAAAGCAGCGCTTCCATTTGCGAAAGTCGTTATGGTGGGGTTCTTGTGAGTGACGTATCCAGTGATTGATCTTTGTTTCGGTAATCCAGCCTCCGACAGAGCCAAGATCGGAATTTGATATTCGCTCAAAAATAGGTGTAGTTCATTCATGCGAGAAACAATACCGGCTCTCTTCGGCGATTTAACGTGCACTGAGGCTTGGCCTTCGGCATCCTACTGCTGGTTGGGCCAGAAACAACCAAGCAGCACTGATTCTAGAGCCAGCACGGCCTGCAGCATGGTCTTCGCAGTACCTGGTTGCATTGTCGCTAGGTGTGAACGTAGAGCGGCAAACAGAACTCGAACAATCTCCGCAGTGTCGTGGATAGTTTCCTCATGTCTCTTTGTCTTCTGCTCAAATTCTTGTCTCAGTACTCTGACATAGGTAGCTTATCTAGAAATGTTCTGAGTAGACTCATTTCGCATGGCTCCTTGTTTTGCTTCACTCGCATTGCCCGGTGTTTTCAGGAGCATTCTTCTGATTGCACCTCACGTACATTCTTTGTACTGGTTGACATTCTTTCTTTCACCGATGGTGTCGATTTGATGACCTAGATCGGTCGCCAAATGGCATCTCCATTAGTCTGAAGTAATTCGAGACGCTAAAAGACATAAACCATCCAACCAGGAATGTCGCAAGTTCTTATGGCGTTTTTTGTTCATCGAAGCCACATTCTGATCGTGACTTCATAATATTTATGACCACCTGAAGTTTCCTAAGCGCCAACTTGAAATAATGTAGAAAGGTGTTCTTGCATGTCGTCCTCACAGAAACGCACCTGCTTTGACCCGCAATTTAATTCATCTTGTTAAGCCTGGCAACGAGACAGCTATTCGCACGCTCAAATATTGTCACGGTATGGAATGGTCAAGAACTCTCGAAAAGTTAAATAACATTTCTGAAATTCACTTCTCACTTTAAACGAAGTTGCTTCTTCATGTGAAAAAAAAACACTCTAACAGAACCTTTACTGAATACGCACAGTGCGAGCGGTGAAAACGCAATTTTTCGCTCTTAAGAGAGGCGTAGCACGACTTTCTTGTTTATCACACGCAGTAAAGTTTCCGAGGTCAAGACGTGACTGCGACGCAATTCACATACAACTCTGCCCAGACACTACTGCCTCACCGAACGCCAGCAGCATTGGAATTTAGTTGAGGCGGGAATTGACCGCAAAATGTGCTTTTCCATCAGAAGAACTTTTTGATTTCGCTCCGCACGACTTGTCTTGAGACTCAAACTGTGTCTAAGTTTTAACTTTGACTGGCGTGTATTGAGGCCGCGAGGATTGGCTGTGTGAGGCGTCGAGAACTTCTTTAGAAATAAACGTTTACGGTTGAGTAGCTCAAATTACCAATATTTCAACTATATTTTTGTATCTGCTGTGCAGTAGGAAAGAAAAGAGGAGGAAATGAACGGCATGGAGGGTACCCAGTCTATATGCAGTCAGTTTGCTACCCTGCACATGATGGGGGATAGGGGAGACGAAAATACAGAGGAGAAAAGAGAGATAGACACAGCACATTGAGCAGCACACGCTCGCACACTGCTGTGGAGTGTATTGCTTCAGGAGCTACGTGCTGAAACTAGATTAAGGCACTTTCTTATAAAACGTAAGAACCTAAATCAAGCGAGTAATCACAATTGCAGTACACACCAAAGTTTGTAACCAGTCATTGGCTCTCACCACGTCAGAGACTCAGTGGCCTTCACTGCCGTCAAGAAATACGGTAGCGTCATCATCACATAGTGCCCTGCCCCCAATGAAGAAAACAAGAAGATGGACAATGCAGATGTCAAGGCTATGCTAAAAAATTTGATGGGTTCGATGCGTAAGATCTTCAGCAGCCTAAACACTCCCGCTGCTAAGGCAGGTGTGCAGCTACTTGAGGTTTTGGAGCCTCTTCTATTGGTTCTTCAGTGTGTGAACATAACATTGATGTTCGAAGAATGCATGCACCAGGCGCTTGTTATGCAATGGAATGCTCGTGGCCTACGTGGCCCTTGTCTGAAGTCTGTCAGACTTCAGACAAGGGTTTTTTAAATATCAATTTCCTGTTATCGTTGTATGTGAACCGAATATGGTTTCAACTTTTCGTATATCTGGATATGTCCAGATTTGGTCCCGCAGTGATCAGCGAACGAGCAAAGTTCTCGTTTGTATACATCGCGATTTGACGTTCTTGAGACATGAAGTCGCGTCGCATACCAGCAATGATTACGTGAGCCTGACTATAACATCGGGACCGGGTTAACTGGCGGAACATGGGAGAGGCCTTTGTCCTGCAGTGGACGTAGTCAGGCTGATGATGGTGATGATGATGACGACTATAACACATAAAAAGCGGACATTCTTAGTAATAAGAGGATGCATACACCCAAGCGCACAGATGGACTGCTTCCACCTGGGGACTATTCTTCAAGCAGCACAAAGGCCACTCGTTGTGAATGGCGATATTAATGCACATCATCCTCTCTGGGGTAGCACTACGACGAATTTTCGCGGAAGGAATTTGGCCAATTTCATAGGAAACTATGGACTAAGCATACTCAACGACGAATCACCTACATTTGTTCGTGGCATGTCCTACAGCAGCTGCCTCGACGTCTGTTTCGTTTCCCGAAGCCTTCTGTCTTCCGAATGTTGGTGCACAGATTTGGACACTCGCGGAAGTGACCACCTTCCAACCTATGTTCTGTTCAGGTAGTTTCGCGGCACGCACACACGCTACATCCGTCAAACCGACTGGACACTGTTCAAGGCATCTCTCAAGTCTGGCTGTGAGCCCACGACTGATCCATCCGAGGTATAGAACATCATTGCTTCTTCACTGCGTGACACAACCAAACAAGTTAACCTACCGATGCCGAGATCAGCAGTTGACTCCCAATGCGAGGCTCTTCGTGCAATCCATCGCCGCGCCGAACGCCGATACAGACGAACGAAGTCGCCTTCAGACCTTTCCGCCTGTCGTCGAGCTCAACGACATGTTCATAGGCATCTTAACAAGATTGACAGGCAACGTTGGAGAAATTTCCGTGTATCCCTGGACCCGAGGCAACCTCTATCTAAGATCTGGCGGGTGGTACGAAATTTGCAGACAAGTCCCCAACAACGTCAACAATTTCAAGTTGTTGCTCTACATCAGGGACGGACAGAAGTTGAGGTAGCCAGTGAATACTGTAGCCTCATCGTAGACACCACTGATAGTCTTGCCACTAATGAGTCTCTTACTACCATTGCGCTTCCATCGAATGACGAGCGCTTTGATGTACGTTTTACAATGCATGAGCTTGACGCTGTGATTTCTGCCTCCCACCGATCATCGGCACCAAGACCTGACGGAATCACGTATGCTGCACTCAAACATCTTGATACAGAAGCACGATGTATCCTATTATCTCATTATAACACCTCATGGGAGTCAGGAGAAGTCTTAGCTAATTGGAAATGCAGTCGCGTTATTGCGTTGCTCAAGCCGTGGAAGTGTCCTTATGCACTTTCCTCCTACAGACCAATCGCCTTAGCCAGCTGCTTCGGGAAAGTAATGGAAAGAATGGTACTGTCAAGATTACAGTGGCTTCTAGAGAACAACTCCTTTTCTGCATTTATAAACAGCTTCAGAAGAGGCCGATCTGCCATTGATGGTGTGGTCGACTTGATCACCAGCGTTGAAGAGGAAAGAAGCAGACGCAGAATAGCGGCGGCGGTCTTCCTAGACATCAAGGGTGCCTACGATAATGTGCTGCATTATGCGATCCTTGACGCACTGGAAGATTTGAACATCGGTGGATGACTGTATGCTTGAATATTTAGCTACGTTAGGGACCGCACAATTTACATGACGACAAATAGCGGAGACACCGATCGATATACAGTTCATCGTGGAGTTCCCCAAGGAGGAGTTCTCAGCCCAATCCTTTTCTATGTCACAATGATCGACTTAGCAGCAGAACTTCCCAGCACGGTGAAGATCAGTGCATACGCTGTTGATATATGCATATGGACATCCGGAACTACCCGTCCGCGATTGCGAGCTCGACTACAACGTGCAGTGACAATCACATACAAATATCTACGACGTCAGGGGCTCACTCTTTTAATCGACAAATGCGCAGTGCTTGCGTTCACGCGTAAGCATATGTCGCAATACCCGATATTTACTAATGGGACAGCGATACCTGCCGTAACGCACCACAAGTTTCTTGGGGTTGTCGTACACGGAGATATATCGTGGACAAGGCATGTCGCAGTACTTAAATCTAAATTGAAGAGCTTTGCTCTCGTTCTTCGCCACGTAGCAGGAGTGAGATGGGGCCAATCAGAATCATCGCTACTTCAAATGTTTGAATGCTCTATTTGTGGAATACATTCGAGACAGCATGCCGGTGCTCTCTAATATGAGACCTAGTTGTGTAAAGACGCTAGAAAGTGTTCAAGCTCAATGCTTATGAAGATGCTTGGGTCTACCATGCTGTACTTCAACAAATGGGACAATCGCAGAGGCTCGGGCCTGTCCCATCAGTGTACACATGCTCTGCGAGCCACTTAGAGTTCACCTCCGATTGCTGAGCCGACACAGACAGCACCCACTGTAAGTACTACCCGCCACTCATCCAGATTGCAGTTTCTCAAGAGTAATATCGCAACATGAGAATATTATACCATCTAGGCTTTCCCCGCTAAAGGCCCCTGCAGTGTCTCCATGGGTTCTGCCTAAACCACATGTTTGTTTTAGATACCCAGAATTCCGAAGAAGTCGCTCATTTCTTCTGTTGGCCTCAGACAACTGACCCTGTATTAAATTTATACAACGTACAGTGATTATCTGCACGTGTACACCGACGGATCCACCACGCTAAACACCTCCGCCGCAGCATATGTCATCCCAGACATGGATATCGCCCGACGATTCAAAGTGGACCATAAAATCATATCAACTGCCGCAGAGCTTTCGCTATCCTGGAGGCCATAAGATTGATTTTCGGAGAGCGACCTCGAGCGTGGACGATTTTCTGTGATGCCAAACCCGCTTTGCAAACTATTAATTGCATCATGAAGCAAGGTTCCTAATACAGCTTGGCAATAGAAATCACAGAACTTATTCAGGTTACCTCAACAAATGGCCATCTTATCACTTTCCAGTGGATTCTCGCTCATTGCGGCGTGATAGGAAACGAAGAGGCAGACGATGAAGCTAGAATGCCTTAAGCAGTGCCCCTGAAGTAGGCATTGCGTTTTCACGAGCTGACACGAACGCCCTGCTTCGCTGCGTGATGCGCAGCTACACACTTCAGTACTGGACCAAACCGGAACGGCGACACCAGCCACTTCACAAATGGGACCCGGAAATTAGGTTCCGCATGCCCCCTAAATTGAAATGGCAACTCACAAGTATGATCCACCGCATTCGTCTTGAAGTGGCGTACACCAGACGTTACGCATATATCATTCGTCGCAGTGACACTGGTCATAATTGTGAACACTGTGATGTGCCAGAAACACTTGAGCACATATTTTGTGTCTGCCCAGCATACGCACGTGAACGACAAACACTGATTTCTTTTACTGAACTACATTGCACTACGTCATTAACTGATGAGACCGTGTTGGGCCCTCGGCCAGACACAAACAGTGCATATGCGGTCACAAGAGCAGTTATAACCTTTTTGGAAACACCTGGACTATATGCGCGGCTATAAAATGTGTCTCAGCTAGAAAGAACACTACATACTCACCTCTCTATCTCATCATCGTCATTCATTATTCTTTCTTTTTTCCTTTTCCTTCCCCCAGTGTAGAGTAGCAGGCTAGAGCAAGCTATCGCTCTCTGCCTTTTTGTAATTGAACTTATTTCTCTATCGCACACCAAAGTTCACGTACAAGTACGAACTCTGATAATGCAAAAATAATCGCGGAACCCACTGGCACGAACAGTATTTTTAAATATGTTATCTCTAAAACATATCCACTACGAGAAAATTACTATAAAAATGTCGATTACCCTAGTGTGGAAGTTTTTACTTGAAAGTGAGAAAAATGACACAGGAATCTATATCGCTCACAGTGATAATTCCTAATATTCGTTTTTCCCTGAAATTATAGCCACTCGGCCGAAATTATCAAGCCAAATAGTGGTTAGGCCGAGTTTTGAAGTGTTTGCTACAAATGTCACATTGAATTTGAACTTGGTTACCTTGAACGCTAGAACGCCATCTATTGAGGTTGGTCTAGCTGTGCTATTCAAAGACTAGAGGGTATAGAATGTCCTTCAAGGTGCAAGTTCAAAAAGTGATAATGCAGGAGGACATACGGTTTGATAGAGCATAAAAAATAATGACGTAAGAAATCGTCATGGGCCAGCGATGGAAATTTCTACAAAACGTGTTGTGCTAACTGAAAAAATTTTATGTACATCCCATTTTTCCAATGTTTTGGACTTATCTTTTTCTCGTGAGTGATTATAAATATGTTAAGCACATATCAGTTGTATATGGTTAAAGCCAGATTTAATGTAACATGAAAGTTTTTACGCGATCTATTTTATTTTTTGCTTTTTTTCTTTTGTGACGGTTCCGATGCCGAAAGCACTGATTTTCAATCAAGGTTGATTATTGTACAATTATCTGTACTGTATAAACTGTGAACAAAGGTGTGGGGTCCCCTGTCAGTCTATATGTCTTTAGCCCAAAAAGACATTTGTTTCTTGGACAATAAAACAATAAAACATTTTTCTGCAATAGGAAAACATTTTTCTGCAAAAATGCAATAGGGCTCTGCAAGAATAGAAGGACACGTGAGGCTTATACAGTGCTGAAGAATGGACACCCTCTATGCAAACGAAAATTAGTATACAGAAAAGAACTAGGGGAGGAGTTTCTCATACACAAGGGTATCGCCTGTAACATAAAGAAATACTATAGCATCAGAGAGATGGTGAAAAGTATTCTAATTAGGTTTAACAAAAAGTACAAGATGAAGGTGGTGCAGGTCTACGCCCCTACATTGAGCCATGATGATCATTTGATGGAACGCTTCTATGAAGACGTAGAGTCATCCATTATTAAAGTAAAAAAAAACACAGTTCCGATGGGTGACATTATTGCAGAAGTAGGCAAGAAACAGGCAGGAGGCCATGCAGAGGGGAAATATGGCATCGGTTCTGGAAACACCAGTGGAGAGTTACTAGTAGAGTTCGCAGAACGTAATATCTCAATGATCTTGAATACGTTCTCCAGAAAACAGGGTAATCGTAAGTGAACGTGATGAAGTCCTAATGGTGAAACTTCAATCTGTGTGCTCAACCAAGAAGTCTACAGGATGTAGAAGTAGTTGTCAAGATCAGATGCAGTGACCATAGAATGATAAGACCTCGTATTCGCAGAGGTAAAAAAATCAAACACCAAACTGCTATGCAAGAAGCGAAATACTGAAGTGGCGGTGAGAAAGAAAGTATGGGAATTCAGAGTTTCGCTTAACAATCTGTTCAAGGCACTAAATGAAATAGCCGATGTTAGCGTTGACACCATGAACGATAATATTGCCACCATTGATGAACGAGCCGCTGTGGCTCATACCCGTTTTGGGCTCCGAAGAAGAAGAGACAGCATTACTCACATACAGCACTGGCTTTTCACTCGGAAGAGAGCGATGATAAAAAATCACTGAAAATAAACGCAGTCATTAAACGATCCTACAAAAGAGCCGAATTCACTGTTGAATCCACAAAAAGAGTATATAGCCGTTGGTGGAATGATGAATGCACAAGAGAGCACCGACGACGTCAGGCAGCTTGGAAGCAGCTCTTACATAATCAATCCCCACAAAACTGGGCCGATTATAAATTCATTGCTGCGGGCTTTAAAAGAACGGTAGCTCAGGCTAAACAAGATTACGACAGAAGACATTATGAATACCTGTCGAAGCTTAAACATATGAAAGCACTGTTCCGATATATGAGAGCTCGGAAAATCTTGCCATCACCAGTTAATGTAGCTTGTGATAATCTGTGGGCACAAGAAATGACCACTACCTTAGAGGCTATCGGTAAAGGTCTGGAAAGCAGATTCACTTCAGTAGTGCCAAACAACTGGCACAAGTCTACGACAAAGTCTGACTTTGAAGAAGTGACACAGACTGAAGTATCCAACGTGATTAAACATTTACCCTGTGCATCTCCTGGCCCAGATGGAATCACAGTACCCATGATTAAAATTATGTTCAATTTATCGCCTCGAGACGTCGCCAATGTTATTAACTACTCCTTAAAAAACTCATGGGTGCCGCAGGATTGGAGGATAGCAAAGGTGATTCCTATACTTAAAAAGCCGGGTGGAGGATTAACAGTCGATAATATCAGACCAATCTCTTTAACATCTAACATGGTCAAACTAGTAGAGAGGGTCCCACATAGCCGATTAAGTATCTGGATGGCAGACAATTTAGTAATAAAACCGAACCAAATCGGCTTTCGTAGTGATTTCTCAATTTGGTGTGCCCATGCTGATTTAGAGAGCCGAATACAGCTCGCGCGTAAAAGAAGGCAATACGCTGCTTTAGTAACGCTTGACATAGCCAAGGCGTATGACAGTGTGGAGCACTTCATATTGTTAAATACGCTAGAGAGATTGAACTTCCCACAATATTTTATTGAGTGGGTGGCAGAATTCTTAAAATCAAGAGAATTCTACTGCGTCAAGGATGGATGTTCCTCATCTAGATTTAAACAAACGCGCGGAGTTCCCCAAGGAGCAGTCTTATCTCCAATATTATTTAATGCTTTAATGAGCACAATTCCAACAGATCAAGAAGTTACTGTCTACATTTATGCTGATGACATCGCACTCTTTGCTGCTGACTTTGGTATTTACTCATTACAACTTAAATTACAAAGATATATTAACATGTTGGAAATTTGGTTGCAGTCGATTTCGTTATCGTTAAATGTCAACAAAAGCGCGCTCATGGCGTTTCCGCTTGCAGAACCAATTTCAATTTCAATTCTATATAAACAGGAACCCATCCAGCAAGTATACTCTATAAAATATTTGGGAATCATTTATAATGACAAACTTAACTGGAGTCCACACATAGAGTATATAACTACCAAAGCACAGCGGGCTTCAGGCTTACTACACAAGCTAAGTAACCGGAAATATGGGTTACGGAGGCACACCTTGATAACGTTGTACATGATGTACATGCGCCCCATCATGGAATTCGGCTGCATATTATTCTCGGGTGGCCCTGCTTATAAAACGAAACCTCTAGTTGTCTTGGAGCGAGAAGCACTGCGAATGTTTCTGGGACTCCCTAGATTTGTGGCTATCAACGTACTGTACCAGGAAGCGCGCCTGCCTACACTGCTTTGTCGATTTCGAATTTTGACCGTACAAACATTTTTAAAATTTTATAGCTTACCAGCCGGAAGATCTCAATATGCTTTTATCGCAAACCCAGACGCCTTCTTTCTTGCTCATTGGCCACGGTTTCACACACCTCAGATAATGCTTGTACAAAAAAATCTACAAAGTATAAATGTGAACATTAGAAATGTAATTGAGACTAATGACTCGAATTGTCATGTTATTATTGAGTATGATGATATATTCCCGCAAAACGCCGAATTACAATCCCTCAAATTTTTAAATAGCATATTATTAGATTACTTGGAGCATGCAAAAACTAAAAATATAATAGCCACAGATGCTTCCGTAAATAATCAAAAGGCAGGTGTAGGCATTGCCTCTGATTTGCTTGACTGGTCCTTTTCAGTGAGACTGCCTGATTTTACTCCAGTTTTTGAAGCGGAGCTCTTGGCGATTATTTTAGCTCTTCAAAAACTTCCATCAAATCAAAACAATGCAGTAATAATGACGGATTCTCTTTCAGTTTGTGCAGCTCTGACAGCTTCAGAGAACTCTCGAATTCTAAGCACAATCAAAACATTAGTACCGCCGCAGTTGAGACTCCTGAGATTACTATGGGTTCCGGGTCACTGTGGATTAAGATTAAATGAATTGGCCGATTCCTTAGCACGAGCCGCACTTGATGGGCCAGTTTTGTCCATACTGCCAGATGTAGAATATATCACGGCTATAAGATATCGAAAATCAGCAATCTCCACTGATACGATAGAAAAAGTAATTACATGGACAGACTATAACCACCTCATGTTTCCATGGCAACCCCACTGGAGTCAGTCCAGAAAGATCGATTTCTTAATCACTAAATTTCGATGTCGTGTCCCCCCCCCTAAACCTATATCTACACAGAGCTGGTCAGACAACATCACCCCTCTGCGCATTCTGCGGAGAAATGGAATCACTAGATCATTATTTTTTGTATTGTTGCCGCTACGAGATACTTAGAAAAAGGTTACTAGTTAAGCCAATTCGGAAAATAGGCCTTACATTGACGGCGGAAACGGCGCTAAGCTTTGGCGCCTCAGCTTTGGGACATTGCCACAGGGATGCTTTCAATGCCGTCTGCGATTATATTCAGGCAACCAAGCGTATACCTTTGTGATCTTCAATCAAAAACAAAAAAAAATTATTTATTACTCCCAAGGGCAGAGTGAAGTGAACGCAGCTAAGTGGTAAACATAACACCTCAAATCTCAAAATTGCTCAACTTGATTTTTTTTTCGTTTGCTCTTTTTATGTTGTTTTTATTTTTACATTAGTCTTATTATAATACAAATTCATTACACATAATAAAAAATAATTACAGAAAAACGGCACTACACTTTCTTGGCCAATCCCCCTGAGTGGGTATGAGCCAACCTCCCAGGGAAACAAAACAAAACAAAACACATACAGCTGGCTCGGCGATTATACCCCGGTATTCATAGCAGAATTATTGGCCATTGTTCTTGCCCTACGCAAATTACCCCCAAGCGAATCATTAGCAGTTATCATTACAGATTCGTTATCAGTTTGTAATGAACTTTCTGCGGCAGTAAATTCAGAGCTGATGAATACGTTTCGGCATTTAGTACCGAAAAACGTAAAAAAACTGCATTTGCTATGGGTACCAGGCCACCGCGGATTATATTTGAACGAATTGGCGGACTCTTTAGCAGCAGTACCCCTGGGTGGGCCCACCATCCCAGTTTTGCCAGATACGGCTTACGTAACCACGCTGAGGTTCCGAAATGCTTGCCTGCAATGGGGAAAAGGTAATTTGGATAAATTCAAAGATTTCGAGCATTTGAGCTATTGCTGGAATAAACAGTGGTGTGTATCTCGCCAGTTAGAGGTCACTTAAACCAGATTGTGCTGTGCAGTTCCACAACTAAATTATTACCTTAATAAAGCTCAGCTCAAGGCGTCACCGCTATGCATTTGGTGCAACGAAATTGAAACAATTGAATATTTCTTTTAGGGGTGAAGCTCCTTAGGGCGTGGGCTGTGCGTCCCCTGTAGCCTGTATGTAGCCACCTCTAGTTTAATTCTTGCAGTGTTCACTAGATGGCGGTACCGTCCCCTGTATGTAGCCACCTTTAGTTTAGTTCTTGCAGTGTTCACTAGATGGCGGTACCGTCGCCTGTATGTAGCCACCTCTCGTTTAGTTCTTGTAGTGTTTACTAGATGGTGGTACTTGTAGCTGATGATGAAAAGATGCAAGATGTTATAAACTAGAAAGCGGTACTTGTAGTTGATGAAAGACGCGAGATCCTATAAAATAGGAATGATGTCACATATGGCGCGTGTCATTGGTTGAAGGCAATCGTTCGATTTAGTGCGGCGACGTACGCTAGGGGGAGCGATGTAATAAAATCGAGTGGGCAAAATGTACAGAGGATTCATGGTTTACCAGGTTTACCTCCGGAGTTTCGCCCACTCATAATCATTCACTTCGTGGATATGGCGGAATTTTTTATTCTGTCATCGTTATTCTTATCAGAGAAAAAGATTTTTAGCAGCCCCATTACAAAAGCTGGGAATACAAGTAAATTTACCAGTAATTTTATCACTTGGCGGAACTTCATTTGGTTACTGCCACAGGGATGTATGCTCCGCTGTGTTTGATTACATCAACGCAATTAAAAGATTACCATGCTAGTGAACCACTACCTTTTCAGATCTTTAGTTTGTAATTCGTAGTTATGTCTTTCAAAAACAAAAGATGGTTTGACCGCTTGCTCAGCACACATTTTTGTTTTTTGGTAGTAATATTTTAAGCTACTTTTTCAGATTGGCTTCATTTTCAGTTTAGTTTTATTTAAGCATCCTGCCGCCCGGTTCTTGGCCCATCCCCCTTTGTGGGTAAGCGCCATCCATCAGAGGTCATCAGCATCAGCATCAACTGGCTCGGCTACGGACACTTGCGCTGAGGAGACGGGAAGAACACGACGAAGCTGGTGAAGAAGCTGGTGCGTTCTGCTGGTTTGTGCCTGCGGCTGCGTTCCTTGTTCTATCCTCAGGGTTGCGGTCAAGTAGCCGGCGGTTACTTTTATTTTATTTTATTTAATAAATCTACCTCTTGTTTCGCAACTGTTTTAGTGCATTGATAAGTGTAACTTCTTTTTATTTGATGTCTGTTTCTTCTCCGGGCCAGAGGCCTGCCCTCTGGTCAGCCTCTGTTCGCCCTCAAGATCTTCCTCTGGAGTTGTTTCTCCGCAATGGAACCCGTAGCGTTCCTGTCCCTTTGGTGCCGACCACCGGTGGGTTCATCCGCATGAAAAACCCCAAGACAATCCAAACGGAACTTCGTGCGATCACTCCCCACTCTCTACTGATAACAGAGGTTCGTCAGTTTGGAAGCGGAGGAATACTATGCTGCTCACCAGACAAGGCCTGCATCCAAGACCTTCTGAAGTGCACTACTTTTGCATCACATCCGGTGAGCTCTTTTATCCCACCTCATCTAGCTTGCTGCAAAGGATTTGTTCGTGGGGTAGACGCAAGTCTAAGCCCAGCAGAAGTCTTGGACATCTTTTCCCCAGCAGGTGTTATTTCTGTTTACCGCTGTACCAAACAGGAAAACCAACAGAAAGTTCCCACTGAAACTGTAATTGCCACATTCGCTGGAACAGATCGCCCTTCGGAGACCAAGGCATGGCCGCTTATCTATAAGGTCGAAGCTTTGGCTTTCCGTCCACTGCAATGTGCTAAGTGTTGGCGCTTTGGACACAGTACTAAAGGTTGTCGATCGAAGACTCGATACCGCATATGTGGAGCCATATACGGGGCTGGACATAGTACTGCTGAGTGTCAATCAGACAATAAGACATGCTGTTTGTGCAAGGCAAATCACGCTGCAGACGATCCTAACTGTCCTGCAAGATCAAAGGAACCTCAGGTGATTGAAATCATTGAAAGGAGACGATGCTCTCGTAGAGAAGCAATTGCAGAAATTCAAAGCAGGAGTCAGGGTTATGCCGGTAAAGCAGCTCGTCCACCTCTTTCTATGGATGCATCACTTTCTCAGTCCATTTCTGATATGGTAGAAAAGGCCGTGGAAAAAGTATTGGAAAAATTTTTACTCAATCTGTCTGACTCACTCAATAGTATTATGGATTCACAGATGTCGGCTGCATCTGATCGAATAACTAAGCGTATCCAACCTCCTAGTGCCTCAATTAGTGAACCTGCCGAACATCACTCAGATGTCTCTATCGATAATGAGGCAATGCTTTCCAGTCCTAACACAACTGAGCAGGAAGGTATATCTGATTCAGAATCAATAATTAATCGGGATGTAGATATGGATGCTCGCCTTTTGAAACGAACCAGATCAACCACTAGCAAACTTAATAATTCTTCTCATCCAAAAACAAAAAAGAGTGTGAAGGAACCTAGGATTAAAGCGGACTTCTTAAAAGATAGTATCTTAGATCAAGCTGTTGCTACTGCTTGCTTATCATCATAGGGTACCTTAGAGTACTTCAGTGGAACTGCCGTTCAATTCTCTCTGCAACTACAGACTTATTATACCTAATTTCTCAACAATCTCCAGACGTCATAATTTCACAAGAAACTTGGCTGTCTGCTGATCAAAACTTCTATCTAAAAGAATATCAGTGCTTTCGACTGGACCGAGAGTCACGTGGTGGAGGATTAATGTTTTTCATTTTATCCAAAATTTGTCATAAAGCACACTTAGTTTACCAACAATTCTCACACGATTATGAAGTATTGGTTCTGGAAATTCACTTTCCCGGATGCGCGCCACTATCTATAGTCAACAACTACTTTCCGGCTGGAATACAAGATGAAAGAGCCCTTGACGTGACTGCGAGTTTTTGCAGAAACAATATGCTATTTGCGGGAGACTTCGATTCCCATCACGTTTCATGGGGATTCCGCACTGATTCATCAGGAAAACGGTTGTGGGACTGGACTAATCGGAATAACCTTATTTGTTGGAACTCCAGAGTTCCGACATTCGTTCGATGTAATTCGAGGTCCGTCTTAGATTTGACATTTGCTAGCTCAAGTGTGACAATATTGTCTTGGACTGTTCTTGATACTGCTACATGTAGTGATCACTGCCCCCTAATATTTGAAGTCAGCATTCCTTTAGTGACGGTTGATCGCCCGGTGCAAAGTTTTGTAAACTACTCTAAATTTAAAAAGAACTTACAGTCAACGCTGCCTTCCTTGCCCAATATGGAAGCAAATATGAAAGCTATGAGCCTTTGTTCCGCTCTAAAGTGTACAATTAAAAAACCAAAGTTCACTATATCTTCAACGAAGGGAAAATTCATATCTGCCTGGTGGAATGCGGATTGCGCCAGAGATGATAGACGCCACAACGCTGCATGGAAAAAACTCCTCACCAACCAATGTCCAACTAATTGGAGAAATTAATTATTTGCTAAAGCTACTTTTAGGAGGACAGCTTCATTAGCAAAAGACGATTATGAAGAAAAACGGTACAGCTACTTATCCAAGAGAGGCAACAAGAAAGCTCTATTCAGATTTCTCCGTAATCGTAAGGCTATTACAGCACACGTAAGTATTGACTCAGTTATCTTTTCTCCAACTGATTTGGAAGATACATTAACGGAAATTGCAATAGAATTGGAGAAGAGATTTACATCACGAATAAAAATAAAGTGTGCAAAACCATCATTCGGAAAAGTAGGGATGAACTTGCCGACGTCGTTCGTATTCTGCCAAACACAGGTCCTGGACCAGATGACGTCACTTCAGAAATGTTAAAAATATTATTCGACATCTCTCCTGAAGACCTCCTTAACGTTGTCAACTATTCACTTGAAAATAGTTGGATACCTCCTGACTGGAGACTTGCAAAAATACTACCGCTGCTTAAAAAACAGGGACTAGGAATGGAGATAGATAACATTAGGCCAATCGCTTTCACATCACACGTAGTTAAGTTAATAGAAAGAATACTTTACAATAGAGTTACGAAGTTCATAACAGATAATGCGATACTCAGTGCGTGCCAGATTGGATTTAGACCAGGTTACTCTATATGGTGGGCGCATGTTGATTTAGAGGCTCGTATAGAGCTTGCTCGGCACAGACGACAATATGCGGCCCTAGTAACTCTTGATTTAGCCAAGGCATATGACAGTGTTGAACATGCTATTCTTATCAATGTCCTAAAAGATCTTACGTTCCCGCAGTACATAACCAATTGGATATACGAATTTTTAAAAGACAGAAAATTTTATTGCCTCCAACGAGGTGTTTCCACGCAGAAGTATAGCCAAACGAGAGGTGTTCCTCAAGGCTCTGTTCTATCGCCTGTGCTATTTAACATTTTGTTAAGTTCAATACCACAGAGCGATAAGGTACAAGTATATGTATATGCAGATTATATCGCGTTCTTTGCATCTGACAACGATATTTATTCACTATATTCGACTTTACAGTGTTATTTGGCCACATTGGAAACCTGGTTTCAGAAAATTCATGTGAACCTGAACGTAACTAAAAGTGCTATAATGGTTTTTCTGTTGGACGCACCAGTTACTATTTCTCTTCAGTACCATCAAGAAATAATACCCCAGGTTAATTGTATTAAATATCTGGGTGTACTGTACGATCAAAAACTGAGCTGGCGTGACCACATTGAATATATTAAAATTAAGGCTACACGCGCTGTTGGAATGATAGTTAGGCTTGGCCGCCTTCGTTCCGGTCTTCGCAGAGATACGCTGATCATGATTCATCGCATGTACGTTCGTCCGATTCTTGAATTCGGATGTGTACTATTCTCTGGTGGACCAGCATACAAAATAAACCCCCTCATTCTCTTAGAGCGGGAAGCCCTACGTAGTTGTTTAGGTGTGCCGAAATTCACATCTAACAATGTTTTGTATCAAGAAGCTCGGATACCCACCCTTGCTTGCAGATTTCGTATTTTAACAGTAAACACCTATTTAAAATTTTCTGAATCCACTTTAAAAAGGCGACAATTTGTATTCCTTGCCGAGCCTGGTGTCTTTTTCAATGATCATTAGTCCCGTGTATATAAACCCCAAGTGCTATTTGTTCAAACACTTCTAGATGCTTTAAATGTTAATATATTCGAGATCACACCATCTGTCAAACCGATCGGCCAAGTGCAAATAGAATTTGACAATATCTTCCCCATGAGTGCTAAACACTTGCCCTCTAAATATTTGATTGGTTTATTAGAACAACACCTGTCTCAAATGGGTACTAATACATTGATTGCAACGGATGCATCTATGAGTGGCGAGAAGGCAGGTGTGGGTATTTTTTCTCTCTCATTATTCTGGTCATTTTCATTACGCCTCCCAGATTATACACCAATATTTGAAGCGGAAATAATGGCCGGTATACTAGCTATTCGTAAACTTCCTGCGACTCATTCGACAGCTGTGATAGTGACTGACTCGTATTCCGTGTATGCATTCTTATCATCGTCGTCGACATCAGCAGTACTAGAAACTTTTAAATCATTATTCCCAGCAAACATTCGTCTAGTGCGAATGATATGGGTGCCAGGCCATCGTAGTATATTTATAAACGAGATGGCTGACAAACTTGCGCGAACATCTCTTGATCTTCCGATTGTGCCAATCATGCCTCCTACAGCTTATGTAACAGCAGCGAGGTTTAGAAAACTTTCCCTTCTTGAAGACTCATCAAATACCACGATACCGAATCCAGATCTCTCGCACCTGCACTTCACATGGAATAATAAATGGTGTCCCACGCGTAAATTGGAAGTCTTGGTAACAAAATTACGTTGCCGTGTACCACCTCTTAATTTCTACTTAAACAGGTCTGGTCTGGTGCCATCCCCTCTGTGCTCAAGCTGTAACGAACCTGAACATATCGACCATTTTCTTATCACATGTCACCGATTCAAAAATCAAAGAAAAAATTGCTTCGAAATTTTATTCGGAATTTAGGAATATCACTTAATACTCCCAATATTTTGTCTTTTGGGGCCACTTCATTGGGGCACAGCGACAGGAACATCTGCGGGGCTCTCTGCGAATTGATATATAACACAAGAAGATTACCTTGCTGAGTCAGCGATCAGCTCTCGAGTTTTAGTAGTCACACTACCACTTATTAATTAGCTGATACACTGCAATGATTCAACTCTCAGGAGAATTTTATATAACGATTCCACCACAGATATTCAACAAATGCTATTATTTCTCCCCCCCCTTTTTTCTTTTTTTCTGACATTGCACCAAATTAATTTCACAGTCAAAACACGGTAATCATATTCCTCTGAACTAGAAAACCCTAAACTAGAAAATCTATAGGTATTTATTTGCATTAACCACCAGCTTCTTGGCCAATCCCCCTTAGTGGGTGAGAGCCACAAAAGAAAGGAACAAGCAAGCAAGCAATCGCCGCGAATACTGTGCACTAGTCACTCTAGACTTAGCTAAAGCGTACGACAAAGTGGAATATCCTATCCTAATCCAGCAGATGCAAGACCATTGCTTTCCAAAATATATAACAGCATGGATTACGGAGTTTGTGAAAGACAGAGAATTTTATTGCTTCTTGGATGGATGCTCTTCTAAAAAATATAAGCAGACACGAGGTGTACCTCAGGGCTCAGTATTATACCCGGTGTTATTCAACATATTACTAAGTTCCATTCCAACTCATCAGGATATCCAAATTTACGTATATGCAGATGATATTGCTTTCTTCGCAACAAACAGTGATCTGCACTCATTGTATCAGGCATTACAGAATTACATGAACATGCTTGAAGGTTGGCTTGACAATATCCATATGTCATTGAACGTCAAAAAAGTGCGCTTCTGCCATTCTCTTTTAAGGATCGTGTCAACAATTCCCTGATGTATCGTACCAAGCTCATTCCCAGATCGATTTCCTGAAATACCTAGGCATCGTATATAATAGGACGCTAGATTGGAAAAGCCATATAGACGAGGTTGTCTGTAAAGCGTCACGTGCCTTGGGGTGGTTACGCAAATTGAGAAACAGAAAAATAAGATTGCGTAGGAGTTCATTGAAAATGATTTACAAGTTGTACGTGCGGCCTATTATGGAACTCGGGTGTGTATTATTTTCAGGCAGCGCGGCTTACAAGATGAGACAATTACTATTATTAGAAAGAGAAGCTTTGCGCTTGTGTCTTGGACTCCCAAAATTTGTGGCAAATAATGTTTTGTATGTGTAAGCGCACCTTCCTCCTTTGTCAACTCGGTTTAGAATACTTACCGTTTAAACTTTCTTAAAAATATACAATTCGCCTCAGCGACAAGCTTCATACGTTTTTATTCAAGAACCAACCGCATTCTTTGGAAAACAATGGTCTAGACTACACTCCCCTCAGATTAGGTTAGTCCAAGCGTTGCTAGAGCCTCTCAATGTAAATATTTATCAGATTTGCATAACGAAGACACCTAATTCAAAACTTGAAATTAAATTTGATGATATTTTCCCCTCTAATGCGAAACAACTGCCCCTTCAATATTTAAATATTCGGTTAAAAGATTACTTGACTCATCTGTCCATAAACAACATTATTGCGACGGATGCATCCGTATTGAACGAAAAGGCTGGAATAGGCATCTGCTGTACTTCTCTCAACTGGCCTTTCTCAGTTCGATTACCAGATTACACGCCTATATTCATCGCTGAATTATTTCCTATAATTCTAGCGCTTCGTAAACTTCCTGCAAGCGAATCAGAAGCAGGCATACTTACTGATTCTCTGTCAGTATGCACTGCATTATCTACAGCAAAAAATTTGACATTATTGAGTATGATTAGCAGTTTATTACCAGAAAACCTGAAAACATTTCTCTTGCTATGGATACCCGGCCACTGCGGGATTTATCCAAATGAGATGGCAGACTCGTTAGCCAAAGCATTTTTAAGCGGACCACTCTTACCTATTTTACCTGATTTCGCCTACGTAACAGCACTCAGATATAGAAAGGCTTGTTTGCACAAAGAAATAAACAAATTATCATTGGATAAAGTCGGAGACTTCGTACATCTAAGATATAGCTGCAACAAACAGTGGTGTGTATCTCGGCAGTTAGAAATTGCAATCACCAGATTACAATGTAGAATTCCGCATCTGAATTACAACCTACATAAAGCTGGACTAACAGCATCTCCGTTGTGTCTCTTTTGCAAGGAATCGGAATCAATAGATCATTTCTTTTTATCCTGTCAACGTTATGCTTATCAAAGGAAAAGATACCTGGTCGAACCAATTGAGAAGCTAGGTTTGAAAATAAACGTGGAACTAATTTTATCCTCGGAGGGATTACATTAGGTTATAGCTACAGGGAGGTTTTTTCTGCTGTGTGCGAGTACATAAGGACAACAAAGAGATTACCCTGTTAGCCTATTGTTATTATTTACGGCTACGAGACTACCTGAATGCCTGAATTAGCACACTTGATGATCCTGCCGCCCGGTTCTTGGCCGGTCCCCCTTTGTGGGCAAGTGCCAGCAAAGCTGAAGGTTCATCATCACCATCATCAAGTGTGCAATTGAAGTTGGAGATACAGTCACAAGACAAGAAACTGGCAAAATATCTCGGGAGAAAAAACATGTTATCAAGAAACGACAAACAATGAAAGTCTCAAATGCAACCGAAAAAATAGAGCTAGTGGAGCTTTCGAAGGTAATCAATAGGCGAAAGATAGCCGACATCAGGAGGTATAACCTAGAAAGAATTGAGCAGGCTTCGAGAAGCGGCAGAAGCCTAAAAGCTTAGAAGGCAGACTTCTACATAGGCAAAAGCTGGATGTATGCATTGAGGTAAAGAAAGCCAATGTCTTGACTAATATAGATAGAATAGTCGATTTGGCGGATGAGTTCTACAGAGAGCTGTACAGAAGTCAAAAGAACTAGGTGACATTGTGAGAAAAAATAAGTGACCAGAGCAATCCGACATCATAGCAGTAACGACAGGAGAAGTAAGAAAATTCCTAGAGGGAACGCAAAGAGGCAAAGCCACCGATGAAGGTAACGTAAGATTGAACATCCAGAAAGGGGGCGGATTAACTGTGTTCGAAAAATTTGCCACCTAATATACGAAGTGTCTCTTGACAGAAAAGGTACCAGATTCTTGAAAGAACGCCAACATCATCTTAATTTATAAAAAAAGACGTCAAGGACATAAAAATTTACAAGCTGGTCAGCTTACTGTCTGTTCTATACAAAATACTTACAAAAATAAAAGGTAATAGAATTAGGGCGATACTGCAGTTCAATCACCCAAAGGACCAAGCAGGACTTCGTACCAGCTACTCCACAATAAACCATATTCATAGTTCGAATCAGGTAATAGAAAAATGCGCTGAATACAACGAAATCCTGCATATAGCTTTCATAGATTACGAGAAGGTGTCTGAGTCAGTTGAGACATCAGCAGTGATGCAGGCACTACGGAATCAAGGCATCAAAGAACCTATATAAGCATACTGGAAATCTACAGAGGACCCACAGCCACCATAGTTCTTCATAAGGAAAGCGACAGAATTGTATTAAAAGATAGTGTAAGACAGGGAGACACAACCTCTACAATGCTATTCACCACGTGTTTACAGGAGGTATTCAGGCTCGTGAAAAGGGAAGAGTTAGGGATAAGAGATAATTGAGAGAACCTTGGTAACCTGCGATTTGCTGATGACATTGCCTTGATGAGTAACTCAGGGGACGATTCACGGCTCACGATTACTGAACTGTACACAGAAAGCAGAAAGAAAAGCCCGAAAATAATATGCACAAAACTAAACTAATGTGCAGAAATCTTGGCAGACAACAGCACTTTGCGATACGTCGAGAGGCGCTGGAGGTTGTAAAGAAGTATGTCTACTTAGGAAAGGTAATAGGTGTGGAGCCGAACTACTAGATTAAAGCAACTAGAAGAATAAGAATGAGGTGGAACATATTTGGCAAGCACTCTGATATCATGACGGGTAGATTACTACTATCCCTCAAGAGGAAGGTATATAACAAGTGCATCTTGCCAGTACTTAGCCTACGAAGCAGAAACCTGGGGGCTTACGAAGAGGGTTCAGCTTACATAGAGGACGGTGCAGCGAGCGATGGAAAGAAAAGTTATAGGTGTAACCTTAGTATACAAGAGAGCAGAGTGGGTCAGGGAACAAACCAGGTTGAATGATGTGATAGTTAAAATGAAGAAAAAGAAATGGACATGGGCTGGACACGTAGCACGTAGGCAGGATAACCAGTTTTCATTATGGGTAACTGACTGGATTCCCGGAGAAGGCAAACGCACGAAATGAAGCCAGAGAGTTAGGTGGACTGATGAGATTAAAAAGTTTGCGGGTATAACGTGGTAACGGAAAGCACGAGACCAGGTTGGTAGGTGGATCATGGGAGGGGGTTTTGCCCTGCACTGGTTGAAGCAAGGCTGATGATGATGATGATGATGATGATGATGATGATCATGATGATGATGATGAACGTTTACCCGTTACCACGAATAGATGATGCCTTTGACTGTTTGCAGGGAGCAGAATACTTACTTCTCTTCGCCGGATTTATGTTCTGGATACTGACAAGTTCCTATGAAAGCATCTAACCGACCGAAAATAGCATTTGTCACAACCGATGGGTTATACGAGTTTACGGTTATGCCTTTCGGCCTTTGTATTGCTCCAGCAACTTAAGAGAGAATGATGGGCACTATTTTACGAGGCCTCAAGTGGAACACGTGTTTATGCTACCTCGATGACGTAGTTGTCTTTTCCGCCAATTTCGACACCCATTTAAATCGTCTCGAGCACGTCCTCACACGCCTCACTGACACAGACCTTGAACTCAACCTGAAGACGTGTCGTTTTGGTGCCCGGCAGCTTGCCATTCTTGGCCACTTTGTATTGCGGGAAGGCATATTCCCGACCCTGTCAATCTTCGAGCAGTCGCCAATTTCCCAAACTCAAGGAACATAAAAGAACTTTGTTTTGTCGGCTTGTCGTCATACTTCCGACGCTTTACTCGAAATTTTGATTTCATATGTGCGCCTCTTACAGACCTTCTTAGCAGTGACAAAGACCTTTCCAGCTGGGTACAGCGTTCGACGATGCGTTCACCAAATTACGCCACCTGCTAACTTCACCAACCATCTTCCTCCGCTACGATCCTGGCGCTCCCACAGAGGTTCATACTGATGCCAGGGGTGTTGGAAGTGGCGCTGTGCTTGCACAACGACAGGCAGAGTTTGATGAACATATCCTGGCCCACGCTAGATGAACTCTGACGAAAGCTGAGGCTAACTACTCCGTGACCGAGAAAGAGTTTCTAGTCATTATTCGGGCTCTTGGAAAATTTTACCCCTACCTGCATGCTCACGCATTCGACGTCGGCACTAACAACTACGCTCTTTGTTGCTCTCGACACTTAAGGACCCTTCCGGACGACTTGATCGCTGGGCTCTCAAACTTCATTCATTCATCCAATAACACTGTCAGCCCTGTTTAGCGCTAATACAGGAATGGAAGATACAACGCAAACATACTGGCAATGCACGTACAGAAAAAAAAGAATATAGTATAATCGGGTACATCGCACTTTTGGCAATATAAAACATATCTTTATAACATCAGAGCATATATGAGACACTTGTGAACAGTTACAATTATTAAAGGAAGGAAACAGTTGTTCAAAAAAACCCTATAGATGCAAAAAGCACACGCAAGAGAAATCAGGTTTGATAAATGGGGTCACGCTTTCAGGCAGTCATTAATTATATTCGAAAATCTTTAAAGTAGGTGAAGTTACAATGTCATTGGGTAACAAGTTTCATTGAGCAATGGCTTTGGGGAAAAAGCTAAATTTAAAGCAATTACTTCGGGCAAACGGTGGGAGAATGTACATGCTATCACAATGTCTAGAAGTTTCAGTGTGTTTAATTTCAAAATATTCATCCTGATTTATTTTTACCTTGTGGTGTATAATTTCATAGATATATTTCAGTTGCTCGAAAGAGCTTCGGACCTCGAGCGGGAAAGGCCAGCACGTTTGCACAACTCGGACTGTGAATGGCATCGCTTGTGCTTGTTAAAGATAAACTTCAAAGCTAGTTTTAAATGCCAAACATTTCTTGCGAACTTCGGCGACCTTGAGCCGTGTCTATCTATCTATCTATCTATCTATCTATCTATCTATCTATCTATCTCTCTAATCTATCTATCTATCTATCTATCTATCTATCTATCTATCCATTTATCTATCTATCTATCTATCTATCAAGCTATCTATCTATCTAGGCACCTACAACTTTCAGCTCTCCTGGCCGTTTCGGTAATGGTATTGATACCAAGCTTGGTATGGAATAACATGACTACATGATTACATATCTGACTAGCCCTAACATGAAAATTATGACAAGGATGTCATGAAAGTAATGATTTACATTTCATAGTCCTGCAGCTCTTGCTGTGGTTTTGATGACATGGCATGTTGCAAAACTGGTATGGTATGACATGATTGCATGAAGAACACAAGCGACAAACCCTAACATGAAAATCAAGACATGCGTGTCATGTAACAACATGGCTATATGCGACGTTCATGATGCGCTCACGGCCGTTTGGCTAGCGTCACAAATACCATATTTGGTATTGTGGTACGTGAATGGACGACGAAGGTACGGCCATTTGGCTAGCGTCCTAAATACCATATTTGGTATTACGGTACGTGAATGAACGACAAAGGTATGTGACTGGTGCAAACTTGATAATCATGAGATGCGTAACATGTAACAACATGATTACATGCTACGTTCAGGATGCGCTCGCGGCCGTTTCGCTAGCTTCGCATGTACCAAACGCGGTATTACGTGACGCGAACGGACGACATTGGTAAATGACACATACAAACATGATTATCATGACATGCGTGTCATGTAGCAAGATGACTACATGCCACACTCATGATGTGCTCGTGGCCGTTTCGCCAAATTTGGTAAATGCCAAATTTGGTATATCTAGATGTAAAGGGATGACGAAGGTATGTGACTGGTGCAAACATGATAATAATGAGATGTGTATCCCATGAAAACATGACTAAATGCCACAGTCAAGGCGCCAATACCTTTCAAAATGACGCGGTACACGTGCTCGCCAGCGCTCATTTCGATGCGTCCCACCGCCGTTGCGACGCCAGGTGCCAGCCCTGCCATATACTCGCGCCACGTTACGTTTCTTTGAAGCATGCGTGTTTCAGCGCGTTCAGCGTCCCTCCGTCACGATAACAGGGAGACGCAGTGTTGTCTGGGCAACGCAACAGCTTGAAATGCAGCATGACGCATATCACACAGGTGGCCGTAGGGCGGCGCCGATGGACGCTGGTTCCGCAGGTCGCGCCTGGCGTCAGACTATAGAGTGCTCGCGTTTCGCTAGCGTAGCGTTGGGGGCCCAACGTGCGTGCGCGTCAGCTTTACATTGGTATTATAGTGGAGCCTTGATGACGCGCTCGCGGCCGTGCAGCCGTTTTGCTAGCTCCACTTATACCAAATTTGGTGTTAAGTGACTTCACTGGATGATGAAAGAATGTGAATGGTGCAAACATGATAATCCAGACACGCGTGTCATGTAAGAACATGACAACATACCCCGCTGATAGCGCGCTCCCGGTCAATTCGCTAGCTCCACATATACTAAATTTAGTATCACGCGACATGAATAGGTGACGAAAGTAAACGACACATCCAAACATGATAATCATGACACGGAAGTCACGTGCGGCATCATTTACCTGAATCTCGTAACGTTCTTCATATTTTAAAACGACAAATCAAGCTTTCTCCTTCATGCTTCGCATATCATAGATATCCAGTGCACGTGGGTTCTGCCATTTTTTTTGCACTCTGTCCTGTTTGATTTTGTTTGATTGTGTATAAGAATGCCATATAACTTTAGAATACTCAAGAATAGGGCGTATGTACATTTTGTATTCTAGGCTTTAAATATTTGTAGAGGCATATCTTATCTTATGCCTAAGCGCCCAGAGAGCCTTATTGGCTTTTGGAGATACATTGTCATGTGGGTATCCCAGCAGAAATCATGCTAATTGTTAAACCAAGATATTTAAGCTGTTTGACGTTCATTAGAATGTGGTTGCTAATAGAATACTGAAAGTGGAAGACATTTTTTGCGAGAGACGCATATGTAGACTGTCTAATTTGAATTTATTTCCATTTGCCAGCTTTCGCACCAGTGTTCAGTTTTTTGTTGGTTTGTGTTAAGGTCAACTTGCTAGGAGGGTGTACGTATTTCTTTATACAATATAAAGTGATCCGCATATAGCCTGACCGGCACTGTGAGTTCACGCGGTAAGTCGATTATGAAAATTAAAACTATACACACCCTAAGACGCCCCTTGAGGGAGTCCTGAGAGGACAGGGTGCATGGTAGATTGTGAACTTTCCAAACAAACAAATTGATGGCGCCCATGACGATATGAATGAAACCACTGGGTTATGGAAGCATTGTTGAATATCGCAGCAATATTCTGTAGTAATTTAGGGTGCGACACCTTGTCAGAAGCTTCAAAAAAATCTAAGCTCATCATATTTGTTTGAATACGAGAGTTTATGGTTTGGGCGAAGTTGTGTACTAGTTCGATCAGCTGACTAATAAATTATATACCTTTGCGGAAACCATGTTAGTGTGGGTGTGGAAGATTGTGATGGTCGAGGTATGTCATCAGATGATTAGCAACAATGTGTTCGAGCACTTTCGAGCAAGTAAAAATCAAAGAAATTGGTCTGTAGTTTTAGCATCGATTTTACAGCCAGACTTGTGTATAGGTATGATCTGCACTTGCTTCCACTGACGCGGAAAGCATCCGGTGTTGAGCGATGTCTGAAAAATGAGCTTCAGGTATTTCGCAACCCAACTTGCAAATTTGTTGAAAAATTCGTTGGGGATTTGATCAGGCCCGGGACTTTTCTTGATATAGATGTGCAACAATATATTGAGGATTCCCTCTTCGGCAATTTCTAAGTTTTCGAGTGGAGTACGCCTTGACTCATCAGCAGTAGTTAGCGCCATACTGTTATCTCGAGTGAAAACGGACGCGAAAAAGAAGTAAATTCTTCTGTACGCGCAGTGTTATTCTTGGAGGTCAGTGACGATCTTGATATTGTTGGCGAGTTGACATAGCGCCAAAACTTTGCAGGAGACTCTTACAGAAATTTGGCTAGTTTAACATTAAAAATTTTAAGTTGAATTGAGTTACCAAGTTTCGGAGTTGTTTGCTTAAGCTTTGTGTAGTGCGCTTCTTTTCAGGCGAAGGATTGGTTGAACGAGCTTTTCTTTTTCCCTTTATTTTCCGCTTGACGTGGATTAAATCTCTTGATCCAAGGGTTTCTATTGTTCGATAATTTTCATACAGGAATGAATTTCTTTCTC
The DNA here is from genome assembly GCF_043290135.1 of Rhipicephalus microplus. Classification (NCBI taxonomy): domain Eukaryota; kingdom Metazoa; phylum Arthropoda; class Arachnida; order Ixodida; family Ixodidae; genus Rhipicephalus; species Rhipicephalus microplus. Next base: position 109,545,776 of record NC_134708.1, on the reverse strand, counting down.
CACGCCATGCGAGACCACGTTCGAAAAATATGCCCATAAATTGTCCACAGCTTTCCCGGACTGATGGATTCAGCAAATCAAGTCATAAGAGCTTTCAAGATGTACCGAATCAGCTATATCGTCAGCCGCCTGAAAGTTGGGAGCCAATTTGACCGAAATACTTTCCGATGAATGGGATGATAACTTCAGGGTGAGTATGGTAGCCTCGTGATCCGATATGCCACCAGCTACTTTGCAGCATTGAACGAGGGGAATCATATGATCAAACATAAATATAAGATCAAGAAGCGTTGCACGGGTATCAGATTGCCTGGTTGGTTCAGGTACTAGTTGGTTTAAGTTAAAACCGATTGCAAACTCTAAATGATACTCACTACTCATCACCTCAGTGCCACATGGGGAATAAGAAGGCCAGTGAATGCCCGGTAAGTTAAAATCGCCGACCAATATAATGTCATCATGGTGTCTAACCCCCAAATGCAGAGATGTTACTTGGCCGTGCCTTCGACTTGACTTGAGTAAGTCGGCGCGAAGCAAGCAGTGGACTAGAAAACGCCCAAGTCGGCCTTCGCGTTTTATAGATGCTCAGGCTGTATTGCTTAATCAAGTCAAGAGCAACCTTCAACGCAGAAGCACGTTGCTTGCCTGTTATCGAGTTTAATAATGCAGTTGTGTGCGTAAGGCACGTGTCAAAGCCAAAAAAGTTCGTATATTTCAAAACACTTCTCTGCTTAAAGTGCTAAAAGCATATTTTTTGGTTTTACTGCTACCGAATGCCATACGACGCCCATGTTGTGCCCGCCACGCCGCGATGCACAGTGTTGCTTGTGAAAAGCGTTCTTTTTCACCTGGTTTCAGTGGTTGCCCAAGGGGGGCGCGTTTCTCAAGCTGTTCATCATTCATCGTATTTTGCTGTCGAACGCAGTGGGGTGTATATGCCCGTCTCTGGGTCGCAAGTGTTAACAAAGCATAGAGAGTTCTTGTCCTACGCGCATTTCTATTCGCCTTTGAACATGCCTGTGGCGGGCTACGTTGTAGTTACACCTGAATAAAACAAAGCAACCAGTACTAGAAACGCAGTGTACAAAGTCTCTGTGCACACCCACGTGGATGTCCTAACCCGACAAAAAATCTAAATCGAATCGGAGGTGCTAACGGTTTGTCTACATTCATTGGGAAGCGAAAAAGTGCGGATGAGGATCGCGGGCTTCTACGACACTTTTTTTTCTGAAGGCGAGGAGTTATAATAGTAATATTTATCTACTTTTTATATGGCGTCTGAATTTTCATTACCAGGATTTACAGCAGAACACATATGTGTTACAAATCCAGGGTTTAGTATTATGAGAGGTGTCGTAAGGGTGGGCAACGGAAATTTCGACCACCTGGTGTTCATTAACGTGCACAGATATGGGCCAATATAAGGCCGTGATCATTTTGTCTCCACCAAAATGTGACCACCGGTGTAGACGGGGTGGGGGGTGGGGGATGCAAATTTGTTTTGTATGTTAGTGAGGGGCAGGGGGATGGCACGATTGCGTTCAGCCTCAGGATGTCTTGTGGAAGCTTTGTCAAGAACAATGAAAAGAGCACAGGCCTGTGAGGTGAACAAAAGGTTCATTTACTTATTTGTAATGAATAGCTACGAGGAAATCCAAAGAAAACCTTCGTGTTTCTAGCAAAAAACTCGTTCTATAGCCAGTGGAGAAACCCCGAGAAGGAGCATCTTTTTTTTGATAAACGTTTGTGGCTTTGTGTTGTAGATGGCGTAGTGGTTGGAGCATCCGCCTCGCATGCAAAAGGTCCGTGGCTCAAATCCCGGTGCCGTGCAGTTCCCAACCGGATAAAAAAATCCGCGTGTTGATGGAACTGCATTAAGAGGCCTGGGGTGCGGCCTCACCGGTAACCACCGCCGGGAACCATTCCCTCGCCAGAGAAGCATTGGCCACCCTGGTGCAGTATCTGACCACAACCTCCCACATGCATACGTCAAATAACTCACGGCCCTCGGTCCCCAGCAGCTGCGAAGCAACTGACCACGGCGGCGGTCAGATCTGAGACGCAGCAGAGGGTGCTAAGAATCTCTGGATCCGGACAGGCCGCCATTGGAACCTGAACTTGGCAACGTTTTAGGCTAGAACCTTACCTAGTGATGGAAGTCTAGATGTACTATTCGAGGAGCTAGAGGGTGTTAAATGGGATATAATAGGGCTCAGTGAGGTTAGGAGGACAGATGAGGCCTATACGGTGCTTCAGAATGGGCACGTCTTTTGCTATCGGGGCTTGGCAGACAGAAGAGAACTGAGGTGGGGTTCCTAATTCACAGAAACATAGCTGGCAACATAGAGTAATACTATTACAATAATGAAAGGGTGGTAGGTATCGTAATTAAACTGAATAAAATTTACAAGATAAAGGTGGTACAGGCTTACGCGCCTACATCCAGCCATGATGACGCTTCACTTGAAAGCTTCTCTGAAGACGTGAAATCGGCAATGAGTAACGTAAAAACACAGTATGCTATAGTGATGGGCGACGTTAATGCAAAGGTAAGGAAAAAGCAGGCTGGAGACATGGCAGCAGGAGATTATGGCATCGGTACTAGAAACGCCAGAGGAGAGCTACTAGTAGAATTCGCTGAACGCAATAATTTACGGATTTTGAATACCTTCTACCGAAAACGAGGAAACCGCAAGTGGACATGGAGGAGCCCTAATGGCAAAAATAAGAACGAAATACACTTCATAATGAGTGAACACCCAGGAATCGTGCAGGATGTGGAAGTGATTGGCAAGGTACAATGCAGTGACCATAGAAATGTACGTTCTCGAATTCGCCTAGACTTGAAGAAGGAACGACAGAAACTGATACGCAAGAAGCCAATCAGTGAGCTAGCACTGAGAGGCAAAGTACAAGAATTCAGAGTGTCGCTTAACAAAGGTACTCGGCTCTTAGTGAGGAAACCAACCTTAGCGTACATAAAACGAATGATAATCTGACGAGTATGATTACGGAGTGTGCAGTGGAAGTTGGAGGCAGGGTAGTTAGACAAGACAGTGTCAAGCTTTCCCAGGAAACAAAGAATCTCATTAAGAAGCGTCAAATCATGAAAGTCTCAAGTACAACAGACAAAAGAGAACTGCTAGAGCTTTCAAAGTTGATTAATAGGCGTAAGGAATCCGACGTATGATGGTATAACATAGAGAATTGAACACGCTCTCAAAAACGGAGGAAGCGTCAAAGCAGTGAAGAGGAAACTTGGGATAGGCAAAAATCGGATGTATGCACTAAGGGACAAAGAAGGCAAATTAACTACCAATCTGGATAGAATAACTAAAATAGCGGAGGAGTTTTGCAGAGATCTGTACAGTAGCCAGGAAAACCACGGCTTTATTACTATAAGAACTTGCAGTAGCCCAGATGACATCCCACCAGTAATAATAGAAGTCAGAAAAGCTTTGGAGAGCATGCAAAGAGGCAAAGCTGCTGGTGAGGATCAGGTAACATCAGATCTGCTGAAAGATGGAGAGCAGATTGTGTTAGAAAAACTAGCCACCCTGTTTACGAGGTGTCTCCTAACGGGAAAAGTACCAGAGTCAGGGAAGAACGCTAACATCATCCTAATAAATAAGAAAGTAGATGACAAGGACTTGAAGAATAACAGGCCGATCAGCTTGCTCTCCGTAGTATACAAGCTATTTACAAAGTTAATTTCTAACAGAGTAAAGAAAACATTAGAACTCAATCAACCAAAGGAAAAACAGGATTTCAAACAGGCTACTCAACAATTGACCACATTCATACTATCAATCAGGTAACAGAGAAATGCTGAGAATATAACCAACCACTATACATAGCCTTCATAGATTGCGAGCAGGCGTTTGATTCAGTGAAAGTATCAGCCGTCATGCAGACACTGCGGAATCAGGGCGTAGATGAAGTATATATTGTGGCGAAGCCAACAGCACGCTATTGCAATCATGTGCAGCAACCGCTGGTCGCCTCCAGTTTTCCCAGCCAATTGAGCCGCTTTTATGACCAACCGCCACCTATGTCACCGTCGTCCCGCCCCGCTCCATCTACCCGCCGTTCACATTTTCCGCGACGTCGCTCACTCTCACCGATGCGGTCACGTCCACTAGAGGGTGACCAGGAAAACTAGTCGTCGCAGTCCACGAGGCAAGGGCTGCGACGCTGTCGAACTGTGGAAGCCCTCAGGAAAGCCTATCGAACGCGATAGACGTGCTTGTGGATGGTGTTCGTGCATCTGCCCTAGTAGATACTGGAGCCACCGTATCCATCATGGACGCGAAACTTAGCCGATTACTGCGCAAAGTGACCACGCCACTTTCTGGGCTCTCCCTTCGTACAGCCAGCGCCCAAAGCATTCACCCTACAGTGATGTGTACAGCCCGCCTCATGATTCAGGACGTGATGTATGCCGTCGAATTCATTATAATTCCTTCATGCTCTCACGACGTCATCCTAGGATGGAATTTTCTCTCCCGCCACGACGCCGTCATTCATTGCGCACCAGCAGAAATAGAGCTGACACAATTCACTTCTTTGACGCCGGCCGACAGTCCATCTGCTGCAAGCAAGTTACTCGTGAGGGACGACACGCCAGTGCCTGCAAACTCGTCCGCGGCGGTGTCGGTCTACTGCGCAAGTCTTTCCGGTACCGCTGCACTCCTCTCGCCATCTCATCGTGTTTTCACCAGAAATGGGTTGCTGGTTCCTTTCGCGACCGTGCAAGTCACTCACGGCAGCACCACTATTTTTGTTCTGAACTCATCCTCGTACAGTGTTACGTTGGTGCGAGGGGAATGTCTCAGCAGCGTGGAACCCATCGAAGACGCACAAGTCATGGATCAACCTGATTACACGCACTGCCGAAGTTCCAATACGCTTAGTGCTGTTTCTACATCTGTTTCATCATCGGCTGATATATTCGGTCCTTTCATTGCCGACAACTTTACGCCGGTCCAGCGCTGCCAGCTTCTGGCCCTGTTGGAAGAATTCCGCTCTGCTTTTGATGTCGCTCAACGTTCTCTCGGCCGCACATCCACTGTTACGCATCGCATCGACACAGGCACACAACCACCACTACGGCAACGTCTATATCGCGTATCTCCCAAAGAACGCCATGTAATCAACGAGCAAGTGGACGACATGCTTCGCCGCGATGTTATTCGACCCTCTAACAGCCCCTGGCTGTCTCCTGTCGTTCTCGTCGCGAAGAAGGACGGTTCTGTGCGGTTCTGTGTGGACTACCGACGCCTCAACAAGATCACTCGTAAGGGCGTGTACCCACTACCGCAAGTAGATGACGAGATTGACAGCCTGCAAGGAGCCGAATTCTTTTCTTCTCTCGATTTGCGCTCAGGGTACTGGCAAGTACCTATGGCTGAGGACGCTCGACCGAAGACCGCTTTTGTCACTCCCGACGGCTTGTACGAATTCAACGTCATGCCGTTTGGGCTGTGCAATGCGCCCGCCACCTTTGAGCGCATGATGGATACCGTTCTACGTGACCTGAAATGGCACACGTGCCTGTGCTACCTCGATGACGTCGTCGTTTTCGCTCCGGACTTCTCTACGCATCTTCAACGCCTGCGGCATGTTTTAACGCGTCTGAGTGACACCAGTCTGCAACTGAATCTAAATAAGTGCCAATTTGCAGCTCGGCAGTTGACAATACTCGGCTACGTCGTGTCTAAGGACGGAATTCTCCCCGATCCAGCCAAGCTTCGGGCCGTCACCGAGTTCCCCAAGCCGACATCTGTCAAGAAACTACGCAGTTTCGTAGGACTGTGTTCCTACTTTCGGTGCTTCATCCGAAACTTCACGTCTATCGTATCGCCGCTGACGAAATTCCTCGGAAGTAACGGGCCTCTCAATTCGTGGTCATCACAGTGTGATGACGCATTCACAACGCTCCGTCGTTTGTTGACGTCGCCTCCCATACTCCGCCACTACGACTCTACGGTGCCTACAGAGGTACACACGGACGCCAGTGGTGTCGGTCCCAGCGCTGTCTTTGTGCAGCGCAAACCAGGGTTCCCGGAATATGTCGTGGCGTATGCAAACCGTACGCTCACAAAAGCCGAAACTAATTACACCGTCACTGAGAAAGAATATCTGGCAATCGTCTGGGCCCTTACCAAGTTCCGACCTTATTTGTATGGTCGCCCATTTGATGTAGTCACCGACCATCACGCGCTCTGCTGGTTGTCGTCATTGAAAAATCCCTCAGGCCGTCTCGCCCGCTGGGCACTTCGCCTGCAAGACTACGACATCCGCGTGCTGTACCGCAACAGAAGGCAACATGCAGACGCTGATGCCCTGTCGCACTCTCCCTTGCCTGAAGACAATGCCCACGACTCAGCGTCTCACCTTGCCGTTTCTTCCATTAGCATTCGTGCCGTTGCTAGGGAACAGCGCAAGGATCAATGGATTGCCTCACTGATAGACTTGCTGACTGATCCACTCACGCGTTGCGTCGTCAAGCCCACCATTTCGCCGTTCGCGACGACCTCCTCCACCAACGCAATTAACATGGTGACGGCTGCCAGTGGCTACTAGTCATACCCCGCAGTCGGCGCTCTGACATATGCGAATTCTTTCATTCTGATCCGCAATGTGCGCACTCCGGGGTATTGAAGACTTACCACCGCATCCTCCAACGGTACTTTTGGCGCGGCATGTATCGCTGCGTGCATAAATTTGTTCGCTCCTGCATAGAATGTGAGTGCCGCAAAACTTCAACGCACCTGTCGTCGGTAGGTCTGCAACCTCTACCTTGCCCTGCCAGGCCGTTTGGGCGCGTTGGCATATATTTGTATGGGCCAATTCCACTAACGTCGGCTGGTAACCACTGGGCCATTGTTGCTGTGGACCGCCTCATGCGATACGCCTAAACTGCCGCTCTCCCCACGACTACAGCGAGCGATGTGGTCTCCCTCCTGCTCGAACGATATATGCTGCGGCACGGTCCACCTCAGGAACTGCTCAGTGATCGAGGCCGCGTCTTCCTGTCTGAAGTCGTCGAAGCCATTCTCAAAAAGTGCAACGTTGTTCACCGCAAAACTGCTGCTTACCACCCGCAGACGAATGGCCTCACTGAACGCTTCAACCGCACGCTCGGCGACATGCTCTCCAAGTACGTCGCCGCCAAACACACAAATTGGGATGCCATTCTATCCTTCGTCACCTACGCGTATAACAACGCTCCTCAGAGCACTACTGCCTTTTCACCTTTCTTTTTATTACTTGGGAGGCACCCGTCGCACACCATCGACACTATACTTCCGTACAAGCCAGATCCGTCCGAGTGGGCGCCTATTTCTGCAACAGCCAAGCTTGCTGAAGAGTGTCGAGAGCTTGCAAGGACCTTTACAGCGCACGATCAAGAGCGGCAAAAAGGCATTCGCGCTGACACCAGCACTACTGCGCCCACGTTCCTTCCTGGAGCGCACGTCTGGCTCTCTATTCCCACCACATCAACTGGCCTATCTTCAAAACTATTGCCCAAATACCAAGGCCCCTATCGTGTCGTCGAATGCACTTCCCCTGTAAAAAACTTGATCGAACCCATCGAACCATCTTCGGACATGCGCCATCGAGGGCGCGACATTGTCAATGTGGAGCGCCTCAAAGCCTACCACGACCCGCTCATAGTAACAAGCTGTTAGGTCGCCAGGCGGCTCCCTCTTCGTACCCGGGGTAGTTGTGGCGAAGCCTTCGAACAGTGGGTCGTCCTCTCCAGCGCCTTCTAGTGGGTCGCCCTTTTAGCAAAAAGAAGAGCACCTCGTGCAGAGAGTCGGTACCCGCATTGACTGTCGCTGTCAAGCATCATCGACAAGTGTCCGCCAATAAACGTCTCAACAATATAAAACTTCTGGAAGAAATCTGCAGGGGATCAACTGCTACCATAGTGCTTTATAAAGAAAGCAACAGAATACCAATCAAGAAGGGTGTAACGCAGGGGACACAGTCTCCCCAATGCTATATACCGCGTTCGTACACGAAGTTTTCAGAAGCCTAGAATGGGAACTGTTGGGGATAAAAGTTAACGGAGAGTACCTTAGTAACCTGCGCTTCGCCGATCACATTGCATCGCTGAGTAACTCAGGGGACGAATTGCAACTCATGATTACGGAGTTAGACAAGGAGAGCAGAAAGGTGGGTCTTAAAATTATTTTGCAGAAAACAAAAGTAATGTACAACAACCTCGGAAAAGAGCAGCGCTTCGAGATAGGTAATAGTGCACTTCAAGTTGTAAAAGACTATGTCTACTTAGGCGCAGTTAATAACCGCAGAGCCGAACCACGAGATTTAAGTAACTAGAAGAAAAAGAATGTGGTGGAGCACATTCAGCAAGCACTCTCAAATTATGACAGGTAGATTGCCACTATCCCTCAAGAGGAAGGTATATAACAGCTGTATCTTGCTGGTACTTACCTACGGAGCAGAAACCTGGAGACTTCCAAAGAGGGTTAAGCTTAAATTGAGGACAACGCAGCGAGAAATGAAAAGAAAAATAGTAGGTGTAACCTTAAGAGACAAGAAGAGAGCAGAGTGGATTAGGGGACAAACGGGGGTTAAGGTTGTCATAGTTGAAATAAAGAAGAGGAAATGGATGACGGCCGGGCATGTAGCGCGTAGACAGGATAACCACTGGTCATTAAAGGTAACAAACTGGATTCCCAGAGAAGGGAAGTGGGTTAGGGGGAGACAGAAGGTTAGGTGGGCAGGTGACATTAAGAAGTTTGCGGGTATAAATTGGCAGCAGCAAGCACAGGACCGGGTTAACTGGCGGAACGTGGGAGAGGCCCTTGTCCTACAGTGGGCGTAGTCAGGCTGATGATGATGATGATGATGATGATGATGATGATGATGATGATGATGATGATGATGATGATGATGATGATGATGATTCTGTAGATGGATGTCTGGCATTTTTTTCAACCCCACGCAGCTGCACCAAACGAGACAAAAATTCTTGAAATGTCTGCTAGGAAATGACTTTTGGGGAAATCAAGGCGCACTGCCACAGCGCGTCACTATTTTGAGCGAGATCGCTGAGCCAAAAAGGAAGGACTATTCGCTTCGAAATTTCGCAGCAAAGTACGCTATCGTCCCAAGAGACACCTCAACGTAGGGCAGCAGCATGCTTCACTGAAGAAGAAAAGATGGTGCTTGGCTCTCTTGTGAGATAGTTCAAGCACATCATCGAGTTCAAGAAAACTTATGTAGCGTCGACAGCGAACAAATATAAAACCTGGAAAGAACTTGCCAAGCACTACAATTCAAATCATGGAATCTTCCGGTGCGACCACCTGCAGCTCAATAAATGCTGGAATAACCTCAAGCAAAAATGAAAGGAGCAAACTGCCAGAGAAAAGAGAGAACGCGATAAAACTGGTAAACGGAACATGTTATGAATGCCTGGGTCACTTTTGATCTGCCACATGTTTCGTAGTTGGTAGAAATGCGAGTGCTGAGAGCAAGCAGTCATGATCATTAGATTTTTCAGTGCATGGCGAAAAAAATAACCGCTTAAAATCGCATTTTCCTCGAAGAACGGTCTTGTAGCTTGCCTATGAAATGCATGATCAGTGCAAAGTGTTTTCGAGAACCCTATTAAGGTGAATTTGTAGACAACTGACGTATTTTGGCTTTTAAAAAAAAGGCACATAAGCACACTAATGTTTGTTTTTCGCAATGTTTTTGCATTTTTTCTTTGAGTGGAACCAAGTAAACTGCATTGCACTCAAGTTAGGAAAAGGGAACATAGGAACTGTGGTTTTTTGTCTGTGTGTGTGCAAGAATTTTATTAAAACTTGCTTCATTCTGCAATGAAACTTTATTTATGGTTAGGAGGGGGATCGGGGGATTGGCGCCTTCCGCCATGGCTCCTATTTACTAATTGGCTGGGTCAATTATGGATCACAAGGCGACAAAGGTGGAAAACGCCTTTGATTCTGATACCTCAGGGTACCAGCCGCCCGTCGCAAGCCTTCCTGCCTTGAGGCAGCTCCAGCCCATGACTGATGGTCGAGATGAAGCGGACTTCGATTGCCAAGATATGGTGTGTTGCATTTTAAGGCGTAATGATGATCTCCTTGAATATTAAACGATTTTTATTTCCCATAAATGTCTCTTTTTTGCATGCAGTGGTGTACAGGTGTTTGCGTCATAGACGATACTCCGCTAGTACCATTATTCCATCGTATGTTTATTGCAGACAATCTGTGGCAAGGTGCCACATCTGTAGAGCCGTCACAGCTTCCAACAGGCACAGATGCCGACGAAGACAGCAGACCTACTTCTGATGCCGAAGCGAACACTGCTTCGGAAGGTTGTGCAAACAGCCACCAAGTCAACGGAGCTGCTGGAAGTAGCAATTCGGCCGCAACTGTTGCTGCTCAAGCATGCAGGACACCTAGGGGCCGATTGGCTGTTCGGGAAAAGACGCTGGCCACGGATAACGCAATTCGTGCGGAACTCCTGAAAGAAAAGCCCGCAGTCCATGCCCGGCTTTTGCAGGACAAAAGAAAGCATGAAAATCAAGTGTGAGAGCTCGAGCTTTCAAAGCTCAAACGAGCTTCAAAAGCAAAAACTTGAGATTGAAATACTACAGATGGAAAAAGAATTAAAGAAAGAACAGCTCTGCAGGCTGCAATATAATGTAAATCATTTGTAAATAAATGATGGGATCTCTCCTAAATGATGAAACCATGTGAGTGTAAATTTTTATGCATGAATGATAAGCAGATGGGCATGTGCTGCTGCCCTAAAGAGAGGGTGTATGACCGAGTGTCGAGATATATGCAGTTTTTGCCTCTGTGATGCTCTTGCGTATGAGCAGGTTCCGCGCCTGATTTCCTGAACGGCAGTCGGCGAAGCGATAAACAGGTGGCAGGTGCACTGTTCTCATTGCCACTGTACTGATGGGGGAAGGCTGTGGAACCCTTCGAGCGGGTGGCTCTGGTTCCCTTAATAATCAGGCCAGGTTCTAGAGTGCAGCACAAGCTGTGATTATGTGCACGATTTTTTTCCCTTGTGCTGCATTTCCAAGTCCAGGCAAGAGAAACGCCTCCTTCACACGCCGAACGTCCTCTCAACTACGTTCCGAGCCTTTCTTAGGGCTTTTTCGTACCTGGGCGAATGACGGAATATTGTGCATCACCCCACAAGCGAACTAATTCAGTGTCACACCACGAAACCATGCTACGACGTTTTGTCACCATGCACTGACACGTTAACGAACCTTCCTTTGGGTGTGTCAGTGGGGCCTGGTTCTGAAAACGGTGTGAATGAATATGGCTGGCATGCGTATCCGGCGTCACCCAACAGCACTCCGGGCACCCGGTTTTCTTCGTACAGCACCCGCAAGCGGGAGTTTTTAAACAGTCCTGCTGTCATGAACCGAGCGTGGCCAGCCGGCAACAATGTCAAAAAAATGGAGTTATGGTCCAGCCACCACCTACAGCGAAACAGCAGCATACCAATAATCATAAACGGGGCATTGTACAGCGCCTATCTTTTTGCAAATCGGTATGAGCTACACGCGCAGCAGAAATGCATGTTCTGGCGCTGCGTCACAGTAGATCAGAGTGTATTTTGATGAAAAAATAGAGACAATAGTGTTCCTTCGAAAACCTTCATGAAACCTACCTTCCGGAGCAAAACCTCTAGTGCAGCAAAACACGTCACGAAGGCACGAGTGCTGGGCCCCACTACTGTATTCTTATTTCGCTTTATTTATGTCGCTAGCGCATGATAACCATGGCTGAACAGAAGCACGCTGACTACTCCAGGCACGTTGAATAATTACGTTGATTACTAAGCACGTTAATTATTCTGCACGTGCGTGCAGTCTATGCATCCTGTCACGCCAGGGAATTCGGCCACCTCATAGAAGTCCCGCACAACTTGTTGAAATTCCGGTGGCAGTGGAAAGCGCACCAGTATGAAGTACAAGTGCTTTGCGATCAGCCTGGTCACTTTTCTGACTGCAAGGCACACTGTAGACTGCGGAATGTGGACGAGGTCTCCAGTTACTGTTTGAAATGTCCCAGCGCCGTAAAATCTCAGTGCCATCAACAGCTGCAGCATAGGACGCACAGGCTGACCTAGATTGTCCCGGCTTTCTTGGAGCGGCAGCATAGATAGAAGCTGCCATACGGCGTGCTTCGTGAATCGGTAGCGAGCGTGGAAATGTTCCTCGCCGTGCAGCCTCATAGGATTTCTTCGGTGACGAAGGGCGAGTCGTAGAATCTTCGGCAGGAAACGTGCCGATAAAACAGATGGAAGAAAGGAACAGGAGGGAAAGGAAAGGCAGGGATTTTAATTAGCCTGAAGCGAGCGGAATGCTACTCTACACTGGGGAAAGGGATGAGGGAGTTTGAAAATGAAAAAAAAACGATGAGAGAAAGGAGAGCTCGTACACGCGTTAGGTTCACAAATGCTGATGACTTGGAACATGTTGACGCACACTAATTGGCAAAAGTCCGTAAAGACGCGGTTTTTGTCCAGTGGATTCGCACTGAATAATGGATGCTTCTCTGACTTCTTAGAAATGATGGTGCACAGAATGATGAATGTTTCCTTGACTTCTTAGAAATGGTGGTATCGTTAACCATATTTCTACTCGAGCGATTCAAGTACTGGGCTTAAGGCGTCCAGTACTTTGAGAGCGCCTCGAGCAGACGTTGTCCTCATGTCCAACAAGATGTCCCGGATGGCATCCATGAGAGAAAAAAGCGTAGTTATGACTTTGACATCTTTCTCATTTGTGTCATCAGCGGTTGGTGAAGGCCCCTGAGTGGGTGTGGTCTGCTGACGTTCTGTGGTTAGCGGATGACTTGAAAGAATAGGCCATTGTTCTGTAGAGGTAGTACTCTCCGAAGTGTTTTTTGAATTTTTCGGTCGTGTTGCGGCTTGACTTAATGGTGCAGCAGTAGTAGTGGCGCTGTCGTTTCGAGCTTACGCAGTCTTTGAGGTCGAACGATAGCCGCGACGCCGCTGCCGACACCGGACTGTTTCGGCAGCATCCCTGTGGGTCGAATGGTCTGTGACCATTTGCTTAAGCACCGCGCACTCCTTCTTAATTAGAGGGCAGTCTTTCGATGAGGCAGTGTGTGAGCCATTAAAGTTACCGCATTTAAGAAATGTTGACTGGGACGCATCTTCCGAATGGGGCTTTGTGCACCGCAGCGAGTTCGATCATACGCCCTTGACGTGATCTAGTTTAAAGCAGTGGTGGCATGGAAGTGGCTTTTGCACAAAAGGCCGAAAAGGATGTGGAAAATGTCCGACTTTGACATTAGATGGTGTGCAATTGCCTTCGAAGACCAGTTTCGCACATCATGACTTTCCAAGGCGGTGTACCTGAGTGAAGACAGTACCTTCATTTGCCGGTTTGATGAGGGTAGGCAAGTTAGCTTCGGGAGTTGCTATGTCTACGTCGTATATCACACCAGCTATGGATGAGTTGTCAATCTGTGTAAAGGGACGCACTTTGATGCCGCCTAGCTCAGTCACTTGTTTGAGTGGTCCAAGCGCACTCACGTGGAATACGTCAATGGCGAGTATATTTTTTTCGCGTATTTACTCTGACTTTCTTGATTAAATTTGGTACCACACATTCCAAAAAAGCGGAGAGTGCTTGCTGGTTCAGCAGTCGCAGGTTTCCTAGGGACTCTTCTGGAACAAAGATTATGACGTGTGGCCAGCGTTCATGCCTTGACTTCATAGTCACTGTACTCGCAGAAGTGGGTGAGGCTGCGTTGACGATCTTCCTTTTCGCCCTCTTATTCCGGGCAGGAATGAAATCATCGTCGGATGAGTCGTCTTCCGAGGCGGCTGAGTACAGCTCTGTGTCCTCGCTGTCACTGAGTGAAGTTCCTCTCTTCCACGCGGTGGTCAGTCAAGATGACTACTAGCCAGCCAGTCCTCCGGAAGGCCCCGCATCCATGGCCACAAGACGCGGAGCCGAGGCACCAGACAAAACTTACCGTTTCACCAAAAAAGTTGGAGAGCACCGGGAGAAGCGCTTGGATACCCCAACACTTCGTCGTCGTCGTAGTGCTGAACACGCAACATACATGGCGTGGCATGCGAACTCAAAAGCGGCCAACCTCCGCGTGATCCTTATGAAAATCACTGTTGATTTTTCATTGTCGGACTGTGATCGAATGACTGACTCTATTGACCAGCAATGGTTCCGCAATACTCATTGACTTGCTTCAATACTTCGTCGACAATATTTCCGTTGAGAATAATGCAATAAAAATGACATTGACTCATTTTTATTAGGATACCATTGAGGAAGTATTTCGTCAACAATAGTTCTGTGGAGCACTTTGCAATAAAGTTTTTATTGTCTTTTTTATAAAAAAACCATGAAAGAAATATGTTGTACACAATGTTTCCGTTAAGCACTTTGCAATAATTTTTTGTCTCATTTCTATCAAAAAGCAAGGACGAAATATTTTGTAAGCAATATTTCATAATAAAAATTGAGACGCGCACCCACTCATGTTTTCCTGCGCGCGCGCGTGAAGCAGGGAAAAAAAAGAAAACAGAGGCGAGAACCATGGAAGCTGAGAAGTTTCGTGTTCGCGGTGCGGCCGCTCTACAGTGCATGCGTGGCAGTACTGAAACACTGGCCTATATGTTGATGCTCGTGTATTACAAAACAAATTGAAATGGTGATTTTAGGAAGTAATGGCAAAAAAGAAACAAATGGAAGGCAGCGAGAGAAAGATTAAAATTGAAAATTGGTTGGTTGATGTTTGATTAGTGGTTGCGTAGTTTGATGATTAACTTCATCATCAAGTATACAGAAGTCAGGTGCAGAAGTCAGAAGGCGAGCGTATGTCTCCGACATTTGCTCACTATTTTGAATATAAAGTACAGTTCTCATATTCGAGCTTGGATTTGTAAGATTGAGCCACGACCAAGGCAACCAGTGCACTGTGTTGGGACTCCGGGTCCTGCCGGTCTCGTTGTCGGTAGCTGGCCCCGTCGCAGGATCCATCGTCCAACAATTCAGCGAGAAGAAGCGCCCGAACGAACAACAGAGATTTATTTACATGTGGAGAAGTGGTCAGCTGACCCAAAGAGAGAAGAGTGCATGTGATACAAAACGTCTTCGGCATTTTATAGCGCCGCGCCGTTGACACTGGGCGCCCCGTCCGCATCGTCAGCCAATACGGTGTCTCCGGCCCCTCGGCCACGAGAGAGGGGGAAACACACCTCACAACACATGGAGTGGCACATCCCAACACGAGGTCCATATATGGTCACGGCGCCCTAAAATGTTGCCAAACATGGTCACGAACGCACAGCAGACCCCGGAGCTCTCCCAGCGAGGAGGAACCCGAATGGGGAGGTGGGGGTGGACGACACCGTCAGGTCAAGAACCGGTTCTCCCCCAAACTCTCCCTGCTGGGCTCCCCAGGGCCAGTCGTAACAGTCTCTCGCGCGGGGGGGTGAAGATCTCGATGGGCTGAGGTTTGCAGCCACTGTCCGGAGAGATCAGCGCCGGCAGTCGGTTTGGTGACGACCGTCTTTGATGAAGTAGAGGGCAACACCTGCTTCATTGAGGGCTCAACAGACATCACATACGCACATGAAAACACAACTACTCAGCCAGTGAGTGCCGGACAATTCCGCCAAACTCCACCAGGCAATTTTCCCCTTTAACTGATATAAAGGAAATACACAATTTATTTGAAATGTTACTCACACTTTAAGGTGACACAAAACAACAACACTGGAAGCACACCAAACCCGAAACCCTGGATAGCCGTGTCTTCAACGTTTTCAAACAAGTACACCTAAAAGAGTAAAAAAACAATCACTAGCTCTTGTCTAGGTCAGGAAAAAAATGCCAGAGTTCTCGAGACATCCTCTCGCGTCAGGGGCATCGACTTAAGCCATCAGCGTTGCCATGAAGTACACCCTTTTTGTAGCGTATTTCAAACGTATATTGTTGCAAAACGAGGCTCCAACGCAGCAGGCGGCCGTTCTTCGAGGACATGGTCTGTAGCCAGGTGAGAGGACAGTGGTCCACTTCCACAATGAACTTGCTTCCGGCAATATAGCAAGCCAGTTTCTGGACTGCCCAAACCAAGCACGCACATTCCTTTTCGCTAGCGCTGTAAACCTGCTCGCGAAGAAGAGTTTCCGGCTAACATAGAGGACGGGGTGCTCTTGATCCCCCTCATCCCTTTGACTAAGAACTGCCCCCATGCCTCTATCACTAGCGTCGCATTGGACTATGAAAGGCCTCGAGTAGTCCGGTGAACTAAGCACAGGTTGGCTCTTAACACTCGCTCCATCACGGAGTGAAGCTTTTCTATCGAGTTCGACTGCGGATGGTAGACTGAACTATGCAATAATTTCACGCCACACCGCTCTAGAAAGGTTGTCGTTAAGGCACTCGTGAAAATGGTGCCCTGGTCTGATTGTATCTCGGCAGGAAATCCTACCCGGGCAAACACGGACAGAAGTGCGTTCACTACTTCCACGGAACTTAGCTCTTTTAGCGGGACCGCCTCTGGAAATTTAGTAGCTGGGCAGATTAAGGTCAGGATGTGACGGTAGCCTGAAGTTGTCTAGGGCAAAGGACCTACTGTGGCAATTACCAACCGACGAAAAGACTCAGTGATTACGGGTACCAGCTTCATTGGAAATTTCGCCTTATCTCCCGGCTTACCCACTCGCTGACACACATCGCAAGATTTTACAAACCTCTCTACATCTTTAAAGCATCCAGGCCAGTAGTATTCCTGTAAAAGACGATTTTTCGTCTTCTTTACGCCTAAGTGGCCTGACCATGATTCTCCATGCACCAAACTAAGCAAATCCTGATGATACGCCTGAGGTACGACTACCTGGTCAAACTCTACTCCTCGCCTATCTAGATATTTTCGATAGAGTATGCCGCTCCTCTCTTGGAATCTCACATTTCGTTTGGCGATTCCCTCTTTCGAACTGTCCTGGAATTGCTTAAGCGTCGGGTCCCCCTTTTGTTCGGTTATTAATGAAGCGGGACTCACCTGCAGCAGCCGACTGAAATAATCCGAAGTTGGCATGACACACAACTCTTTTGTATTTCCTAGTACCTGGAATGTGTCACCCTCTGTGCTATCCTCTGTACTACCAGGAATCGGCTTGGGAGCAACGGCATTTTCTATTTGCTCGGTCAACGAGGCGTAATTGACCCCTTCCAATTCGGGAGGAGGTTCATCGTCGCCTTTAGGAATGGTTGCTTCCGCGACTACGGCTTCTGCAGCCTGTTCTCGCACAAGTCGATTTGTTACCGTGGTGTACAACTCGCAACCAGGCCCGTTGTCGATTTGAGGCTTGTTTGCCTCAGTGAATGTTGCTCTTGCAGCCAGCGCACGTGCCTTCGATCTAGTCAGTGCCTGCACTATGCCTTCTCCCAACGTTAGACCTTTCTCCTTCAGCATTTGATCTGACTTATTTGAAAATAAGTAAGGATACTGAGGGGGTAGATATGGCGATACCGCGGCTTCCGTTTCCAACGTACCAAATGCGCCTTTAAGGACAACTTTAGCTACGGGGAGGCACTGACTGTTGGCTTTTACGGCTTGTCTAATCCAAGAACAGTCTCCTGAATACTGTCCGGACTGAACAAACGACGGATGAACTACGTCCATAGTGGCTGCGGAGTCTCTAAGAACCCGACACTGCTTGCCGTTCACGGTAAGGTCGTACATATAGGGCTCTAACAACTTCATGTTCTCGTCGGCTTCATTTATAGATAAAAAGGCCACCTTTTCTTTCGGGCAGTGTTTCGCGAAGTGCCCTGTTTCGTGACAACTGAAACAAGCAGCCGGTTTTCTCGCCTCAAATTTCCTTTTGCTTGCCTCTGCCGACGCCCCATGGTTAGATGAATTGTTTTCCTCACCCTTTTGTGCGAGACTTGTCGGTTGTTTTCTAAACGGCGCCTTATTCGGTAGTATGAGTTTTTCCCTTTTAGGCTCGCTGTTTGCCCCGAGGGCGCGGCGCGTAACGAATTCTTCAGCGAGCTCTGCGGCTTTTGTTACGGTGTTCACGTCTGGTCTATCCTGCACCCAGAACCTTACCTTTTCTGGTAACCTTTGATAGAATTGTTCCAGACCAATACACTCGAGCACCTTGTCATGATTCCCATACGCCTTTGCCTCTTTCAGCCACTCCCCCATGTTGGCCATTAACTTGTAAGCAAACTCCGGGTATTAATCATTGCTCTCTTTTACGGCGTTGCGAAATTTTTGTCTGAAACCTTCCGCTGACAACCTGTATTTCTTGAGAAGGCTCGATTTTACCTCACTGTACTCGTCAGCCTCCTCTTTCGTGAGGCGCGCGATTACTTCTGAGGCCTCCCCCGGAAGTAGGGACAACAAGCGTTGAGGCCACGTATCCTGGCTGAAACCTTGCCTTTCACAAGTTCTCTCAAAGTTGAAGAGAAACAGCCCAATGTCCTCCCCTAGCTTGTACGATCTCATTAGGTCCGTCATTTTGAACCTGACCCGCTCTGCGGTACCGGATGCCTCGCTGCCTCCTGTTCTATTATTATGGCTAATCTCTAGCTCGAGGCGCTTCATTTCAAGCTCGTGCTTTCGCATCTTATCTACCTCAGCTTCTGCCGCTTTCCTTTCGGCCTCGGCCGCCTTTCTTTCGGCCTCTGCCGCTTGCCTCTTCTGAATCTCCTCGACACATTCTGACAGCTCGTCATCCTCCGCCCCCAATGCGAGAATCGCCTCTATCAGCTCTGGCTTTCTTTGAGAGTCCGACACCTCCAGATTCAGCTCCCTTGCAAGTAGCAACAACATGGACTTTCGCAGGGATTTCAGATTCATGGCTGCTTCCAGTACCGCTGTCTCTGTTCCACAAAGATTCCTGTCCTGCAACTAATTAACCTTGACGGCAACGACAGCTCTAGGTTCCTGCCCTGCCTCAAGTTTTCCGTTAACTTAGTCTACAAATAAAGCTTCAAAAAGCTCTTATACGGAATCCTGCCCTGTCACTGTTAACCTTGACGCCACTGACAGAAAGAGCTTAACCAAGCTATCACCCGATTTCTGCCTGACGCAAGTTACCTGTTAACCCAATGACCAAGACAGCCCCTCTCTACCAGCTTTTACTTAACACATAGAGTAAATGCCTGGTAAAATTTAACAGAGAAATCTGGCACTCACCCAGTTCGCAGTCATGTCTCCGGCGTCGTGCCTCTCAGAAGTGCCGTTAGATTCCCTCTGGAAGTCGATGAGCTTGTGTCGTCCTTCTCCTGTCGTCCCGCTGTCGGACTTCGGGCTCACTCCGTCCAGTGGTCGCTTTCGGGGTTATCAGCATCCCACCGCTGCCACCCACTTGTTGGGACTTCGGGTCCTGCCGGTCTCGTTGTCGGTAGCTGGCCCCGTCGCAGGATCCATCGTCCAACAATTCAGCGAGAAGAAGCGCCCGAACGAACAACAGAGATTTATTTACATGTGGAGAAGTGGTCAACTGACCCAAAGAGAGGAGAGTGCGTGTGATACAAAACGTCTTCGGCATTTTATAGCGCCGCGCCGTTGACACTGGGCGCCCCGTCCGCATCGTCAGCCAATACGGTGTCTCCGGCCCCTCGGCCACGAGAGAGGGGGAAACACACCTCACAACACATGGAGTGGCACATCCCAACACGAGGTCCATATATGGTCACGGCGCCCTAAAATGTTACCAAACATGGTCACAAACGCACAGCAGACCCCGGAGCTCTCCCGGCGAGGAGGAACCCGAACGGGGAGGTGGGGGTGGACGACACCGTCAGGTCAAGAACCGGTTCTCCCCAAAACTCTCCCTGCTTGGCTCCCCAGGGTCGGTCGTAACAACTGCTATAGAGATAATGTACCAGCTATAAAAATCTCCATTTTCTAAAGAGCAACTGAATGCAGTAACAATAAAGATTTTGAGGTTCGTTTTGCACAATTCCTTGACCCCATCTGCACGCGGACATTCACGCAAGAGTTGTGCAAAAGCATTATTTCTTTGAAGAGAGACCTACCTGTCCGCCGCTACTTTGTGTACTTCATACTTGAGCTTGGTGCACGTTTCGGCATTCACTTGAACAGCGGTGTCAGGCTGAATAAAGGTAAGAGCAGCCACTCTCCCTAAATAGGGTCAGGTAAAGACTGAAAATGAGTAAAACCTATCTATATTGCGGAACATAGCACATAATTTCTAATTGCAGAATTACGTAAATGTTGAAATCCTAAAAAGGCGCTACAGCCCCAGTGCGCCACTCACGGCAGTTCGCGCATACAAAATGCAAATGTTACGTACGTACGCTAAAACACCCAAGCAACTTTTACGTGCGAAAGCGCATTGTGTTCAGCCAGCTGAAAATAGGCTGATGTCACTGACACCTGTGTACTTCGCGACACAGATAAGCGAAATTGCTGATAACACACACACGTGCGAGAAACATACGCAGGTTTCGACAGCCTAACATAGTCTCTTCGCGCTGCTATTCATGAATTTCGGTGAGCAAAAGAATCGCGGTTTACGGGGAAGCACTAGAACGACGCACGAACACACGTTAATCGTTCTTGCAGAACTGTGCACCGCGAACTGAAGTCGGAGCCGAAAGCGCTCACCGTTGTTGTCTCGAGTTCATGAAGCCCTACAAACTATTCGCTGATGAAATGCGTGCGCGAACAAATACATATCGCACAAAAACGTGCATGAGGTTTCGAGTTTGATTCCAGTGACGGGTTGGTCCGCAGGTGTAGGTGCTGGTGATACTAATGGTTTTCTAAAACCTGTGGTCATAATATATACCAAATTGTTGGCAACAAACCACTCTCGAACACGTATAATACTTTTTTCCGCATTGATAAACCATTGATGGCTTTCAGTTGAAAGTCCTGGGCCAATTTTCAATGGTTGTCAACAATTGCCTTTGTGATATTTCAATTGATCCACAACGAATTTTTCATCGCTATTTCATTTTCTTCCAATGGTAAATTCATATCAAGTTCATTGATGGCTTTCAATTGAAAGTAATGAGCCAATTTTTGATACTTGTCAACAATTTTCTCAACGGTAATTTATTTGAACCGTCATGTATGTTCTATCTCATCTGTTGTCATTGCTCAATAACCTCTCTTTGTTTTTTTCAATAACAATTTTCGTAAGAGGACGTCTGTTCGAGAGGTGCCCATGTTGGAACAACGCATGAAGTCGCTTTCAAGCTAGCCTTGCAGCGGACTTGAAACTTGTCCTGACTTCGACCAAGTCAATTCGCCTTCAAGTCGTCCGCAAGTTCGTTACATTTTATTGTGGGCGGCAAGACTGTCTTGAGTCAAGAACGAGTCAAGTACGAGTTAAGTAACATCTCTGCATCCGGGGGTAAAATTGGATTCAATGAAGTTTGCGAGTTTACCTAGCGTGTCTCCTGGTGAAACGGGTGGTCTATAAATGCCACCTACGAAAACTTTGCGTTTGCTTAGTTCAGTCTTTATCCAAATAGCCTCAATATCATCAATGTAACTTTGATTTGGTAGTACTCGGCTTGTTATAATTATTTACACAAAATGGCTAAACCACCACCTCGTCCTTCACGGTCCTTCCTAACAATAGAATACCCGGAAAGTGAAACATCAGAGCCACAAATGTCAAAATGAAGCCAAGTTTTACTTATCACCATGACATCTGGATCATCTTCACGGATGACAGTTTGAATTTCATCGGACCTGTTTAAAATGCTTCCAGCATTAAAGTTTACGATTTTGAAAGGGTGAGTGACGAATTGTTTGAGTCAACTCTGATTCCCTAGTTGGTTTATGTAGCAGGCGTGTCTTTTATTTGTAGCTTCGTTCCACCCGAAATATTCATTGTTAACCTTTATTTTATTGAACAGTACATTCACTTTCGCGCCTTTCGTTCTTTCTTCAACGCATCACTTACAGAGGTTTCTGCGTATTTCTGGAACCCTCTTTGAGGAATCTTTCCTGACGCTGAGTTTAGTACCTTTATGGTTATAGCAATTCTAGAGGACTTAGTTTTATCTGTGTAGTCGATTACCTTGAGGATAATAGGGTGTTTTCTAACGAGTGTTTTTTTTTTACCGAGCCTGTGCACTCTTTCCATAGACGTAGGTGGTGGTGAAAACTTATTTGTTTATTTATTTATTTACAGGAAGTTTTCTGTGGAGAAGCTCCAAGTAGTCGGAGATGCGTGGCTTGCGGTTGGGGGGAGGGGGGAGGCTTAGTTTAGGGCTTTGCTTGCAGCAGCCGCTCTGCGGGCCCAGTTAATCAGGCTCAACTGATCTTCCAGGTTCTCTCTGGTCAGCAGCTCCTCCCATCGCTCTGCTGTTGGATTTTGTACTGGTTGTAAGGCCTTAATGGCCTGACACTCCCACGTGACGTGGTACAGACTGCTTTTAGCTTAACACCATGGGCAGAGAGGAGAGTATGCCGAGGGGTGCATATTACTCACGATGTGCAAATTCACAAACGAGCGGGTTTGAATTTGCCTCCAGCTGACCGATTCATCTTTATTTAGTGTTCGGTATGGTAGCGAATAAGCTTTCCTAAGTCCTCTGTAATGGTTTAGGAAGGCCGAATAGTCACAAGGAACCAGAACGAGCTCCTCAGGGGCGGAGTTGGAAGGTGCTTGGCTCGCATACCCTCGAGCTACCCTATCTGCTGCCTGATTCCCCTCCAGTCTCATGTGGCCCGGAGTCCATATAATCCGATGCCAAATTCTAAGTGGATGTGTAATGGAATGCCCGCCAGTGTCTGTAGCGCTCAGGATGATGTTGAGAGCGGGTTGTCTGATGCGCCTCTGTAGGTAGTTGCGGCAAGCTGCTTGAGAGTTCGTGAGAACTGTCAGCGACCTTCGTTGTCTGTAGCCGAGGGCGAGAGCGAGCACGATGGCAGTTTCTTCGGCCTCCGCGATGTTGTGACACCGCACGGAAGCGCTGGTACGTACTGTGAGTGTGTGGTCCACGACTGTGGCTACAGCCTTATTGTTTGCATGGTCGTAGTTGGCGGTGTCAACATAGTACGTAGTGTTCTTGTGTGCAGCAGTTCACTCGAGGGCTTCCACTCTGGCTTCCCGCCAGCCCTTATGTATTCGGGGATCCATAATGCGGGGAAGGGAGCGACCTTATAAGTGGCACGAAGTTGGTCCGGAATGGGCTTGCGACGGGCAGCGTCGTGAAACTGGCTGATGTAGCCAAGGTGTAAGAGCAGGTCACGGCCTGTAGGTGTTTGCGTGAGTCGCTGCAGTTGTGTGGCGAGTTGCGCTTCACAAAGTTCTTCAAAGGTGTTGTGTAGGCCCAATGCGAGGAGCTTGCGAAAAGGTCTCGGTGGCAGCTTTAGTGCCGCTTTGTAGGCCTTGCGGAGCATTGCATCTACTTGGCCCTGTTCGTTTTTGGTGAGGCGTTGGTAGGGCAAACTGTACGTCATACTACTGACCACGAGGCTACGTATGAGTTTCAGGGTGTCCTCCTCGCGCATGCCATGGCGACGAGTGGCTACACGAGATATCATTCCGGCCACTTGCAGTGTAGTGGTGCGGAGAAGGGAAAGTGTGTGATTCACATGGCGGTTCGACTGTACCCACATGCCTAATATTCGAATGGTGGATTTCTCTGGGATTTGTTTGCCAGTAAGGACGACCTGGAGGCGGGAGCCTTGGTTGTTCTGCGCCGATGGTGGGAGCTTGCGTCGATAAATTCGTAGAGCTCAGATTTCTCTGTTGCACAGGCCAGGCCTCGTGCCTGCGCGTATTGTTCGACGCATGTGGCTGCTTCTGCAGGTTATATTATTTTTCTCCAAGAGACCACCACGTGGCCCAGACTGTGATATCGTCCGCATACATTGCGTGATGGATGCCATCGATGCGGTGGAGTTCATGTGCCAGGCCAACCATAGCTACAATAAAGAGCAGCGGGGAAATCACTGAGCCCTTCGGGGTGCCCTTGTTCGGAACCCTGATAACATGTGATCGGATGGAGCCGAGACAGACTGGCAATGCGGTCCGGCAAGAAGGCCTGAACATAACTGTAGACGCGCTGCCCACAATAAAGTTCCTCGAGGCCCTCAAGTATGGCATGGTGGCTAACGTTATGAAATGCGCCCTTAATGTGTAAAGTCAAGATAATGTTTTCTCCTTGCTGAGGGGCGTTATCACTGACTTATTTTAATTGTAGCAGTACATCTTGCATTGAAAAATGTGCCCGGAACCCGTACATGAGTGCGAGAAAAGGTCATTGTCTTCGAGATAATCTTCCACGCGATTAGCGAAGACGTGCTCGAAGAGTTAACTAAGGCAGGATGTGAGGGATATTGGTCGGAGGTTTTCGATCTGAAGTTTTTTGCCCGGCTTCAATATCATTATGACCTCCGCGTGCTTCCATTCAGGAGGAAACGTGCCACATTGCCAATTATCATTAAAAAACGCCATGATTTCTTGTACGGCGCTGTCGTTGATTGATTGATTGATTGATTGATTGATTGATTGATTGATTGATTGATTGATTGATTGATTGATTGATTGATATGTGGGGTTTAACGTCCCACAACCACCATATGATTATGAGAGACGCCGTAGTGGAGGGCTCCGGAAATTTCGACCACCTGGGGTTCTTTAACGTGCACCCAAATCTGAGCACACGGGCCTACAACATTTCCGCCTCCATCGGAAATGCAGCCGCCGCAGCCGGGATTCGAACCCGCGACGTGCGGGTCAGCAGCCGAGTACTTTAGCCACTAGACCACCAAGGCGGGGCGACGCTGTCGTTGAGGTTCCTGATAAGGAAGTACGTGATTCCGTCTGCCCCAGCAGCTGTGTTGCGGTTGCTGCTGCGAATGGCTGCGCAAACGTCGTCCACCGTTATTGGTCGGTCGAGAGTGTCATTGGCACGTCCACAATACGCAGCCTGAGATGTGGCTGGGTAGAAATTGTCAAAGTGTTTTTGCCGGACTTGATCCAGCAGCTCATTCTCTGTACCCTCGAAGGCGTGTATGAGGCGCCTGACTGACTTATTCGTCTCATTTTTCGTTCGAGTGGGGTCCATCAAACCACGTAAAATGTGCCACGTGCGGGCCGTGTCCAATGAGCCTGGAAGAGAGTCGCTAAACAGAGCCCCATTGAGTCTCGCCAGTATTTTAGCGTACTCCTCTGCCTGAGTGGTGAGTGCGGCAATCCTTAGCTTGAGGCTTCGGTTATGTTATTGCGCCCTCAATCTGCGGATGAGGCTCCTTTGGGCTTCCCACAGAAGTAGAAGATAGCCGTCCACTTCCCGCAGTACAGGTGTTCTGTTTATGGTAGTGGCCCAGTGCTCTCGAATTTTTTTAGGTTGGGTGCACCAGTTGGTGAGGCTTGTGAAGCTGTCGAGTGAATGTTCGCTCTGACGACGAAAGGCGTCCCAGTTTGTGATTTCTGCTTCTCCATAGACCTACGCACTGCGCTCTCTGTAACTTTTGTGCGGAAAATGAAGTGGTCGCTGCCCAAGTATTCCTGCAGGTTGTCCCAGTTATAGTTTTCACTGCCGCGGGCAAAGGTGAGATCGGGGCAAGTGTCCCTGCACACACTGTTGCCGATCCGGGTAGGGAATGCGGGATCCGTAAGAAGTTCAAGCTGAAGTTTTTCAGTGGCAGCCGCAAGATGTTTGCCTTTGACATCAAAACGGTTGTAACCCGAGCGTTTGTCGAGAGCGTTGAAGTCACCGAGCAGTAAGAGTTCTTTTCCCTAGGCCAATCTGCAGGAACCTTGGACAAGGACATGAAAATCAGTGGCTTTTTGCTTTGGTGCGCTATATACGTTGACAATGATGATAGTTCGCTTTTCTCCTTTCTTTTTTTTTTGCCTGAGAACTAGCTTTACAATCACATGTTCTATGTTGGTGTCTGGGATGTTGTCTAAGCCATCTTCGGTTAGCGCTTTGTCAATCAGGATGGCCGCTTTGCCATCTGTATGACTATTATAGGACTCATAGCCTGAAAATAAGGGTGGCGTTCTGGGATCCTGAAGCGCTTTGACATCTGGCCGAGCAAGGTAAGTGTTAATGTACTGTTGGAGGAGGCTCCGCTTTCTGCGGAAGCAGCGGCAGTTCCATTGCCAGACTTCTAAATGTTCGCCAATGAGTGGGGCTGTGCTGCCCCCGATTTATTCGTTTGGTGGAAAGGTGTGGGTATGAGAATCTCGGCTTGCGGCGCCGATGTTGGAGTGAGGGTGAGGGCGCTGGGTGTCGATGCGGGGGTAGCGAGGATTTCGGATGCATGTGATTTCAATCCTAGTCTATGGTAACCTTGATCTGTCGTGGCGTGCGAGCTACGAGTATCCCTCTTCCTGCGTATATTTTCGCCTGTTTGAGCAATTTGCGCCTCAAATCGTGTCTCGAGAGTGTCGAGGCGTTCTCCGAACGGTGTGAATACGGCACTGAATTTTTGCGATAACTGCTGTGCGAGCGTTGAGAGCATTTCGCATAACTCTTCGCGTGTGACTGTGCTGCCCGAGGCAGCAGAAATCGATAGCGCCGTTTTAGGAATTTTCTGTCTCTCGGGGGAGGTTGGGGGTTTTTGGGGGGAGTATATATATATATATATATATATATATATATATATATATATATATATATATATATATATATATATATATATATATATAATATATACAATAATATATATAGATTATATATATATTATTAATAGTATATATAATAATATATATAATATAACCGCTGGTCCGCTGGTCATTATATATAATATATAGTATATATATATATATATATATAAATATATATATATATATATATATATATATATATATATATATATATATATATATATATATATATATATATATATACCTCGCGGCCTACGACTTTTAGCTTTCCTGGCCTTTTAAATAATGGTATCGGTACCAAACTTGGTATGACATAACATGACTATATGGAGAACATATTTGACTATTCGTAACTTGAAAATGATAACATGAACGTCATGATTTATATTTCATGGTCCTGCAGCTTTTGCGGTGTTTTCGTTCACATGGAATGTTGCAAAACTATTATGGTATAGCATGATTGCGTGGCAAACACAAGCAACAGACCCTAACATAAAATTCATGACATACGTGTCATGTAACAACATGACATGCCACGCTCATGATGGGCTCGTGGCCATTTCGCTATCTTCACATATGTCAAATTTGGTATTACGTGACTCCAAAGGATGACGGAGGTATGTGGCATGTACAAACATGATAGTCATGAGATGCGTGTCATGTGAGAACATCACTACATGCCACATTCAAGGCGCCAATACATATCGACGTGACGCGGTGCGCGTGCTCGCCGGCGTTCGTTCAGTTGCGTCACGCCGGCGTTGCCACGCCAGGTGCCGGTACTGCCATATACTCGCGTTGCTTTGACGCATGCGCATTTCAGCGCGTCTGGCATCCCTCCGTCTCCAAAAGAGAAAGACTCAGTGTTGTCTCGGTAATGCATCGGTGCGAAATGCGGAATGTCGCATTTCGCACCAAATGCCGTCGGGCCGCGCCGACGGACGCTGGTCGCGCCTGGCGTCAGACTATAGAGTGCTCGAGTTATGCTAACCGAGCGTCGCTGTGCCCAGCCTGCGCTCACGTCAACGCCACATTGAAGTGTATTGGTCTCTTAATGATGCACTCGCGGCCGTTTTGCTAGCTCCACATATAATAAGTTTGGTGTTGAGTGACGTCAATGGATGACGAAAGTCTATGACTGGTGCAAGCATGATAATATTGACACGCGTGTCATGTAAGAACATGACATTATATCACGCACATAGCATGCTCACGCCCGTTTCGCTGGCTCCACATATACTAAATTTGGTATCACTTGACGTGAATGGACGAGGAAAGTAAACGACACATTCAAACATGATAATCATGACACGGAAGTTACGTACGCTATCATTTTCCTGCACCTTGTAACATTGTGCTGACTTTAAAGCTATATATCAACATTTCTCATTCGTGCTTCGCATATCAACGATTCGCACTGTACGGGAAATCTGCCAATTTTTTTCACTGTCTCTTGTGACATAAGGAAAGCTCAAAAGCATTTCGCGACCTTGTTTTTCTCGCAATCCGATGCTTGACTGACGCAACTGTCCCCCCCCCCCGTTTCCTTAATTTGTACGCTTCCATTATTTCCCTCGTCGTCCGCTTGTTGTGCCTGTCAATTATTCAAGGGACAGTTTCGCCAGTCAAGCATCATTTCTACTAACAGATGCGGAATTCGCTTTTTTCGACGTCAAATAATCAAGTGTTTTTTTCTGTTTACGTTTTTTCCTTTTTTCTGTTTTTTCTGTTTTACGTTTTCTTTTCTTAGTTTTTGACACGTGTTTGCTTCCGGTTGTGTGCGATCGATTATGGGAGTGCATATGTTTTTATATCACGTTGTTGATGATGACAGGGGAAGTTGGAATGACGTACATGCGTGTGTTGTATTTATTAGTGTTCGCTTCGAAATAAAATTTTCAGTTGCTAGTAAGCGCTTGCTAGTAAGCGCTAGTAAGTTGCTAGTAAGCCCTCTCTGAGTGTGTGTAATTTTAGCGCTTGTTTCATCATATCCCAACATCATGACAGTAATCTGCAAGATAAATAGTTCTCAGTTATACAGCCACATGTGGCGGTTTCTATCTTCTAGTAACCTGGGAAACGTTTTCCAACTATTCTTGTTATTTTCACAAAGTTTCACCAGACGTGTTTGCATTTGGCGTCATTTGAAGTTTTAGGGTATATTACCAAATAGGGCGCATGCAAGCCCTGCTGCAGGGGACGAGCGGTTACAGCGCTCAGCTATAATTGAACTTAGGATGTACTGGGTTTGCTTCGCAGTGTCACTGAGCACTTTTTTTAAAAAGTTGCCCGGCCTGACAATATGCGTGGTGGCGGGTACTAATTTTTTGAGGAGGTGGCTTTCGCGCTCTCTTCTTTCACTCCCCTCTTGACCCAAAAGCGCTGTGCCATGCTCCTTCACAAATTACATATTTCAGGGTTAATAATTTTCCCCTCCATCCTCTCTTATCGCAAAAGTGCCCGGTGGTGAAATACCAATATTGGACCTGGTATAAAACTTTTCACGTGTTTGGATATTCGACCAGCGACCAGTCGTCAAAGTGTTTCGCAGAAAATCTAGACATGCAGCGAGCTAATTGCTTGCGTGCAAGTTGACTGCCTTTGTCGGGACACATTTTCGTGCTAATTTGGTGGGCGTCATTACATGCATAGTGCTTCATAAAGAAAGCAACAGAATACCAATCAAAAAGGGTGTAAGGCAGGGGGACACAACCTCCCCAATGCTATATACCGCGTGCTTGCAGGAGGTTTTCAGAAGCCTAGAATGGGAACAGTTAGGGATAAGAGTTAATGGAGAGTACCTTGGTAACCTGCGCTTCGCCGATGGCATTGCATTGCTGAGTAACTCAGGGGACGAATTGCAACTCCTGATTACGGAGTTGGACAAGGAGAGTGAAAACGATGGAGGCGGAAATGTTGTAGGCCCATGTGCTCAAATTTGGGTGCACGTTAAAGAACTCCAGGTGGTCGAAATTTCCGCAGCCCTCAACTACGGCGTCTCTCATAATCATATGGTGGTTTTGGGACGGTAAACCCCACACATCAATCAAACAGAGCAAAAAGGTAGGTCTTAAATCGAATCTGCAGAAAACGAAAGTAATGTACAACAACCTGGAAAAAGAGCAGCGCTTCGAGATAGGTAATAGTGCCCTTCAAGCTGTAAAAGACTACGTGTACTTAGGGCAGGTAATAACCGCGGAGCCAAACCACGAGATTGAAGTAACTATAAGAATAAGAATGGGGTGGAGCACATTTGGCAAGCAGTCTCAAATTATGACAGCCACTATCTCCCAAGAGAAAGGTATATAACAGCTGTATCTTGCCGGTACTTAGCTACGGAGCAGAAACCTGGAGACTTACAAAGAGGGTTCAGCTTAAATTGAGGACGATGCAGCGAGCAATTGAAAGAAAAATGTTACGTGTAACCTTAAGAGACAAAACGAGAGCAGAGTAAATTAGGGAACAAACGGGGGTTAGGGATATCATAGCTGAAATCAAGAAGAATAAATGGACATGGGCCGGGCATGTAGCGCGTAGACAGGATAACCACTGGTCGTTAAGGGTAACTAACTGGATTCCCAGAGAAGGAAAGCCCGTTAGGGGGAGACAGAAAGTTAGGTGGGCAGATGAGATTAAGAAGTTTGCGGGTATAAATTGGCAGCAGCAAGCACAGGACCGGGTTAACTCGCGGAACATGGGAGAGGCTTTTGTCCTGCAGTAGACGTAATCAGGCTGATGATGATGATTATGATTACATGCAGCAAGGCCAAAGAGCACGGACTGTTGAAGAATACACAGAGTGATTACTTTGTGTCTTCGCTCCCGCTATCTGTCATGCTGCGCGCTTCAGCGTGATGTCGCTGTCAATGGTTAAAATGAACTATATCAGTTAATCGAGTTCTGCTGAGAGGGTTCCCGATTGCCCTGAGTGGAACAGAACAATGACAAACTGATTTGCGTCATGGAGAGATACTCTGCTTTTGACTCCTACAATAAATTTTGAAACCGAAGTATATTTTCATTAACAACAGTTTCAGTACAGATGAAAGGTGCATGGAAAAAATTTGTGTATTCAGCTTAACCAGATTTGTGGCATTATTAGTTATTGCCGACTGGTATTACAATATGCATAAATATCACACCCATAAACAACCACGGGTGATAGCTTGTTTATTCTGAATAAAATTGATATGTTGAAATCGACACATTCGACCAACGCACTGTCTACAAGATATGCCATGTGGGATAGCTATGCTCTAAACTAATCTTCACTTGGTTCCATTTTACCCAATTTCTTGCTCAAGACTCTCAGTGGCAAATTGAACAACTTCTTTGAATGCACATATTTTGTGTAATCTACTTTTATTTTTATGAAGTAAAAAACAAATTGAATTGTATAATGCCTCAGAAGAAAAAGAAGTAGAAACAAACTCAGCCAAATCATTACCAAGCTTACTCATCAATGATAGATAGATTCTCATTAAAAGATACATACATACATATATACATACATACATACATACATACATACATACATACATACATACATACATACATACATACATACAAACATACATACATACATACATACATACATACATACATACATACATACATACATACATACATACATACATACATACATACATACATACATACACACACACATACATACATACATACATACATACATACATACATACATACATACATACATACATACATACATACATACATACATACATACATACATACATACATACATACATACGTACGTACGTACGTACGTACGTACGTACGTACGTACGTACGCACGCACACAAACTGAGGTGTAAATGTTAGAATGAATGGCTATAAATCAACAATTCTAATACACTCACCTCGAATATAACGAAAGTAACTTACGAGAGAAATCCACCAGCACTGTTATGTCTGAACTCGGTGTTTCTCGAACCATCTCGGAAAAGCTTGATGCATAGTTTCTGCTGCTTCCCAGTGACAAGCAGTTTTTATAAGAAACAGAAGAATAAAACCCTTGACAATGTCTTGCCAAAGAAAAGGGCTGTGCATCAATATTTCGTATATATCAGCAATATTACTCTGTTTAATTACATAGCTTTACTCATTCACAGCACACTAACAAAGCATGTTAGGGTACTTGGGCCGAAAGTCGGCACAGCGCAAAGAAATTCTAGGCAATACATGAATAATACAATTCTAAGCTACTAAGCTTCTTGGTGTAAACAGTGTTTATATTGACAGCTATAGACCTCATTTCATTTCCCGAAAACACTCCTCAAAAAGACTTTAAAGTTTACACATCAACACAGTTCCCATACAACTGTCTGTTAGTCTGCTAGAAAAAAATTCAGTTCACTGGTGGGCAAAGACTGTACACTAATTATGTGAGGTGATGCTCCAGAGTACTACATGTATGTCTTGCTGCTAGTCTCAACTGCGATGTTTTTCAGCACATATGCGTAAAATCACAAATAATACTATGCCACTGCAAAGTAATTATGTGTTATTTGCATGAAATAGGGACCACAATAAAAGAACATAAAAATATTTACCTTCACACATTTCAAAAATTGTGAATACATTTCCATGGTCTTTTCACAGCTCAGCTGAGAATGGTAATAATGGTTATAAAAAATTTGTTACTTCCACTAATAAGCAATTTATAATTCAATATTAGAGTATACCAGTACCTTTGTATGGCTAAAACTTGTACAGGCACCTAGAAAAAGATAAGTAAATGCAAGCTATAGCTACATAAAAATAAAATAAATACTTTATTTTTAGTCTGAACAAAGCTGCACAGATGATAAGTCACTTGCATAGTACACAATTACATTATGAACAAACCTATACGAGTAAAGTACACACTAAAAAGTTACACTTACATAGTAGAAACAGAGAAGTAGACTGTTCAAGGACCGACAGGCAGTGGAATAAGAATACACAAGCACTAAAATCTACTGTTAGATATACTAGGAATAGTGATGATCCTCTTCCTTCCAAATAAAATAATCCACATAGATTAACTTCCCAGAGCTTATACACAAATGGCATCATTGGTGCTATACAAATGAGTGTATACTGAAAGATTATATCGACTAAGTACAAGATTACCGCATCTATGGCTTTACTTCTTGTACTACAAGAAATGAGAACACAGTTACCATTGCCGACCATAGATGCTGTGATTTAAGGCAGTTACATGCAGAGACACGCAGGCAATTTATTTAACATGCATAATAAAACTTCAGCTAAATTTATTTGCCCACTAACACTACATCAGCTTTAAATTAGTGGGATAGTTTGGTATCTTCCACGCAAATTTTTATTAATTTAGAATGCACGCAAAGGAACTGCTGAATAATGCACTGGTAATAAGTTAAACTGCAGCTGCACAGAATGTTACTACGTACACAGTAAAAAATTTTACACCCAGAAGGGTGTAAATGAGCTTGTTCCGTGGACGACACCCTAAGGGTGTTAATTCAGCACCTTCCAAAAAGGGTGCTTTTTCATGCACCCATAGAATAGAGTGTACATGTAAAAAAACTGTAGGGTGTTACAAAAACACCCTTAAGGAAGGGTGCCTTCGATGTCCATAACTTTTTTAGCACCCTCTGAGGAGGGTGCGAGAAGGGTGCACAAGGGTGTTGAGTGCCCATGGCAGGGGTGCCAGTATTCTTTTAGAATGCACTAATAGATATCGGCATGCACTGATTACACACTACTTGAAAAAAGTGGTCCTGATTATCAATGGTGCGCCACCTGTCGAGCTCCATTCATTGCATCTGGGCAAAAATATAAACGCGTACTATCGTGTATGAACTTGTGCTGGATCTCTATATACTTCACAGTATATGCATAATGCGCGTTACAGAAAATGAAGCCTTGCTGCCTTTGCATATTGCGTTTATTTAATAGGCAAATAAAACATGAACTTTTCTTCTGCCACACAACTTTTTCACCAGATATACGTTCACGTATACGTACACTACACATGCAACACCTCAAATGTTTATTATATTTATTCAGTTTCACTTCATTGACAATTCTTTTCAACATACAATTACACTGGTTTCAGTTTAGTATACTGCTTCAAGTACATAATGACTACAAATGAAATATACGCTAATATATCCCTATAATTCTTTCAAGTATCTACAATCCCAGTGGTTTCCAGTTTAATACTCCTTCATGTACACAATCGGTTAATAGGAATGAAATACAGGCAAATATATACTTATGATTCTTTCAAATATATACAATCACCATGATTTCACTATATACGCCTTCATGTACACAATCGTTCCGAAAAAGTGATGCACACAAAAATATATATGGATAGTGTTTTCAAATGTGTACAATCACAGTGGATTAAGCTTTGTATTCCTGGATGTATAACAATTGGTTATGAGAAATGATGTACATGCAAACATATATGGGTTTTTGCACATATAACTTTAGCGAATACTTAAGAAACCAATACAATGATCAAAAACACAATAAGCTAAAAACGAACACAAAACTGAGTCAAAACACATAAACAAAAGAGGTAATGCATAATTATGGCTAATGACACAGCTGGGTCACTTTATGCCAAATGTCCCAGCCATTTTGGCAACCATCTCAAATGTATTCGAAAAACTCGTGCTGCATCGAAAATAGTGAACTTCTGGAATATTTAGGAGAGGAAAAATATTTGGTCACATGGCTGCCCTCTGAATTTCCTGGAATGCTGTCTAGGTGTTGTATGTGAAAAATTTTATTTTAAAAGCACCGCTCCTTCTTTCCATACGAAACTCGGTCTACGTATTACGTAACAAGCGCTTAATTTGGGAGAGTTGGTTCATCGTGGTTGTGTGCTAGTCACAGCGCGACAGCTTTAGGAAGAGACAGAAAGGACAGGAAAGAGCACCGACTGTCAACTGAATTTAATGAATGTGCTACGAGCGCTTTTATACGGAGTACAAGAACCATGTTCATGCGCGACGACAGGTGTGAGCACTACAAAATAATCTTCACTGTGAAAAGAATACTCCCTCTCGGAAAGGATAAGTGAACGTGTAGTGATGCACTGATCATTGGTTTACGTGATAAAAAATACTTCTACAAACGTTAAATTCGCATTAAGTAAACCTATTCTCGTGACGAATGGGGCAAGATTGACTATTCCTGTTGCTGTTTAGTACACACACTTTTGAAAGCTTGCAAGGGGTGGAAAACAACACGCTAATATCATATCTGCTGGCTATTTGTTTAATTGTGAGACACATGATGTGGTATAACATGCAAAGGTTTTGGTCATTGTTTTTTGTTTGTTCTGTCTTCTTTAACTTTACTTTCTGCAGGAGGGTTTTGCAAACGGGTGTGATGATTCTGTTGGGATACCCAGCATCTTTTAGTCTTTTAATCTGGTTTTTAAACCTGACCTCACCCTTGTGCTAACATGACTTCTGAAGGATGGCCTGAGTACATGTGGTATCAATTCCTCTTTCTACTAATTTTGAATGCCTACTATGAAAAGGCAGAACATTCTTAGCACTCCTGGGCTGATAGCACCAGCCAATACTCCCACAGCATCATCACACTTGTTTGCAAAACCCTCCTGCAGAAAATAAAGTTAAAGGAAACAGGACCAACAGAAAAAGAGAATGACCAATCACCTTTGCATGTCACACGGTACTACGTACATAAGGTGTCTCACAATTTTAGGAAAAGAGCCAGCAGATATGACATTGTTGTTTTCCACCCCTTGCAAGCTTTCAAAAGTGCATGTACTTACAGCAACAGGAATAGTCAATCTTGCACCATTCGTCACTAGAATAGGTT
The DNA here is from genome assembly GCF_043290135.1 of Rhipicephalus microplus. Classification (NCBI taxonomy): domain Eukaryota; kingdom Metazoa; phylum Arthropoda; class Arachnida; order Ixodida; family Ixodidae; genus Rhipicephalus; species Rhipicephalus microplus. The sequence goes on along the minus strand of NC_134708.1, from coordinate 109,510,286 downwards.
TACTGAATGCCAATCTGATGTGTATAAGATGCCGCTAACATGTGGAAAAGTAAACATAGGACAAACTGGGCAATGCTTCAATGATCAAGCAAGACAGCATGCTTTAAGTGTTAAGAAGGGCTATAGTAGTCTCATGGCCGGGCACCGTAAAGAATGTAAGTGTAGTCCTAGGTTTCATAAAACACGGTTTTTGAAAAAAAAAGCAAGCAGAAAAATGAGAGATTTTAGAACTCTTTATCAGGAAGGCCAAGGATCGATGCATCAATACACCTTCACTTATCTTTTCCGAAAAAGAGTATTCTTTTCTCGGTTAAAATTATTTTGTCTTGGTCACACATGTGTTGTTGCAGATGAGCCCTGGTCTTGTGCTCAGTATAAAAACGCTCGTAGCACCTTCAATAAAATTCAGTTGACAGCGCTGTTTCCTCTCCTTTTTGCGATAAGATTTTATTACAGAAAGAATATCATTTTCTTACAGTTTAGGTATAATGATGAGTTTTCATTGTATCGCAACATGGAGCAAATTGCATTTCAATACGGACAAAAATCACAATTTTGTAAAATTCGTGATATTTTCTCGTATATTTCAGCAGCTTGAGAGGTCTAAAGATATTTTTTCCTCAAAATATACCTTCTGTGGAGTAAGTATTCACTGCTCAGATATTCATACAAAGTGCAATATTGCAATAAAAATGCAAGCATAACACATTTTGCCTTTATTCTTGGAAGCAAATGTGGCAAAAAATTGCACTATTATTATTGAGCTTCAAATACCTTACAGAAGCACATTTACTTAACAGGTAGACCGAATTTGCTTTAGAAAAAATAAGCGGTAGATTTAAAACGAAATTTTCCACAAACAGCACACAGACGGCATTATGCCAGGAAGTTATAAGCCAGCCACATGAACAAAACTTTTTTTTCTCGCTGAAATATTCTAGCAGTTCACTGTTTTCAACGCAGTAAGTCAGCACTTTTTTTTTCAAGTACAATTCAGATGGTCGCCAAAGTGGCTGGGACGTTTGGCATGGAATGGTCCAGCTATATTTAAGCAAAATAACTTACACAAATAACAATGTTTGTTCATCTACCATGACCACACTAGAAGAAGTTGTTCAGGCATTGTGACACTAAAATTTTCAGCGTCGTACTGCCTGAACAACTTCTTTGATAAACTCCAAACTCGCGCCGAGAAAAAGCCGCTCAATCACGGTGGACGTTAAAGGCCTTGCGGCCGTAGACAATGTCGAAAATAAAAAAAATCAACTCATCAATGCTGTCACTCCTTCTTCGTCATTACTGACACAGAAGATTTTTCGGTTATCCATGTGGAGGTTCAGGAAGCAGGCTTGCTCTAGGCTGGGTCCGGTGTAGACTACGCAGGACGTCAGCGGCACCCTCTCATCCTGTAATAAGAGCAAATATGACTTCTCATAAAAGGATGTTCGTGCTGTTCTGGCAGCACCATATATAAAGAATGTGTAGTGTGTATCCTTCGAAATGGCGTGTAATTGACATTACACTGAACTCGAAGCATACAACCCATACATTCCAATAATTTCGTATGATAAAGATAAGAGTTTTCCAGCATACAGCAAATTCCCGAAATGAGGTGAAGTTGTAAGACTACAGCTCAAAAATGGCACTTACGAAAGCCTGAACTCACCTAAGAATCAAATTCCTTCTAGGGTAGTGAGCCAGTGTGAAAAACAATTCCTAAAGTACAACGTTAAGAACATGTAACATTAATCAAAATGCACAAGAAACTTACCTCTTCGTGTACAAACAGTGAAGACATCTCTGCTTTCTCTTTTACATGAGAACAAATGATCTTGGGCGTGGCACTAGCGAAGAGGTCTGCAAAAAAAAATAAAAGATTTACTGACTTTAATCACGCCTCTAACAATCTGAGGAATTGTTACAAGTCACCAATCAGTGCAATTCTGACTGCCTCTATAAGGGCATCAAAAACTAACAATTTTCTCGTTCTTTCTACTCTCACAAGACGCTCCGTCAATGGAATCTAATCCAAATTTGACGCTGTGCTTCCCATTTGCCTGCTTTCTAGACGTAGGGCTGCGAACATGTGTTTTGTGCACCTAATCTAGCACAGAAATTCGTCATCTATAATTCAATCATCTTAATTCATTGTAATTTGATAAAAGGTGTGATAGCTCGTCCAGTTTTTAAAGAGTTGCGGGCCTGCAATAAGCTCTGCCTTGTACGTATGAATGTACTTCTTTAAAAAAAAATTCAAAGCTTGCTTTCAGAAAAAGCGTCTTGCATATTTCGACAACCAAGCCCATCCTCTGATGGCAATCAGGGGCACGCTATTAGCGATTATTGACTACGGGATTTACAAACGTAACCCGTGCCTAAATACTCAGTTAAACACAATCACGCAAGTAAGAGCGCTCGAACGACACCAACGCGCGCGGACGCCGACTACGTTGCAGCAGCCATAGCTTATGCTAGAGCAACCGCACATAGCTCCAACAGTCACGTATACTCTCTCGATTCTGTTATAACGCCGAACATTATCGCAGATGAAAGCGAAGCACGAAAACAGCAAACAGAAACGAGGGAAAACAACGCACAGCGATGGCCACAACAACGCGCCTTTGGAAGTCTGCTAGATCTTTCCCTGTTGCTGGTGGCGCTTGTCCTAAATAGCGCTTAAAAGACCGAGGCGCACGTGCTGGGAGCATCGCCGCATATCAGCACCTCCAACTATACCGCCTTTAAGCAAAAAAAAAAGCCATTTCGGACAGTGCGCCTCTGTACATAATTTTTGCTTTTTCTTTCTTTTTTTGCGCTTACACCTACAGAAGCACGTTGCACATTTGAGTATTGATAGAAATGTTATTACGATGTAGCCCAAAGCACATCTTAAAACAATATCAATCACTTTGTGCAGTGTAGAGACAATGTGCGATCAGCAACTAATCGCGCCCTTGTTAAGTGATCACATCACTCACTGTATGAGTGATGCAGGCACTTACACAACATCGCGCATAGCAGTGTGAACTCGTTAAGTCACACGTTTAATCGGGCATCTGCAACAGGCCCGCGAACGCATGCTGTTGTAAATGGCTGGCAGCCTACTTCGGCAGAGCTGCTGCAGGCGCCCAGCTAGCGCTGTATGATTACTATTTACGAAAACAGTACACTCACCGTTAACAGGCCCACGTTGTTCGTGTCCGCCACTCCATGAATATTCCTTAATCCGAGCGTCACTTCGAACACGGTGTCATGTGTGACCACCATTGAATATGCGCCTGTTCGCTAGAACACACACAGCGACCAAGACCCCAGACCAACGCAACGCATTTGAAAGACGATGAGACAGAGAGAACGACGTTGAGAGAGAGAAGGAGGAGGCACTGGCGGCGGCGCCCCAGCTGTCGACGCAGGTGTTCGGTGACGCAACTATTCCCTTATCTACGCCGCCGTTGTGGGAGCACGGGGTGAGCAGGGGGGGGGGGGAGGAGCGGGAAACCCGCCAGGACGGCGCCGAAGAGCAAACGCTATGGCGCATACGGCGGACGGCCGTTCCTCGCGGAATGACTCCTTGTAAATGGCAACTCTCCTTCCAGCCAGTCGCACAGCGACGCAGGTTATTTACCAGCCTCGGGTTCTTGGAGTATTATGACGGAATGCGACTGCACTGGGCGAAAAATAGTGAAGCAAAACTTGCGGAAAACAAAGTGCACCATGGAATGACCAGAAACAATAATTATTTCGTCCTCGGTGGCATTAGCGGGAGAGCATCACTACACCTTTTTCCAGAGAAATTTCTTTTTGCATTGTCTGTGTCTGGCACTTCTGCGTATGGTGCCGCAAACACTGAATGCGTAGTCGAAGCTGGAACAAATTAATCCACAGTCGCGGATCTTTAGAAGGCTTGTCACGCACCACGAAACGTGCCGAGGTTGTTATAACAAACTTTTGCTGACCACATGATCAGCAGATAATTCCATCTGGTTACCCAATGAGCTAGCTAAGCACCTGTAGCAAAGGCAGGGCACGTTCTTGTTAAACGTTGTTAATATAAACGATGGTTGTGCATAAGTGCAGTGACAGCTTTCCGTGGGAATTGGTCATAACCCACGTTTTCGAGCGTAGAAGCACCTCAGCGTACCTAATCAGCTATCACAGTAAGTTCGTAAGCAACGATCAGGTACGAAAATGTGCAGCTGTTTTCCATGTACTGAATAGTCCATGTACAGTGCGTTGACAACCGCCATTCCTTAAGCCACCTCCCATATAGACTCCTAGCCTGAACAGGTGTGGGACCTTAAACAATAAGAAGCAGTGCCTCCCCCCCCCCGCACACACACACACACGAAATTCGAGGGCGCACGGGCTGATACACACGCATACTTATTCACAGGCGCACACACATACACGTATACACACATACAGTCACACACACGCGCGACCGTAAACGCACGCATGCATGGGCGCACACATGTGCACAGGCACGCTTAACACAAGCAGGGACTCGCACATACACGCGCACGCACATATGCACGGGTGTACACACAATCGCGCTTACACGCACACACACCCATACTCGGGCGAACATTATTTGTGTGTATATAATCCATAGCAAACATGCAGCTTATAACCAACGCTAAGGAAAGCTTTCGTAACATGGATTGCAGTTAATTGCCATTATAGATGAAACGCGATTTGCTTCTGCTGACATTCTGCTGTATTCGGAGAGCACCTTCACACATTCTAAGTCAATTAGGCCGTCATTTAACGCAAGGTCCACGTATTTGTGCAGTAGCTGCGCTGCTCAGCCGCCAATCCGAAGGTCGCGTGTTCGATGCCGGCCGTGGCAGTCGAATTAAGGCGGAGGCGAAAAGGTAGAAGCCTTTGCACTGTGCGATATGAGCGCTCATTAAAGAACACCAAATGGTGAAAATCTCTGCAGCCTTCCACTACAACAACCCTCATAATCATATCGAGGTTTTTGAGACGTAAAATCCCAAATATTATAATTATGTGTTCTTCTTATGCTGCATATTCCATCTGATGAATCGGCACCTACACCCTTCTCAGGCACAAAAGCACCCTTAAAGCCTATTTTAGAGTGCTATTGAGGCAAGCACCCCAACAAAGGGGTGCTTTTTTTCAATCGACCATTTATGGGTGTTAAAGGGTGTTTCAAAGGGTGCTTTCTCGTAAAAGCACCCTTTTTACACCCTTTTGGGTGCAAAAATTTTTACTGTGTATGAAATTCAAACGGCTCCTGACATCACAATTTGCTCGTTCTGCTGTCGTAAACGTTGAGCAGGAGAACTGTCACTGGCAGTTCCTTTTAACTAGTTGGTCTTTTGTGCCATGTTCTTAATACACTGTACATGACCGTGCTGCCCCGCATCTCTTGTTACTGGTAAAACTTAAGAAATGACAGATCATTGTTACAACCATGCTACATGCAAAAGCGTAAAAGCGTTAAATATGTGCTCATATTTACAGATGCCGTATTTTCAGAAGCAGATGACAAGCCTTAACACACACACAAACAGTGAAGACTGAATATATATTTTATTATGATACAAGAGCAAAACTACAGTGTTATAGATGAACGCATGAAACTTCTGCCAGGCATAATAAGCCAATAAAGTTTCCTATATTTCAACTTTACACTAGGTGCGAGGAGCACACCACAAATGGGTTCACTAAGAAACACAAGTTAGACTGCATTACAAGAAAACAGCAAATGTTCATAACTTTAAGGCTTTTAAAATAGTCAGCTCACCATACCATGTATAGGAGCAAATGGGCAGTCTAGAAGACACAAAGCACGTGTAGATTAGGAGTACGCTTGTTGCTGACTTATATTACTCCAATTGAGAAAAACCTTCGAAAAATGCACTTCATCACAGGAAATTCACATACGCTACAAACACGACGGGCTCCTACAGGTACCACCAACACACACCATTATTGTTGATATCAGTGTCTTGCCAGATGAATATGATGTATGCTGCACAGAACACCAAAGGAGCGCTCCGTGACTGGGCTTGCATGTGTGCTGGTTGCATCACACTGCTGCTAAATTTGGCTAGCCACAGACAGAGAGATGAGAAGCCATGGCTTTGAAACACACTGAACGTCACCTTTAGAGATCAACAATAATTACTTAGGGCAGATACAATTTGTAGAAAAAATATATCACTATGCAATTGCGATGAACACGTTCGGCTGAAACATCATTCTCAGTGCCACAGCACTGAGAATGAAAAAGCTACGTCAAGTAAAAGATGCAGCGACTGGCCCTATGTCATCTGAGGCTTGTTCGATAGGTCTTTCTTCTTGCAAGTTGTGAACAGCCAGGCGGATTGTCACGCACTTGCTATTTCCTTCTAGAGCACTTGATTCACAGAGCGAGTCACAAGCTCGAGAGCTCAGTAAGGAATCAAAGTATTTGTGCTCGTTCAAAAGCACAAGCTTTTGAGCCTCAGATGATTGGCGTTTCATCGTAAATTGCAGGCTTTCAAATTTCAACATTCTCCGTTATTTCGCCATTTAGTTCTATTAATGTTCATTAAGCATTACGTGTGAGAATTATACAGGCATTCACTGCAACTAACCATGCTTGGTTTTTCAATTTGTGCACGGTAAGTGGTGTTCACTTAATCGTATGTATTAAAAAAAACTGACCTTGCAGCCAGCCGTTGGGCAGTTGTGTGCCCTCAAAGTTCCCAAGCATACCGCAGTCCTTCCAGATGAGGCTACCATGCATGTTTCCAGGCCACATCCAGGTCCACTGAATGGTAACAGTTCCAGCAGTGACAAAGACTTGCACAGTTAGGGAGCACGTGTCCTTCCTATTTTTGTACAGGTGCTCCAAGTCATGATGAGGCTTGATATTCCAGTGTGTGCAACCGATGCATCACAGGACCTTAACAAACTAACCTCTCCGATCTGTGAAGAGCCAAAAACGAAATATTTAAAAACAATCATTAAAAGCACTCACTTGTAATACCCATTTGACAAAGCTATCACTTCGTCAAAGTGACCAAATCTGCCACAATCACTTGCCTCTAGTGAAATTTACGTATTTTACGTAAATTTACGTACGTAATATGTATGTCCTAGTGAAGTATAGTGCTACCACAGTGGTAATCCTCTACAGAACTAATTTTTCAAAAACATAATTTCCTCAAGTGCAACCTGGCTCCTGGAAAATAAATTCACATTACTTTTCTAACTATCAAACGTGGTAAATTGACAGGCTCATCCTAATAATCAAACAAGTGCTCACTTATATCAAGTGATGAAAAACTTTTGATGCATTTGCCCGCCTCTCTCCATATATGTATGTATATAACAGTAGTAGTAAATTTTTCATGCTTCATCCTAACATAGGAAACATTACATCTGGTAGGTTTAAAAACATTCACACGTTATAGTACTGCGTGAACAGAGACAAATTTAATAGTGATTGATTGAGATGCGGGATTTAACGTCCAGAAACCACCGCATGATTATGAGAGACGCCTTAGCAGAGGGCTGCGGAAACAAATTTAGTTCTGCAAGGTCAGCCTACCGACGGCAGCAATTAGTAGCCGTCGTTGTCATGAGGAACCAAGTGTGCTCTATGGCCAACAGGCAAGGCCATCTGCTGACGGGAAGCTGCTGATGACAGCAATGAAGGGCTCACCAGGCATGCATGTCCATTCATATAGTGTAAGAACTGGCCATGACCGGCTGTTGTCAAGGTTCTAGTGCCATGCAAAACAATGGCCAGACAAACTCAGAAACCTGTAGTTAGCCGATATTGGTCTACAACTTCATCCAAAGCAAGGCACCGGTGAAATCTCTTTTTTTTCTTTTTGGGGGCCAGAGGAAGCCTGACATTCACGGGCTCTCGTTGCCACATAAAACTCTCAAGTTCTTACCTAAGAACAGTCTAGGCGCACTGCCAAAGTAACACAATCCGCAACAGAATGTAGCATCTCGCAGCTTTGGTTCATCACATCCCAGTGCTAGGTCTATGGTTATCACAAAAAAGGAGAAGTGACGAGTTAACAAACAAAAGCGCCAAGTTCCACCACCACAACTTCACAGGGCAGAACAGTTATCAACGCTGTCTTTCGATTTTCGGTCACACGAGCACACCTTTTTCACAAGTATTTGAAACGCCAACACAGCACCACTGTTGCAAACAAAAATCGTTTCACTCACGAACACTAGATTGCTCACAAGAAAATGGAAGCGCACGGCCTAAACAGTGGCAAAGCAACAACCGAGCACAGCGCGTAGTTCATACGTTTCTGTACGTACTTGGGGTCACTCAAGTAACGTGCAAAAACGCTGTCAATTCGAAATGTCGCACAGCACCCAACTTAGAGACTGGAAATTCAAGCTAACGAACTGTTAATGGCACACAATTACACATTAGAGGCTTCTCGAGTGCTAGTTGCCGTCGATACACCGGCGCCGATCCCCGCTTGATAAACACACCGACGCACAGGCTTCGCTATGCGTCACCGTACACCATTGCACTGCTGCAGCTTTCCACACTGCTTACACGCACCGCAAAAGCTGCCGTCATCGAAACGCATCCGGTTGAACGTTGAAGTAACTCATGCGAGAAGCGTTTGCTAAACTTCGCACCAACCGAGATGCTGTTTACGACGCCATAATGTTTTTAACAACTGCGCAGCACGTAAGAGAGCTCTTAGAAAGTACTTGCGTATTTTTCACAGCGTGACAAAAATGTGCTCTTCTCTGCGAGGGGGGTGATATGATGAAAACGACAGTCGTGCCAGATGCAAGAAGTGTTTTGGCAATGTCACGGAGAGGGCTGATGTTGAGGGTATTGCTTCACAATCACAAGCTGTGCCTGCCAGCCAAGCGGTCGTCTGGTCGCATTTGTCGGCTGCTTCGATCAGTGCATGCGACGAAGGATTCGCCTTCGCAACACAGTTATTCCCAGGTCAAGTGATCGCTGCGTCACACAAAATACATGTCATTGACTTGCTCTACCTTTGAATGATGTTCGTGCGCCAAGTTAAACGGCTGGTAATTGTCGCAGGGCGAATTAAGCCAAGGATTGCTCCATATTCGTGAGGGTTTGCATATTTCCGGTGTCTTTTAATGTTACTAGGGTAATTTTATCCATACTGCTTGCCATATTATCATGGTCCATATCGGTTTTTGAACAGTGAAGGTGAAAATGCTTGACTTGTTTGTAGTTTCGTACGTATTTACTCACACCCCTAATGCGCTTCGGTTTACAAAGTACGCGCCATTCCAGAATGCCCCAAAGTTTATCGACAGCTGTATTTCAGAGATCACACCCATTGGAGCATTAAAGCCAATCGAAGTACACTCGAGCACAAGCTTTATAAGCCACTCACTGAAAAGTTCCTCTCATTTTTATTTCCAATAGCATGCAAAGAATGTACTCCCATTAACCTCTTTGGTGGTAATTTCCACCAATGAGGCAAGGATCTCGAGAGGCAAGGATCTCGAGAATTGGATGAGATGGGGCGCAACACAACAACATAACAAATAGGGTTGATTTTGTGCCGTGCCCCGTTCGAATGCACCGACCATTCACGCAGCACATTGGTTTTCATCCAGCCACAAATTTTACATGCATAATTTTATGTCATTGATGCCCAATAGGATTCTTCAATTACAGCGACTTTGAACTTACTGGACGACGGTGGTTGTCAATACTATCTACTGCGTACAAGGGAAACAACACACGAAACTCAAAGCGCCAAAATAAATGAAAACGTACCAGCAGTCATCAGGCAGCCCTTCATGGGGGTGAATTAACTCAAAACCAGCCGGGGCACCAAAGTATACAGTCGTGGCAGCAGGTCCTAAGTAGCTGGACCACTCTTAGGTCTACAGTCGTGGCGGCAGGTTCTAAGTGGTCTGGACCACTCTTAGGATTTTCTTTTAGCCACGCTGTTTTTACGCAAAATTTTGCTTCATGAATCCACTTACGAGCCCTTTTCGGGGACGTACGCAAATATATTAACTGCGTCATCATCGCTGACATGTTTCCGGGCAGTTACAGCGCTCTTTATTGCAGCGGCCGATGTGACAACGATGGCCTCTTACGACGTTTTTTTTTTTTTCGTTTCATGAATAGACTTACGCAACCAAGTTTCTCTTCCGGAAAAATGTTTTCGTAAGTGAGTTCTGTGAATCCGGCCCTAGTTCTGTTTTCTCATACGTATAAAAGTAAAAATATAGGAAAAAAATTTCAATAATTACTGAAGTGATTTCTTTCACTGCATACTTGCATTCTTCAAGAAAAATAAAGCCGAATAATACCTTAGTGTACTTGGACAACTATTTTTGTAATCAATTTAGTGAAGTGACTACATCTTATAAACGCTTACACCCCGAACAGCTTGTAATATTCTAACGAATCACAGAACCGAGTAACACATTCAGTTGGAATTTCAACTGTTTTGTGTGAAAACGCGCAGAATAACTCCATTGCTGTTTTTGTTTTTGAGCCACTTTTGCGTCTTATGACATTGTCGTACATGAAAACCCTCGTACTGATATGATTATGCGGGATGCCCTACAGGCGCGCACCAGAAATTTCGAAAATCTGGTGCTCCTTCACGTGCACTGACATGTACAACACGGTACAAGGGATTTTTATACGTGGACATCGTCAAAATGTGACCGCCTTAGTCGATATCGAACACATGCCCGTCGGTCCAGCAGCTTTGTTGATGCTGAGGCTGATGACGAAGGGTAATTCTGAGCCTTGAGTTTGAAACATTTAGCGACCCACTAAGTACGCAGCTTGCACTGTATGATACCTGTTTACACAATTGGAGTTGTGGCACCCGTGTTTGTTATTTTACTGTTATAACAGTTTATTGCACACGTTACCATCCCTGTTTTCTGTTTCTGGTCTGCAGCTTGTATCCGGCATTCTTGAGTAGTCGGAGCAGCAGCAAAGCTCTGTGGTTGAACACTGAGCTGCCATGGAGAGTACCCAGGTTTAAACCCTGTTTCATCCGGATAATTTTGTTTATTTCGCTTTTAAGAAATTTTTTTATTTCGCTTTTTTCGAAATATCACTGGTACAAGGCCTTAGTGGTTTTCGTATAGTTGGCAGTTAAGGAGGATATATGAAAAAAACTGACAGCATACGCACGCAGTAAATGCGTGATGATGAGCAGAGCGAAGCACTTTTCCGTTTGTCGGTTTTATCCGTGCTCTAGTGTGATACCAGTAGACGGATGGATGGACGCGATTGCCATCCTCACTAGCATTCACTCTATGTATATGCTGTAATATTTTCTCCTATCTCCCTCGATTGAAACTATGGACACCAGCGGCAGCGGACAGTTATCACGCCTAAAATAGATGCTGGGATCTTATAACATGCATTTTTCGCAGCAAAAAGCTTAACTATCCGCACTTTTTGGCTCTATTATTGTGTTTTTATTTCTCAATATTTCCTTCCCTTTTTAAAGTGAGACTTGTTAGAAGACCACTACAAAGGCCGTTTTTGTTGTCACGGATATCCACTGCCACCGCCAGAGTTGCCTAAACATATACGCATAAAATAAGGAGAAAAAACATGAAAAAACACAAAGAAAGATGCAGGATGAAACAAGGGTTCGAACACGGGCCGATTGCATGGCAACTCCGTAATTTACCAACTAGCCATGCCGATACTCGAAACACCATCATAAAAAGACGCTGTACTGGTTTAATGCCAAAAAGAAACGACGTGAACATAACTAAGATGGAGTGATAGAAAATAAAATTCCAGCCAGATGTCACATATTGCAAATTATGTAACCAGGTGGCCGAAAATTACAAATGTTTAACGAGTGCTCATGGAGCGCTATTAACTAATTACAAAATTCTCAGCCATAATATTCACGTTATCAGCCCCCGAGTCAACGAAATTGGACATAATGCCTTGCAGATCACTAGAAAGTACCTCGCTTTTCTGTAGAGTGCTCAATGATGTCATTGTGCGCACTTTTCTTTTTGACAAAAGTTTTTACTTATGGCTTAGTGGGCACGTTGCTCGAAGAACATTTACTGTGGTTTCACTGCGAGTGTGCTAAGATTTTTTTCTGTTTTCAAAAATATTTTCAAAATAACCTATTACGTCGTTTACGTTTGTATCTCAGTATTTAAGTACGTGTATTTTAGTATCTATACCCGAAAATATTTCGTATATTTGTGCAGATCTGGTAACGTAGACGCAATACCCAATGAAAAAAAGAAGAAAGAAAGAAGTCAGCCACGTACGCTCTCATTTTCTTCCTGCATTTGCCCTCATACGCGAAGGGCTACTAAACTTCCTAAAATGTTCAACAATTCTTGAATGCGGGTGAAGCTTAAGAAAGATCTTTTTAGTGTGTTAGTTTGTTTCTAACGACCATTAAATGTATTGTACCATCTCTTTGAATGTATTCGTGTTATATTCGCCAATGCCACATCCGTCGCAGTCGGCATGATGCGTGATGTGAAGAAGAATATCAAAGTGATCAGTCCTCTTAGACCGGATCTCTAAGCTTACTGAGTTATCACGATAAAAAATAAGGGGGGGGGGAGAAGGAGGTTATGCTTTATTTTCAGATCAAACGTATTGAATAGCAAATGAGGTGGAACCTTCAAAACCGACATTAAAAAAACAGCCCTTAAGATGTTTGCAGAAGAACAGGCTCAAACCATTTATGTATTGCTGAGAATTGGTCTTAGGTAAACACAACAGAATTTGACAATCACACAAAAATGAGGCGTTGCATGGTTCAGATTAAAAGAGGAGAGACTGATGAGTGCAAGTTTCAGCAGAGTGCCACAAAAACTTCCGATTAAGAGAGGTTTTCTTCGAACTTCGACATATCGTCGCACATTTGAAGCACTGACGAATACAAACGAAGTTGACTTTCAGCACATATTTTGTTTCGAAGAACTAAGTTTTTGTGAAGTGAAACTTCGTATCTTATTTCTAAATAGAAGATGCATTCAAAAGTATGCATCATATACTAAAACGCCAGGCCTTTACAACTCCCAAAGTGTTTTTTCTTCAGTCTTTCTCAATGAACATAGGAAGGTTCACTTTTTCATTTGTGAAAAGTGGCAGTGAAGGCATGGTAGCAAGTGCAGCCCAGTATTTTCAGCTCATTTATTGTCACACATGCGGGATGCCTTTTCACGCACGACAGTTGTTTTACCGTCTTCCGATTAAATACTCCTTTAACATGCAACCGTATTGCATTCGACGTCTCCTGTGAAGAGGACGTAATAAAGCAACGAATGCTTCCAAGCAGTTCACGGTAAACATGTTTCTTCCTACAGAGACGAAATTAGGGAAAACAAGAACGAAGAGACATATCACACAGGCACGCTGTTTTGCTGCTTTGTAATTTTGAATAAACAGCTACTATAAAACATCACGCAACATGGCTGTGTAGTAAAATGCATTGCCATTTTTCGGCCATGTAGGTAAACGGGACTTGACGACATGTTGTAGAATGCACGTGTGACATTGCGCCATAAAAATGAGCCTTACCCTGCCCAAAAGTTGAAAGATAGCCGAACAGGCTTCATACCGAAGTACACATACTGAAGCAGGAAATTCGATATGTAGCGAAGCGTCCCAGAACGAAACTGCAAAACAGCAGTAAATACATAACGGTTAAGTCTGAAGCTGAAGTTTCCTTTTACTTAGCTTACTCAGGAAAACATTGCTTTCAATTCTGTTAAATTTGAAAGAGTGACATCAAAACAAAGCACACAAAGTCGCCTGGCAACATCAGGCTAGGTTTGTTAAGAGTGAAGACTTTTTCGCAGGGAAAACGCATTGGTAATAGGATGCTAATTGCGGGCTCGCTAACTTTAGCAAGTCGGCTTCGTTGACTACCCAAAGTTCGTGGCTTGCCCTATTGTGCATCCCATTCCCATGCTGCGGTGGTACAAAGGCCTGTTCTGCAAAGTATCGACTTTATAAAACACCTGCTATCAATTCCGAAAGACACTTGCTGACCATTACGTCCTCTTAGAAACTTGCCGACCCATAAACTGCACATCGGTGCATCTCTCGGCAACGCAACTTTTAAACGGTAACGAAAGCGTATTCATTCCACGGATCATTACAGAAAGGTGCGCTTTGTAGATGAGCTCGTGGTCGTTTAGTTTGTATTTCATGAGAGTGCGTTGCATGGTTGATATGGTAGGAAACGTCACCATGGGAAGGTTGGTCAATATTAAGTTTACAATTAAGGCAAAAACTTTGCACCCCTGTTCCTGGCAAGTAATGTTGGCCAGATAATGGTCATTGCTACTGGTGGCGCTGACTAGCATTCTCAGGTTTGAATGCACATGTATGTACATCCCTTGAGGTGGATGAAGGGATGAACACCGCTATAGCTCATTTGACAGAGTGTCGAAAGCGTTATTTGATGGCCACAGATTCGGTCCCTGCGAGCACCAAGTTTTCTTTATCTCCACTTTTTTTTCTTCACATATACAGTACACTTTCTACTAATGATTTTCCTTTTGCTTTTCTGGTCGTCATTCTCTGTTCTATCGTCCTTAAATGTTCATCACTTACCTGCGAAAGCAGTATGTTGAATATTTTACAGCGAAAGCTGTTATGAGGTCAAAAAAAAAACTCGGGTCACACACAGCGCCATAGTTGTCTGCTGCCACCACCACCGCCGGCGTCCATGACCACTATTACGAAATACGAAAACAAAACCTAGTACCAAGGACACAGTGGGGCTAGAACCTGGGTCTGCTGCGTGCCATTCCAGTATTCTACGAATAAGCCACGCCGGTGTTTTGAACTTCTTCGCAAAGTTGCCTTAGGAAGTTTGAAGTCGGGAAAGGAATCGCCTCAATATGAGTAATAATGTCTTTTTGAACAGCAAAATAACAACGAGGCATTGCACGATGTGAATAGCGTCACGAGTGGGCCGTCTAATGCTCCAACCCATTACAGAAGCTTGTTTTTGATGACCCATTAGGTGGGGCGTGGCAGGGGTGTCCTCAGTCACCCTTGTTAATTTTAATGTACCTACAAGGATTAGCGGTCAAATTAGTGGGAAGTGGACTTGGCTTCAACGTCTCTTTCGTAAAACAAGAAAAACTCTTCGATAAGGCACTACCAGCATTGGTGTACGCAGATGATATGGTTTAATGGACGAGAACAAGGAAGATTCGCAGAGATTAGCGGACATCTTCGGTAATGAGGGAGGTAGGTTAGATTTCAGATTCAGTAAGAAAAAAAATAGCAGTCATGATTTTTAATGATAATGAAAGTAGTGAGTGTTCTGTTGGCGGGCCGCGTCTGAATGACGGCAAGGGGCCCGACGACTGGACGCCGCCCGCCAACAACTCCTTCGTGAGAGATATTGGTGGCTGAAAATGGACCATTCTATAGAGGAATATGTAGAGCACAATCATGTGTGTCAGCTGACAGCTAAGTACGTACTATTCCTTGATGATTATTTTCATGTGCTAACTGCATGAAAGTGGGCATAAGGGCAATCGGAATGACAACACGGTTACCACGCATAGGTGACCCGTCTACAAAGGAGAGATCATTTTTATCATGAAAATATGCCATTAAGCCATTATTTGGTTTCTTTGATGGCCAACCCTTGGATACAACTCACACACTTTTTGTAATGTCTCATCCGTACCCGTTGCAAGTTGCACATTTTCTTTATCGACTACTGATGTCCATAATGATACTATTTCTTCCTCCTGACTAAGTTCTGGACTGTTCAGTTATGGCAGTCTAGACAAGGCATCGGCAACCACGTTTGCCGAGCCCTTATAATACTCTACATCGAAATTGTACTATAACAGTCTAGCTGACCACCGTCATTATTTCGTTTCGATGATGCGGCGTCGATTACGCCAAATGTCGAGCCACTCGCGTCGGTGTCTGAAAGCGATTCATCGTTTACGGCCGAATTGAAATTCAAAGTGCTCGTGGAACAACTCGATCGGCTTTTGCCGCGTCTCTCAACGCAGAGGTAGAACGTCATGAATTCACAAGTGGGCGGCACCTGCCCATGGTAAATTTCTTGGAATATGTGACCGTTCTAAACGAAAGGGCCGTGAGATGTATATTTGGCCTGACGTACGCGGAACGCGTTGTGACCAAATCATTCACGGTACCTCCAACCCGCTGGTTAGAGAGAAATTGCTTGCGCATGGGGGAGAATTGTCATAAGAGAAGGCTGAAGAAATCGGGCAGAGCTTAGAAGCGTTCTCTGAGGCATATCGAGCGTTTGTGTCGAGTTAACCTGAAAGTGTTCAAGTGATCGGACATGGCGGGCAAGATGTCGGCGCGAAAAACAAAAATTGCAGTAATGGCCGAAGCAACTGGGGAAGACGCGACGTTACCGGAACGTATTCGGAAGGATGTGACGTCACGGAAGTTCCGGAAATAACAAATGAATACTTTCCACCACAGTCATCGTCGGAGCCTTGGACTGCAGTTCAGAAGGAAAAGTCTCGAGGCGACTTACCGCATCAAGCGTGTGGCCGCTGTGGAAGCAGATTTCCTCGTTCGTTTTTTTGAAATTGTCCAGCTGAGAATCGGCATTGTCGTAAATGTAACACTCTAGGACATTTCGAGAAGATGTGTCCAAGACGAACCAGATCCAGAACGTGTCTGCCGGGGAAGTTGTCGGTGTCGTACCGAAACGCAAGGCTCATAAACAAGCATCAAGTTCGGCAGTGGTATCTTCGTATCATACTCGTCGTCATGTTGTGTTTTGGCGGGCGGCGTCCAGTCGTCGGGCCCCTTGCCATCGTTCGGACGCCGCCCACCGACACAACAGTGAGCTTAGGATACAGGAAGTCATGCTAGAGATAACACATAAATATAAATATCTGGGCGTATGAATAAGGAATGGGACAGAGTACCTAAGAGAACACGAAATGTACGTAACGTTTAAAAGTAACAGGATAGCAGCAGTGATGAAAAATAGGTCACTGTGGAGATACAATAGGCATGAAGCAAAACTGCGATTCGGCCTAGTTGGAATCTATCCATCCTGAAAATGTATGCGCAGACGAACAAGGACAAAGAAAGGAATACAAACTGGCGCAATCTAACAACTGATTTATTAATCGAAAAACATTGACTCTTTTTAACCCTCGGAACAGCGCTCCCTGGTGACCTAAAAAAACACACAATGCACTGCGCACTTACGACAACGATAACAAAAACATAAAAACGATACCAGTTTCATTGATTGACAGACAGGAGCGCGATTTCTTTTGTTAGTAAAGCTACTGAAGGGTGGCTAACACAGTTGTCTTTCTGCTTGTCTATATGATATGCCTCCATTATCTCCCTTGACGTCTTGTTTCTACTCCTATACAGCAAGGTAGTGTCGCCAAAGCAAGGAGAGCATGCGCACTCATTGCAATGCATTGCCAAATGGGTTACAGGCCGACCCTTCAGGCTTGACATATGCTCTCTTAGCCTCGTGTTAATGCACCTGCCAGTCTGCCCTATATATACACAACCGCATGATAAAGGTATGCAATACACTACACTGTGTGCACATTCAACAAACCTGAGCTTATGTCTTATGCTACATCTCTTATGTGCGTTGGTCCCTCTGTCGCATTGCTGGTTGACCAACGCGCACACTCCTCCTATTTTGTTTTTGGCCGAAAACACTACTTTCACATCATACTTTCCAGCCACCTTTTTTAATCTATGTGACAGCCTATGTACATAAGGGACCGCTACTACCTTAGAGCTAGAACCAGTCATCCCACCTGTTTCCAAACATGGCGCCGTTTCCCGTCTGAGCTTCTTTAATAACCTAGTGCCTACGGCCAACATCACAGAGAATGGGTACCCCTCGTCCTGGAGCCTAGAGACCTGTTCATGAAACGACGCATGAACAGTATGGAAACAGGATTTAACCAATGCAGACCGAAAACAATTTGTTATAATTCCATTCTTGACCAGCTTAGAATGACATGAAGCGAAACTCATAAGCGGCTTTCCTGCCCTAGGCGAAAAGGTCCAACACACATGATCTGACAAAAAGTCCAGCTTCAAATCCAAAAACTGTAGCTTATTTTCAACCGGTACTTCTGAAGTAAATGTCAACCCCTTTCCTAGAGAATTAAAAGCATTCAATACCGAAACCCTGAAGTCCTCTTTGTGCACATCGCACCCCAACACCAAGTAGTCATCGACATACCTGAAGACCTTGTAGACTACACCTTGTAGGCAAAACGACAAATCTCTATCTATGCTGCCCATGAAAATGTCACTAAGGACCGGCGCTACCTTTGACCCAATGCATACCCCCTTCGCCTGGATGAACGTTTTATCCCCGAACCCCACGTGAGTGTTCTCTAAATAAAAGCTCAGAAGCTCAAGAAAAGACTCGACGGCCATACCACAGGTGTTGCGAAACGTCACTTCATTATTTTCTGTTATGCACTCTAGGACACAATGCATTAAAGGCACATGCGGCAACGAGTAATACAAGTCCTGAGCGTCAATGCTGATACCCCAACTGTTTTTTCTGTTATCTGATGCAAGAAACCCCGTGAGACCCTCAGAATTAGCCAGCAGAAAAGGGTCATTTACTTTCAACGACTTCAACATCTTTTGCAGATACCCCGCAACTAGCTTCTGCCACGCCCCTTTTTCTGAAACAATAGGCCTAAAAGGAACCTCCTGCTTATGGGTTTTTGCTGTGAAAAACACCTTCAATTCCAATCCCTTTGAATTCCCAACATCCGACGCAAGTTTTTCTAAGTTGCATTTCCTTAATAACTCGACAGCCTTCCTCTTCACGCTTTCTACATTCACATGACATTCTTTAAAGCACTTTTGAATTGCCGCAGAGGCTTTATCTACATACATAGTCTCCGGTAGAACAACCAAAAAACCTTCTTTGTCCGCTTGAACAACTCTTAAGTTGTTCTCAACCAAATAACTAGCAACCCGAGCGACATTACGGCAAGGCGTGGTGCTTACCGAAGCTTTGGCGACAACGTCCACACATTCCACTACACATCTGTCTTTTTCCTTTTCGGGTACTTGCCGGGCAATGTCTCTTGTGAGGGATAGCTTGTCCACAAGGTCAAGTCTAGGCTCCACACAGAACTTCGGTCCCAACCTCAGGACCTTTTGTTGGCGCTCTTCCACCACCGCATCACCCAGGAGTAGAAGGCCTCCCTTCGGCGGATCTCTCTTTTTCCTGGGCAAGCCCCGACGCACGTCATTCCACATGGCCTCAGTTAAAATGTTCGCTTGTCTACACCACTCGCGGAAGACCTTGACGTTTAGACGCCCATCAGAAACAGACGAACACGCCACTCTTAGGCAATCCTTGAAGTGCCTAACCTGTCTTCGGCTCTCTGATCGCAGAATCTTGCTGATTCTTCTCGCATGTCCTTCCGATGGAGGCAACCACCCGCACACAAGCAGAACTTCCATAGGGCACTGTGCATTCTTTAGGAACCAGCTCAGCTTGCGGGCTCTGCATTCGCAGACCGCGATAAACGGCACCAGAACCGCCGGGTTAGATAAGTCAAAGTTAGGACATGAAGAAAGAAGGCCGGATGAACTAGAAATAAACTGAAGCAAAACTGCGATTCGGCCTAGTTGGAATCTATCCATCCTGAAAATGTATGCGCAGACGAACAAGGACAAAGAAAGGAATACAAACTGGCGCAATCTAACAACTGATTTATTAATCGAAAAACATTGACTCTTTTTAACCCTCGGAACAGCGCTCCCTGGTGACCTAAAAAAACACACAATGCACTGCGCACTTACGACAACGATAACAAAAACATAAAAACGATACCAGTTTCATTGATTGACAGACAGGAGCGCGATTTCTTTTGTTAGTAAAGCTACTGAAGGGTGGCTAACACAGTTGTCTTTCTGCTTGTCTATATGATATGCCTCCATTATCTCCCTTGACGTCTTGTTTCTACTCCTATACAGCAAGGTAGTGTCGCCAAAGCAAGGAGAGCATGCGCACTCATTGCAATGCATTGCCAAATGGGTTACAGGCCGACCCTTCAGGCTTGACATATGCTCTCTTAGCCTCGTGTTAATGCACCTGCCAGTCTGCCCTATATATACACAACCGCATGATAAAGGTATGCAATACACCACACTGTGTGCACATTCAACAAACCTGAGCTTATGTCTTATGCTACATCTCTTATGTGCGTTGGTCCCTCTGTCGCATTGCTGGTTGACCAACGCGCACACTCCTCCTATTTTGTTTTTGGCCGAAAACACTACTTTCACATCATACTTTCCAGCCACCTTTTTTAATCTATGTGACAGCCTATGTACATAAGGGACCGCTACTACCTTAGAGCTAGAACCAGTCATCCCACCTGTTTCCAAACATGGCGCCGTTTCCCGTCTGAGCTTCTTTAATAACCTAGTGCCTACGGCCAACATCACAGAGAATGGGTACCCCTCGTCCTGGAGCCTAGAGACCTGTTCATGAAACGACGCATGAACAGTATGGAAACAGGATTTAACCAATGCAGACCGAAAACAATTTGTTATAATTCCATTCTTGACCAGCTTAGAATGACATGAAGCGAAACTCATAAGCGGCTTTCCTGCCCTAGGCGAAAAGGTCCAACACACATGATCTGACAAAAAGTCCAGCTTCAAATCCAAAAACTGTAGCTTATTTTCAACCGGTACTTCTGAAGTAAATGTCAACCCCTTTCCTAGAGAATTAAAAGCATTCAATACCGAAACCCTGAAGTCCTCTTTGTGCACATCGCACCCCAACACCAAGTAGTCATCGACATACCTGAAGACCTTGTAGACTACACCTTGTAGGCAAAACGACAAATCTCTATCTATGCTGCCCATGAAAATGTCACTAAGGACCGGCGCTACCTTTGACCCAATGCATACCCCCTTCGCCTGGATGAACGTTTTATCCCCGAACCCCACGTGAGTGTTCTCTAAATAAAAGCTCAGAAGCTCAAGAAAAGACTCGACGGCCATACCACAGGTGTTGCGAAACGTCACTTCATTATTTTCTGTTATGCACTCTAGGACACAATGCATTAAAGGCACATGCGGCAACGAGTAATACAAGTCCTGAGCGTCAATGCTGATACCCCAACTGTTTTTTCTGTTATCTGATGCAAGAAACCCCGTGAGACCCTCAGAATTAGCCAGCAGAAAAGGGTCATTTACTTTCAACGACTTCAACATCTTTTGCAGATACCCCGCAACTAGCTTCTGCCACGCCCCTTTTTCTGTAGCTTTCTGCCAGCCCTTC
This sequence comes from Rhipicephalus microplus, assembly GCF_043290135.1. Taxonomy (NCBI): domain Eukaryota; kingdom Metazoa; phylum Arthropoda; class Arachnida; order Ixodida; family Ixodidae; genus Rhipicephalus; species Rhipicephalus microplus. The sequence goes on along the minus strand of NC_134708.1, from coordinate 109,488,987 downwards.
AGTAGCTTTACTAACAAAAGAAATCGCGCTCCTGTCTGTCAATCAATGAAACTGGTATCGTTTTTATGTTTTTGTTATCGTTGTCGTAAGTGCGCAGTGCATTGTGTGTTTTTTTTAGGTCACCAGGGAGCGCTGTTCCGAGGGTTAAAAAGAGTCAATGTTTTTCGATTAATAAATCAGTTGTTAGATTGCGCCAGTTTGTATTCCTTTCTTTGTCCTTGTTCGTCTGCGCATACATTTTCAGGATGGATAGATTCCAACTAGGCCGAATCGCAGTTTTGCTTCAGTTTATTTCTAGTTCATCCGGCCTTCTTTCTTCATGTCCTAACTTTGACTTATCTAACCCGGCGGTTCTGGTGCCGTTTATCGCGGTCTGCGAATGCAGAGCCCGCAAGCTGAGCTGGTTCCTAAAGAATGCACAGTGCCCTATGGAAGTTCTGCTTGTGTGCGGGTGGTTGCCTCCATCGGAAGGACATGCGAGAAGAATCAGCAAGATTCTGCGATCAGAGAGCCGAAGACAGGTTAGGCACTTCAAGGATTGCCTAAGAGTGGCGTGTTCGTCTGTTTCTGATGGGCGTCTAAACGTCAAGGTCTTCCGCGAGTGGTGTAGACAAGCGAACATTTTAACTGAGGCCATGTGGAATGACGTGCGTCGGGGCTTGCCCAGGAAAAAGAGAGATCCGCCGAAGGGAGGCCTTCTACTCCTGGGTGATGCGGTGGTGGAAGAGCGCCAACAAAAGGTCCTGAGGTTGGGACCGAAGTTCTGTGTGGAGCCTAGACTTGACCTTGTGGACAAGCTATCCCTCACAAGAGACATTGCCCGGCAAGTACCCGAAAAGGAAAAAGACAGATGTGTAGTGGAATGTGTGGACGTTGTCGCCAAAGCTTCGGTAAGCACCACGCCTTGCCGTAATGTCGCTCGGGTTGCTAGTTATTTGGTTGAGAACAACTTAAGAGTTGTTCAAGCGGACAAAGAAGGTTTTTTGGTTGTTCTACCGGAGACTATGTATGTAGATAAAGCCTCTGCGGCAATTCAAAAGTGCTTTAAAGAATGTCATGTGAATGTAGAAAGCGTGAAGAGGAAGGCTGTCGAGTTATTAAGGAAATGCAACTTAGAAAAACTTGCGTCGGATGTTGGGAATTCAAAGGGATTGGAATTGAAGGTGTTTTTCACAGCAAAAACCCATAAGCAGGAGGTTCCTTTTAGGCCTATTGTTTCAGAAAAAGGGGCGTGGCAGAAGCTAGTTGCGGGGTATCTGCAAAAGATGTTGAAGTCGTTGAAAGTAAATGACCCTTTTCTGCTGGCTAATTCTGAGGGTCTCACGGGGTTTCTTGCATCAGATAACAGAAAAAACAGTTGGGGTATCAGCATTGACGCTCAGGACTTGTATTACTCGTTGCCGCATGTGCCTTTAATGCATTGTGTCCTAGAGTGCATAACAGAAAATAATGAAGTGACGTTTCGCAACACCTGTGGTATGGCCGTCGAGTCTTTTCTTGAGCTTCTGAGCTTTTATTTAGAGAACACTCACGTGGGGTTCGGGGATAAAACGTTCATCCAGGCGAAGGGGGTATGCATTGGGTCAAAGGTAGCGCCGGTCCTTAGTGACATTTTCATGGGCAGCATAGATAGAGATTTGTCGTTTTGCCTACAAGGTGTAGTCTACAAGGTCTTCAGGTATGTCGATGACTACTTGGTGTTGGGGTGCGATGTGCACAAAGAGGACTTCAGGGTTTCGGTATTGAATGCTTTTAATTCTCTAGGAAAGGGGTTGACATTTACTTCAGAAGTACCGGTTGAAAATAAGCTACAGTTTTTGGATTTGAAGCTGGACTTTTTGTCAGATCATGTGTGTTGGACCTTTTCGCCTAGGGCAGGAAAGCCGCTTATGAGTTTCGCTTCATGTCATTCTAAGCTGGTCAAGAATGGAATTATAACAAATTGTTTTCGGTCTGCATTGGTTAAATCCTGTTTCCATACTGTTCATGCGTCGTTTCATGAACAGGTCTCTAGGCTCCAGGACGAGGGGTACCCATTCTCTGTGATGTTGGCCGTAGGCACTAGGTTATTAAAGAAGCTCAGACGGGAAACGGCGCCATGTTTGGAAACAGGTGGGATGACTGGTTCTAGCTCTAAGGTAGTAGCGGTCCCTTATGTACATAGGCTGTCACATAGATTAAAAAAGGTGGCTGGAAAGTATGATGTGAAAGTAGTGTTTTCGGCCAAAAACAAAATAGGAGGAGTGTGCGCGTTGGTCAACCAGCAATGCGACAGAGGGACCAACGCACATAAGAGATGTAGCATAAGACATAAGCTCAGGTTTGTTGAATGTGCACACAGTGTGGTGTATTGCATACCTTTATCATGCGGTTGTGTATATATAGGGCAGACTGGCAGGTGCATTAACACGAGGCTAAGAGAGCATATGTCAAGCCTGAAGGGTCGGCCTGTAACCCATTTGGCAATGCATTGCAATGAGTGCGCATGCTCTCCTTGCTTTGGCGACACTACCTTGCTGTATAGGAGTAGAAACAAGACGTCAAGGGAGATAATGGAGGCATATCATATAGACAAGCAGAAAGACAACTGTGTTAGCCACCCTTCAGTAGCTTTACTAACAAAAGAAATCGCGCTCCTGTCTGTCAATCAATGAAACTGGTATCGTTTTTATGTTTTTGTTATCGTTGTCGTAAGTGCGCAGTGCATTGTGTGTTTTTTTTAGGTCACCAGGGAGCGCTGTTCCGAGGGTTAAAAAGAGTCAATGTTTTTCGATTAATAAATCAGTTGTTAGATTGCGCCAGTTTGTATTCCTTTCTTTGTCCTTGTTCGTCTGCGCATACATTTTCAGGATGTACAATAGGCATGATGTTGTGAGAGGAATATGGAAAGTGGTCATGATTACTGGTCTAACATTCGGCAATGCGGTCTTGTGCATGAAATCAAAAGTTCGAGCAAGATCAGAAATTAAGCAACGTGGAATAGGTAGGCTTGCTGCAGGAGCTCATGGGAATACACCAAATTAGGGAGTACAAGGTTATATGGAATCAACATCATTTGAGGGCAGGGAAGCAAGCGGGACGATAAAATTTGAGAACTGATTTAGAAAAATGAAGGAGGAGCATTGGGATAGAAAGTTTTCAGGTACTTGTACATGAAGAATGTCGATAAAAAATAGAGGAAGTGAACCAGAAAATTCACGCGTAACTGCTTAGAAAACAGCAGGGGCCAAAGCGAAAATAACTATTGGTTAAGAAGAAAGTGAAGGAAACGTAAACTGATAAGTGGAGAATTCCCATGATTAATAAGTCTGCACCAGAGATCTATTAAACTTTTAAGCAGGAAATTGCCAAGGAAAAATATATGATAACACTTGGGGTAGTTCTCTACTGTTAGAGGCCAGGACGGGAGCATTGCGAACCAAGACATATCGGGCCAAGTACGGAGGCGTAGAAACAGTAAGCAGTGCATGTGGAGATGAGGAGCAAACTGCCGAGCACTTGATAATGTTCTGTAAAGGGCTTCACCCTATAGTTCAGGATGATGGCGCAGAGTATTTCAAAGCACTGAGGTTTAGGGACAGGGAGGGCAAAATATACTTTAAGTGGGTAGAATTAACTCGAAGGAGGTTATCTGATTGGTGGCTGAAGTCAAGGCACGCGTGAAAGTTAAACCTTTGACTGCAAAGTACCAGTCCTCAACTTCATTATTTAAAGGGAAAAAAAGATAAACCAAATTGTTGGTTCACTAAGTAATACGACTAGGTGGCGTTAGCCGCCGCCCAATCTAAGGGGTGCAGCCACATCAATCTATCCATCCATACATCCATCTATTCCTCATCCCCTTCAACCACTTCATAAATCATTGGCACAAAATTCCTTGCAAGCGTTTAACGGATACAATGCTTCTCAGAAGAATGACAAGAAATAGCATAGCGAGTGCTGTTCTACTAACCACAAATTATGATTATTAATGCCGTAAGGGGTACTAAGCAAGTGCGCTTGCAGAAGTTGTCATTTAAGTGTTTAGAAAAGGCTCTGAAACGACGCCATTCTAGCTTTCGCCGTGACTGTGCTGCGCCTTCGACACAGGCCTGGCGCTTTTTTATGAACTCTATTCATGATCACCATGAGCCATTCTTCAGAATACAATGCTCAATTTTTAAAAGAGATGCAGTCAATCTAAACATTTTCAAAAACTTCCTTTAACGGCTGTTCTTGAAGCAAGAGGGGAATGCGAAAGTGCTGCAGTTACTGAGAGCAGAAACATAATCTTGATTGACGAATGCTAAATGGCGTACTGAATACCCAACGTCCCATTTACATTAACGAGAAGAAATCATAAATATGTGAAAGTTTTAACCTCCCACTTTTGAAATTATACTGAATGGATCCGAGAAGATTAGAGAAAGCTTGAGCTTCAACATGAAAGGCCAATCGCGATACCGTATTCGGACCTAGTGGGCATCGTCTTCTGAACAACCTGCCTCAACCATGGCATAACAAATTCACAACTGCGCGCACAACACTGACCGTTTCAAAGTATCATTGAATGCTTCTTACAAGTCCAGTAGATAAGCGTCCATTTCACCACAATTTTTTCTTTCGCGAAGTAGCGAAGAGCCTACTACTCATTCGTTGGTCAACACGTGAACATACGCAGCTGCTCATATTGTTGATGGATCTGCCAGAGCTTAGAAGGAATAATAAAAACGTTTGAGTTGTTTGTAGTAGGTGGGCATCTAAAACACCAGGAGTTAACCTTCCGACAATCGATGCAGTCTTCATGAAGCCTTGAAGATGACGAAATTACTTCTGAAAACGTTGGACTCTACAGCACAGTCCAATGAAAGATTTTTCATCTTCCCCTGTCTCCATAATCTTCTGAACTTCTGCTTGATTTGATTACTTCTTGCTTGTGACAGAAAAGGAGTACTGAATGGCCGAGTGTTCTCTCATCCACGCTTAGATTTTTGGGAAGATTAGACGAAAAAAAGGTGGAACTTCGATATGTTGTTCTTCCAAACGAGCGCATATTTTAGCGTTACCGCCCCTACTTGAGAAAGAATGCTGAATGGTGTTTAGGCCTACTGTGTTATGTCATGACTTCCAGCTATAAAAAGCACTTACTAATTATGGTTAGATATGGCTTGATTACAGTGGTTTTTACCTTGTGGTAAGTTTATGAGCAATTATTTTATATTTATCGAACTTTTAATTAGGTATTGTCAGGATGTATTGGCTAATGCGAGCCTAATGGTTTTAGTTGCTTGCTAAGGTAGTCATTCTAAAAAGACGGCACGTGCAGACATGAATGCATCAAAGTAGTAACGACACCATTACGACCGTATAACCACTTGAGAGACAACTAAGCGCTCAGCCCAGGCTATATCAAAAGACCAGCTCCGTGCATGCCCTGGAAGCCTTTTGCATTGTCAACATAATCATTCAATCTCAGTTTTTTAATGCTTTCAGGCAGGCTGAGTTGGTTCCGACAGCATTTTGTGTTCCGAAATATCTCTGTAGAAACTCCTGCAAATGTTTTAGACATTGTAAGTTCTATTTTGGTTAACCAATGATAAAACGTTACAGTTTTGCCGTAAAGAAAAACAATGAACGTGATAGCAACAAATTGGAAATTCACACCCAGAATGGCAAGCAGATCGAAACGTACCCCACGTTTCTCACGCACAAAGGAGGCACGAGACGCACTCACAGATAGAGATGAACGCGAATAAGCATCTCAGTTGATACTTCGCTGTGTCGGAAAAGCACACCCTTTTCGCCAACGAAGACTGTGCAACAATTACACTGACCTTTGTGCACCCGGTACTACAACAGAATTGTTCTTGTGAAAGTACAAGTCAAGTCAAGACGTACGATCCTCCCCACCGCGAGAGAAAGGTGCGCGACTGAGGGTCTACTTTGCTCCTCTCTCTCTCTGCGAGGCAAAGTACCCGTGGTCTCATCTACTTACGAGGTCTTCATAAGTTCCTGATTGATTTCTGATCCACAGTGTGTTTTGCAGCACCTGCAAAGCAGGTGTTCTTGTATCACGTCAGCCGAGTACTAATAGCTGTCGACAAAACGGTGCTAAAGCGTTGCAGCGCTTCGTCGTGATAGTGACAGAAACTACCAACAGATTGGTGATCGATGAGACTTAATAATTAACCTAGTGCAATCTGGAGTTGTACGTGAGCTTCCACCAAGGCCAGTAGAATGTGCTTGCATGTGGAAGTTCCTGAGTATGCTGTCGCACATGCGCTACGCGTAGATCCTGAAGACCATACACTCTAAGCAAAATTACTCGAAAAAAAGTAATGGAGCCCAATAGATGTGCGCGATGAATGGATAGACCATTGAGGAGCAACCACAGAGAGACGCGTGCGGCGAGAAACTACTTAGTCTCCACTGGGATCAACCACCCGGGCATTGCAGGCAGCGCGAAAAACGTTGCCGAGGTGGCCAATCCTCCTTCTCCATAGAGCACATGTCCTTCTCCTCCTCTGCTGGCTCAGTCTTTCTCCGTATTTTGCCGGCGCGGTCGCGTAGCGTCGCGCTCGGGGTGTTGGACCACGGTGGCCTGGATTTGACAATTTAAAGTGCCAACCACTGGCACGCGTATGCTCGCGTCTACGCGTCAAAAGTGTAAATGCGCCTTTTGGCGTCGGCGTCAGAGGGGCATATGCGAGGAGGCGCGAGGAATCAAGCCGGGCTTGATATTTTTGCTACGCATACGCTACGTCGCCACGCGTACAGTGGCGCCAACTAACCAGGGGCCGCGCGCTAACAATTCAGAGGCCGCGATGCCTCGGAACGTTATGCTTAATGGCCGCGGCCGCAGAGAAGTGGAAACGGTGCAAATCGGGTTGTTTCTTGAACGGCGGTGTTATAAGCGAACGTCACATAAGGCAAAATGCAATCCCATGTTTTGTGTTGGATGTCGATGTACATGGAGATCATGTTTGTGACTGTCTTATTTAGTCGCTTGGTTAAGCCGTTGCTCTGCGGATGGTAAGGAGTCGTCCTTCGATGCCTAGTGTTACTTAGTCGAAAAACTTCATCAATTAGCTGTGCAGTCAACGCTGTTCCTCTGTCGGTTATCACTATAGATGGAGCACCGTGGCGCAGAACAATGTGGCACATGAAGAATTGTGCTACCTCAGAAGCCATGGCTCGTGGTATCGCCTGTGTCTCAGCATAGCGGGTCAAATAGTCAGTTGCAACAATGACCCATTTGTTGCCGTTGGACGATAAAGGACATGGGCCGAGAATGTCCATGCCGACTTGGTCAAATGGCTTCTGGGGTAGATCAATTCGCTGAAGTAATCCTGCCGGCTTTCTTGGTGGCGACTTTCGACGCTGGCATTCACGACAGCTTCTAACGTACTGCTTTACGCTTGCCAAAAGTCCAGGCCAGTAGTACGCCTCACTTACTCTGGCGAGCGTTCGCGAGTAACCTATATGACCAGATGTGGGCTCGTCATGACACGCGGAGAGAACTTCGTCCCGCATGTCCTTCGGAACGACGAGGAGGTAAGCGCGGCTCGTAGAACGGGTGTTTTTTTTTTGTACAGGACATTATCTCGAAGGCAGAAAGACGTCTTGACGCGAGATAGATGGCGAGGTATAACGGCGCTATGACCCTCCAGATAGTCGATGAGCGGTCGAATCTCTTCATCCTCTCGCTGGCGTCTGCTCAAGTCAGATGAGCTATGGGCACCCAGGAAACCGTTATCGTCCTCTTTTTCCTGATTGACTAAAGGTGCACGCGACAGCGTATCAGCGTCTTCATGCTTCCCTCCAGACTTATATACGACGGTCACATCTAATTCCTGTAGACGCAAGCTCCATCTGGCCAGTCGTCCAGAGGGATCACAAATGTTTACCAACGAGCAGAGGGCATGGTGGTCCGTCACCACTTTAAATGGACGACCATAGAGGTATGGGCGAAACTTGGTGATTGCCCACACTACTGCGAGACACTCTTTCTTTGTGGTCGTGTAATTCACCTCGGTACGGGACAGTGAGCGGCTGGCATAGTCTATGACTCGTTCTTTGCCGTGTTGATGCTGGATGAGCACTGCGCCAAGGCCGATGTTACTGGCGTCAGTGTGCACCTCTGTGTCAGCATCATCGTCAAAATGCACAAGAACAGGGGCTGACTGCATCCGCTGTCGTAGCTTGGCAAAAGCAGCCCGTTGCTCAGTAGCCCATACAAACGATGTGTCGTCATGTGTAAGGCGAGTCAAGGGTTCTGCTATCTTCGAAAACCCTCTAATAAATTGTCGATAGTAGGCGCATAAGCCCAGAAAGCGCCAAACAGTCTTTTTGTCTGTAGCATGCTGAAACGCGGCTACTGCGGCAAGTTTGTCGGTGTCGGGTCGGACTCCTTTGGCGTTGACTACATGGCCAAGGAATTTGAGCTCTTCATAACGAAAGTGACACTTCTGCGGTTTGAGTGTAAGATCTGCTGATTGAATAGCCTGCAGCACACTCCTGAGGCGGTGAAGATGTTGCTGAAAGGTTTCAGGAAAAACGACAACATCATCAAGGTATACGAGACAAGTTTGCTAGTTCAGACCAGTAAGCACAGTGCCCATCATTCGCTGGAAGGTTGCGGGCGCTGAGCACAAACCAAAAGGAAGGACTCGAAATTCATACAGGCCCTCAGGCGTCACAAAAGCCGTTTTCTCACGGTCTTGCTCGTCAACCTCAATCTGCCAGTACCCGCTTTTTAAATCCAAAGAGGAAAAATAGTGGGCGCGGCGTAATCTGTCTAACGAGTCGTCGATGCGTGGCAGTGGGTACACGTCCTTTTTAGTCATGCTGTTCAGCTTCCGGTAATCGACGCAAAAACGTAGCGTTCCATCTTTATTCTTGACTAGGACTACCGGAGAGGACCACGCACTGTTGGAAGGCTCGATGATGCCGTCGTCAAGCATTTCTCGAACTTGCGTACGAATGACTTCTCATTCCTTCGCTGACACACGGTAAGGCTGTTGGTGTACTGGGCAGGCGTCGTCGTAAGTGATGGTTCTGTGCCTAGTGATCGAAGTCTGGCGCACCTTAGAGGAAGCAGTGAAGCATGACTTGAATTCAAGCAAGAGTTTTCGCAGTGCTGTCTGGTTTTCTGGTGTGAGGTTAGAATTATTATCGATATTGTTTAGAGACGTATCGGCGGCCTCCACTGCTGATTGATTGATATGTGGGGTTTAACGTCCCAAAACCACAATATGATTATAAGAGACGCCGTAGTGGAAGGCTCCGGAAATTTCGACCACCTGGGGTTCTTTAACGTGCACCCAAATCTGAGCACAAGGGCCTACAACATTTACGCCTACATAGGAAATGCAGCCGCCGCAGCCGGGATTCCGACCCGCGAACTGCGGGATAGCAGCCGAGTACCTTAGCCACTAGACCACCGCGGCGGGGTCCATGTAACGCGTCGATGTAGGCCTCCACTGCGTCCGACGAGAAGCAGATGGGAACGGTTCCTAATTCATCTGCAAACGCTAACGAAGTGCCACAGAAAAGGTGTCGGTGTTCGTTGCTGAAATTTGTAACGAGCAGTTGAGATCGGCCATCACGTAGCTGTATGATACTCCTAGCCACACAAACACCTTGAGTCAGCAGGCGTTCAAAATTACTTTCTGCAATCGCTTCACCATTTCGCAAACCACAGCATTTGACGTCGACAATAACACTGGCTCTTGGAGGAAGCGTTATACTTTCAGCAGAAACACGAAGAACGTTGGTACGTTGCTGGTCGTCCTGCTTATCGATTGCTCGGTTGGCTGAGAAGGTGATGCGATTCTCTTGAAGATCAATGACAGCTCCATACTCCTACAGGAAGTCAACACCAAGAATAACGTCGCGTGAACATTCACGGAGCACAAGGAAACTTCCTACAAAAGTATAACCACAGACCCGAACTCTACTCGTGCAGGTTCCAGGCTGAGAGACGGTGTGGCCACCAGCCGTTCGAATCACGGAGACATGCCAGGGCGTGATTACCTTTTTTAGTAGTCTGGTCATTTTCCCGCTTAGTATCGAATAGTCAGACCCGGTATCAACTAAAGCACCTACTGCATAGCCGTCTATCAGCACCGGAATATCCAGAGAAAGCCGCACATATCGCTCAGTCGAATCTACACCCTTTACTGTTAGCGTCGATCGGAAGTCTTCAGGACGTCGACTGCCAGCGACCTCGCCTCCAAGGGCCGCTTGCGTTAGTTTTCCCGGCGGGAACTGGAGGACCGTGCGCCAGCATGGTGCTGTAGCTAAGATGAAAAGCGCCTCGGCGACGGCGAGCGCGACTGCCGTCCAGAAGGCAGTGGCATGCGCTGTTGAGCCAGGTAGTCGTCAATGTCCCGGGGTCGCTGGCCATACCGAGGAGGCGCTGAATATAATGAAACGCCGCGCAGCCCGAGGCACCGGTATGGACACTGGCGGTACAAATGGTCCGCTTCACCGCAGTGGAAGCACAAAGGTCGGGGATCAGGAGTGCGCCAAACATCAGATTTCCGAGGCGAAGCACGTCTGTCGTCAAGGTAGTGGGCTGGTTGTTCCGCAAGATGCACAGGGCTGGTGTAAACGAGGGGTGGGGGCGTGCGTGTGCTCTCGTAGTACCAGAGAGGCTGAGCCGACTGAAGGAAAACCTTAGGAGGTGCCTGAACAAACAGCGGGGAAGAGGAAGCTGGGTGCTTCGAGGCTTCCGCATAGGTCGCATGGTGGTAGTCAGCCGGGGCGGGTGTGGCGTTATTCAGACTCACGGGGTCACGAAGGGCTTGATGCAGCTCGTCCTTGACGATGCTTGCAAGGGCACTCACCGTAGGTAGTGGTGGTGTGGCAGCCTTTTGCAGCTCCTTGCGTACTATGGAGCGGATAAGGTCGCACAGACACTCGGTGTTGCTCCCAATAGTCATGAGAACTTGAGCAGTGGACGTGTTCACTTGACGCTCATACAGGGTGTATCGATGCTGAAGCATCTTTTCCATCGTGACGGCTTCGGACAAAAACTCGGCGACCGTGTTTGGAGGGCTCCGTACAAGGGCCAGCGAAGAGCTGCTCCTTAACTCCCCGCATCAGGTGACGCACCTTCTTTTCTTCTGTCATACTCTGATGAGCCCGTCGGAACAGGCGCGTCATATCTTCCACATTGGTCATGAAAGTTTCATTGGGCATCTGGATGCGGGCCTGGATAGCTCGCTCCGCTCGTTTGTGGCGATCAGCACTTCTGTAAGTATCCAACAGCCGGCGGCGGAATTAAGGTCACGATGTCATCTGTTCCTCGTGATTCATGTACCAGGTGTCTGTGTGTTTCCAGGTGCGCCAAACACTAGACGAGAGATCATCGACAAGACGAAGCGGCGAATAACTTGGTGTGAGCTTCCTATCGCTGCTGTTTTTTGTCAATTTGGTAAGTTTTCTTACGCGACTTCTGTATCTTACTGCCAAGATTCAGCCACCACCTTCGCGGTCCACCAGGTGCCACGTGTCCACGGCGCCGAAGCGTTATCTTAGGCTGCCACGACGTCTGAAAGCTTCGGCTACTGCTGGCGGCCATTCTTCTCAGCGGCCATCAGATGAAGACGAAGTGATGAATGCATCCGAACAGCAAGATAGTCCCGTGTTTCGCAGACCCGTGGAGGACTGCGACGGCCCCTCGACGACACCCAACGCCAATGATGAGTGTGTTACTCCAAAGAAGGTGCGAACTAATAATCAAGACAATTACAACGATGCAACGATCATCAACTCCCTGGAAATGAACTGTAATATAGAAGCAAAAGACATGCATTTCACAATGGTCACCTAATAGAAAGCCCGACCAGTGGAGATACCTGCAATTTTCAAGCTGACAGACCTTAGCGCCTCATTCTCGAAAGTCAATCCGAACAATATGGCCAGTCAAGTAGTATCTGCTTCTAAAGAGAAAGTGCAGTCGATCCGTGTCATCAGAGATGGCAACTTCTCCGTAAGTGTCTCTACAGTTACTGCATCCTGCAGACTTCTTAAGTTAACACATGTTGCTGGTCTTGAAGTGGCATCGTTTATACTGTAGTCGTATGTTAGGAACCTAGGAAAGATTAGACAAATACCAGTGCAATACAGTGAAGATAAATTGCTTTGATATTCAGGGGACAACGGTGTAATCTCTGTCAGGATACAGACTAAATGAATCCATCGTGAAGATGGTTCCGCAGAGCAACATTTACTCGGCAGTGTGATTCTTGAGTTCTCCCCCGACAAGCCACTGCAACCTCGTATTCTCATAGGCTTCGAAAGTCATCCGGTAAAAGAGTACCTACAGCCCGCTACATGATGTTACAACTGTCAACGATATGGACATATTGCGGAATCATGCCATGGACAACTTCACTGCAAAATCTGTGCAAGAGCACTTGATTACAAAGATTGTACATCGAGGAATCATCCCAAATGTGCCAATTGCAATGAAGACCACGTAGCGTCGTATGCTGCTTGTCCGAAACACCAGGCGGCTACTCTACTAAAGCAACCACAATTATTGCTTGAAAGAGCTCCAAAAAAGGAATCGCACTGTCCGAATCCTGAAACTGTACATCCACTCTCTATGACTTCAATATCACAAAAGAGTACACCACCACTATCGTATGCGGTGGTAACCAAGCGTGCTTCAGCTCAGAAAAACAAAAGTACAACCATAACGGACTGTAGAGGACGACCACCAAGCGTTCAAAAGCAGACAAGAGACAGAAGAAAACCGAAACCATGAGCAACTCAGGATAACCAAGCGTCTACACCTTTAAAGTCATCAAAGCCAAAGGCACAAGAGCAACGTGCACCGAAAACAAGTGATGTGGATATGGTTATGTCAATGCTCTTCCTTGCTTTCAAGAGAATGCTGCGTGTATTTCCACAGGCCAATGACCTTCCAGAGGTGAGCGCATTCCTTTCATAAGAACCTCTAGCAGTATAACAAGAATTGTATACCAAAATGGCTCTACAAATGAACAACTGTTTCCGCACACACAGCTGTGTTTCAGTGGACTGCCAATGGCCTTAGGTGCAAAAGCACATACTTGGGAAAGCTGGTTGCTCAATATCGCTTCCCTCTTCAGTGTCTAAACGAAACCAACATTTGCCTTGACTTTAGGATTTCTGAATATGTCACATATGCATCAAGAAGAAATGCAGCCATGAGCAGTTCACTGTTATGCGTACGGCGCAACATATCCTCTTTTGTTTTATACTCGTCGGACTCGGACGTGCCAGAATTTGTAGGTTGCGAAATTCAATTCCAGAAACTTACCATCACCATAATTTATGTTTATTTGCAACCATCAACACGCATATCCGAATCATCCCTGGTTCATTTATTGGCAAAAGCCTAGACACCGGCCCTCACCTGTGGAGATTTTAATGCGCAAAATACCATGTGGGCAGTACTCATACCGATTCACGTGGGAGATGACTTGAAAAAGCAATTGATTGATGTGGTCTTGTACTGAATGACGCCCCGCCGCGGTGGTCTAGTGGCTAAAGTACTCGGCTGCTGACCCGCAGGGCGCGGGTTCAAATCGCGGCTGCGGCGGCTGCATTTCCGATGGAGGCGGAAATGTTGTAGGCCCGTGTGCTCATGTTTGGGTGCACGTTAAAGAACCCCAGGTGGTCTAAATTTCCGGAGCCCTCCACTACGGTGTCTCTCATAATCATATAGTGGTTTTGGGACGTTAAACCCTACATATCAATCAATCAATCAAATCAAAGTACTGAATGATGGATTTGCAACGTTTTTACGAGGTTATAAAAATGCCAACTGCCTAGATTTGGCTATTGCCTCCCCTGACATTGCACTAGATATGAACTGGTGTACAGACCTCGAAACACGAGGAAGTGACCATTACCCAGTTCTCATGCATCACCCAAGAAAGCAAGTGCAAACGCCCACATTGATTCCAAAGCTAGCTGACTGGAAACCATTTCGTGAACATACTGGACGTGACTTGGTGGGAGTTATTTAACTTTATGTGCTCCATTAAAAGCAGTTACTCCCATGCGACAAGGTTTGCAGTTGTCCCAGCGGGACACTCCTGTGTAGATTCAGACTATGAGCAGCTATGAACAATTAGAAGACGAGCAGAACATCGCTATCGCCGCACTGGAAGGCTAGAAGATTACAAGAACAGTCAGGCCACACACATCCAATCTAACTGACACATGCAATAGTTAGGTCGGAAAAGTTGGCAAGATTTCTGCATTTCATTCACCCCATTTATTCCACATCCGAATATCTGGCAAACAATCACTGCTTTAAGTCATCCAGTATCCCAGAAAAACCCATTCAGAACGTTGGCCATATCTCTTGCATTATCCGAACGTGATGTTTCTAATAAGGTTTGCACAATGCAGACTGAAACTGGGCAATTTGTTCACAATACTACTGTAGTGCCTAATTCTGTAGAGCGGCAATTCAAGATGCATACGCTTTATCACAGGCTCAACTGAATAAAACGTATTCTCTACTAGAGTTGCGTTTCGCTCTATCACTAATCCGCGTAAGAATGGCAAACGGTCCCGGCAACGTATCGTATAGTGTTCTGAATAATCTAGAACCCAACGGCATGCCAGTTTTTCAACTGATATATAACGGCTGGTGGACGACGGCGTACGTTCTAATGTGTTGGAAAATCGCGAGAATCGTCCCACTGCTGCAGCCCGGTAAATCACCGCTTTCGCTTGACTCATTCATACCAGTCAACCTCATGAGCTGTGTATCTAAATTCAGAAAAAAAATGGGTGACAGAAGATTACAGTGGTGAATTGAAGCTAACAACTTTCTTCCAGAACAGATGGCTGGCTTCAGACGACGGCGATACACCATGGACTGCGTCTTCGACCTCGTTACATTTGTAGAACATGAGATGAGCTGTGGAAACATGGCTGTTGCGTCGTTCATAGATACTAAAATGATGATGATGATTTGTAGGGTTTAACGTCCCAAAACCACCATATGATTATGAGAGACGCCGTAGTGGAGGGCTCCGGAAATTTTGACCACCTGGGGTTCCTTAACGTGCACCCAAATCTGAGCACACGGGCCTACAACATTTCTGCCTCCATCGGAAATGCAGCCGCTGCAGCCGGGAATCGAACCTGCGACCTGCGGGTCAGCAGCCGAGTACCTTAGCCACTAGACCACCGCGGCGGGGCTAGATACTAAAAAGGCGTTCGACTCTGTGAGCCACATTTCTGTGCTGTACGTGCTTACCTCACTAGGGGTTAATGGTCGTCTCCTTCAATGAATCGCCAACTTCCTGAGTAACAGACAAATATACATTTCAACCAATAACGGTGACAGCGATCGTTTCAACATGAGCAGAAGTGTACCCCAAGAAAGTGTTCTAAGTCCACTTCTTTTCAATGCTGCAATGGCAGGTCTTCCAGAAGTGCTGCTCAAAGCCTTGAACATATCCGTGTATGCAGACGACATATGCATATGGACGTCCCACAAATTACCAGAAGTTTTCAAACATCGGCTTCAACAAGGACTAAATGCAAAAAGTGATTACCTCAAAAAGGGAAGCATGCAGATTTCTCACGCCAAATCGGTGTAGTTCGGCCATTCACGAGAAAGGCGGTGAAAAACTTGAAGCTTTTTCAGGATGGCCAGAGAACCAAAATTGCACAACAGTATCGCTTCCTTGGCATTACCAGCTAGCCAGCTAGATAGCCAGCTCAGATAGAGTCAGCATATTGCTGATATAGAAAATCAAGTGAACTGCACCATAAATGTTATACGTCGCATCGTGGGGACAAAGTGGGGCGGTACATCAGCGTCTCTACTCCACGTCCATTCTGCATTAATTCGACGTAAAATTAATTGTCCTCTCTGTGCCAGTTCTCCAAAACATCCCTAAGACGTGTTTACACCGGCTTCAGCTGTTACAAGCACGAAGCTTACGCATGTGTCAGGGGTTCCGCAGGCAACATCAAGTTCTTTGACACTGGCAGAGGCAAGAGAACCCAACTTTAAATTAATTAGAATTGTTGAGACCTGTCGGCAACTCTTTCGACTAGACATGCAACACCTTTCGCTTACACTCATATCCAACATCGTGAACCACGCCAGAGAGCAAATACTCCATGTGTACCAACAGAACCTTTCCCGGCTTCATGTGTCCACACATTGGCCACTGGACCAAAACTACCCGCCATGGCTGCTTGAGCTACAAACTATTGAAACGTCAATAGAAGAACTTTGCAGCAAACATGAAGTACCAATCGTTGCCGCACATCAGTTGGCATCACATCACCTGTTTGAGAGTTACCAAGGATACACTCACGTGCACACTGACGGTTCCATCACCAACGAGACAGCGACATCAGCATTTGTAATTTTGGAATTGCACAAATAATATGCATGTCGGTTGGGCCACCTCTCCTCTTCAACAACGTCGGAGCTCGTAGCGATTTGGCTAGCCATAAGCTTTATTAAACTGTCAATGACACCAAGAAAATGGGTGGTAATTACAGACTCTGGCAGCACTCGCATGTGTGAAAAATGCCACTTCAAGACACATTGATGCGCGTATAGCATACGCTATACTAAAAGAGCTTCCAGAAGCTTCGAAGTCGAATCATCGAGTGGCATTTCAGTGGGTTCCCAGTCAGCGCGGAAATAAGGAAAATGAAATGGCGGATAAGTTGGCGAAAACCGCTCACAATTCTACGCAAATGCGCCTCATTTCAGTATCTTATTATGATGTAAATGTAATTTTAGGAACAACAAATGTGAATCACGCTTGTATACCTTGTTCACAGACAAAACAAAGGAATTCATCCTATATTCTGCTGATCCTGATCTTGAATACCAATTAGACCGTGACCACCTAAGACGTATCGACACACTCATACCATCACCTTGGACTCAGAACTGCCTACACAAAGCCCTTCCTACTTCGTATTCAGCGTGCAACTTTGTCAGCATGTTCATGCGGTCACGACAACGAGGATATCTGTCACCTCTTGCTCGACTGTCCAAAACACGACGCACACCGAAGGCGAATATAGAACAGGAAATCCATAAGTTAGATCCTGAGTGGCCATTTGCGTTGAATAAAATACCAGGTCCATGGCCATTCAAAACAAACGGCAAAGCAATGAAGGTGCTGCAACACTCCTCTGAAGAAATGAAGGTTTGTGACAACTATTGAGCGGACAAAAGTTAAAAGTGAGCGTGGCGTCGACGTGTTTGCTCTGCCCATAGGAAAACGTTTGCTCTCACCCATGTAGGACTGTATGTATGTATATACGCTATTGTTTTTTTTCCTTTATCTGTACCAATCAAGTGGAAAGGGGTAGCCATTGCCAAGTAACGGTGACAAAAACTCCTTCGCTTGTTTTCTATTTCAATACGAAAAATAGACGAGCGAATCTACAAACTGTCTTGCCGGTGTCAGGCGGGGGTAACTTTTAAGGCTTTAAGGGCCGATCAGGATTAGGCTTGAACCAAATCAGGTGCTGCTTCATGGTCACTTTTCACCAAGATAACGTCCGATTGAGCTCACAACTATCACGATATGTGCACTTAAATCTGCTCCACGACTGCGATTTACTTCAAACTCGATCCGCATTATTTCAACAGTGAAGCAACGACCACTGTAGGTCGCAACTGAGAATTCTTTTGCGAATTGAATCGTTATAAAGTGTCCTCTTGGGACAACAATATCACTGAGCAGGAATATTTCTGAGAACTGCATTAAAATATCATTTACTACACCCGAAAAGTTGTTAACGTGAAGAAGTGCGCTATCAGCTTGAGTCGAGTCTATGATGAAGCTTTCTGAGTGTTGTATGCCGACGAGCAATCTAAGTGCGTTTATGCCTTTCCTTTTTTGGCTTCAGAGTTACCAGCACGGGCATGTGGTCATCGTGCTATTTAGGGACTGAGACGACAAAAATCGCATCGAGTGTGTCATGCTTGCAACAGCAGGCATGTACGCCCTGTCACTTCTGTTCTTACTGAGGCCGAAAGCTCCGTAACTGCGAAGGTGTTTCTTTAAAATCTGTTTATTAACGATCCAACTAACTTCGGCAGTTTTTTTCGCAGTTACTTTGTTTTGTACGTGCTTTATTTAGACAAGGAACCCTGATGACTACTTCGGGAGCAAACGTGGTTGAATTCACCAACAAAAATGTGTGGTAGCAGCTCTAAAAGCATGAAATCTGGCTCCCATTAGTAACTTCCTCTGCGAAGGATGTCAATAGAGGCAGATTTATTTTAAGCACACTTTCCAGTGGTGTTTGCGCATGTACAATTCGGTTACACAAAGCCTGCGCAACAAAGTGGCAATATGCCTTCCACCTCAACTCCATTATAAAAACACGTAGATCGTGCCACTCGCTTTCAATGGCGTTAAGAAAACCTCGACCAAAAGCTTATACGTATGGTCAGAGCATCAATCTGCGCATGTTTCTTGCACAGCGAGCTCGTCCACTGAGAAGCGAGAGCATAAGATTCATGAGAGTCTGACACCCAAAATCAGGAATATTGACGATCGGGAAAAAGAGCCTATACGTTTATAGGTAGTAAAAAACGAAAGATGGTAGGTAAACAATATTTCGTTTCTGGGTTACAAAAGGGAGATAAATCACGTAGCTTTCTTTTTCTTGTGCTGAGCGAAAAAGAGGAAGAGTCAGCATGTCGATAATCATGCAAATAAAGGACCATCGCGGTTGCTTTTTGTGAAAGCGATAGAAGAGCCAAAATTTTCAAAAGTGGACATGATGGCAGCTTCTTTTATCAGACAGCGTCACACATATGGGGTGACTACAAGCAATGTTTAGCAAAAGTTTTTATGATTTCTATCAATCCGTGCGTGTAGCAAAAACGTTCGGTGATTTAAAGTACGAGTTACTAGCGCTGGAGAGCAGGAAGCTGCTTGCGTGTTTAGATAAAGTATGTAACAATTTCGTGTACTCTATCGCGCACCTAAAAATGTTTTCAACGATTAAGAGTACATGGTACCCTTCTATGGGAGAGGATAAAGCCAACCTAGTGTACATAAGACGTGTTAAGAAGTGGTTAACGATTTATAGTGCTTGCTACTTTACTATGGGAGAGCAGAAAGCCATTTTCTGGGCATCACGCTTGATGAGGCCGTGTTGACAAATATTACGCCGTGAAGGAGTACGACGATGAGCCCCTTACCTAAATGAAAGCCAGGTGAAATATTGACAAACGTGTGTATAAAAAAGTGGTTAACGATTGTGAGTACTCGGTACTCAACTATGGAAGAGCGTGAAGCCTTTCCGTATGCTTTACACTTTAAGAGGCCGCGTCGACAAAAAAATTACGCCATTGACCAGTTCACGACATCCAATGTCACTAAACGAGGAGCGTTTTCCTCGCAAGCGCAGCCAATGTTTTGTTTAAATAGATACACGTTGCTTTTCATGAACCAAGTGCTTCCTTGTTGATTTAATCACAGAGAAATTCATTATTGTCACTGGTTTTAAGCAGAAAACTTGCTCTTGCAGCTAAAGTTCATGAGAAATAATGAAAATTAGTTTAAGCCAACTGCTATTAAATAGGCCTAAAAGTTGAACTACTATTCTTCAGCATGTCCACTGTTAATATTGAAAGCAAAGTATTGGCATATCTCACGTACAGAGGGAATCGATGATACGCAAAACACGAATGAAGAAGGGTGATAGGTCACTTTAAAATCAGCAGAACGTTAAGAGTTCGAGCTAAATTATGCTGTACAGGAATTCCATGTCATAATTATCATTACTGTACGTTTCATTTACCTTCGTCATCTAATATGAGTCACAAGAGACCAACTTTGATATATATGAAGCTAGCAAAACGGCCGCGAGCGTGATATGAGCGTAGCATGTAGTCATGTTTTACATAAGTTCACGTCATGATTATTATATTTAGACGTGTCGTTTACATTCACCGGCCATTCACGTCACGTTATACCAAATTTGGTATATGTGGAACTAGTCAAACGGCCGCGAGAACGCTATGAGCGTAGCATGTAGTCATGTTTTACATGAAACGAATGTTAAATTTGAAGCATTTCTTAGCAAACTTCAGCGACTTTGAGCGTATCTATCTATCTATCTATCTATCTATCTATCTATCTATCTATCTATCTATCTATCTCTCTCTCTATTTATTTATCTATCTATTTATCTATCTATCTATCTATCTAGCCACCAATGACATTTAGCTCTCCTGGCCGTTTCAGTATTGGTATCAATACCAAACTTGGTGTGGAATAAGATGACTCTTTGAAGAACATACTTGATTATTCATAACATGAAAATCATATGTATGTCGTGAATGTCATAATTTTCATTCCAAGGTCCTGCAGCCTTTGCACTGGTTTCGTTCACATGACATGTTGCAAAACTGGTATGGTATGACATGGTTGCATGGCGTACACAAGCGACAGACTCTAATATGAAAATCATGGCACGCGTGTCATGTAACAACATCACTATATGCCACGCCCATGATGCGCTCGCGGACTTTTCGCTATTGTCACATATACCAAATTTAATATTTCAGTACGTGAATTATTGACGCAGTTATGTTACTGGTGCGAACATCATAATCATGAGATGCGTGTCATGTAACGACATGACTACATGCCACGCATGACGGCGCTCGCGGTCATCTAGGTAGCGTCACATCTACGAAATATGGTATTACAGTACGTGAATGGATGACGAAGGTATGTGGCTGGTGCAAACCTGATAATCATGATATGCGTGTCATATAGCAACATGACTACATGCCAAGCTCATGATGCGCGCGCTTCCGTTTCGCTAGCTTCATAGATGGCAAATTTGGTATTACGTGATGCCATTGGATGACGGTGGTATGCGACTGGTGCACACATAATAATCATCAGTTGCGTCTCATTTGAGAACATGACTGCATGTCACAGTCAAGGGGGGCAATACGTTTTGACGTGACGCGGTGCGCGTGCTCGCGGGCGTTCATTTTGTCGCGTTACGCCGGCTTTGCGACGCCAGGCGCCGGTCCTGCCATATACTCGCAGGCGCGCGCTGCGGTACGTTGCTTGGACGCATGCGCGTTTCAACGCATCCGGCATCCCTTCACCACGAAAAGAGGTAGACGCCGTGTTGTCTGGATAACGCATGTTCTCTGGAAAATGCACCATGTCGCATTTCGCGCAGGTTGCCGTCGGCCCGCACCGACGGACGCTGGTCGCGCCTGGCGTCAGATTATAGAGAGCTCGCGCTTTGCTAATGCAGTGTCGGTGCGCCCAGCGTGCGTGCGTGTCAACGCTACATTGAAGTATATGGGGCCCTTCATGATGCGCGCACGGCCGTTTTGCTAGCTCCAAATATACCAAATTTGGTGTTATGTGACGTCAATGGTTGACGAAATATATGACTGGTGCAAACATGATTAACCTGTCACGCGTGTCATTAAAGAACATAACAACATGCAACGCTCATAGCGTGCTCGCGGCCGTTTCGCTAGCTATCACATATACTAAATTTGGTATCACGTGACGGGAATAGATGTCAAAGGTAAACGACACATGCTAACATGATATTCATGACACGGAAGTCATGTACGGCATCATTTACTTCCCCCTCGAAACGTTGTGCTGATTTTAAAGTGACATATCAAAATTTATCATTTGTGCTTCGCATATCATCGATTCCCACTGCACGTGGGATGTGCCAATTTTTATGATTATCAGGTTCGGACGTGTCATGTACTTTCGTCGTCAATTCACTTCCCGTGATACCAAATTTGGTACATGTGGAGCCAGCGCCACGGCGGCGAGCGCGTCATGAAGGACCCAATAAACTCCGACGCCACGTTGACGCACGCGCGGGCTGGGCGCAGCGACGCCACGCTATCAAAACGCGAGCACTTTATAGTATTACGCCAGGTGCGACTAGCGCAACCAGCGTCCGTCGGTGCGGCCCGGTGGCAACCGGCGCGAAATGCGACATGCTGCATTTCGTGCTGACGACTTTACTTAGGCAGCATCACGTCTGCCTTTCTTTGTGACGGAGGGACGCCGTGTGCTCTCAAACAAGCATGCGTCAAAGCATCGCAGCGCGAGTCTGCGAATATATGGCATGCAGATCCACAATGAAGGTCAGTGGACAGATCCACAGATCTCTATTATAGGGGGATATCCGCGCCTGGCGTGGCATCACCGGCGAGACGCAGTAAAACAAAAGCCGGCGCGCACGTGCGCCGGCTCACGTCGGAGTGTATTGGCACCTTGAGTGTGGCGTGTAATAATGTTCTTACAAGGCACGCATCTCAGGATTATCATGTTGGCACCAGTCACATAGCTTCGTCATTCATTCACGTGACGTAATACCAAATTTTGTCATATGTGAAGGTAGCGAAATGGTCGCGAGGGCATCGTGAGTGTGGGGCGTAGTCACGTTGTTACATGACACGCATGCTATGATCATCATGTGTAGATGTGTCATTCACCTGTCATTCGTTCCCGTCACGTAATACCGACTTTGGTACATGTGAAGCTAGCGAAATCACCGTGAGCACATCATGAGTGTAGCATGTAGTCATGTTTTTACATGACACGCGTTTCATGATTGTCATTTTTGCACCAGTGACGTACCTTCGTCATTCATTCAAGTCCCGTAATACCAAATTTGGTTCATGAGAAGCTAGCGAAACGGCCGCGAGCGCATGATGAGCATAGCATGTAGTCAAGTTGTTACATGATTATTATGTTTGCACCAGTCACATACCTTCGTCATCCATTCAAGTCCCGTAATAGCAAATTCGTCTGCAGCATCCGCTTTGTCTCGCTGGTGGCACAAGACGCTTTCGGGGCCCTCGCTAGTTTTAAATGTTTGGGCCGTAGGCCATGGGTCCACAAGAACGCTAAAGCCCAAGATTTGTTGAGTTCTGCGCTTGCATCCTGGCGCGTCGTAAGCCTCTTAGTTTCCCGAACTCCTTGGGGCCCCAATTTTCGCACTCTCTATTGCTATACCGATTCTTTCATAGCTTTCCCGTGTGGTATCTTGTCTCTTCAAGCACCGTCTTCCCCTGAACTTCTCTCTAATTTGGATATGGTTTACGTGTCACACATTTACGTTCCACTTACACTGTTACTGCATAATAGAAACGGCGTGGACATACGAAGAAAAGAAGATCTAGATGTGTCTACATTTGTACCTATTACAGTGAAATCTTAATATGGCTAGGAGAAACGAAAGCACCTTCGGCAGTGATTTCATGAGCAGTCTCTTTTGGTTGTGTTATCAGTGATGCCGTTCGTGGCATCGCACCCAAATACGTGTGTTATTGGCTGCGTTGTGAGTGATGTCAATCATCAAGTTACAGCCGTGGCTCTCAGCACGGGCGCGTCCAATTCTTCTTTAACCTCCTACATGCATCAGTATGCCACGGATATCGGTAGGAGAATGATGAAAGTGAAAATTTGAGAGAGCTGGCATTTGTCGGCCCGATGGTGCGTTCCTGACAAAAACACATAGCGGTATTATAACAGACTCTAGAGGAAAATCTGAGCCTGGAAAGCTATAACTACAACAATGCTAACATCTTGGAACGTAGTTGTTGTTGCCATTTTGATAACTAAAGAAAGCACTAACGCCGGTCATTCAAAATACTCAAAGGTTTGTAATATAAACAATAAACAAGTGCGTTCACGTAGTATGAACAAAGAGGAACTCTGTGATGTTTACATCAATTATTTTAGAGAACGTGCAATGGTCATCTGAACAATTTACCGTGCCTGATGATGAGTGGCGCGAAGCACACGTCAGTCCGTCTGCACCGCCATCAATCCGTTCTTTCTTGCTTCCGTCTGTCTATACGTCTAACTGTGCAACCGTTAGTCTATCCGTTCATGTGTCCGTCCGTGCGTTGGTCCATCCAGGCGTCCGTCCTTCCATGCATCCGTTCATTCATGGTGCCGTCAAACGATTCGTTCGTGCTTCCATCCATCTATTCGTTGTAGCATCTGTATACCTCTCTGTCCGTCCATTCATGTAACACTCCAAGTACAGCCATCTCGCATCGTTTCATCCTATATTCATCATATAGAAATACCTCCACCCAGCAGCCATTCCAAGGACTAAACGAGAGGTGGCATGGCTGTACTACCGGAGAGGCACGTGCGAACTTTCTTACGGCCTGCGCTTTGTGTCTAGTTCCCCCCGTTCGCCGCCTCCCGTTCATAGAAGTGCGGCTCAACACTCGCTAAACCTTGCTAAAACAAAGGAAGCCGAGCAGGTTCAACGTGGCAACCTGATAGTGCTCAAAGTGAGTCCTTCCGATACTAGTTTTTTTTTGTAAGCATCAAATTCAAGAAAAATTTTAATGCAGATTAAGTAACCGATACTTTTCAGGTTATTTATGAGAAACAACTATCTTTTATTAATGAATGCGTGGCTTTTCTCCTCTGTTCATATAAGTGCGGGCGGGCCACTCCGTGAGTTCTGCTGTGGAGGTGGCTATGTACTACAACGACGCACTACTAATAATACGATGACAACAACAACTACTACTACTACTACTACTACTACTACTACTACTATTATTATTATTATTATTACATATATACATCGTGGACGCACGACCCACGGCATAGAGAGCTTCGCCCCCAAAATGCACCAGATGTGATTGCGGTATGCACTGGCGACTGCAACTGGGAGCCCCTGAAAGCAGAGTATTGTTCTATCATGGCGGCACACTTTGGGTATGTATTTAAATGCATAGACCCTATGTGTGGCTTTTGCTCTAGAGGCTGCTATATTACCTTTATGCGAAAACACGCCCGGGAGGCAGAGTGTCATCAGCAACAACGTCCCGATCATGCGGTAGCCTTCCCAGCAACGCTGTAGGTGAACGAGCATGCAAGCGCCCGAAAAGAGGGATCCTGCAAACCACGCCGGTGAGTCAGCTCGCTATGTGTAACGCTTGCAACGACATCGCGGCATCAATGTGATCTCTGTGAGAGCAGGTTCACCGGGACAAACGCCGCTTTCAACCGCAGTTTTTCCAGCGGGACATTGCCTTCGTTTGTGACATATGTGACCGCTTGTTCTTCGCGAACCACTATGATTAACGCATTGCGAAACGTATTTAACCACTCATTACACTCTTCCATGACCATCATCATGCGAGGAACAATGTGCGGCTTGTGAAATAAACATTATGGCAAACCGAAGCCAAACGGGTATCTAACCTCTTTAGGCCGCACAAACCTGTATCCAATAAATGTGAAAGCTTTCAGTCCTACGCCCCTTTAACCCACCGCTAAACACCAAGGCCGCACTTTTCACCTTTCGCTCTTTAGCGACTTGTACGGAATACTTAGGCTGTGATTTTCTTACTAAACGATCGTGTTGTTAGCCAGCTCCACGCGGCACCAGTCGTAATTCTGCCGTGCACCGCGCTGTGGCTGGATATGCAGCCAAGCCGATAGATGGGAGTTCATCTTCGTTTATCATTCTTTTTCCAGTGCTTTCACAAGGTATTGCTTTAGTCGTTGGGAACTAGACCTAGGAAAAAGCGTCCATGGTAATTACTGCTATAGCTGCAAAACATAAACAGTGTGCAAGCTCTCTCATATCAATCTACAGCACGTACTTGTGCCAGGATACGTTTACTTTAGCCTTAATAAGTACGAAGCGTTCATTTACGAACTGTGAGCACTTGCCGTGCATACCTACCTATCTATATATCTATCTATCTATCTATCTATCTATCTATCTATCTATCTATCTTTCTTATACGTGCTTCGCATATCACCGATTCCCACTGTGTGTGGGATCTGCCAATTTTTTATCTATTGATCTATCTATTTATTTATCTATCTATCTAGCCGCCTATGTCTGGGTGCTCTTGTTATCACCGCCTAAACTTAGGGTAAACCGAAATTAGTATTGGGCGGTAAGGTGCTTTGACGATTACGACTCACTGGTCATAGTATAATGTGCCGTAATCACGTGCCGTACATCGCCTTAATCACGTGCCGTACATCGTCAAACACTTCCCGCCACACAGTGGCCCATACCCGCGGGCGGCTATGTTCCCCTGGTGTGCAGGTATAATCCTCAAGTGATTCGCATTTCATATCTCTCCAGTAATGGCGAGAACTCACATGGGTAGTTTTAATGCGTCTGCGCTAAGAAAAACCTGACATTGGCTTCATTGAGCCGATGAAAGTAAAAAGAACATGTCATGGTCTAAGCAGAAATCGATCCTTAGCGTTCTGCGTTGCAACTAAGTATTCTACCACAGAACAACGCCAGGTCTCACAACAACTCTTCAAGTGGTTCTTAAGGTTCTTGAAGCGTCAGTTGGGGATGAGTGATCACTATCCAATTTTATGAACGTTACATATGTACTCATACGATACAGTCGTCACGTCAGGTTAAGATAAACTGTAGTGAAAGGCACACTATAGGCAACTGTCAAGTAGACATTGATTGCTGAAATAGTGGTCAGGAAATCTCGTAGTGTTACTTTTGTGCCAAAGAATGGCCTATGATAAATAAAATCACGTTTTAGTGGTCCGCATCGGGTTAGCGCACTTCAAATTACCCGCCTCAAGAAGCGGACCGACTGGACCGACTCACGTCCCTGTTGTCGTACACAACGTTGCCGGGCTTCACTGCTGTAGTAGCAGCAGACCGAAAGCAGCGGGAGCCACAGCAGCAACAATGGCCATTGATCAATTTCTTGCTAAGGGCTGCGAGATTGCAGACATTTTTGATTCAGCTGCATTCCGCTAGATCGCACTACTTATCCCGTGTAACTACGTAAAATTGATTTTTTGAACCACTCTCGCCATTTTCCAGAGAAACGTCTGGCGATTCTTTTTTCCATTAATCAAACAGAAACGAACAGGCAGCATTTTATTGCGTCTCTTGGTGAACGGAAGCTTCTTTATCTAGTGGAGCTTGATAGAATAATAGTGATTAGTTTTAAGCGGCCCGTTTGATGTCTTTGGGATCATTTTAAGAATGCCCTACTGCGGCGCACGTGTTCATGTACATTTACCTCAATTTCTCGGTATGTAGGGCACTGTTGTCAATTATATTGTCGGTATAGATGTTGTTATACATTGATCTTTCTCTCGAACGTAAATTTTTATTTGACTTTAGTGTTCGTTTAACGCAATGCGCTGAAGGTGGGCGCTGAAGGGGGCTATTGGCATTTTATAT
The DNA here is from genome assembly GCF_043290135.1 of Rhipicephalus microplus. Classification (NCBI taxonomy): domain Eukaryota; kingdom Metazoa; phylum Arthropoda; class Arachnida; order Ixodida; family Ixodidae; genus Rhipicephalus; species Rhipicephalus microplus. The sequence continues at coordinate 109,461,765 of NC_134708.1, read as the reverse complement.
CAACCAGGTAACTATTCGAGCAGACCATTCATAATGAGACTCTAGATCGTTAATAGAAGTTAGTGCGTTTCCACGAAGCGAATGAGGAGGAGGGGGCGAAGCTATAGGTGCTAAGGTCCATATTGTCTAGGTTGAAATCGCCGACTAGTAAAAAACGATGGACAGATGAACGGACGAACAGGTGGACGCATGTAGGATGCACGGACGGACTGATGGGTGGATAGGGAGATGGATGGACGGACGGACAGCTCGACGAAACAGGTGATCATGTATTGTGCTGTCGTACAGTTGATTTTACATAAATTCGGTTGTTTACAGATTTTTTTTTTCGTTTTTTGTTATGCAGGTGTTCAGTCTTGTTTTTCGTTTGTGTTGTGCGACGGGCGCCAACTAGGTTGGCCCTAAGCAGCTTCACCCCTAATAGTTGGCAGTCGCAGCGTTTACCAAACAAACGTTTTATTCCTTAAAATATTGGCCCCGTATCTGCATCTTGTTCAGAAAGAGTGTTTGACGATTTAGAATACCATGTACTGTACTATGGGAGAGCTGAAAGCCGTCCCGTCGGCCTCACACTTGATGAGGGCTCATTGACGCGAATTCCGTCCGCCTCTGCAAGGCTACCGTCAATGTTACACTGCGGATGTCGTCGAAAGACGATAGTCTTGCACGGCGTCTCTCATAATCATATGGTGTTTTTGAGGCGTTAAACCCCACATATTAATTAAATAATTAAGACAATAGTCTTGCGTCTGGTTGAGTGAACAAAACGTTCATTTGATGTTCTGCGCAAGAAAATGGGTGAATAGTATGCTGGAGGCGCTGTGTCAAAGTGCATCGAGCGTGCAGCGGAGGAGAATGAGTGCGATTCACGTCACACATGAAACACCAGCGCAACCTGCCAGTTATCTTGGAAAAGGAAGCGTGTGGCGTGCATGCCCGTCTTGGAGGTGATAAAGAGTAGAACGCAATACGGTGGGTGGGTTAGCGCAGCATGATAAACGGATGATCAGCGCAGCATGATAAACGCTACGGTCCTTCGAATTACTTACATGTGCCTTTTAAACTATAAAGGCACTCATACCTAACATTAACGTCGTGTTTACGTATCTCAGTTATGCGCAATATTCACTTTTATTTGACAATCGCACAAGTATAAATTCTAATAAAACTTGAGCAATCCTTGGTGGGCATTGTGGATGGTGTCCACCGCTTGAAGTATTGTTTGGTGACGTTTGAGGTACCGTTAAGGATGGACAATCAGGGAAACGTACAGACAGACAGACCAAAATATTTGCGTTGAGATTTCCCAGAAAGATTATCGCCAATAAATATTTACAACTTAATCGTCTTCCATCCGCATGCCTCACATAAAATTGATTCCCAAGGTACATGGGTTCTGCCGAATTTTATTCTGTTTTTACAACCGCTGTAGAACATCCATATTGTTAATGTATACATTCACCTTCTCGAAGTGTTATTCTTTGGATAATTGTGGAAGAATATACAACTACGGTGTCCTAGTTTGAATCTCAGTAACGCGAAAAAATTAAATGTTTCATATATTTATTTTTATATCAATCCTATATCAACTTTGGCGCATTTTAAAGCACTCGAATAGCGCAACGTATCCAGGTAAACTGTGTTCGGGCTTGAATATTTAAAAAAAATTGTTGGTCAGTCGTTGATGATTAGTCAATTCATTCCGATAAAGACGTCAACCAATGATTGCTTGGAGGCTTGTTGATGGGTTCTTTTCAAAATATGCTTTAAATAGTAATTCCAAAGGTTTTGTTTCATTTTTCTCTTTTCCACAGTACTACAAACACCACCACTGCTTCTACTACTACTACGACTACTACTAATACGACTTCTACTACTTCTACTACTACTACCACCACCACTTCTACTACCACAATGGCCACCACTTCTAGAACTAATACTCCCATTTGCTCCAACGGTTTAACGGGCATCAAATTTAATGCAGATGCAAGCACTGTGATAAGTGATCTCTAAGCTTGTCATAGTAGCATAAGCTACAAGAAACACATGATTACGTCTCCAAGCTTAACTGCATGTCATGCCAGCCTCGTGCATGGTGACGCACACACTGCTACGTTCTGTGTCAAAGACTACACGACTATACCCTCTACGTCTGGAGCTGTTATCACTGAACAGGTGGAATACAATGATGCGTGTGAAATGGAGGTAATAAAAGTTTTTTAAATATGCCCAGCAGCGAATTTCAAGCTATTATATTAGGTAAGGGGTCTATTACAACGTTTTTCAAAAAAGGTAAGTATAAGGATATTTTTTTGCAGTTGAAGTAATCCATACACTGTGCTGCGTTTTGTGTCCATTTGACATTAATGATTTACTTGAGTGAAGCTTGCATTTTTCTTTGAGCAGCTTTTGTGTCCATTTTATATAAAAGATTGGCTATTCTATGGAATGGCTTGGCGCAACAGCACTATGCTTGCCCTGTGAGGTGGTGCCAGAATATAGTATACCAAGTACTCTAAATCGATCACTTTGAGACTCTTCACTCGACCGTGGAACGGAATAGACGTGTTTTTCCATCACTCCTCCCAATCCTTTGACGCTTTCATTGGTTTTCTCCACGGCGCTCTCGTTGAACAGACCTACTTCGAACTTTCCGGTGAGGACTTTGACAGCCAAGCCTGTTTAAAGTGCTCAACAACTTTCTGGTCACCAGACATGGCCGATGCATCGGCGTCTCCGTGACATCGCACCAATGCCGCTGCAACTTTCGGCGCTTGGCCGCGTTTGTGCGAACGCCGAGCACGTTGCAGTGACATTCGGTGTGTGCCTCATCTACACTGCTTAGGCATGGCTTCTCCGGTTTCTACCATCGAATCAGCAGCAATGGATGCTGCAGACACCAACGAATATCCAGTGAATCCAGACGATGGTTCTTGGTTCACTGCTACCCACCGACGCAAACCAACGGCCGCAACGAATTCCGCACCCGAGCCCTTACCTGCCAAAATTCAAGTGACCCCGCGGCCGCCACCCCTACCCGTGGATGACTTCAAGGTGATCTTCCGACCACGAGAAGGCCTTCGCCTCAGTGAATGGGCACATCACGTGTTGACACGGGCCATCTGCATGACTGCTGGGCTGCCAGAAGAAACAGTCAACAAGCTTCTTTTTCGCATCCAAGCGGAACGCAATACAGCCATCGCAAGCACACCAGACGAAACTATTGCTACAAAGTTGCAAGCCGTCAATGCCCTAAATCTAGGATCGCAGAGATATGAAATGCAGGCTTATGTAGCTGCTCCTGACAATTCTTGTAAGGGAGGCATTATTGGCCCCGCGGAGAATATTTCACCCACCGAACTACTCAACAACATCTAGGCACCCGACGCTGAAGTCTTGCACGCCCGAATGATGAGATCCACAAACACGGCGTGGATAACTTTTGCAGGCCTCCAAGTTCCACGTTATGTTTACTACTACCACGCGGAATACCGATGCTACATTCACCGACCTCGCAAACAATTTGCACAATCTGCATTGCACTTGGACATCAGGCAGACGTGTGTCCAATCCCGACAAAACGCCGATGCCAAGCATGTGGAGTTGAGACGCCAGCGCCGGAGCACGACTGTACAACTCAATGCTTCCATTGCAAGGGCGACCACCCAGCTACGCACCACAAATGTCCTGCGAGAGAACAGAAACCTCCAAAAAAGCATTACGTCAAGAAAGCACTGGAGGCGAACGCGTTAGCACCACCACCTACGTCACCACCCAAGAGACACCGGCCCAGGCCCAGAACGAGGCGCAGCCAATCCAAGAGCAGAGAAAAGACTCAGGACAAGAACTTGAAATCCTTAAACAACATGCCAGAAACCGCATTCAAAACCAGCACCACCACCCTGGGACTGATCCCCCAAAAGAACACAGCCGTGAGTGCGGAGAGACCAGAATCGCCACCAGCAAAGAAGCCAGCGCCCGCTGGACAGACGCCTCCGGCTAAGGTGAGTTGAGCAGCGGGGCCTCCAAGCCTGAAATTTTATTTACCTAATTTCTCCCATCCGCCCTCATTACGCAACCACCCCTACGTACCTCTCACATCTAACACACATAACTGCACTGAGCAAGAGCTGCAAGAAGCCCTCGAAAAACTGAGAGACTCGCTTAAGGCTGAAGTAACCAGCAGGATAACTCCGGCAATTAATTATTTCCGTGCAGAACTTAGGAAGATGTTAAAGGCCCATACCCAAGCACTTGTAACAAAGCTAAAGCAGCACATACAAGAAAGCTTCGCGTCGTTTAGTACCGGGCCCCAAGACTCAATGCCACTAGCTACAAACCCTAAAAGTCTGACCAAACGACCCCACCCTTACGCCCACCCATCACTCTTAACTTAGGACACAGTCCAAAAAGAGCAAGATGGGCTCCCCTAGTCCTGCCTTCACTATGTGCAGTGGAACTGCAGGAGATTTGGACGAAAGAGGAGCTCCCTGCAACAGTACACTGCTACTTTTGCGCACCCTCCGGATATCATGGCTCTGCAGGAGACGCACTGCACACCTACGCCCTCGGGCTTCCATACATACACAGATCAACAAACACCATCACTTGTCGCAATACTCGTTTCCAAACACTTGACAACAATATAACACACACTGACGCCATCCATTCCACATGTGCTTGTTGAAATTGATCCTCAGAAACGCAGTCAGCAGAGCTTGTTTATACTAAACATCTACAGCTCCCCTAAATCTAGGAGGGACGACTTCGGGTACCTTGTAGCTGGAACGTGCAAGCTAGGGGAACACGTTGTAGTGGTTAGTGATTTTAACGCCCCACACACTTTATGGGGTTACCTATCGGCCACGCGTAAAGGTACCAAATTAGAACGCCTCATCTGCAATCACAGATTTACACTGCTCACACATACGCAAGCCAGAATTGGAACCAGCGCAACCAGAGATACGTGCCCTGACCTAACCTTTGTAAGGGGACTAAGCAATTATAACTGCTCAAATCTACATGAAACGTTAGGTAGTGATCATTGCATCATTTCGCCTACACTGCACAATGCCAACCTCCGTGCTCCAGAACGGAAGGTCCGTCTTACTAATTGGGATACATTTAGAAAACAACGCGCTCAGACTGACAACAATGGGAGACCTTTAAGTGAATGGCTACAGTGCCTGCAAGCTGACCTTGATAAAGCGACCAAGAGAATAAGCACTACCACCGCAATTCCAGATGTTGACCGGCCCCTTCTATACCTGTGGGAAGCACGCAGAAGCCTCATAAACGATGGCGTAGGCAGAGACACAATCGCAAGCTTAAGCTTCGCATTGCTCAAGTCACGTTGCAAGCCGAATAATACGCCACAGAGCTCACGAGGAACAATTGGCACAACTTTTGTAAGTCACTTAATGGAACACTAAGCACTGCGCGCACGTGGGTCATACTAGGAGCCCTTGTTGACCCGAAAAGTACCAGGTCCTACACGAGCAGTACCATCCAAACACTTCTTCACAAGCAGGACGGGGACGACATAGCATATAGCAGACGCATCAAGAAAAGTGCATCACTGCAGGCCCTCAGCCATAATATCAAAACTACCCATATACAGAGTCAACACCGCTGGATATTGATATCACATTGCACGAAGTTGGAGCTGCCCTTCTGAATATCAAGCGCAACACAGCGCCAGGGAAACACAACATCCAATACTCTCTCATACGAGACCTCAACGACGAAGATCTAGAACAGCTCACAGATTTTTACAACACTCACTGGAAATCCGGAACGTTACCCCAGGAATGGAGACATGTCGAAATAACACTAATTCCTAAGTCCGGCAAACCCCTCGAGCTTGGAAACCTGCGACCAACCTTGTTGACATCTTGCCTCGCTAAATTAATGGAGCATGTCGTCCTCCAAATACTGCAACCTTATCTTCAGGCCCAGGGATTTTCGCCGGACACACTGTTTGGGTACCGGGCCCATATTTCAACGCAAGACGTACTTCTGCAACTAAAACAGGAAGTAATGTACAGGCTCAGTTCTACGCAAACTAGAGCTCTGCTTGCCTTGGACATCCGCGGTGCGTTTGACAACGTCTCGCATGATCTGATACTGGAGGATCTCGCGTCAACACGCTGCGGATGACGAGTTTACGACTATGTGAAAGCATTCCTAACAAACAGGACGGCAACCATAGGATTAGGCTCTCTTCGCAGTGGCATCTTTAAGCTCGCGGGTAAAGGTATGCCACAAAGATCGGTGTTATCCTCGACACTCTTCAACATCGCCATGGCAAAGTTAGTGCCTCTACTCACCACCATTCCAAGTCTGCGACATGCTTTATACCCAGACGACGTCACTATATGGGTGACCAAAGGCTCAGACGGACAAATACAAGTTGCCCTCTAAGAAGCACTAAATACAATTCAAGGATACGCCCGAGCAGATGGTCTAACGTGCTCTGCAAATAAGTCGGAACTTCTACTCATTCGTAGTCCCCAGCGTAAGCCCGACAACAGCCCGCAAATCACAGTCAACTTAGAGGACCATGTAATTCCCTGCGTACAGAAACTGCGCGTCCTTGGCCTTCATATACAAGATGATCTGAAGGCAACGCAAACAATAAAAATATTAGAACAGCAAGTTTCTCAAATCACGCATATGATCCACCGCATCACCAACCGAAGGCTTGGACTTCAGGAACAAGACATTCTATGTACAGGTAATGCCTGCATAGTAAGTCGCATCACCTACCACGTGCCTTTCAAACCCGAACGCTTGCACAAGAGAGAAGACTGGACATTCTCCTCCGTAGAGCCGTCAAGGCGGCGCTTGGACTACCTACGTACGTATCCACCAACCGTCTCCAAGCCATGGGTATACACAACAACCTGAGGGAACTAATCGAGGCACAACGAAACAGTCAGCTATGAAGACTCCGCAGCACCCGAGAGAGCGACTACTCGTCAGGCTAGGGTACCCTCCGAATCGATCTGGATACAGCACACCAGTGAAACAGCTACCCACTGACTTCCGAGCAAGAATTACAGTCGCATCACTTCCACGCAATATGCACCCTGAGTGCAACGCTCAGCGCCAGCGGACAAGGGTGAAAATCTCATGCGCCTCATCAATCAGTCTCCTCCAAACACTCTCTTATACTGCGACACCGCTAGGCACCACTCCCGCAGTTTTACAGTTGGAGCAGTGATGAACAACGATCCCGACGTAGTCGCCTCAATCAGCGTACCTACAAAGAACATATATGAAGGCGAAAAGTGTGCCGTCACTCTGGTGATTTCCCACGCTGCCATAAACCTTCCTCACGCAGATGTTATTTTAATCTTTACAGACTCAATGGATAACCTGCCGTGTCTGCACACGGGGTTGTCTCACAGCACACACACCGAGTTTCGAACACCACAATCCACACGCCACACAAGTTCCGACTTGTCTGGACCCTTCAGCACTCCTCTCTTCCTGGTCATGACTGCACTCATGCAGCTACCCGAGCACTCACTAACCCGGATCCGGAGGAAGACCTGTCCAACCCAGATGAGAAAGACACAAACACGGAACTTCTAGGATATCGAGACACTCTCGATTACTATAGACGAGAACGCATTCGGTACCCTCCACCGCACCATACGCTCTCACGAGAAGATTCAACTGCGGTGCGTTAACTGCAGGCGAACACGTTTCCGAACCTATATTTTCTCCACATCCTTCATCCTACTTCTCACCTTGACAAATGCCCTGGCTGTGGAGGGGTACCGACGTTATTTCACGTGGCGCTGGAATGTAAGCGTCCGCCAGCCAGGCGCTCTGCCAACTCCTCTCATATTCCTACCCTAGAAGACTCGGAGGCCATGCGGCGTGTTGAATGCCCGAGTGGCCAGCGGGCACGGGACGCAGCAGTGGCTGTTGGAGCTCTAGACTGAGAGCCTTACCCGACATTTTTCTATGCTTGAAATAAAAAGTTTCTCTCCCTTTCAATCACTTCGTTTAAAACAAACATCACAGCATATTCACGGAGTGAATGATGATGAGTGGTGCGAACTTCAAAGGGTTTTATCGGTAAACATTTAATCATCGCCGTTTCGCTAGCGTCACATATACGAAATTTGGTATTACTGTACATGAATGGATGTCAAAGGTATGTAACTGGTGCAAACATGATAAACGTAAGATGCGTGTCATGTAACGACTTGACTACATGCTACGCTCATGATGCGTTCACGACCGTTTCGCTGGCTTCACATGTACCAAACTCGGTAATACGCGACGCGAACGGACGACATAGGTAAATCACACATACAAACTTGATAATCACGACATGCGTGTCATGTGACAACATGACCACATACCACAGTCATGATGCTCTCGCGGCCGTTTCGCTAGCTTCACATATGTCAAATTTGGTATTATGTGACGTTAATGAATGACGAAGGTATGTGACTGGTGGAAACATGACAATCATGAGATGCGTGTCATGTGAGAACATGACTGTATGCCACAGTCAAGGCGCCAATAGGTTTCGAAGTGACGCGATGTGAGTGCTCACCTGCGTTCATTTCGTCGCGTCACGCCGTCGTTGCCTCGCCAGGCGCCGGTCTCTGGCGTATACGTGCAGGCGGGCGCTGTGATGCATTGCTTTGACGCATGCGTGTTCCAGTGCGTCTGGCGTCTCTCCATCAGGAAAGAGGGAGACGCAGTGTTGTCTGCGCAACCCATCAGTGCGAAGTGCAGCTTGTCGATTTTCACGCCCGTTGACGTCGGGCCGCGCCGACGGACGCTGGTCGCGCTGGTCGCGCCAGACAACAGAGTGCTCGCGTTTTGCTAGCGTAACGTCGCTGTGCCTAGCGTGCGCGCGCGTCGATGGTACATTGGAGTACATTGGGCCCTTCCCAAAGCGCGATGCAGACGTGCGATTTCCGTGCGATGCGGCATGCGGTATCGCATGGTGCGGAGTGCCGCATGCGACGTTTTGGGACACACGGGGGCGAAGGAGCTCTCAGCGGCTGGCTCCGCCCCTATGCGGTGCCTCGGCATGCGCGATCGGACGACTTTGTATCCTCGTAATGAAGCTTAAAATAAATAGCATTGCGCAGCCACACTTCGTTCAATAAAAGTTAATGAATAAAACATCCTTGTGAATGATAAGCACGTCGCAACAGTGGTAACAGCTGATTATTGAGGACTCCGACAAGTAGGCCTGGCATGGCGGGAGTCAGTATACAGTCGCCTACGCCGTTCGCACGCGAGCTCGTCATCAAGGGTTTGTTTTCGACAACACCATTAGGCTTTGAACTGGGTTGTAATGCGTTTGCATACGGTATTACTTTTTCCATGCCATCGATGTGAAGAGCAAAGGTGGAAGCAAAGCGAGCCAGCGAAGAAACGCTGGTAGCCGTGTTTACCTGCGAAATTACCTTGCATCGCTGCTAATGATCTCTGGTCTCGCTAACAGTTTCAAAACTGGCATTGTCGTGCAGAACTTGCACACTTCAAACATCACTTTATTCAATCCGGAATGATATCACGCCACCAGAAAAATGTACTCGATGTTTGTCACGCCGCCGCAGTCAGCGATATCAGCAAAGCAATGCTCGCACCACTCCATAGACTCGCTTGAACTGACCTGGATCACGGGTGATGAGAGCGGCTACGAGGAGATGACGCCACTAGCGGTGTGACGTCTCTCGTCTGCTCGCGTTGTGATTGGCTGCTGCAATGGAGCGGTGCGATGCGGCGACGAAAATATCTGGCCGGTGTGATGCTCGCCGCATTGGCTTTGCGGCGGTGCGACGTGATGATACGTCCCGAAACGTCAAAACGTCGCCACTTCGGAAATCGCATCGTCGCACCGCAAGCCGCATCGCACCAAAAATCGCACGTCTGTCTCGCTCTTAATGCACTCGCGGCTGTTTTGCTAACTGCATATATACCAAGTTTTGTATTACGTGACGTCAATGAATGACGATGGATCACTGGTGCAAACATGATTATGCTGATGAGCCTGTCCTTAAAGAAAATAACAACATACGACGCTCATAGCAGGCTGGTGGCCGTTTCGCTAGCTCCACATAAACTGAATTTCATATCACGTCGCGTAAATAGTTTGCGAAGGTAAACGACACATCCAAACATAATAGTCATGACACGTAAGTCACGCATGGCATCATTTACCTCCACCTGGTAACATTGTGCTGATTTTAAAGTGACATATCAACCTTCCTCATTCGTGCTTCGCATATCAGCGATTCCCACTGTACGTGGGATCTGCCAATTTTTAGGGGTGAAACTACTTATAGCAACTGCTGTTCGTCCCTCGTAGCCGTTGTAGTATGTAACAAGAATGACATTTTGATTTCCAAGGTGGTGCCGGTGTGAGATTTTCTCTGTACGTTGTTGAACAATAAAAATAGTGCTCAATGTACATGCCAACGGCTGCTAATGGGGAATTAGAGACAGGAGCATTCGGCTTTTAGTTAACGCGTACGCTGCCATTCCCATTTGTAGCCATTGGCATGTACATTGACCACTTTCTGTCAGGAAAGGGTTGCTACGTTATACTCGCTGGGTATAACCTCCCTAGTTTTAGAAACGTTTAGCCCGCGTTGAACCACAGTGCAATGAATACAATGAACTAGTATATACCATGAATGAACTCAAGGTGATTAAAGGTGGGAAGTAGATACGAAGCGCAAGCCGTAAGAAAGTTAAAGCCGAGTTCTGCTGTCTCTCATTTCCCATTAGCAGCCATTGGCATGTACATTGAGCATTATCTGACAGAAAAAAAGTTGCTACGTCATACTCGCTGGGCGTGACCTTCTTGGTTTTAGAAAGGTTTAGCGAGCATTGCGCCGCATTGCCATAAATGCAGCGAATTAGTATGTACCATGAACTCGAGGTAGTTAAAGGTGGGAAGCAGACCCGAAGCGCAAGCCGTAAGAAAGTGTGGGTGTGCCACCTCTCGTTTAGTCTTTGGAATGTCCGCTGAATGGCGGTGCTTTTATATGGTGAATATATGATGAACAGATGCGAGATAGTGGTACTTGGAGTGTTGAATAGATGGACGAATGGACACTCAGACAGATGCATGGATGGACGCATGAACGGACGCAGGGGTGCATGCAAGAACGAACGCAGGGACGGATGCACGAACAGACGCACGCACGGACGGGTGGATGGACGCACGGACGGTCACACAGATGGACGCATGGACGGACGAATGCTTCGCCCCACTCTCCATCATTCACTCCCTGCCCGGGATATGCTGCCAATTTTTTTTTCAACCACAGCTTCCATGACTAATCCAGAACGTGGCGTTGTCGGAGGTAATCGAAAGTGCCACACCTCAACAGTGCTGCTGTTGCAGATGACGCGGCATACCGAGAGTGACATAATCATGTTTGCTCGGCGTCTGAAGAAGCCCAGTGGCCATAGCCGCTGTTTTTTTCTTTTTGCCAGAAAATGTTATTGGCATTCACTTTTGAAACTCCCCCATCGCTTTTCTATTTCAGCAGGGATCAAACTGTCCTTACACACTCCTAAGTCACTTTTCTTTAGTGGTGATTCCGGAGAAATCCATGACGATAAAGTTCAGGACCTCGCATCTGACATCATCCACGGTGGCAGAACTCGCCGCCAATCGTGCCGCTCTGGAGTTCCTAGTCGAAGAACCGCAACAGACATGGTCAATCTTCTCCTACTCCAAAGCAGCCCTCCAGGGCATTGCCTCTGCATATCGTCATGGACCAAACGAACAGCTAATTGCTGAACTACGACTGCTTCATCACCGGGCTATAGAGAAACAACATGACATAGCGTATCAATGGATACCAGGTAATTGCAGCATTGATGGAAATGACCGTACAGATGAAGCAGCCCGATCTGCTCATGATGATGCCCCTTGTGCAGCTATACCATTATCGAGAACGGACGCCGCTGCAAGGCCTCGATCACTTGCACAAGAACTGACACTCGCTCAGTGGAATTCACCGGCATTCACCAACGTCCGCCTTCATAATATGGACCCACACCTACAGCTCCGTCTTCCATCCGGAATAACCAAAGCTGAGGACACACTTTTGTGCCATCTGTGGATTGGGGTGGCCTTTACGAATGCTTATTTGTTTCGAATCGGAATGGCCAGCAGCCCGACATGTGACAACTCTGGCTGCGCAGACACTTTCTCCCATCTTCTTTGTGAGTGTCCTCGCTTCAACGTGCCAAGAAAAGAACTGTCGAAAGCTTTAGATAGACTAGACAATCGCCCATTGTCGGAAGAAAGGGTATTAGGACACTGGCGGAGACCGTCTTCTGCACGCAAGGCATTTAGAGCGTTGTTGCGCTTTCTGCGGGCAAGTGGTCTTAGAGACAGACTGTAAGCAGCGTCGTGGATTGTCTGATGACCTTCACTCTCCTTTTTTTACAAAGTCTCTTTTCTCTCATTTTTTATCCCCTTACCCTCTTCCCCAGTACAGGGTAGCCAGCTGGTCTGAGAACTGGCTAACCTCCCTGTCCTTCCTCTTTCATTCCTCCTCCTCCTTCTTTAGTAAAGTGCCTTAGATTCCTTTTAGGGAGCTTCGCCAGTAAACAAAATTGGCCCCATATCTGCATATAATCTGCAAATGTCGTCGAAAGACGATAGTCTTGCGTGTGGAGAGAGTTGACAAAACAGTTATTTGATGTTCTGCGCAAAAAAATCGGTGAATGGTATTCTGAAGGCGCTCGTTAGAGTACCTCGAGCGTGCAGCGGAGGTGAACGAGCGCATCAAGTCACGTAACTCGTGAGACTTCAGCGCCATCTGGCAGTTTTATTTAAAAACAAAGCGCGTGGCCCTGAGACGGGCGTGTGCACCCGTCTCAGAGGTGATAAGGGGTAGAACGCAAGGCGACGGGCAGGTGCCAACACCGTGTCGGTTTAGCAAAGCGTTGGAAACACTCGCTTTTTGGTGCAAGCGTTGCATGATCAGTGCAGCGTGATAAGCGCTACGGTCCTTAGAATCACTTATGTAAGCCTTATCTAGTAAAAGACGTACATGCAGAATATATGCGTGTTGTTATGGTGCCTCAGATGTGCGCCATAATTGCTTTTTCATTGACAATCGTACACGTATGAACGCTAATTCTTTAGCAACATTGGTGGGCACTGCGGATGGGGTCGGCAGTTCGGGGTATCGGCTAGTGCTGTTTAGAGTACCCAGTTCACGGTAACGGTGGACAAACAGACAAATGTACAGACAGACAGACAAACAGACAGACATAGACAAACAGACAGGCAGACATGCAGACAGACCAAAGTTTTTGCGTCGAAAATCTGCAAGAAAGACTATCGTATTTTTTAAAACCATGCTTTCCAATCATGCGCACATTGCGAAGCTGAAATCCTATGAGCACCGCATGAGCACGCTCAAGTACCCTGTGTTAGCGCAAACACAGCACCGTGAAAATATTTCGTCAAGGGAGCGACCTGTTCATAGAGCCAATGGCGACGACAACTGGACGCAATAATAGTGCCGTATGAATTCTGGCGACAGTTAAAGAAAGATTAGAAAATAATATTTTACTAATAGCTGAAAATGTTTTCTTATTTTTTACTCTCAAATACCTTCTTCGAACAAATAATTTAGTATATTGGTTGTGTAATATATAGCTGCACATAAAATGAAATTGTTTTCCAAAGAACAAGAGCCCTGCCTTGGTGGCCTTTTGGCTAACTTACTCGGCCGCTGACCAACAGGTCGCGGGATTGAATTCCGGCTGCGGCAGCTCTTTTTTAGGTTGGAACGAAAACTCTGTAGGCCCGTGTATTCAGATTTGGGTGAACAATAAAGAACCCGGGTGGTCAAAATTTCCGGAGCCTCTCATTACGACGTCTCTCATAATCATGTGGTGGTTTTAGGACGTTAATTCCCACCCATCAATCAATCAAAAGCACAAGGGCGTTTTGATGTGGCGGCTAGCATTCCGCATAGCAGACGACACCGTCGTCGCCTGCTTTTGCGTCATGGCTGTCCCTCGCTCGATGCAGCAGCCCCCTTTTCCGATTTCTCTCGTTTCTATGTAGTACATTGCTGTAAAGTACTGACTAGTAGCACACAATTATCTTGCACACATTCTTTAGTAATTTTTGATAGAGGCCTGGTGAAATGACAATGCTGATCACACAAAGCAGCAGCAAAAAAAAGTTTTATTGCGAGTTAATCATTGGATGTTCACAAAAAATAAAGGCCAATTAAATAACGTTTACCATGTACGGCAGTGAACAATACGCATGCATCAGATTTCATGAGCAAACAAGGCACGTACGCATAGGCCCAACGCAGACGTCCGGAGCACAAAAGCTTTCCAGCGCTGTCTAACATACACATTCAGCCCCTCCGTGGTGATCTTTTGGCTGAGGAACCCTCCTGCTGACCCGTAGGTTGCACAATCTTATCCGGGCTACGGCGGCTGCATTTTCGATGGAGACGAAAATGCTGTAGACTCATGTGCTGACATTTGGTTGCACGTTAGAGAGCCCCAGGTGGTCGAAATTTCCGGAGCCTCTCATTACGGCGTCTCTCATAATCATGTGGTGGTTTTGGGACGTTAAACACCATATATCAATCAATCGATATGTACATCTAACTGCACGAAACTTTCGCTGGTGTAAGTAAAAGTACACCGCTAACATCCCTGCACTTCGGTAATGCATGATTTTGCAAAACCTTGTTGACAGTATTCGGCAAACTTTCTGTAACTGATACCAACATATCCGCGTGCCATTCACGAACAGTGCGGCGTGATTTTTTTTTCTGGTCCGCACTGCCACGTAAAGTGCGTCGGTCTCTAGTGCTCTACGCATCTGCACAATTGATGCTTCTCAAAGTGTAAAATGAACGAGAAACATAATTTATGCCTACCATTTTCAAGTAATACGAATAAAATAGTTGAAAAAAGGGGCTTACATTGCCACTGTTGGTGGAGCGCTGTCGTCGTTTCGATGGGGGTGACGACTGAAGGCTCAGGCGGGCAGCTCACATCATGCCACTAGCTTGACTTTGTCCCGGACACCAGAAGTGAAATTAGCGCTTGTGAGTCACGTTAGGCGAGAGGCGGAACTCAGTGGGGTCCTAGACTTGTAGCTCCAACCATCATGCTACTGATCTCCTGTTTCATCCATTTACTTGAAACGAAACTTTGTTTGTTCATCTTCTTGCAGGGAAAGCCTCAGATGACGCGACAATCACGAAAATTGAATGTCCCCTTCAACAGGGCTTACGCGAAACATCATTTTCACGTGACAAATCTCCAATGTTTTGGACGTCTTGCTGACGGAAGCATGACGTGGTCATCACACATCAGTATTGCTTGGCGCTAAGTTGGCCTCTACCGGAGAGACAGGAGGTAAAGAGAACTCACAATTCTTTCCATTTCGGGGGCATTTCAAAACCACGCTATGTGCTGTAAGTATTGTGCTGTCGGTTGTATGGTTTCCACTGTGTACTTAAAGCGAAACAACGTAATGTGATGAGAATTGACAAGAAAAGAAAAAGTACGATAGTGAGTGCATAACAGACGCTGTGAGTTTTTAATCTGCTTGTTTCAAATATTTTTATTTGCTGTAGAAATAGTCCGCGTGGCAGAAAAATATACACTTTGCATTAGAAATTACTGCAAATTTTCTGAACAAATTACTTTCATTGTAAAAAGTAAATACCTAAATTCGGGGCTCAACAACACCGCTGAAAAAATATAGAGGCGAAGATTGCAATATGACCCCACTGCGGTGGTCTAGTGGCTAAGGTACTCGGCTGCTGACCCGTAGGTCACGGGTTTGAATCCCGGCTGCGGCGGCTGCATTTCTGATGGAGGCGGAAATCTTGTAGGCCAGTGCGCTCAGATTTAGGTCCACGTTGAAGAACCCCAGGTGGTCGGAATTTCCGGAGCTCTCCACTACGGCGTCTCTCATAACCATATGGTGGTTTTGGGACGTTAAAACCAACATATCAATCAATCAATCAAGAATGCATTATGATGGTACTTCTGGTCAATTTTGACTACTCTGCCTTCTGTAACAAGTCTTAGTACAGTGATAGCTTTGCATAAAGCACACATCAAACTATGCCTGCTGTTGCAACAAAAAATTTCCACTATTTGATGTACCGAAACCTCAGCCATAGCACAGGGGGCCTCTAGATTTTTACAAACTCATTTTAAAACGTGACCGCCGATGCCGAACTGTTAAACAGGGCATTCGGGTCAGCAGCCGAGTGACATAGCGACCCCATCACTGCATCAGCTTTCTTGTTGTCCTATAATTGGTGGTGGCGCCGACTAAGGCCATAGCGAAACGAAGACAGATTCAAGAAAACACAGCGCTACTCGCTGTGTTGTCTTTCTTTTGTTCATATCCTTAGTGTGCGATACTATGAACCATCAAGGTTCATAGTATCGCACACTAAGGATATGACACCCAATTGCCCGCCGTCGTCAGCAATTCAGCTTGTTCGGCAACAAAATTAGTTTCCGAACGGCCAACGGCATTCGTGGAAGTTGAAGCTTCGTGTGCCGTACCTTCTTTCGCATTGCCTTCATGATCGGCCCACCTCTCACTAAGCAACAATAATGAGGGATGACGTCAGTGGGTAGCATAACGTGAAATGCCGTCATCTTCTAAGCGCGGTGCTCCTTAAAGCGGCACCCGTTCGTCCCTCGTAGTAGTCATAGTCGTAGTAGTAGCGTGCAACCAGTCTTATACGTTTCGACATGCAAGGTCATGTCGGGGGGAGATTTCTCCTGTGCGTTGTTGAACAATAAAAAATTCGCAGCGTGCGCGTTACCTAAAAGCTGAATTCTTCTGTCTCTCATTCCATATTAGCAGCCATTGGCATGTACATTGAGCCCTATCCGACAAGAAAGAGTTGGTACGTTATACTCGCTGGGCGTAACCTCCTTGGGTTTAGAAAGGTTTAGCGAGCGTTGAGCAACAGTGCCTTGAATACAGTGACCTAGTATATACCATGAACTCGAGGTGGTAAAAGGTGGGAAGTAGACATGAAGCGCAAGCCGTAAGAAAGTGTACGTGTGCCATCTCTCGTTTAGCCCTTGCAATGTCCACACGATGGCGGTGCTTCTATATGGGAAATATATGATGAAAAGATGCGTGATGGTGGTACTTGGATTGTTGAATAGATGGACGAACGGACACACAGAGAGATGCGTGGACGGACGCATGGCTGGCTGCACGGATGGATGGATGCATGGATGGACGCAAGGGCGGATGCATTTACGAACGCAGGGCGGACGCACAGATGGACGTGCGGAGGCAAGAACAGACGCACGCACGGACGGGCGGATGGACGCACTGAAGGTCACACAGACGGACGCATGGATGGACGGAAGCAATAATGAATAGACGGACGGATGCTTCGCCCCACACTCCTTCATTCACTCTGTGAATATGCTGCCATTTTTCGTCAGCAGGACATTTGCATGCTGACGTGCACGCTCTTATGTTACGTGTTAAAAACTTACACTGCGAACACTTACTGCGCACGGTGCTGTCTGGGCTGCCATCATGGAATACTGGCAGATTTCAATCCTGCGTGTGAAATGAAGCTTACCTGTTTATGAATTTCTAAATACACGTAGCAGCAGACTGAGCTATATTAGAAGGTTATTGCTGTTCTAGAACTTCTTTAGGATATGTTAGTATAAGGATAATTATTTCTTGCTGGAAGGTAATCCATACACTTTGTAGCTATTTTCGTTCATTTGACAGTAGTGATGTACTCCACTAAGACTGGCATTGTGCATTTGGGGTGTTTTGTGGCCTTTTTAAGAAGAGGTGGCACATTGCGCGTGTTTACTGGCTCCGACAGCTGTAGCGGAGGCGCACAGGTGTCCGCGGATAGAGCGGGTTCCCGCTCTCCCAAAGTAGAGAACCAACTACTGTACATCGTTGAACACCTATTCTAAACATTCGATACTCTTTTTTGTACCTATAATGCGTTAGCTCAAACGATTATGGAGTAGTAGTAGTAGTAGTAGTAGTAGTACGATCCACGCATGCGTAATTTTAGGGGCGAAGCTCTCTAAGCCGTGGGTCTTGCGTTCACGATGTATTTAGTAGTCGCCGTCGCAGCAGTAGGTAGCCACTTCTACTGCCGGACTAAAGGAGCGGCACGCGCGCACCCTTTTGAAGTGAGGAGGACACCCGTGCACGTTATTTATAAATAAAAAGATAGTTGTTTCATTTGAAATAACCTACACAAACGAGTATCAATGACATAATCTCCAATTTGCCTTGAATTTGATGCTTACTAAAAAACTAGTATCAGATGGACGCACTTTCAGCACTATCTGACCAAAAAAGGTTGCCACATTAAACTCCCTGGGGGAAACCTCTTGGGTTTTAGCAAGTTTTAGCAAGGAATCATCGCTATATGTCTAAGACGGAAATGTTCTGTTGAGTGTTATTGACGTTTGTGGCAATAATTTTTTTCTAAACAAGCCGCAGTGCCATGAATTATGCTGTAGCGTTGGTGAGAGGTGCGAACTAAACACGAAGCGCGGTCCGTAAGAAGGTGCGCGCGGGCCGCTCCTTTAGTACGGCAGTGCCACTTCTCATTTAGTCCTTGGAATGTCCGCCGGATGGCACTACTTTTATATGATGAATATATGCTGGAGGGATGCGAGATGGTGGTACTCGAAGTGTTCATTAGATGGACGGACAGATGCACAGACGCACGGACAGATGAACGGACAGACAGACAGATGCATGGATGGACGCACGCATGGATGGACGCAGGAACATATACGCGAATGGACGTACGGACGCGTGGATGGACCCACAGATGGACGAACGCACGAACGGACGAACGGGTGCACCGACAAATGCACGGAAGGACGGAAGCAAAACAGAACGGACTGACGGACGCTTCGCCCCACTGATCATGATGCACTCCGTGAATATGCTGTATATTTTAAATGTGAAGCATTTCTTAGAAAATTTCTATGACTTTGAGCGTATCTATCTATTTATCTATCTATCTACCTATCTATCTATCTATCTATCTATCTATCTATCTATCTATCTATCTAGCTAGCTAGCTAACTAGCTAGCTGGCTGTGAGTTTTATCTCTACTGGCCGTTTCGATAATGGTATCAAAACCAAACATGGTTTGGCAAAACATGACTGTATGAATAACGTATTGACTAGTCCGAACATGAAAATCATGACATGTATGTCATGATTGTCATGATATACACTTCCATGTCCTGCTGCTCTTGCGGTGGTTTCGTTCACATGGCATGTTGCAATGCACGTATGGTCTGACATGAGTGCATGGCGAACACAAGCGACAGAACCTAACATGAAAATTATGACATGCGTGTCATATAACAACATGACAACATGCCACGCTCATGATGCGCTCGCGGCCGTTTCGCTAGCGTCACATGTACAAAATTTGGTATTACGGTACGTGAATTGATGACGAAGGTAAATCCCTATTGAAAACAAACGTCCACCATAGGAATGGTAGATTCCACCATCCACTATTTTGGTGGATTATGGCGGTGGAAACGTTGGTGGCACATGGTGTAGGGTGGCTGGCGTATGGTGGAGCGGATGGAGAATGGCGCGCTCCAGCCGGCAATGATGGAGCGTGAAGCAGTGTCAGAACCACCGGGACGATCTGCCACTATACAAATAATAAACATAATTGTAATAAAAACGATGTAGAAAGCACCCGTAAAAAAGAGTGCGACAGCGCGGACTCGAACCTGCCACGTCTGAATTTTGAACTGAGCACAGTAAGCATTGCGCCAAGCCGACAGATGGCAGCAAGGGTGTTAAAGAAGTAGTCAACTCACAAAGTCAGTGTTTAACTTTAGTTCTGTTTGTTGTTTACTCGGGAGGGACGGGATCTGCACCTGCTACTAAAACTTGCACCTTTGATAAACATGAACAGCTGCTGTCTGTAACCATTGCCATTGTGATATTGGCAACAGCGGTATGTTTTTGTAACAATTTACAACCGCAAAGAAAAAAAACAACTCAGTAGACTGAGGAGTAGGTCGAGTTTATCGGTGGTTACTGCTAAATTTATTATCCGTTCCTCGCTCCTTTCGAAGAGCGATATCAGTTCAGGCTTTATGACGCTTCTACGCTCATTCGATAGATACGCCCACATAATTGATTTTGATGTTTTTCGGGCAACGCACAGCGCAGGCTCGGCTGCACACCACTATTGCTTTGTCGTTAGGAACAACTACATAACGGCTTGTCCAACACGAATGCAGAGCGCCAGAAACATTATGCTATCATATTGGTTCAGTAAGCATACAAATTGACGAGTCTGTGTTCTCGCATAAGAGCCAGCGAAGTGTCGGCTAGTGCGACCTGCGGCTGTCAATGAGGCGAGGCGTACCTTTGGAGGAAGTGCTGCAAGCGCGTCGCATCGATGTTTGTCACTTCTTGCGCCGACACCGTACACAATAAATAGGGCTTCATTTAGGTTAAACGATGCCGCAGCTGTGCTGCATTGTCATTTTTACTCGTCAAAATTGTGTATTTTGAAACCCAGAAGCACCGATAACACCTGTACGGGCCCGGTCGGTATGACTAACCTTTGGTGGAAGCATGGTTGTAGAACAGAACGGTGAAAGTCAAATTCACTGGGGCTCATCTCAACGCATGTCGAAAGTGAAAGTTTATGCATATTCGCACGCACTTTGTTAACTAAAAGGTACGGCTCAAACAATAGAGTGTGATGAATTACCAGAGTTGCATTTCTAGCGTAGCGACATCAAGTGACCGCTGTATTCTGCTTTAACGATTGCAAGGGGCAATTTCAAACAGGAGCCCAATTAATTGTCGACAACTGCGCGCCGCTGTAAAACATTTATTGTCATGTTCACAGTGGCAACTCTAGTCTTTTAAACATCGCAACAAAGAAACACATCACGGATGTCGAACTGGCGTAAGTACGTGCGTGAAATGTAAACATATTCCCGACTGCATATTTTATGCACCACAGAAATTGCAGCGTTGTTGAAACCACAGGAATAAAAAACAAACGTACTAGAAAGCGTTATTAGCAGCGTTGGTTTCTTTTGACCGTAAACATATCTCGGCGCATTCAAGAATGAAACACTACAAATTGGTGATTTCACATACTGTCATGTGCTTTTCCCCATGCCACCATCATCCGCCAAGCTTCCATCATGCCACCGTCATCCACCTCGCTCACCAAGCCTTCCACCAAAGACGTTTTGCCTCGCCACCATGAGCCGGCATTTTCCACTGTCACCACCATTTTCTCGCCACCACCACCACTATCTGCCACCATTGTTTCCACTCTAGCCGTCATCAGCCCGCATTTTTCACCGTCACCACCAT
Source organism: Rhipicephalus microplus (assembly GCF_043290135.1). Lineage (NCBI taxonomy): Eukaryota > Metazoa > Arthropoda > Arachnida > Ixodida > Ixodidae > Rhipicephalus > Rhipicephalus microplus. The sequence continues at coordinate 109,440,352 of NC_134708.1, read as the reverse complement.
TGGCTCACCACCACGACCACCATCTGCCACCATTTTTTCCACTTTTGCCGTCATCAGCCACTATTCCCACTGCAGTTTCCACCATATCCACTAATATTTCCACCATATCCACTAATATTTCCACCATATCCACTATTCTTTCCACCATATCCACCAACGATTCCAGCATCCACCAACCTAGGATTTTCAATAGGGATGACACATCCAAACATGATAATCACGACACGCGTGTCATGCAAAACCATGACTGCATGCCAAACTCATGATGTGCTCACGGCAGTCTCGCTAGCTTCACATATGCCAAATTTGGTATTACGTGACGTCAATGGATGACGAAGGTATGTGACGGCAGCGCACAAGATAATGATGAGATGCCTGTCATGTGAGAACTTGACTGCATGCCACAGTCAAGGCGCCAATACGTTTCGGCGTGACGTGGTGCGCGTGCTCGCCGGCGTTCATTTGGTCGCATCACGCCGCCGTTGCCACGCCAGGCACCGCTCCTGCCATATACTCGCAGTTGCGCGCCGTGCTGCACTGCTTTGACGCATGCACGTTTCAGCGCATCCGGCGTCCTTTCGTCACGAAAAGAGGGAGACGCAGTATTGTCTGGGTAGCGCATCGGCGCGAAATGCAGCTTGCCGCGTTTCACGTTAGTTGCCGTCGGGCAGCGCCGACGTACGCTGGTCGTGCCGGTTGCACCTGGCGTCGTTTTGCTAACGTAGCGTCACTGTGTTCAGCGTGCGTGCGCGTCAGCGCTATATTGAAGTACATTGGGCCCTTCATTGTGCGCTTGCGGCAGTTTCACTAGCTTCACATACACTAAATTTGGTATCACGTGACTCGAATACAAGAAAATAAGCGACACATCTATACATGATAATGACAACATGGAACTCGTGTACGGCATCATTTACCTCCACATCGTAACGTTGTGCAGATATTAAAATGACACAGCAACCTTTCTTATTCGTGCTTCGCATATCATGGATTCTCACTGTACGTGCGATCTGTCATTTTTTAAAGACTATAGTCTTTCTTGGGGACCTTCGACGCAAAAATTTTGGTCAGTCTGCTTGTCTGTCTAACTGTCTGTCTCTCTGTCTGTCGGTTTGTATATTTATCTGTCTGTCCACTCCTAACGGCACCAGGTACTTGAAGCTTCCAACCCAATTCGCGGTGCCCACCAATGTTGCTCAAGTTTTTGCGCTCCTACTCGTGCGATTGTCAATTAAAAAGCAATTAGTGAACATGTATGGGTTACCATAACAGCGCGTATAAATTCTGCATGTCTGTCTCCTACTAGAAAAGGCATACGTAAGTATTTTAACAACCGTAGCGCTTATCAAGCTGCACTGACCATGCAACGCTTGCACGAAAAGGCGAGTGTTTGAAACGCTTTGCTAAGATGGAACGGTGGTGACACCTACCCGCCACCTTACGTTTTACAACTTATCACCTCTGAGACGGGCGCGCACACCCGTCTCAGAGCCACGCGCTTTGTTTTCCAAGAAAACTGCCCGATGGTACTCATGCCTTACGTGTGACGTGACTTGATGGGCTCAATCACCTCAGCTGCATGCTCGAAACAATCCAACGCAGCGCCACCACAACACTATTCACCAATTTTCTTGCGCAGAACATTAAATGAATGTTTTGTTCACTCTCTCCACACGCAAGACTATTGTCTTTCGACGACATTTAGAGATTACCATGCAGATACGGGGTCAATTTTTGTCACTAGCGCTTCATACTGGCTCACCACTTTTGGTGGGTCTAATATCCATTATGACATCGTTACGCAACTGTAAACAACCGTTATGATAAAACGTACGCGGCTGTCTAACGTATGTGTTTGTGTGGAAATGTACATAAGTTTAGTTTCTCTTCGTAACGTGTCACTCAATACCTAAAATAAAACACATTCGCCTTCCATCCGCATGCTTCGCATAACGTGGTTTGTGAATGTGCGTGCGATCTGCCGATTGTTTTTCGTTTTGTGTTGACCCTCACTCCATGGTAAAACAATCCGATGTGCCATTGTTAAAAATCGCTTGCTAATATGAATCATAATGTCTTGCCTCTTCCGTGTCAGGGAAGCATCTGTGTTTTAGTTCTTTGTTGTCACCCCACTGCAATGGTCCCATGGCTAAGGGACTGCAGACCCGCAGGTCACGGGATCGAATCCCAGCCGAATTTAAAATTAACGTGAAAATGCTTCAGGACCATGTGCTAAGGTTAGGATGCACGTTAAGGAACTCCAGGTGGTCAAAATTTCCGGAGCCCTCCACTACCGCGTCTTTCATAATCATGTGGTCGTTTTGGGACGCTTTACTGAACTTAATATTATTACCTCTTTGTTGTCTAATAAAATTGCTTTTCTGAATGTGTGTCTCATTTGTATAACGATTACTGCTACAAATGGCTTTATTTCTTCTCGCAGATCTGTTGATAAGACAGTGTGTGAGAAGTTTAGCAGAGAAAGCGTCCGTTATATTATGATTTGCCACAGTTGCCGTAGTATATGACCAATTCTTTTGAATTCCCTCACCCCCTTTTAAACTTTTTCACACTCGTTTTCCCGTCATTGACTTTGTATGGCCTTTCTTGGTCAAACTTACTTGGTAGGAAAGCATTCTTTCTGGCATTGATGCCCTAACTTCACTGCAGGGTCAAAATTTGCGTTTCATCGCCGATTAACTTGCCCCTTGTGCTGCATTGAACTTTGTTGCCGTTTTCTTCTAATAATTAACAACCTTCTATATACCAGGGCAACTTTCTTTCTATTCGCCGTGAAAAGACCTTCTTCCAACAATTAGAACTTTAACTCCTTCCGAAAGATCTTGATTCCCCACCCGCCGAAAGAGAGCTACGTGCCTGGTGTAAAATATTGTCGAATAAATGTGTTCCTCGTTGTCGTTAAGACTATTAGCGTAACCTTGTGGATGCCTCGATAAGTGTTTGTAAAGCTGGGAAATAACACCGCGACTTGCAGCAAGCAGACGGGTTCCAATGAACAGAAGGCCTGGCTTGCCTTTTTTGTGTGTGTTTACTTTTTTTTGTTTGATATATAAGAATGACGAACGCGCATTAAGAAGGTAAACGTACCTTTTTATCTATATTTAGAGGCGAAGCTCCTAAAGCCGTAGGTCTATCACTTCTAGCTCGTACGTGACCGCCTAGTTCGAAGACTCTCTCATCAAGTTTGGACAGACAGACAGACAGACAGACAGACAGACAGACAGACAGACAGACAGACAGACAGACAGACAGACAGACAGATGGATGGACGATTCACGGTTCGCCGATAAAGCTTTCCTAAGCTTTTGCCAACTTCTTACCATCAACTCCGTGCATATACTGTGATTTTCTTATACTTGGCCGAGATCATGATCATGAGCCCCCATTGCGAGTCATTGCTGCTCCTTAAACTCGTGGCTGAAACCGTGTTATGCCTAACGACACCTTAAGTACAAAGTTTTTATCATTACCTTGTATAAGCTATTATGATCCTCAATATAACTCATTAAATCTCTAATCTGATCACTGATGGTTTGAAAGATAACTGATCCGAACCGTGGGAAGAAGGACCACTTTGATCACGCAAACGCATAGCGACTAGGCAGACCCAATGCAAATTAATTAACCATATCATCAATAATGATAGTTATGCAAATTAAGCCGAAGTGGGAACTCCAAACAAAACTTCATTCAGCCGAACTACAGAATATACAAAAACTTCCTTACCAATGCCGTTCACGCATTTGAAGAACTTCTTGTGCGAGCGCACGTAATTTTTTTCACTTATGTTCTAGCTAAACAGTACCACCTAAATCATCTCTAAACGAAAAAAAAAGCTGTCTGACATTTTCAGCCAACCAGGTCATCATTTTTTTGTCAGTGTATTTCAATTTAAAGCTCCTTATAAGTTACTTGCCTATTTAGGTCAAGCAGTTGGGATATGATTCGTGCAATAGTTACAGTTTGTTCAATGACTCAAACATGCCTCTGATTTTAGTGCGGGAATTCTTCAAAAATTTGCGTGTTCAATGTACGTGCACCTCTCCCACGGGGTCGCAAGAAAAAAGACACGAAGAAACAAACACACACAGACGCACAGAAACTATAAATACTTGGTGACTGCCCTGCCGGAAAAGCCATACAATGTGATAAGTGCTACAAAGATTTTAACTGCTGCCTTAATTATTACAAAGGAAAGCTCAAAGCATGCAAAACCACCAGTCTGCGCAGTCTATCGGGAACGCTCAAAAAACACGTCCATCCACCGTGCCAGTCTGGCAAACACACGGGGCGCCACCCGTGGCCAAATTCAAAATTATGCGAGACACGGGAAATACGGCACTATCAATCGCACTGCGTCTGTTTCATCTCGCTGGCGATCCAAGACGCCTTGGTGCGCCACCCTTCAGCACGGTAGAGGCTACAGAGCCCCTAAGCCAATAGAAAGGGCGATTAGCTTCTCCACATGTATTCATTCACGCCACGTCGTCTGCTCACCGTCTTCACGGCATCTGCTCGCCGAATTGTCTATATACACGCATTATTGATAAGGCTGGTTTATTAACTTAAATATACAGTAAAAGTGTGAAACAAATAGTCACGCCAGGAACTTGAGGCGTGCCATGGATTTGTTGCGCTGCACGCTGAATATAGGTGCCCATGCCGGTGGATAAATTCACTGTGAGTTTCTCTCCGACGCTTATCGTGGTTACCGTATAACTGCTTCTCCATCGACGCGTTTCTTCGCGTCTCCCAGTGCAATACTTCTTTTCTCTCTTTTTTTGTTTCTGCCGAAAGAGGATTCGATGTGCACAAAAAGCTGTGCCATGTTTCATGTCTGATGTTTGAAGATGCAGCTTTCTTGGTCTCGCGACGAAGCCTAAGGGCCAAACCTTATAAGCGCGAAAATGCACGCGACAGCGACAAGTGACGCGACGTAGTTGGTCTTCACGCGATCAGTCGCTAGCGCAGGCAAACCTCATTCACGCGACGGCTCCGGCGAGCGAATTCCACTGTTTCTGGCATGAGGCCGTCTACTCTCACCAAGAAAACCGCGTAGCGAGTGGTATGCAATTTAAAAATAAGATAATTGTTGTGTAATGGAACGCAAAGTGTTTATGAATGCCTTGCAGCACTTTTTGATATGCACATGCGTTAACATTGCGTTATTTCTTGCTGCGCGTACGTGACCCGGGCAGCGTCATGTGCACCTATGTAATTTTTGTCTTTTTCTGGTTTTTCGCTATTGGATGCTTGAGCCCAGCACTTCCGGGCGATGAGCGACGGTTTCCAAATCTGGAGAACCGAGCGATCGCGCGAAAACGAGCACGCGACACGTCGCGCAAACGCCCTGTTTCGTCGCTCATAGAATTGCTCGTCACTGTCGCATGCATTTACGCGCTTATGAGGTTTGCTCTTATGCCCTGCTTCGGCGCGTTAGTCTTATCACGTGTGGCTAAACAAGCAGCATATCTCGCTAATAACGACAACACGTACCCGATGTTTTATTCTCAGAGTAAGAGGAAACAAATGGATGATAGATATCACCACTCATTTGTTGCTGTCAGTGCATTGGGCGTGTAGCAGGAGCAAGTTCGGATCGAAGTGAGTGGTCGCTTGTGCATGGATGCTGCCATGTTGACTTGCAAACGTAATTACCGGGAGTAAGAGACAAAATAATTGCATGCGTGCGAACCAAACGCGAACAATAAATGTATCACATAATGATGTGGCGTAACACACACAAAACAAATGCCACTTTATTCAATGCGGTCAAGTTTAAGGCATTTATTATATCTGCAACTATGTTTTTCTGCGCAACTGGGTGGCTATCTTACACCCCATAGCTTTGGTAGTGCTGAACCAAAAGGTTTTGGGCCTTAGGTGAGCACAAATGCAACAGCCCTAGATTTGCTTAATTTCTGCGCATGCGATCTAGCGCGTAGCACCCTTCTTGGGTCCCCAAGCTCCTTGGGACACCAATTCTCAAACTTTCTATTGTCTCCATCCAGAAAGAAGCAGCATGAGTGAGGGAACATGACAGACGTATGATATTGGTGTGGTAAACACGTCTATCGCATCTTCAGGGGGAGCGCTCAGACGCACGTGTGACGCAAAACAGCGCGACCCCTTATATAGTGCTGCATCACGACCACTTTTTGAATTAAGACAGAGTGACGACCCCCGTTGAGAAGCGCGCGTGTGCACAGGTATTAAAATAAAGGAGGCGCTGACATGTCTTCACGTTTTCGCCACGTTTCGCTCATGGCTACGTTATCGCGCGCACACATGGCCTAGGGCTCCGGAACCAAAGGGGGCAGGGGGGGCCCTCGCCCCCACAGATTAGATATGTGGAGGGCATGGCATCCCCCACCAGCAGCTGCTGTGACCACTCCCTCCTTTTCTTGCCTTAGCAAAACAGGGGTATGTGTTCTCGCCCACATATATATATATATAAAAATATAAATATATATATATATATATATATATATATATATATATATATATATATATATATATATATATATATATATATATATATATATATATATATATATATAGTGATATACTAGAGAGAGAACAAGAGACAACAACCGATCCTGGACTTCGTTCTTCTCTTCCTTCTGTAGTCGCGCATGCGCCCGTGCCTGAGCACTGCACTTGTCATCTTTACACTCCTCCACGCTGCGAGCATGCAATCCTGCTAAGCTTTCCTTTCACTGGCACCGGTCTTTTTCTTGGAAGGTCGAAACATTCAGAGGGCCTAGGCTATGAACCACTATAGGTAGAACTAATGCCTCTGGTGGGTGGCATTGTCTGCCTCGCATAGGCCGGTAATAGCCACGGTGCGTCTTGCGTTGAAAGTAAGGCGATTATGTCTCTGGTGGACGCCATTGACTTTGTCGTGCCGGTTTTTGTTTCTTGCTTCGAAAGTCGGGTGACGATGGCTCTAGTGGACACCATTGAGTGTTTCGCAATGGTCGTCTTCGTCCCGCAGGCCTGGAGCCCTGAGTTGCCAATACCGTCTCTGGCGGGCGGTATTGGCTGTGTCTGTGGGGTCTCTTTCGTGGACGCCATGACTTGCCTTGCGGGGCTGTCGAACGCTCTGGTGGGCAACCTTGGCTGTCTCGAGGTGGCCGCAGTAGCAGGCGATTGAGTTGGTGCAGTTTAGAGCACTGGTCTTCATTTCCGTCGGTGTTCTGGACAGTCTGCTATTCCCGGCAATCTTGCTTTGACGCAGGAGCCTCTGCGCTGCCATCTTTGGCTCCTCTTGTTCTGCGGCCACAAGGAATCATGATGCTCTTTGGTTGTTCTGTTTCGCGGCGTCCATACAAGTTAACGCCACCAGAGATGCACATCATGCTGCAGACACCAGGGGCGTACGAAGGCCTCACCTCGCTTCTCTGCGCGAGCTGGTCACCGGCTGGCCGATCTATTTCCGATTTCTCCGCAACGCACACTACCTCCTGGTGATTCGCACGGGATTCAGATGGTCTCAAAGTCATATTGCATTGCCCGTAATCCCAAGTAGGGCTATACGCCGGGAGGCCGGAAGTGTTGATATTGACTTCGCCTGCATGCGGCGCATAACTATCGTCGGCCAAGGCGTGGAGGGCAGATACGCATAAAACAGGCACATAGTCCACTAATCTGTCTTCGGCAGACACGGATTTAGTGAGTGAAGCACTCTCACACTCGGCCAATGACTTCCGCGTAGCGAATCTCCCACCGCCTGATCGCTAAGTCTGCTCTTCTCACTGGTATCACTGGGAACTGTCGGTATCGTAGACAGGTAGGGTGTGTCATGTCGTGACCCATCCGGCAGGAAAAAGATGGACGACTCCACGTGCCCAGGAGGTGTCGGGTTTGAAGGTTGCAATGCCAATTGCTCAGGCTCGAGGGTGGTCTTGTTGCCTGTTGTCAGGCTGGAGGACTGCGATGAGACATCGAGCTGCCGCCCCACTTGAGCTCGATATATGGTAGTGGGCGCGTTGACGAAGGGTCCCACTACCCGGTGCCCCTTTGTATCTCCCCCCACGAAAGAGGACGGGGTGGCCGATGGCTCCATGCTCGGTACCGGTCAGGTTGGACGGGGTGGTGGTGGAGAGGTGGTAAGGATTATGACTAAAAGCAGCCATGAGCTTGCAGCTCCACTCCGCCCATGACTGCTGCTTCCAGCCTTCATACCGGTGCCACGCCGCTGCACCTTCCCGAAGACGCTCTATGGCCACGATCCATTTCTGAGATTCCGTCCAGGCCTCGCGCATTGCTATCGCGTTGACGGTTGCCACCCAGCTGTCGGCGTTGTTCCGGACCCCGTGGAATTCCGGTAGTTTACAGACGGTTGGTGATTGTGAGGTGGCAGGTGGCAACGCAGAGATTACCAAAGCGGAGCAGTCGAGCTGGTGTGAGAGCTCGATGAGAGAAGACCGAAAGTCCCTGCATTGCTTTGGTGTGCTTGCCTCAAGGTCGTATGGGGCAGCTACATAAAACACTGCATTTATGTCACACAATGCTGGAAACATTGTAGGAGCTCGCTCACCGATCAACGCTGTCAGTTTGTTAGTATCGGCGCGGAGTAGTGCGATGGTATGCCGCAGTTCCACGGCGCTGTCACACGAGGCTTCTGAACCGCTTTGGTTCGCGTCCTTGAAGTACGTGGTTCCAGTAGTACTCACTGCGGTGACACGCACGTCCAAGGAAGCATAAACAGCGTTTCTTGGCGGCTGGTATGTTGGAAGAGTACCGGACAGGGAATGCAGGCCGTGGGAAGCATGAAAAGCATTCCCAAAGGACAGAGCCCGTGCGTATTACGGCCGCGAAGTGGTAGCATAGTGTCCGTTGGGTGATGCCCTGGTACTACAGAGGAGGCATGGACACCGTCCACTGATGGTCCGATGGGCAGCTGAAGCGGCGGTCGGGTCGTTGACTCCATCGCCAAAGAAGCGTGAATGGTGTCCCTAGATGGAGAAGCCCGCTCTGCCGACGAACCACGAAAATACGTACCGGTGGCTTCCCGCAGAGGGTTAACTTGTCGGCTTGCGCTGACGCAAGAATTCATGGCCAAAGGATGCATGGACGGCGTCCCTTGTGAAATGGCACCGGTAACGTGTACTGCAGCCACCGAGGAGGCCTTGACGCCGTCCCCGAACAGTGGTGGCAGTGGCGGCAGGTGAACAGCTGCCGAGGAGGCCTTGACGCCGTCCTCAAGCGGCGCTTATCGCGGCTGTACTGGATGACGAAGCCGGGACGTAAGACTTCTTTTTCGTCGACTACGTCATTGCGATGTACTAGACAGAGAACAAGAGACAACACCCGATCCTGGGCCAGCTGTTCTTATTCTGACTTCGTTCTTCTCTTCCTTCTGTAGTCACGTATGCGCTCGTGCCTGAGCACTGCACTTGTCATCATTAAGATATATATATATATATATATATATATATATATATATATATATATATATATATATATATATATATATATATGAAAGTAGATGCGCTTTCACATAACAAATGTTTATTGTGTCGACGTTTCGACGAGAACCCCGTCTTTTTGAAGGCATTCAAGGAGTATTATGCCTTGAAAAAGACGGGGTTCTGGTCGAAACGTCGGCACAATAAACATTTGTTATGTGAAAGCGCATCTACTTTTTTTTTTTTTTTTATTGATTTAATTTCAGACAACCCGTGTACACAGTTTGCCTAGGGGATCGGCGTAAAGGCAAAGAAAGCCTGACAAAGCGCCAACCCCCTATGTACACACATACATAAACAGGTTATATATAGCAGTACAAAAATTGAGAAATTGAGATACATACAATATCAAAAAACATTTACAATTTTTTTTTTTACATCAAGCCAGTATTAACAAAGAAATGAACAGCAATTATGAATTAGCACATAAAGAAATAATAAGAGACTATTTACGCACAACAAACAGGCAGACAAAAGCAAAAAAAAAAAAAATTCATAAAGTCACAGCAGCACATAAAAGTTACATAAAATAAAATGAATCGAAAGAGGTATGAGAATCTGTTTGAGTTTTTAGAAGGAATGTGTGTATCTTCTTTTTGAAAACATAAATGGAGGAACTTTGTTCAATTAATGCCATCACAGTGGGGTGTTCATTAAGAAAGTGGGGAATTTGGTAAGTTAGTTTTTGTGTACCGTAATTTGTACGAAGCGTGTCTTTCTTGAAACTAATATGTCGTAAATTATGACTGTGGTTACGCTCGTGATACTTCCTGAAAAATTCAATTCGATTAGATTTAACTTCACGATATATAATCATTGCTAATTTTTTATATCGGATATTATTAATGACTAGCAGTCTATGTTTTTCGAAAAAAGGGGCTGTGTGCGAACGAAAAGGTAGAAGTTCAATTAATCGCACAGCTCGTTTTTGTAATAGATATAAATTTTTGAGGTTAGTTTTTGTCGTCGTTCCCCAAATCAGAAGACAATAGTGAAGGTGCGAATGTATGGTTGCGTAATAAATCTGTCTTTTTAACCATACTGGTAATAGGCTGCGCAACGTGCATAGTATGCCAACTGCTCGAGAGATGTTTTTTCGCAAGTAATTTATATGCACAGACCAATCTAAATATTCGTGAAAAAAGACACCGAGAAATTTAAGAGACGCAACGCGTTCAATAGGCTGTCCCTGAAAGCTAATAATATTCTTACTAATGTATGTTTTGTTACGAGGTCTAAAAACAACAAATTTTGTTTTTTTAGCATTTAGATTTAACCTGTTGGCCCTAAGCCATGTGGATAAGTTTTGTAGCCAAATATTCGCTTTCAACATAAGGTCGTCAATATCTGGCCCAGAGAAGAATACATTCGTGTCATCGGCGTACAAAATAATGTCAGGTGTAAGAGGTATGTTAACTATATCATTTATGTACATAATAAACAAGAGTGGGCCAAGGATTGACCCTTGTGGCACGCCGCATGTAATTTTACCGAATTCAGATTTCGCATTACCAATATTGGTGTATTGCACACGGTTTTCTAGGTAACTTTTTACAATGTCTAGAGCTATACCTCTGACACCGTATCTGGATAGTTTGAGCAGTAAAACATCATGCTTAACGGAATCAAATGCTTTTTTAAAGTCAAGGAAAAGCCCTACCGTGAATAGTTTTTTTTCTATGTTGTCAACTATTTTATCTTTAATATCGAGTAATGCCATTTCTGTGGATTTTTTCTTTTGGAAACCATATTGATTTTTTTCGATAATGTTTTTTTGCTGAAAAAAATTAGTAAGCCTGAAGTTTATAGCTTCTTCAATAACCTTGGAAAACATAGGTAAAACAGAGATTGGCCTATAGTTACCGAGATCGTTTTTATCTCCTCCTTTAAAAATAACTGATACCTTTGCAATCTTCAGTTCGTTGGGAAACGTTCCAGAGCTTAGAATAAGATTGCATATGTGCGATAGAGGTAAACAGATAGCATGAGCGACTACTTTAAGAGGAACTGCCTTCAATTCATCTACACCACAGGCACTGTTGCTTTTTAACTTTTTTAACAAGCCGCATATTTCTTCCGGTGTAGTAGGATACATATAAATTGTTGAATCTGAGCTGTTCATGTAAGAAGTGCAGCTGATATCATTTGTCGGTGAAGACGTGCAAACACCTGCCTTTCATATTTATAACCTTGCGGCAACCGAAGTTATTCTTCTGCATATAAGCCTTATATATATATATATATATATATATATATATATATATATATATATATATATGACGAACCACACGAGAATGGTGTGGTAGATTGGTATATTTATCGCCATTGACCTTGGACAACGTCACAAAGGCGGTTACGTTGTCCTCTGTGACGTTGTCCAAGGTCAGAGATAAGGCGGTTAATCTTTTGCGGGACCTTAATCTTGAAAGATTGGCCTCCTCTGGGGCAAAAAGCCAGGGTTTGGAATTGAGCCCGTTCTTTACGATAAAAACCCATAAGCCTGACATGCCTTTTCGTACCATAATTACGGAAACAGATACGTGGCAGAAAAATGTATCCAGGTATTTAGAAAGCCATTTGAAGCAGCTGTGCGTTCATGATCCCTTTAGAGTGGAAAATTCGGGTGCGGTGGTTCAGTTTCTTAGGGAGCGCGACACGAGCTCCTGTCTGGCGTTCAGTATAGATGTTGTTGACATGTTTTTTTTTTCGATTCCTAATCATAAGCTCCTAGTGTGCGTTCAGGAATGTATCAAGGAAGACAATGATGAGCTTCGTTTCAGAAGTAGTAGTGGTATATCTGTAGAATCGTTCGCTGAATTACTAGCTTTTTACTTAAAGTCTACGTACATTGGTTGACGAGGGAAGACCCTAATCCAGCGTTCAGGAGTCTGTATAGGTTCGTGCGTTGCACCTGTCCTTTGTGAAATTTTTTTAGCCAAAATAGATCGCATTGCAGACACAATCCTAAGCGGAACTGTGATGCGTATTTTTCGATATGTGGACGATTTTTTAGTTGTTATAAAGGATGCTACGTTCCCGGATATTGTTTCCAATGTGTTGAAGGTGTTCAGGACAGAAGGCATGGGTTTGTCCTTCACATCGGAGGTTCCAGAATCTGACTGTCTACAATTTCTCGATCTTAAACTTCGGTTTCAGAGTTCCCATATTTGCTGGTGTTTTGAGCCACGATCAGTGAAATCAATTCTTAATTTTGGATCAGCCCACTCAAAGGTGGTAAAGAGGGGCATCGCTTTCACCTGCCTTAAATCCGCTCTAGAAAAATCGTGCAGGCATGTGTTGGGTTCGGGTTTTGCTAAGCAAGTTGCAAGACTAGAGGAAGCAGGATTCCCCCCTAACATAATTGTGGCTGTTTGCGATAAGTTAATTGGTGGTTTAAAAGGACGTGCAGCTAGGAAATTCAATCGGGAAAAAATGAAGTTCGCCGCAATTCTTTATATGCATAAACTGGCACATGGGTTAAAAAGTGTTGGTTCCCGCTACGGAGTTGATGTGGTTTTTAGGGCACCCAATAGATTGGGAAAGATATGGGCATTGGTGTCAAATCAGCTAGACAAGAAGGACAAGCCAGATGTAAAGAAATGTGCCGTAAACCATAGAAATAAGTATGTGCCTTGTGCTGTGGGGGTGGTGTACCGCATTCCTTTATCTTGTGGTCTTGATTATGTGGGACAGACGGGCCGCTGTGTTAATAAAAGGTTGCGGGAGCACTATCTCTCTTTGCATAACGGCACGTCTTCCCATTTGGCTTCGCATTGTGCCACGTGTAGGTGCACACCTGATCTGTCTAACACTGTTATTATTTTTAAGCACCACTATCAATTCGCCCGTGAGGTGTCTGAAGCCTGTCATATTAACAAGTCACGTGATGCTTGCGTAAGCCAGACCTCGGTTACATTGCACAAAAAAGAGTTCACTTTTATTAATGAGCATATCAATTAATCTCGTTGTACCTCACTTGTCATGCGCGGCTTTTACTTTTTAAATTCTTGTTGCTCGGATTAAACTTTAAGTTGTGAGTGCAGCGCTGTGTGTGTTTCTCTTCTTTGTCTCCGTCTTTTTGTGCGCCGCTTTTCTTTTAATATAAATAAATATACACCAACTCGCCCAACTTTCCATTCTGTTAGAAATAGGAAAAGTGACAAGAGAAATTCAGGCTCATGCTCTACAAGGCATGAAGAGCAACTTACTTCTTGGCTTGGACAGTGCTTGCCTCTTTAAATTGTCGCTGGACCTTGACACCATGACTACGCCCAGGGAAAGACATCCTCCATTCTCGTACACAAAACTACACCACGGCTAACATGGGCGCGTCTTTGCAAGGTGTTGAAGTTTGCGATGTACTACATCTAAATAAAACTCAACAGTTGGCATTGAAGCAGCTTATCCACAAGTACGATGACATTTTTTCCAAGTCGCAGACAGACATTGGGTGCATCAATGGCGAAATGCATCGCATTCATCTCACCAACAATGTTCCCATTCGTAGAGCTCCCTATCGATGCTCAGAAACCGACAGCGTTGAAATAGACAGACAGATCAACGAGCTTCTCAGGCAAGGTGTCATACGACTATCTACCTCCCAATATGTTGCGCCAGCACTTCTGGCAGAGAAAAAGGGGGAAGGACGCACGCGCTTCTGCATCGACTACCGCAAGGTGAACGAATTGACGGTGCCTTATTATCAGTCCATCCCTCGCATCGATGACGTCCTCGATTCTCTGGGGAAATCTACGTACTTCTCGACGCTAGACATAACGTCAGGTTACTGGCACGTGAAGATCCACCATGATGACATTCCGAAAACGGCGTTTGTCACACGTACCGGTCACTACGAGTGGCTCGTCATGCCTTTTGGTCTTCGGAATGCTCCGGCCACCTTCGAACGGGCTGTCAAATTCATATTGGCAAAACATCGTTTGCACAACGTAACGAATTACTTCGATGACATTGTTGTCTACTCTGACACGTTTCCAGACCATCTGAGACATCTGGAGGGCGTTTTGAAAGCTTTCAAAAGCGAAGGCGTCAAGCTGAAATTAAAGAAATGTCGATTTGCTCAAACCTCCTTTGAGTACCTGGGACACAAGGTTTCGCATGGCACCGTCACTCCAAAGCAAAGCAACGTGGACGCAATCCTACGGTTTCCGACACCATCACGCCCTAAAGAGTTGCGGCGTTTTCTCGGCACTGTCAATGTTTACCGTCGATACAACGACCACTTCAGTCAAATTGCTCACCCACTGACGCGCCTGCTCAGCAAAGACATCCCCTGGAACTAGGATTCGGAGTGTGAATTGGCTTTCACTCAGCTCAAGAAATGCGTGACAGAAGAACCAATCCTTAACATCTACGTTGACACTAAGCCTTGTGTGCTATACTGTGATGCATCCAACAGAGGTATCGGTGCCGTCTTGAAGCAGGCTGATGATGAAGGTAGAGAACACCCAATCGCATACCATTCACGGAAGTTACTAAAACACGAAATTAATTACGCCATCACAGGACTCGAAGGTTTGGCAATTATTGACGCCATTAATAAATGGCACTGCTATCTACACGGGAGACTTTTCGCTGTGATCAAAGATCACACAGCGTTACAATGGCTTAAAAGCATCAAGAATCTCCGAGGCCGACATTTCCGGTGGTCTTTGAAAATCTCCATGTACGACGTGAACATCAAACACCAAAAGGGCATTGACAACATTGAAGCTGATGCACTATCTCGAAGCCCGGTAGTTCAACTCCTATCTGCTGAGCAACTGCGAGAGCATCACAACCACAAACCACCCGGAAAGCATACCATTGAGAACGGACTGAGTATAGTGATACGCAGAGGAATACGAAAAGTCTATGTGCCTTTTGCCCTCCGGTCTTCTCTTCTTCAAAAAGCTCATGACGCTTTCGATCATGTCAGGGTAAAGAAGGCGTTGCGGCTCCTCTCTCCACAGTACTATTGGACCGACATTATCACCGACGTGAGCAAGTACATACGCCACTTCGACGCTTGCCAGCGCTGCAAGAAACCGAACACCAAACGATTTGGTTTCTTGGAGTCTTTCCTACCAGCGGAACAACCATTTGGTCTTCTGGCTATGGACACTATCGGAGGTTTTGGCAACTACGACTCATCCAAAAGATTCATTCACTTAGCCGTTGATCATGCCACTCGTTATGTCTGGGCTTTCGCACACAAGAATGAGACTTGCGACGCGTACATCTCTTGCCTGAAGAGTATTTTCGCTGCTGGAAAGTATCTTCGCTGAAGAGCAGCGAAGAGTATCTTCGCTGCTGGTTCCTTTCCGACCGCGGCACAGGATTCACTGCCGGCAAATTTTAAGCAAGCTCAACAATATTCATCAGCTTTTAACAAGCTCACAACGCCCGCAGTGTAATGGCCTAAACGAGCGCACTAATCAGACGATCGTTACTCGCCTTCGATGCAAGATCAACGACGAACCCCGAAAACCGTGGCCGCGTCTCCTCTTGAACATTGTCGACAAGTACAATAGAACACCTCACGAAGTCACAGGCTACCCACCCTGCTTTCTTATGTATGGCACACCATCGTAACGCTATCTTCTTTCAGGCGTTACCGAAAATCTGCAGGAAGCTCGTACAAACGCAGTCCGCAATTCAGTAGCATATCACGAGAACAACAAGATAATATATGACAATAAGTTCCTTCCATGAGAGCTTCAAGTGAGAGACATTGTTCTATATGAAACACCCTGGCACCCGAACCGCAGCAAACTCAGCGTAATCATAGAAGGACCCTATACGATCATACGAAATATTTCGGTAGTTAACTACGAGATTGACCGCAGCATGGCTCCACTCGGTCGCCAGACTGACATCGTTCATGTCGGGAGACTTAAACAATATCATCCGCCCCTGCATCTACGTCTTTCTCGGGGGAGGGGGGAAGCGTGTGACGAACCACACAAGAACGGTGTGGTGGAATGGTAGAGAAGGAGGAAGACGAAGACAAATAAATGGTTCATGGTACAGCCATCACGTCTCCTGCGTCATATATATATATATATATATATATATATATATATATATATATATATATATATATATATATATGGAAAGAAGCATATACCTAGGGGCTCGTTTTCCATGTTTTGACAATATATAATGAAATCTAACAGACAATAATGCGAAGGAATAATATATAGGGAAAGTTATTAGAACCAATGTAATGTAAATAAGAAGAAAGAAATGTGGGTGAAAAAATAGCTTGCCGTGAGCAGGAATCGAACTTACAACCTTCGAATTACGCATTCGATGCTCCGCCACTGAGCTATCACGGCTTTTTTCTTTCTTTATTGCCTGTGTACATACGACATCCACAAACAAACGTACATCAAACAAAGGACAAACATGAACAAAAGAAAAGAGGTAAAAAGTGTCAAACTTAACAGGCTTTTTAAAATTCCTTCATCTGTAAAAGGCTTTCTACTCGATGAAGCCATTCGGGCACCTCTTGTTGAAGCTTTTGTGATTCCACGAATGAAGAGACAGATCGAAAGAAGTATTGCGGAACCGGACGTGCATTACCATCAGCAAGACGCCCCGCCATTCGAGAGTGCCATATACAATACAGGCCCAGTAACATGACTATGTTGAAAGGCATCCCTTCTTCATTTGATACTGGTAGATATCTGATGCCGTAGGCATCAAGAGGCATATCCTTTTTCGAAGTCCTTTGGGGAACATCCCAGAAAAAGTCTGCATCCCAGCAGTCCAGGAAAACATGTTCGATTGTTTCCGGCTTTTTGCAGAGAAGGCAATCAACACCCCATGGAACGAATAAGTCTTTTTCTCGCATCCATGTTTTGACAGGCTAGGTCCCAGTGTGCAATTTAAAGAAAAAGGGTTCATTCATACGTACTATTATACAGCTTAGGTTTGGAAGATGATGGCCAGAATGTGTGGTAGCATCTGGTCACATGAAAGCAAGCATTAGAGGTTTTCTAAAAGAAGTTGGTTATTGATGTGTCTTTGTAAAAAACGTGTTTTCATTGGAATACCGCAGTATGGTTTCGAGTTAAAAGTTATACAAAATTCTAGTATAAACGGTTCTTCCTGTTTTCCTATATAGAACATTATACCGTGTAGGCCCAGGCCAGATTGTCCTAAGTCGTGTAAAAAAATGGAGGCATCACCTGAGCTATTATGGCGGCAGTCCCCCCCCCCCCCCCCAGCCACTTTATTGGGTTTATATGTGAGTATAAACGTGCGAGTGTCCGTCAGCGCCGTCTGTAGCCATGGCGGTGAGTGTCGCACACTCGTTTTATGAACCTGTTTGGCGTCACGTAGCAGGTGAACTTATTACGAGTTGGCACTATACCACGTTTCTATATATATATCCCTGTTCACAAATGTCGTTCGGATATACTTCCGAAGGCCCTGCCAATGGTGTTCGTTGTCTTATACTTAGGTCGACAACGAATCATAGCGTGCGACAGCTTACGCACTTTTGTTTGACTTCCAAGCTGCTGCTCAAAAGGAATCACACGAATAAAAAGCAAAGTAAACGCATGTTCGAGACGTTTGTAGTAGTTGCGCAGTAAATATGAAATGCCCTGGCGTTGTTCACGCTCTGATTCAATCATTTTAAGACAGCGTGAATTGAACTGCTTTGGCAATTTAGAGAGTGCCTTCTTGCTCGGTTGGCGCTGCACGGAAGATGTGGTCTTGGAGCACAACATTTTTTCGGGTAACAATATCTGGGGTTTAGCGTCCCAGAACCACGATTTGAATATAAGATAAGTGGCAGTTTACGCATGTGACGATGCAGTCGCGACACTCCGTCGCCTTCTTAAATTACGTTCTATCCGGCGACATTTTGATCCACTTGTTCCAACTCAAATCCACACGGATGCAAGTGGTGTCAGTCACGGAGCTGTGCTCGCCCAGGACAAACCAGGATTTGATGGATACGTCGTCTCCTACGCTGGTAGTGCCCTCGTCAAAACAGAAGCCAAATAATCAGTTACAGAAAAAGATTGTTTAGCCAATGTATTGGTCGTTGGAATGTTCCAACCCGTTCTTTACGGGTGCCCATTGAGTGTGGTTCAGACCACCATGCCTTATGCCGGCTCACCTAGCTGACAGATCTCTCCAGCAGGCTTGCCCGTCGGGCACTTCGCCACCAATAGTATGTATGACATTCACGGTATTTATCAATCTGGACGTTGACATATTGACGACAAAGCTCGTTCCTGATCACCCCTCCCATACAGGGACGAGTCGTCGCATTCACCTACCCACGACCTGTCTCCACTTTGTGCCAGTGACATGTGTGCCGAGAAACGGAAAGATCCCTAGGCTGCGTCGCTTCTGAACTTGCTGAGTCGCCTGAGTCGCCCTCCCTCACAATGCTTTTCTAGAAGCATGCGCCGTCAAGTACAGCACTTCATTATCCGGGATGGCTTATTATACCGACAAAGTTATCTCTCCGAAGGACGCTGATGGCACCTGGTTGTTCCAAAACATTTCCGCTTGGACATAAGCTCCTAATTTCACGCCGACTCACATTGCGCGCATGTTGGGGTGTAAGAAACTTACACCCACATGGCGCACCGATACTACTGGTGTGGAATGTATCGCTTCGTTCATCACTAGGTGTGTTTCTGCATCGTTTGCCAGCACCAGGAGAATGCAATTTCTCGTTCTCCAGCTCCACTACAGCCTCTATCTTGCCCTGTCCGACCGTTTGATTAATCTTTGTGGACCTCTTTCACTAACACCTTTCGGAAATTGTTGAAAAATCGTCACCATCGATCACCTTACGTGCTATGCAGAAACGTCATCATCACAACCCGCATCCTCCAGTGACATCAATTCTTTCATATCACATCACATTTTACTACGTTGTGGTGCTCCACGTGGACTGCTCAGCGGCCGAGGGCGCGTGTTTTTGTTGGACACAGTTGAATCACTTCTCAATTATTGCCAGTATTTTATCAGACCACCACTGCGTACCATCCAGAAACAAACGGCATTGCCAAACGATTTAATAGGACATTAGGGGATATGCTTTCAAAGCACGTAGCTTCCGACCACTCCAACTGGTATCGTATTTTCACTATCATGAAGTACGTGCATAACACTGCTGTACAGACGACCAGTGCATTCTCTCCATACTTACTCGTTTATGGACGCGAGCCTTCTTGTATGTTGGACACCATTCTTACGTACCACCCTGATGTTGCTGAGTGGACGATGGTGTCACAAGCTGCTAAATACGCGGAAGAGTGTCGTCAGATAGCCCGCTCCCTCACTAGTGCTGATCAGCAACGCCAAAAATATCATCGCGATAGCTTGACGCCCCTTCCATTTTGTGCTTCTGATGCCCTCGGTTTTTGTATGCCTTCAATCAGGCCTGATCTTTCAATGAAACTTATCTGCAAGTATCACGGCTCCTACCGTTTGGTCAAACAAACGTCACCTGTAAGTTAAATCGTAGAGAAGCTTGCAGAATCCGCCAAGTGAAGACGCCGTGGGCATGAGGATAAATTCCATATCACATGTCTGCCACTTTCATCAGTTTTCTGCCGGTTGCCTACAACTTTGTTATTTCATTCTTATGAATGTCATGTACCTCAGGTTTACTTAAAGTTTTTTTATCACCATCGCCACATAATTTACCTACGTTTTCTTTGTATTTCTGTTCCTATTGCTTTACACCTGTTTCTTGTTAGTTCTCTTATCGCATTGTTGGCGGTTGTTTAATTAAGTTTTTTGTTAGTTCAAGTTGTTTTAACGCGATGTTGGTGAAAGTATTCACTGTAGATAATAACCCATGTTATGACGTTGATATTTTCCGTGACTGTAAAAAAGGCCCTTTATTGCTGCGCAGACTTTGCCGTACGTTATGACTTTGTGATATAGTCATGTTATTCTCACATCGTGCTGTTTCCTATGTTGATTTGTGTGCCACTGTCATATATGTGATATTAGATACCGATTAGACGCGTGTTGGGGGCCCTCATTGTATATAGGCTGTACATATCGCGTTTCCAATGTATTCCCCGACGAAGTCCGGACGCCGGCCGATACGTAGAAACTATTGAAAGTTCTCGTACGTTCGTCCGCTCAAGCCAACTGCTATTTCTCACTGAATATATATATATATATATATATATATATATATATATATATATATATATATATATATATTATGAGACCACGTCCGGCATGGCAGTAACCAGGTTACCTTTTTAATCCAGACACACGAGCCATAAACCAAGCACGCGTGACATACGATGACGATCACTTTAATGGTTTGGTCATACAGATGACGATGAAGTACATTGTCAGCGCTCACACTGTTTGCCCCCTTCGCGAAAGAGGGCCGTAAGGGCTGGAGAGATGAAGATGGAACGGAAGATGTGGACAAAAAGGGGGCTGTTCAGAATAAAAGTTGGTACACGGTGATACACGAGAAAAAAAGGACTGAAATTTGTCGAACACTGTATGGCAGTATTAGAGGCGACCGTGATGAAAGGAAGTATAGTGTCCCAGTTTTTGTGAACCGGTTGCACGTACATAGAGATCATGTCGGACAAAGTTCGATGAAAACGCTCAGTCAGACCATTAGTTTCTGGATGATACACTGATGTGGTCTTGTGGATGGTGTTAGAGGTCTCAGCAAAGACATGTGAAAGAAATGTCTTGCCACGGTCACTAAGAAGCACACGCGGTGCGCCATGTCGTAAAATAATGACGTGAAAGAAAAAATCGGCGACGTCAGGGGTAGCACCAGACGGAAGAGCTGCCGTCTCCACGAAGCGAGTGAGGTGGTCCATGGCAGTAAGAATCCAACGATGACCGGCTGGCTAAGCGGAAGAGGTCCGTATAAGTCTATGCCCACAAATTCAAAGGGAGTGGAAGAGCACGGCCGTGGTTGCACCGGTCCCGTGGGAAGGGATTTGGTACGTTTTCAGTGCTGGCATGAGGCGCAGGAAGCGACGTACTTGGCGACAGAAGTGGAGAGGCCACGCCAAAAGCAGCGAGTCTTGAGACGGTCGTAAATCTTGTGGAACCCTAAGTGGCCAGCTGTCGCATCGTCATGAAACGCTTGTAAAACTTCCAGACGAAGTGAGCGAGCAATGATGGGAACCCATTGGTTACCGAGCGAATATATATATATATATATATATATATGTGTGTGTGTGTGTGTGTGTGTGTGTGTGTGTGTGTGTGTGTGTGTGTGTGTGTGTGTGTGTGTGTGTGTGTGTGTGTGTGTGTGTGTGTGTGTGTGTGTGTGTGTGTGTGTGTGTGTGTGTGTGTGTGTGTGTGTGTGTGTGTGTGTGTGTGTGTGTGTGTGTGTGTGTGTGTGTGTGTGTGTGTGTGTGACGATGTGGACGACGTGGTCTGACTGGTACTTCATGTTTGTGCCGCCTCGCTTCTTCATCAGCTTTTCCTACTATGGCTTTATGTGTCACACGATTCCCCCTCCCTTCGTAATAAAGCGAACATGATAAGCAACTCCATGAAAAAGGATCATTGAAAGGGAGATGTCAAAAACCAAAACTTTTTATGGATATCCACGTCCCGAACTTAACACACAATTTAGCAGTCTGGTAATGTCCAGCAATGCTCTGGTGGGCGAAGTTGACTGTTCTACACCACACGACGTAGTTTTCTCCGGCGCCTGGAGGCTGATGAAAGCACAGTTTGAGCTCTGGGGAAAAACAGCCGAGATTTTCATACCTTGTAGTATCGGCAGGTTGGATGTCGAACACGTTAGATCCTTCGTTGTCGCTGACGTAAATGATAGCTTCCAGCGTGTGTGTGTGTGATTGGCGCGGCTAATGGGAAAATGTCCATGTTCTTGCATGGTAGCAATGGTGGTTTCCAATATTTTTTTGGCCGTTTTCTGTGCGTTTCTCTGAATTGGTTTCATTGTAGGTGCAGTCTTGAACGCTGGTGCCAATAACTTCCTTGGCTTTCCTCCCTGCGAAGATAGCTCTGTTGCGGAATTTCATTAGTGGTCGTTGCTCACGATATTCTTTAAGCCGCAAGTATGCTTGCGATGTAGTTTTGGTTCTTCGTTGTTCTTGCTGGTGTGGCCATTGTAGCTGTTAGGGCTCTCCTTGTTGCTTTTGTTTGCCTCACTGATGTTGCAGTATCTGACAAAATGAACGTCTTATAGAAACAAGAGCTTGCTTTTCTTTGCAGGTTGATGTGACTAGCGAATAGTTGTTACTTGTTAGGGTGTCGTGATTTGTGTCAGATAATGAAGGCAGTGCGCCATATTTGACCGAAAGATCTTCTAAGACTCTTGTGACGCTACTATTTATGGACACCTATGGCCCTGGGAAGTGGTTGAGAGTTGATCCTTTCAAGCCTCCAGTGCTGTTTGAACTCGCAGGTGGCTGAGAACTCGACGGCGACACCGCAAAAGACCTGGTTTGGTCAAAATTTAGGTAGGAATGGCCATCTCTCTGTGCAACTAATGATGCGAGCTGTTCTTGCGAACGTATTTGGATGGTAGGTCCAGGGTTTGGCTGAGTATCCTCTGAGCTCCGGAGCTCTATTTCGACCATTGCAAGCGCGTGAGATTTCAGGTGGACGTTGTGAGCGATCGAAAATCCACGTGATGAAAACAAGGAGGTGGGCCAAGTGTGCGAAAAGAGGAGTACAGTGTACAAGGTGGTTCGATACCATGAGCCATATAATGCAGCGACAGCATTAATGTTGATTCACCGACACTAGCAAAGCGCGGTGAATGATCAACCCTTCGTGAAAGCAGATCAAGTCTCCTATAGGTGGCCGGATGCTTTAATCGGTATTGTTGCAAAGGCCTGTGCACTCTTGGTGTTCCAATGCGTGAACACTGCTACTGCATTTCTCTTCAACGCCCTAGTACGATTGTTTGCAGGTGATTCGCTAGAGGCAAGTCTATCATAGTCATTAAAAGGGGCAATCGTTTCTTCTTTGATCTTTGGCCACGACTCGTCATTTTTAAATATATGTGTAAAGTAGAACTTGAAAGCCTCACCGGAGATGTAGTCGGTAAAGTTGATGACTTTTCCCGTTCCGACCAAGATGCAGCGGTAGCGTGGAGCTAGAACAGATCGAACCAGCCTTGTACCGGTCCCTCGTCCACTGCTCCGGTGTACTTGAGGATGGGAAGGTACGTGGATGTTTCTGTCATGATAGGATATGCTTTGGTAGAACAAGTGTCGTTAGGGCGTCTTGTCGAACACGTCGTCGATGATGCGTGGCGGAAGAAGTGGCAAGCAGGTCATCATCATGTGGACTTGTGTGACGCTAGATGTGGGCGACGTGGTCTCGGTCACACGCCATGTTTATTTCATCTCATTTTTTCTTCGTCAGCTTCTCCAACTATGCTTTGATGTGTCATATATATTGCTACGTTCATTTCCTGAAGTTTTGTTATCATACCGTTACACTACGTTCAACTCAAACTGCGTCTACGATGTTTGAAAATCTTCGAGGCCGTAGTATATTGTTTTGTTAAGATAACGCCCACCTTGTGAGCAATACAGATTATTCTGGAGCCTACGTCAACGATATCGATAATGCTAGAACATTTGAGAGCAAGTATATAAATGCCGACGCGCTTCGCCGCTTGTCAGTTGTTCGACGGCCGACGCACTGTTCGCTGCTATAAGTGACAGCTTTATACTTCTCTTTTTGTGGCCACAAGTTCGGCCCGAATTAACAGTTTCTTCTTTGGCCTGGCGTCTGCTCCCTTCGTTCACGTCAAGACCCCGTGACATCTAGCGGAGGTGATGTTTTTCCATGTACCGGACGCCCCCGTAGGCTGTGTACCCCGCCCCCACCGCAAAAAACACACCGACGCCAGCCACGAGCAGGGAGCTAGCCGCAGGCAACAAGGTCTGTCACCGGAATACGGGCTTTTACCGGACAAGACTCGGAATATTAAGACGTTGACGCTGACCACAATGACAGTGACAGCGCCTGTACCACATGCACCACTCTTGCTCCGGCAGCCCAAAGAGCCGCCAACTTTGCGTGGTTCGCCACTAGAAGACCCGGAAAGCTGGATTCACAGGTTCGACTGCGTCGCTGCCTTGAATGACTGCACTGATGCTGACAAGCTCTGGCAGGTGTAGAAGATGGTGCTCGAACCCGGTTCGAGAACAAAGAGCGAAGTCTCACAACATGGGTCATCTTTCGGGCTAGGCTCCTCACCACTTTCGCAAGTGTGGTCCGCAAGGAGAAGGCTGCTGCTCTCCTCGAAAGCCGTGTGCAGATGCCAAATGAAAACGTCACGCTATTCCCAGAAGACCTAATTACACTTTTCCGCCACGCTGACACCGACATGTCCGAGGAAAAAAAGATTCATCTGCTGATGCGAGGAGTCAAACAGGAACTCTTCGCCGGGCTGATCACGAACCCGCCAAAGACTGTCGCCGAGTTCATTTCGGAAGCATCTACACTAGAGAAGACGCTCGAGATGCAGACGCGGCAATACTACCATAGCTTCTCGTCTACAAGCTACGGCGACATCCATGCGCTAGAAACCGTGGACTTGCTTGAGACGATCCGAGCGATCGCGCAAGAATAGCTGCGAAAAGTGCTTCCTGGCACAGATGGGTCTACGGGGCTTCAAGATGAACGCGCCGTGTCCACAACTGGGTGAACGATCGTATGACAATGCCGACTACCTCGCAGGAGCACATTGAACACCCCGACGACGTTATCGTTCGCCGTCGCGAGGCCGCTACACCTCACCACACCGTGGGCAGTACACCGACCCTGTTCAAGCCGATCTCTGAGCTCTTACTCGAAGAACTAAGGGCAGCAACCGATGGAGGCGTGGTTGCTGTACGACGAACTACCAAAGATCCCCCGCCACCGCCGACGACGACGCCACCACGAATTTGAAAGCACCCGCCGCCAGACAAAAACTGGTTTTGATGTAGAACCTTCGAGGCCTGAAGAAGACGTTAAGACGCAAAGTGGAAGCAGTGCAGCAAGTGGCAGTAACCGTGATCCGATGTCACGACCCAACCCCACGACGATGAACCAGTGATCTCGATGTAATATTCGACGGCCACCTCGTCACTGCTCTAGTGTAGAGTGGAGCCAATTATTCCGACGTCAGTGGCCCTTTCGTGATGAAGTTAAAAAAAGTGATGACTTCATGGCAAGGCCCCCAAATACGGACAGCTGGAGGTCACTTAATAATTCCGGCTGGAGTCTACACAGCAAGAGTCACCATCTATAACCAGACCTATCCTGCGAGCTTTGTAATCTTACAAAACTGCTCCAGAGATGTGATACTTGGAATGGACTTTCTAAATCCACATGGTGCTGTCATCGACCTGATGTCTGAGTTAATCACACTCACCTCAAAGAACACGCTGCCGACCCCTACAAAGCCAAGGAATCACACATTGAATGCGTTAGAAGAGCAGGTCACCGTGCCGCCTTTCTCCAGCGTCGTCATTTTCGTTTGTACCGAAACACCCGTAAACCTTGAAAAAATCGTCGAGGGCAATCAGCACCTTCTTCTAAATTAGCATCTTTACGTCGCAAAAGGCATAGCTGAGCTGCGTGGTTGCAAAACAAAGGTGGTGCTGACAAACTTCAGTCACGAATACAGGCACCTCAACCGTGGTACCACCGTCGCCTACATCGACGAATCAATGGAGGCCAGCAATCCATTATCCCTTTTCGATACTCACGAATCGACGAATCAAGGTGCCAAACCAGATTTCGATGCCAACCCAAGCCTTTCAAAATATAAGCATGACAGCTCAAGTCCAAGTCCATGTTCTGGCAATGCAAGGACTCCTTCCCGTCATTATCGCGAATTCGACAAACCCCAGTCGCGAAATATTGCACCCTAACAGAATAGAGTGCTCAACCAGTTTGCCGAAGCCCGTACCAAGTCTCGACGCGCAAACGCGACGCGGTGACGAAATAAGTCAACTAAATGCTACGCGACGACATCATTCAACCATCGAAGAGTCCGTGGGCGTCACCCGTGGTATTAGTGAAGAAGAAAGACGGGACCATACGTGTTTGCGTCGATTTACTACCGCCCGAACAAAATCACAAAAAAGAACCTGTACCCTTTCTCACTTTTAAACAACGCTTTGCACCAACTTCACAACGCGAAGTACTTTTCTTCGATGGACCTCAAAATGGGCTATTGGCAAATTGAGGTTGACGAGAGAGATTGAGACAAGATGACCTTTATTACACCAAATGGCCTGTTAGAGTTTATGATCATGGCATTTGGTATTTACTCGGCGCCTGCGACGTTCTAGCGCGTTACGGACACGGTGCTGGCTGGATTAAAATGACAGCCTTGCTTTGTGTACTTGGATAACGTGTCTTCCTCTACTTTCGTCAAGCATCTCCGGCGCCTTGAAGTGGTACTTCAAGCTATCCACACCTCTGGACTCACCCTGAAGCCAGAAAAGTGCCACTTCGCGTACGAGGAGCTCTTGTTCTTGGGACACGTGATTAGTAAATCTGGAGTCCGTCCCGACCAACGAAAAACAGCCACCATTGCTGATTTCCCGCAGCCCACTGACAAGAAAGCTGTACATCGATTATTCGGACTGTGCGCCTATTGCAGGCGTTTCATGAAATTTTCTGCAGATTGCCAAGTTGCTAACTCACGTCGCGGAAAGCCACATTGAATTCAGATGGGAAGCCGCACAAGAGGAAGCATTTCACAAACTTAAACGGTGCCTCCAGACACCACCGATACTAGCGTATTTCGATGAATACGTCGAAACATAAGTACACGCCGACGCAAGCAGCGTAGGACTCGGCGCTGTCTTTGTGCAAAGGACTGACAGCGTGGGAAGGGTTATCAGTTCTGCTAACCGGTCGCTATCCAAGGTCGAAGCTAAATATTCCACAACATGCCTTTCCATCACGAAATGCCTTTCCATCATCTGGGCAGCGTCAGAGTTTCACCCCTACCTCTACAGCAGGCCTTTCAAAGTTGTGAGATCACCACTCCTTGTGTTGGCTAGTTAAGTTGAAAGACCCTTCAGGTCGCCTCGCACGGTGGAGCCTCAGACACTTGGAATTCAACGTGACCGTCGTTTACAAGTGTGCAAGAAAACACTCTGACACCAACTGCTTGTCTCACGCCCCCGTCAAACCATCTCTGCCCGACGACCTGGATGAGGACAGCTTCTTCGGAACAATAACTGCCATCGACTTTTCCGAAAGCAACGAGCTTATGCGGAAGAACGAAGCCTTGTGGAATACCTCGAGGATGACAACACGACTGTTCCGAATATTTTCAAGAGAGGACTGGAGTCATCCTTTTTGCAAAATGGAGTCGTCTTAAAGAACGACTTCTCGCCCCTTTGAGACGACCACCTCCTCGTGGTTCATTCAGCAGTGAGACCAGAAGTACTTGAGGCCCTACACGACGACCCGACAGCGTGACACCTCAGTTTTGCCCGGACGCTCAACAGAATACAAGAAAAGTACTAATGGCCATGACTTTCCGCCGACGTCACTCTTTACGTCAGGACCTTCCGCGATTATTAGCACTCAAAGGCATCATGGACTAGGCCAGCCGGACTTCTCCAGCCCACTGAGCCACCTCGCTAGCGGTTCCAGCTAATTCGCATGGACTTACTGGGGTCGTTCCCGACGCCGAATTTCGGGCATAAATAGATCGTCGTAGCTAGCTACCTAACACGCTACGCCTAGACAAAGGCCTGCCCAATGGCAGTGCCTCCGAGGTAGCAAGGTTCTTCGTCGAAAACATTGTCCTGTGTCACGGCGCCACGGAAGTCCTCATTACCGACAGAGCTACGGCATTTACTGCTTAGCTAACCCAAGCGATTGAGGCCAGACAAGCCGCTGCCGTACAACAGCGTGCCACCCACGAACCGATTGTCTCACCGAGCGCCTAAAGAAGACGATCACTGACATGCTATCCACGTGCGTTGAGGTCAAACACAAGACGTGGGATGCCATCCTTCCGTACGTAACTTTCGCATACAGCAACGCCGTACAAGAAACGACGCAGATGATGCCGTACAAGTTGGTGTACGGGAGGAACCTAACAACGATGCTCGACGCCATGCTGACAAACCTCGACGTCACCATCTAACTTTAGTGCGCGGAAGAAGCTCGTCAACTCAACCACCTGCGCATCACAAATCAGCAAGCGATCGACAGCTGCCGCTACAACCTTGCACGAAGCTTCGTGGAGTACCAGCTCGGGGACCGTGTGTGGGTATGGATGCCGATACGCCTACGTGGGCTCAGTAAATAACTTCTACGACAGTACTTCGGACCATACAGACTAGTTTGACGTCTCGGCCCACTCGACCACGAGGTGGTTCCTGACAGCATTACGAACTCTGAACGGCGCCATGTCGACCTGAACTCATCTGTGTCGTGCGCCTCAAGTCATTTTATGTGCGAACTTGAGGACTGTATTTTGTTGATGTTACTGTGCTTTATTGCTTCTACTTATTTTTAATTGTCTTAATTACTGTACATTCTTCTTTTGTTAAAGCATCGGGATGATACCTTTTTCAGAGGAGAGCAATGCCACGTTTCTTTTCTCAACTTTCGTTATCATCCCGTTACACTACGTTCATCGCAAACCGCGTTTACGATGTTCTAAAAGCTGCGAGGTTGTAGTAGATTGTTTTGCTATGATTCCGCGCACCTCGTGAACATTACAGAATATTCTAAAACCTACGTCACCAATAGTAATACCGCTTGAACGTTCGATGACAAGAGTATAAATGCCGACACGCTTCGCCGCTTGTCAGTTGATCGACGGCCGACGCTCTGTTCGCCACGATCAGCGCCAGTTTCCTACTTTCCTTTTGCGTGGCCACAAGTTCGGCCCGAATAAAGTTTCTTCTTTGACGTGGACTCTGCTCCCTTCGTTGACGTCACGACTCCGTGACAATATAAAGGAAAGAAGTGTATACTTGATTAAGTTATAAGTGAGGCTTAACGTCCTAAATCTACCATGAGATCATGAGAGATGCCGTAGTGGAGGGCTCCGGAAATTTGGACCACCTGAGGTCCTTTACTGTGCACCCAAATCTGAGCACGTGGGCCTACAACAATTTCACCTCCATCGGAAATGCAGCCGCCGCAGCCGGGAGTCAAACCCGCGACCAGCGGGTGAGCAGCCGAGTACCTCACGCACTACACCACCGCGGTTGTGCAGAAGTGTATACCGAATCGTGATGCAAATGTTATGAAAGAAAAGTGGGTGAAAAGATAACTTGCCGTATGCAGAAATCCAACCTGCGACCTCGGAAAAAAACCTTCTATGCTCTACCACTGAGCTACTACGGCTGCTATACCCCAAGTCACTTTATTAGATATATATGTGAATTAAAACGTGGGAGTGTCAGTCAGCGCCACCAGTAGCCATGGTGGCGAGTGTGGCACATTTTTTAACAGCCTGTTTGGCGTCACGTAGCACGTGAACTTAATGCGAGCTGGCAGCTGACCAAAAGTCCCTCGTATACAACCTAAAGTCACCAAGTCTGCCAGTACACGGCCCGCGTTCATGAAATGAAGGAAGTGTACACTTATTGAGGGCTCGTTTTTGCGTGTTTGATTGAGACAGTAATAGTAAGATCTAACAGATAATAATGCCAAGGAAAGTAGAGGGGAAGTTATTAGGCTGAATCGTAATGAAACATCAAGAAAGAAGAGTGGGTGAGAAGGAAACGTGCCTTGGGCAGGCACCAAACCTGCGACCTTCGAATAACGCGTTCGATGCTCTACCACTGAGCTACCACGGTGGCTATCCCCCACCGACTTTATTGTGTATATATATATGAATTTAAAAGTGGGAGTGTCAGTCAGCGCCACCAGTAGCCATGGTGGCGAGTGTGGCACATTTTTTAACAGCCTGTTTGGCGTCACGTAGCACGTGAACTTAATGCGAGCTGGCAGCTGACCAAAAGTCCCTCGTATACAACCTAAAGGCACCAAGTCTGCCAGTACGCGGCCCGCGTTCATGAAATGAAAGAAGTGTACACTTATTGAGTGCTCGTTTTTGCGTGTTTGACACAGTAATAGTAAGATCTAACAGATAATAATGCCAAGGAAAGTAGAGGGGAAGTTATTAGGCTGAATCGTAATGAAACATCAAGAAAGAAGAGTGGGTGAGAAGAAAACTTGCCTTGGGCAGGCACCAAACCTGCGACCTTCGAATAACGCGTTCAATGCTCTACCACTGAGCTACCACGGTGGCTATCCCCCACCGACTTTACTGTGTATATATATAAATTTAAAAGTGGGAGTGTCAGTCAGCGCCACCAGTAGCCATGGTGGCGAGTGTGGCACATTTTTTAACAGCCTGTTTGGCGTCACGTAGAACGCGAACTTAATGCGAGCTGGCAGCTGACCAAAAGTCCCTCGTATACAACCTAAAGGCACCAAGTCTGCCAGTACGCGGCCCGCGTTCATGAAATGAAAGAAGTGTACACTTATTGAGGGCTCGTTTTTGCGTGTTTGACACAGTAATAGTAAGATCTAACAGATAATAATGCCAAGAAAAGTAGAGGGGAAGTTATTAGGCTGAATCGTGATGAAACATCAAGAAAGCAGAGTGGGTGAGAAAAAAACTTGCCTTGGGCAGGCACCAAACCTGCGACCTTCGAATAACGCGTTCGATGCTCTACCACTGAGCTACCACGGTGGCTATCCCCCACCGACTTTATTGTGTATATATATGAATTTAAAAGTGGGAGTGTCAGTCAGCGCCACCAGTAGCCATGGTGGCGAGTGTGGCACATTTTTTAACAGCCTGTTTGGCGTCACGTAGCACGTGAACTTAATGCGAGCTGGCAGCTGACCAAAAGTCCCTCGTATACAACCTAAAGTCACCAAGTCTGCCAGTACGCGGCCCGCGTTCATGAAATGAAAGAAGTGTACACTTATTGAGGGCTCGTTTTTCCGTGTTTGACACAGTAATAGTAAGATCTAGCAGATAATAATGCCAAGGAAAGTAGAGGGGAAGTTATTAGACTGAATCGTAATGAAACATCAAGAAAGAAGAGTGGGTGAGAAGAAAACTTGCCTTGGGCAGGCACCAAACCTGCGACCTTCGAATAACGCGTTCGATGCTCTACCACTGAGCTACCACGGTGGCTATCCCCCACCGACTTTATTGTGTATATATATGAATTTAAAAGTGGGAGTGTCAGTCAGCATCACCAGTAGCCATGGTGGCGAGAGTGGCACACTTTTTATCAGCCTGTTTGGCGTCACGTAGCACGTGAACATTTACGAACTGGCACCTGAGCAATACTCCCTCTAATACAACCTAAAGGAACCATGTCTGCTAGTACGAAACCCTCCTTAATGAATAAGGAAAGAAGTGCATACTTAAGGTTTATTCTTCCTGTGTTTGACACAATAATATTAGGATCTTGCAGACAATGTAAGCGACAGAAGAGAGAAGGCGACACAACAGGGAATAACGCCAGAGAAAGTTTAGGCGAAGTTATGAGACCAAATCGTATTGCAAACATCAAAAAAAGAAAACTGGGTGAAAAGATAACTTGCTTTGGGCAGGTTTTGAATAGGTTACTGCCTACGCCAAGTTATCTTCTCACCCACTTTTCTTTATTGTCATTCGCATTGCGATTCGGTCTAATAACTTTCCGTATACTTACCTTGTCAATAATGTCGGTTACATATTATCTTTCACATATATATATATATATATATATATATATATATATATATATATATTTTTTAGGGAAAGAAGTGTGTACCTAAGGGCTCGTTTATGTGTGTATTGACAGAATATTAAATCAGATCTAACAGACACAAATACCAAGGAATGTATAGGGGAAGTTAGTAGAACCAATGTAATCTAAATAAAAAAGTGTGTGAAAAATTACTTGCCGCCAAAAGGAATCAAACCTACGACTTCCGAATTACGCGTTCAATGCTCCACCACTGAGCTATCATGGCGGCTGCTCACTCAGCCACTTTATTGGTTTATATATGTGACTTTAAACGTGGGAGTGGCGAGCAAAAAAAAAATTGTCACCTTGTACGAACTACCTAGCCGTGCACTCAGACACAGATTTCATAGTTGTTGAGTGGGTGTGAGATATCTGCAGCATCGACAAGGTGCTGCGTTACACAGAATCTGATAGAAAGAGATAACGCTCGTTTTGCACGATTACTTGGGACAAAAAAATGCCCCCACCTCCCCGAAGGGAATCATGAGGATGCGAATGCATTGCGTAGCATTCATAACGGCATTTCAGACGTGAGAACACAGCGTTAGAAAAGCAATGGTTTCTTTTATTGCGATCGAATTATTATGGACACTCTCCGCTAGATTTTGAGGCTGGCATCGGCTTCCCATGTTACTGACGGTTTATGTATACAATAAATAAATATATATATATATATATATATATATATATATATATATATATATATATATATATGTATATATATATTTATTTATTTGTTTATTTATTTATTTATTTATTTTATTTATATGTGACGCTATGATGAATGGGTGACGTGGCATGGTTCATGCGCCATGTTTATTCCATTCTGCACTTCTTTCTCATCTACTTCTAACTCCTAACCATTGCTACCTTCTTACGTTACAGCATTTCCCCTCCCCCCGAAAGAATGCGCGTGTTGCATATTACAATGCCTGATGAACAAGCAGTATTAGAACACACAGACACAAAAATGTTCAAATGGGCTGTAGTTCCACATCAGATAGAAGTTCCGTAGACTCACACAGATTCCACAGGAGAGGGCAGCAATCCGGGGTTAGTACAGCTCTGGTGGACGAGGCTGACTGTTGCGTTCTGGAAAACACAAGTGCACCTTGAGCGTAGAAACTGATGAAATAACTGCCATTACTGTGAGAAGTGGACGCTGTTTGAATGCCTTGCAGTAGATCGGCCTTCGGCGTCGCTGTCTTTGCTGCCTGTGTGCTCGTTGTCGTAAACTAATGGGACGGTGTCTGAATCCTTGCGTGGTGTAACTGGTGACTTCTTGTCTTGTTCGGTGTTTCTTGAGGTTTCGGAGCTGTAGTCTCAGGCGCAGGCTTCATCTTTTGTGCCAAATGCGTTTCTGGTGCCAATTACTTAAGCGAAGATGCCTCGCTTCTGGAATTTGTTCTAAGAGGCTTGCGTTGCGTCGTCGTTTTTGTTGGTGTGTCCGTTGGAGTGTCTGCGATTCACGGACTTGCTTTTGCTGGCTTTTAGAGATTTTTCTATAGCGATGTCACAGATGTTTTAATCGAAGGCGCATTTTCAATCTCTGGTGGAGATTGTATCCATGACGATGGGCTTTCTCGAAATGTTCTTTGAGCCTTAGGAGTGGTTTCGATGAAGTATTTCGTTGTTTACAATGATGAAGAATACGTTGACGTTGTAGTTTTTTGTTTTATCGACTTGCTTGTGGTGTGACATTAATCGTGGTGTGCCCAGATTCTTAGCAAGCCCTCTGCAGGCTTTTACGACGCCAACCAATGCAGCTGTTTCGGGCGAAAGACAATGTGGGGGGTTTCGCGCACTTGAATCTTCTGTATTCATAAACCGCTCATTGTTGGTCGTTGCTTGAAGGGTACTTGCGTCATCAGAAGTCGCACCTACGCTTTTGTGTTCAGTGTTGGCAGTGAGGTTGTGCACTGAATTGACGTCGCTTGGATCTTGGGATTGATGAACATTAGAAGTTTCTGCAAAATACTTTTCTTCACAAGATGCTGATTGGGAATGCTTCTGTCTTTGTGAAACTGCTGAGCTGAATACCAAGTCAGTTTGAAAAGTACACATGCGGCACGAAGTATTCAGTGCATCTGAGTCATCAATAGCGAATTCAATTTTTTTATGCTGCGGAGAGTTAGGCATTGTCAATATATTCGCGGATGACTAACAAGGTGGAAGGCTGGAAAAACCACAGCGTGCTCTTTCAATGAGCTTGCGGCTAACTTCACCTGACGGGAATTGTAAATTCATGCTCTGTGCTCGAATGTGTAAAGGCTGCTCATCACTGCAATGACTGAGTTCGAATGCACTGAGAGTGTGTGTTCTAATCAAATCTTCATTAGAGTCTTGAAACCAGACGATCATTTCTTCTTTTATCTTTTGCCAAGACCCGTCGTTGTCGAATATGTGAGTGAGGTAAAATTTTTAAATGCCTCACCGGTGACATAGTCGCTGAAGTTCGTAACCATCTCTCGTTCCGACCAAGATGCAGCGGTAGCGTGGAACTCGAACACGTCAAACCAGTCTTGTACGGGTCCATCGTCCACTGCTCCGGTGTACTTGGGGATGGGGAGGTCAGTAGATGCTTCTGACATGGTGCTGGCCGGTGCGTAATGCTAGGCGCTTGCACAGTAGTTCATGTGTGCTGAGGGTGTTATGCGGAAAACTGCGTAGATGGCGACTGATGAAGGGGCTGGCAGGTCTTCATCCTGCCGACTCGTGTGACGCTATGATGAATGGGTGACGTGGCCTGTGGTTCATACGCCATGTTTATTCCATTCTGCACTTCTTCCTCATCTATTTCTTCTAACTCCTAGCCATTGCATCCTTCTTATATATATATATATATATATATATATATATATATATATATATATATATATATATATATATATATATATATATATCGAGAGAGAGAGAGAAAATAAGTATACGCCTCTAAAAACTTTTTATTGGTGACGTTTCGATCGGAGACCGATCTTCATCAGATTAAGATCGGTCTCCGATCGAAACGTCACCAATAAACAGTTTTTTAGAGGCGTATACTTATTTTCCCTTAATTCTACGGCAACCGAAGCCAGACTCTTTATAATATATATATATATATATATATATATATATATATATATATATATATATATATATATATATGGGAAAGAAGTGTATACCTAAGGGCTCATTTTTTTCCGTGTTTTAACACAATATTATTGAGATCTAACAGACAGTAATGCCAAGGAATGTACAGGGGAAGTTATTAAAACCAATAGAATGTAATTAAGAAGAAAGAAAAGTGGATGAAAAATTACCAACTGTCAGCTGGAGTCGAACCTACGACCTTCGAATTACGCGTTCGATGCTCTAACCACTGAGCTATCACAGCGGCCTTCCCGCTGTGATAGCTCCCGATATATACCAATATATAACCAGGCTCCCGATATATATATATATATATATATATATATATATATATATATATATATATATATATATATATATATATATATATATGAAAACGCAAGACAGAAAAATAATCGACAAAAAGACTCCGGTGCGTGAAATCGGACGTGGGGCCTCTACACCGTGAATGCGAGGCGTTAATCATCGAGTGACTGAGCAGGACCTCCTTCAACGTTCGAACGGCAAACTAAATATATCTACCACTTACCGTGGTTGACGTGTATCTCGGGGGGAACTATCGTGTTTTCAGCATTACCAGCAATATGGTCCAATGAGCGCGTGTCACCACAACGTTACTTTTCGGTGGCGCGTGCTGTCATCACCTACGCGTACTCTGCCCCACGATGAGAAGGGGGTTAATGCTCCCTCGCACGCCCTTATCTCACGGTGAGGAGGATCATGCGTCTTGGCTGGCCTTTGGCTTTCACCGCAACAATTCTGTTGTAATTACTAGGCGCACGAAGGTCACTGCAATCGTGGAACAGTCTTTTTTTTCGTAAATGGCGCACTTTTCAAACACAGCGAAGTAACAACTGAGACGCTTATTCGCGTTCATCTGTACCTGTGAATACGTTTTGTGCGTCATTTGTGCAAGAGAAACGTGGTGCACGTTCCCATCTGCTTGATATTCTGCCATCCACTTTGTTGCTATCGCGTTCATTGCCTTTGCGGCAAATCTGTAACGTAATAGGGAGTTTTAGAAAAGCACACCGCGAGTGCTTGCGGTGCGGTCGCTGCCACTGCACGTGCGTGGTAACGTGAGTCGGCCTTTGCGTTCACGAACCACACGCATAAAATCCGAAATTGCGTGTGGTGATGGCAGCCCAAATGTGGTTCGCAAGCGCTGGTTTCGAGGCTACGGGCGGTGATGGCGGCCCACACTTGGTTCTCAAGTGCTGGTTTCGAGGCTACGGGCGGTGATGGCAGCCCGTATGTGGCCCGCAAGCACTGGTTTCGAGGCTACGGGGTCGCTGCGATCGTGCGTTGCGGTTCACAGCAAGGCAAACGCTATTTTAAACTCTTATGGCGCCCGCTTCGCCCGAAACGCCCGCAGCGCTTGCAAACGGTATTCTGAACGTCCCTACTTCTTACCGAGCAGCCAATGGACAGTTTGCAATAATCTGCAAGGCGGCTTGCCTGTAAAGCTTGTTTTCTAACCAAGAACTCTCGTTCACAGACTGCTTTTCTCGCTCATTGTGCTCTTACCTCATCTAATTCCAACGAAGGCACGTGAGCATGCGAGTACAACACAATGAGCGAGAAAGGCAGTCTGTGAACAAGAGTTTTCGGTAATAAATAAACCTTGCAAGAAAGCCACGTTGAAGATCATTGCAAACTGTTCATAGCGCCGTTTGCCGCACGTGGCGTTTTTTTTTTTTTTTTCGCGCGAAACGCGGTCTTCGTTTCCAGCTCTAGTAGCTAGCGTGCACGGTTAAAAAAATGGCATCATATCCACGGAGTGAATGATGGAGAGTGAGGGAAAGCATTCGTCCATCAATTCGTTCTTGCTTCCGTTCGTCCATGCGTCCATCTGTGTCACCGTTCATGCGTCCATCCGCCCGTCCATGCGTGCGTCTGTTCGTGCGTCCGTACCTGCGTTCATACATGCATGCGCCCCTGCGTCCGTTCATGCGCCCACCCATGCATCTGTCTGTGTGTCCGTTCGTCCATCTATTCAACACTCCAAGTACCACCATCTCGCATCTTTTCATCATATATTCCCCATATAGAAGCACCGCCATCCGGCGGACTTTTAAAGGACTAAAATAGAGGTGGCTCACGTACACTATCTTACGGCTTGCGCTTAGGGTCAACTTCCCACCTTTAACCACCTCGAGTTCATGGTATATACTAGTTCACTGTATTCGTGGCGCTGCGGCTCAACGCTCGCTAAACCTTTCTAAAACTAAGGAGGTTACAGCCAGCGAGTGTAACGTAACAACCCTTTCTTGTCAGATAGTGGTCAATGTACATGCCAATGGCTGCTAATTGGGATCGCTGTGTGCGCGTTAACTAAAAGGCGAATGCTCCTGTCTCTCATTCGCCTTTAGCAGACATTAGCATGTACATTGAGCACTATTTTTATTGTTCAACAATCCACAGAAAAATTCCCTCACCGGCATCACCTTGGAGGTCAAAATGTTATGCTTGTTACACACAACTACGAGGGACTAACGGGTGCTACTATAAATGCTTCGCCCCTGAAAATGCATTAGGAATGCGCTGTTTTCAGGCTGTGCCAAGGCAGCACAAGTGCTACAAACGCGTTTCAAACACACTGCATTGAGGTGCAGGCAAGTCGCGTTCAAGTCAAGGAAGCGGGGGCTTCGTTTGCAAGGGGCACGGATAAGCGTTGCGTGCGCTCGCAGCTCTTGCTCACAGTTGCCGACGCAGAAGTGGGACCAAGGAGGATTAAAAAATAATTGCTGGAGTGGAAGCTCCCGCAATGGCTTGCCAGTAGAAATGAAGCCATCTTTTGCCACTGCCAAGATAGCGGAAACCTGCTCTTTTCTGATAGTGCCCACTTAGCGATCAAATGGCTTTGATATTTTAGTGTTAATTCTACGTTAGTTTTATATACGAGATAACGCACAGAAACGAGTATGGTTGACTGAATTTCCCAAGTACTTTGCCTCCAATCGGAGGCTCAGTAAGGAAAACTAGTAACACTAAGACGCACTTGGAGCACTATGTGACCCGAAAAAGTTTCCAGATTACACTCGTTGGGTGTGCGAGAGAAACGATCCGTTCTTAATCGCTAAACGGTGATACTTTATCATGCGCCTAGTAAGATGGCTGCCGCAGCCGCCATCTTGCCAGAGGCACGGCTACACTCCTATGCTATGATTTTCACTCCAGTAATTGTTTTAATCTTCCTCGATTGGAATATGGTGAAAGCTCCGGTTGCTAGGGACGTGCGCGCCCGCAGCTACTGTTATGGGAGAAGGCGTTGAACAGATTCTAACGGGCACGTGACTAAGCCCAAATAATAAATTGTGTCGCATTTCTTTCAAATCACTTCCCAAGCACTTTTTACACCAGCGAAACCTCAAACGTGCGGCCCTGGTGTTAGCAGGAAGTTCAGCCCGACGCTTCAATGAAGCCTTTCACAATTTTTGGTTCCCTGATCTTGCTCTTTAATGAGGTATAACGTACACTTGGCTTGTGTTTGCCACAGTGTTTATTTCAGATGCTGAAATCATTTAACCATATGGTGTAGTAGCGCAATTGTCTCACCAACTAGCCCAGCTCTCAACCCTACTGAACTTCAGATGCTGAACATTGTGCTTCGCATGATCACTGTCATGGGCTGATAAATGCGTTTCGCAATGCTTTAATCACCGTGATTGTTCTCTAACCACAGGCGGTCACGGACGTTGCAGTCGAAGCCAAAGTGTCGCGTGAGAAATTCCCACCGAAAGCGGGCGTTCGCTGTTATCACGCACTCCGGTTGTCCCATGACCGCCGTAGTGCAAGCTCCAAGAAAACGCGTGTGCCCGAGAAGCTCAGGCCATCTTTTATATCGCACCATGTCCACGTCAGTGAGGTCTGTTATCTCATCATAATTAATGTATGACTAACAAGGATATGACTTTGATGTCTGTGATAGTAAATTTTTTTAAACACAGTGGCTTGCATGAACCCACATGCTTAACTTAATGGCGACCCCAGTTCAGCAAATGCCGCTGTTTTCAAAAGCTCGTTCGTGTTTAATCATTGTTGCCTTCACGACTTCATCACAATATCGCAACGCAATTTTTATATCATTGCAGCTATTGTTCCCAATTTTCGCATACGTTTTCATTGTGTAAGCTACAACTTAGTCCTGCTGTCAATATAACGCGCAAAAATTACTGTCATGAAACAACGTAGTTCAAAAATAGTAGGTTTCTATCCCACTAATAATAATGGTATTCTTTTGACAAATGGAGTCCCCTATGCTTTGCTTGGTCGAATTTTCTGCTGCAGTCAATTGCTTTTTTCTAACAATGTGAAATAAGCTAATTAGTGGAGATAGTCATTATTACCATATACACACACTGTACATACATCGACACGTGTGTATTCGGTACAAGGATCAATGCAGCGAACACGATGAAGGTAAACAAGCTCAGGAGCTGGCTTTTTATTGTATCAGTACAGGAGCCAGCGTATGAGATCATCAAAAAGTCGTCACAAAACGATGGTTTCTAATTGCTGCCGCGGTAGGTCGGCCGGTGGAAGACTGTGCCGCAGTGGGAGCGGCTGTCCGGATCGCCTGGATGATGTCGTTGGATGCTGCCTCCGCCGCTGACGAAGGCCGAGCGCCATCTCTTCTCATGCTGTGAGGTCCGCGGCTCCTCCTCCTCCTCAAAAATTCGTGTGTGCGCCGATTCCTTTCCCTAACCATGGGGCCGGGCCGTGATCCGGTCTTCCAGTCAGCATAGGCCTTTAAGTAGAAACTGCGAACCGAGAAAGAAGGCAGCACTTTAACGTCAAGCTTCGATGAACGCAAACTGCAGTCAATGGGGACGCTTATCTTTCACCATCGATGAAACACAGGTCAGCCACAGGAAAGTTACTCTGAATGGCTTGACGGTTGCTCCCACGCATCCATCACTTATAGAAGAACTCCCAACCATCAAAAAGGTATCAGTACGCATTTGGTTGATTAAAAGATGCAACATAGAAAAAAAGCAGCCCTCATACACAGATTTGCGCTTGACTGAAATTCGAGTGTGCAAATTATTTGCGCTAATTCGCTTTTTGCAAATACTATGCACAATTTGAATTTAAAGTTTGTCACTTCTGCCAAACTGATGAAATTTCCATGAGCAACGATGTCTGACCTCACAAAATATATCAGGACTTCCAAGATTGCTATACCTCAAAGAAGTGGCACAAAGGCACCTTTGCACCATAATGCTCCTTATTTGAAACAATAGGCATTTATTGGAAATACAGTCACAGTTTTGCCACAAAGGCGAAGCAAGGAACATGATAGCAACAAATTGAAAGGTGGCAGGAGGCGGAGGACAATAACAAAAAGGCAGGGAGGATAACCAGGCACATGACTGGTTTGCTACATTACGCTGTGGTAATAGGAATGGAGCATAAAGGTGAGGAAGAGAGAGGAAAGCGAAGAGAAAGAGGAGAAAAAGGATTGTCTGTCAATGGGCTCATGCGTATGCAGTAGTGGCACTACACAAAAGTTAGAAAGTGTTCACATAGGCCTGTAGTCCTTGAAAAGCACAAGACAGCTTTGATGGCTTCTTGAGCCGACAAAAGGCGAGGACGGTGTTCCAGTAGCATCTGCACATAGAGTGGCAGATCGTTTAAATGTCGCAATGTGTCCGAAAGCTTCTGTATTTCAGTGACAAATCGAGGGCAATGGCATATCAGATGGTTGATGTCTTTGGTGCCCCAGACGTCGCATTCCGCATTATTGGTCCATCCAATGAGGGCTGTATATGCTTTTGTCGAGCAACCTCCAACAAAAGGCGACAAAAAAGCGAAGCTACACGTCGACGAAGTCCGGATGAAGGTCGTAGTTCCAGCCGAGGGTTTATTTGGTAGAGTCTCGTATGTCTTATGCATGGGGTGTTCCACTCCAGCAGACACAGACTACGTGCCAGGTGACGAAGATGCTTTGCAGCGTCTGTCCTTGACAAAAAAATCGGAAAGGTGTGCTCTTCTTGGTGCGATGTGCGAGCCACGTTGTCTGCAGAATCATTGCCACTGATCCCGCAATGGCCAGGTAGCCACTGAACATTGACCTCGTGGCCTGTTTCTGTGACGTGGCGAAAGAGTTTGACAACCTCGTAAGCTAACTGTACATGACTACCTCGTCGAAGGACTGACTGCATGCTCTGTAATGCCAGTTTCGAGTCAGAAAACACGGCTCATTTACTCGGTCTCTGGGATTTGTTATACTCCAGGGCGCCACGCAAAGCCACAATTTCTGCAACCGTAGACGTAGGGACCTGGGACAGCTTGATTCGTCGAATGATTCCTCTAGATGGAATCACCACTGCACCGCCAGAACCAGACGCTTTGGTTGAACTATCGGTGTATATGCGCACGTGGTTATTGTACATTTCGTGCAGGAGATGTAAGCTCAATCGTTTTAGGGATGATGAAGGCAAATTTGATTATTTCTGTATTCCTGGATTCAAAAGATGTACTTTCAGAAGTGACAGGCACCACGGAGGATACATTAGTTTCTCAGAAGCGCGAAATTTGACGTAAACGACGCACGATGTGCACAGACGATTCCACTAAATTTCGTGCGGGGCCTCTCAGTGCCGAGGGTTGCCAAGTGGCGGGAAGGATTCTTAACATATTGCCTGAGGTACGTACGCATCGTTTCAATGCTCATGTGCGTCATGATCAAGTAGCCCTGTGCAATGGCAATTTTAGGGGCGAAGCTCTTTATGGCGTGGCTTGTGCATTCCTCGTAGTACGTAACCACTAGTGGCAGATACCCGAAATAGGTATAACATTTGACCTCCAAGGTGGTGCCGGTGAGAGATTTCTTCTGCGCGTTGTTTAACAATAAAAAATAGTGCTCAATGTACATGCCCATGGCTGCTAATGGGGATGAGAGACAGGAGCATTCGGCTTTTAGTCAACGCGCACGCTGCGACCCCATTAGCAGTCATTGGCATGTACATTGAGCACTATCGGACAAGAAAGGGTTGCTACATTATACTCGGTGGGTGTAACCTCTTTAGTTTTAGATAGGTTTAGCGAGCGTGGAGCCGCAGCGCCAGGAATACAATGAACTAGTATGTACCCTGAATGAATTCGAGGTGGTTAAAGGGGGGAAGCACATATGAAGCGCAAGCCATAAGAAATTAAAAGCTCAATTCTCCTGTCTCTCATTTCACATTAGCAGCCACTGGCATGTACATTGAGCACTATCTGACAGGAAAATGTTGCTACGTTATACTCACTGGGCGTAACCTCCTTGTGTTAGAAAGGTTTAGCGAGCGTTGGGCAGCAGTGCCATGAATACAGTGAACTAGTATATACCATGAACTCAAGGTGGTTGAAGGTGGGAAGCAGACCCGAAGCGCAAGCCGTAAGAAAGTGTGCGTGTGCCACCTCTCGTTTAGTCCTTGGAATGTCCACTGAATGGCATTGCTTTTATACGGGGAATATATGATAAAAAGATGCGAGATGGTGGGACTTGGAGTGTTGAATAGATGTACGAACGCACACACAGACAATTGCATGGATGGACGCATGAAAGGACGCAGGGGCGGATGCATGAACGAACGCAGGGACGGGCGCACGAACAGACGCATGGACGGTCACACAGACGGACGCATGGACGGACGATTGCTTCGCCCCACTCTCCATCATTCACTCTGTGGATATGCTGCCATTTTGTTTCAGCTGTCGATCCGCAGTGCGGTAAACCAAGGCATATCTTAAGCGCTTGGGCTTGAATATTCTGGATTGTGCACAAGTTCGTTTCGCAGGTGTTAGTATAACATGTAGGCCGTACCGCAGGAATCCAATAAATAATACCTTGTACAGCTGTGACATAGACTCGACAGACACTCCCCAACTTTTCTCGGCAAGAAAATTGAACAAGTGACAAATGGCAATCAGCCGCTTTTTCACGTAGTTTACGTGTGGGGTTCAGACAGTTTTTGGTTGAATATGACTCCCAAGAACCTATGGCTTCGGCTGCATCACACCAACTGCCCGTTATATTTCGTAATCGGGCATTGGTTTTTTTGGTGAAAGTCACGACTGCACAATTTCCACTTGCGATTTCGCGCCCCTGTTTGCGTAGGTGGTGCGATGTCACTGATGCTGCCTTCTGAAGTCGAGCGCGAAGTTGCAGTCGAGTGTCACCTGATGTCCACACACAGATGTCATCAGCATAGATGGAAAGTCGTACACTGCTTGGTTGCTTGCCAACTAGTCCAATGAGTGTTTGGTTGAATAGCGTCGGGCTTAGCACTCCACCCAGCGGGACTGCTCGGCTGCAGTAATACTCGGGGGTCGGGCCATTCTCTGTCTGCACGTGAAATGACCTCTTCTTTAGGTAGCTCTAAACCCACATATATATCTTGCCACCGAGTCCTACTCCTTCTAATGCGCTGAGAATGGCTTCGTGGGTGATATTGTCGTAGGCCCCTTTAACGTCAAGAAATAGAGCAGCAGATAACCGCTTGCAGGCCTTCTGGTGTTCTACATATGTCACCAAGTCAACTACATTGTCAATTGACGAGCGGCCTCGTCTGAACCCGGACATGGCATCTGAATATATTTCGTAGAATTCCAAGTACCATTTCAGACGCGTTAAAAATCATCCTTTTCATAACTTTTCCCACACAGCTCGCGAGGGCAATCGGGCGGTAAGAGGAAATGTTCAAGGGTGACTTGCCGGCTTTGAGAAGTGGAATCAGGCGACTGGACTTCCATTCCTGTGGAACCATGCCAGTTTGCCAGGAGTCGTTGTACAGCTGCAAGAGTGCCTGCCGAGCTTAATCTCCTAGGTGACACAGAGCGCGGCAAGAAATGCCGTCAGGTCCTGGCGCTGAAGAACGTCCACACAAAGCAAGCGCAGCCTTTAGTTCGTTCATTGAAAACAAAATCTCTATTCGGGGATCACGTGAGGATACAGGAAAGTCGGGCGTCTTTGTCCCAGTTGAATTTGAGCCGCAGGTAATCCTTCGACAGAAAGAATCTGCGACATCAATCTCTTCGCAGCGTAAGTGAAGTGCCAGAAATTTAAATGGGTAGTGCTGAGTAATGGTTGTGCGAAGACCCCGGACCGTTCTACAGATTAGTGACAGAGGCTTTCTAGGATACTATAACTCGCAAAAAGACACCCATCGTCGCTTATTCAACTTGTCCATGTGAC
Source organism: Rhipicephalus microplus (assembly GCF_043290135.1). NCBI lineage: Eukaryota > Metazoa > Arthropoda > Arachnida > Ixodida > Ixodidae > Rhipicephalus > Rhipicephalus microplus. Next base: position 109,395,788 of record NC_134708.1, on the reverse strand, counting down.
GCTGTATTTTCTTTTGTGTGCTTCTGGCCACTCTCAGATTATCAAATGACTTGGTGCGTCTATAACGTCGTTCTGCAGGATGACGAATCGCTCGGAGTTTCTCGAGATCAATGTCCATATCACTGCGAGATGAGCTCACCGGAAGCGAACGCATGGTGGAATGTGGAGCCCTCTTTATTGCGTCCTGTCAGTTGAAAGGTTAGCCACCACATAGTCTTCCATGATTAACTTGTATTTTTGTCAATCGGTGCACTGGACGGCTCTGGAGGACTTGAGACTTGGAAAGTCATCAATCTTCAGGTATGTTGGTATGTGGTCACTACCCCTTGTTTCCAAGTACAAAAACCAGTGCACTCTCATGGCGAATGAGCGTGAGATGAAAGTGAGATCCAGGCCACTACTATAGGCCGACCCACGCAGATAAGTAGGGCTGCCGTCATTCACGAGAATAAGTTCCCATTCAGAAGCGAAAGACACTAAATGTCTGCCTCTAGTGTTGACCCTGGAGCTTCTCCATAAGTAGTCATGGGCATTGAAGTCGCCAGTTATCACCCATGGCTGGAGAGTTGAATTCTAAATTCCGCGCAAACGCTTGTGGTCTAGGCGACTTGATAAAGGTAAGTGGGCTCCGATGCTGAATGTAGTCTTCTTGTTTTTTACTGTTAGGTAAAAACGTACTGGTTTTCTTCGTCAGGGGGTGCATGGTGATGAAAATAAGTTAAGTCGCGCCATATGAACACAACAACCTTGCGGTGCTCTCAGCGGGTAGAAGACATAAAGCACTTATATCCATACATTCTCATGTGAGCTGACAGATTCAGTTCACCAATCACAATTATGGAGAACTGGTTCGTGAATACATATTGCCGGAACTCGGACATGCGCGCCCTAAGCCCTCTGGCATTTCACTGAAGGATCGATGCGTTCTTGACCTCCTCTCGAAAGCATAGCATGTTGCGGGCCTTTTACCTTAAACCTGCAAGCACCGGACTCCAAGTATCCAGCACCTGGAGTGCGCTCTGCGCTGATGAGGTGTTCATGTTGCTTAGGAGCATGCGCATTGCGCTCATAAGGGTCTGCAACATGTTGGTGACCTGGCGATCCTCAGTTGTCTTTTCATCAGTGGTTCGTGAGGGCATGGAGGTTGGCGGGATTCAATGTACCTTTGAATCAGGCTGTGTTCGTGGAAGGGATGGCCACTCTTCACGAGATGGGAGTGTTGACCCTGCTTTTGTTTTCAGTCTATCCGTCTTCACAGAGCTTGATTATGGCGGTCAATTAGTCTTTGCTCGAGATGACGTGTCTCTATCGGCAGATGTCACGTTTCCTGATCATCTTCTGCGGTGATGTCGACGTTGCCTGACAGTAGCAGCGGCTTCTCTGTGCGTTGAATTGTCGCACACCATGCGTTTCGGCACCGCGCGTTCATTTCCCATTTGCGGGCAATCTTTAGACGACGCTTTATGAGCACCATGGCAGTTGGATCATTTCAACGCAGATGCGTGGCAGCTGTCTTCTGAAGGAGGTTCGGCACACCGCGAGCACACAACATTGCTGGTACATACTCCTTTGACATGTCCCATCTTGAAGCATCTGCAGCATAAAGCATTGCAGGGGCTTCGGTATGTATGGACGGACCTGGTGGCGAAAGTGGCCAACTTTGACGTGAGGTGGAAGACTGTCTCCCTCAAAAACAATCTTCATGCATCGTGACTGACCGAGCCTTGCGTTGTGCTTGATGAGAATGTCGTCTGTAGTTGGCTTTATTAAGATTGAAAAATTGTCAGCGGGAATGGAAATGTCTACGTCATAAATGACACCCACACTTCTTTTACAGTCAGTGGGGATCACTGATTTAACTGTGACTCTGTCGATTTCCGATATGTTCTGTAGGCTTTGCGCACTACGGTGTAGAACATCAACTGCCAGAGCATTCTTCCGTGAGTTGATCCTCACGTCTTTAATCTCATTTGGAGCAAGTCCTTCCAGGTATGCAGAGAGGACTTACCTGTTAAGCCACTGTAGGTTGGCTGATAGGGCCCCAGCCATGAAGAGTACAGTGTGCGGCCATTGCTGCGCGGTAGCCTGCACGGTGGATAAACTCGCCGTCGATGATGTTTGTAGCAGTCTTCTTTTTGCATTGCGGCTGATGAAGACTGTGTAGTCGTCATCCGATAGCTCGAAGCCGTTGGAGTAGAGCTCCGTTGCCTCGCTGTTTGTGCCACTTCAAGTGGTCCCATGTTTCCTAGTCGCTGCCGGACGTAGCGGTTGTCCACCTCGAAAATCCTGAGAGGCTTTTTCATTCATTCTCGCAAGAAGGGAGCGGGAGCTTCCAGAATTTGCGGAAAAACAAACAGAAAGTTTGAGACAAGGGTACAAGCGTTCTATGAAAAAGACACTTTATTGTCGTCCCAAATTGGAAGGTCATGCTCAGAATGGCAAGCATTTGGAAACGTTCCCCGCTTTTATCATGCACAAATGACTCACGAAACGCATTCACAGGTACAGATGAACGTGCATAAGTGTCTCAATTGTTACTTCACTGTGTCTGAAAAGCATTCTTTTCGCTAACGGAGACTGCGCAACAATGGTAGTAGCCTTTGTTCGCCCGGTAACTACAAAAAATGTTCTGGTAAAAGTCCAAAGCCAGCCAAGACGTACGATTCTCCCCACCGCGAGCTAAGGGCATGCGAGTGAGCGTAAACGCACCTCCTCTCCGCGGGGAAGAATACGCGTGGGAGAGGAGAGCACGCGCCACCGAGTCGTGGCAATGGGGCGACGCGCGCTCATTGCGCCAACTTGCTGGTAATGCTGAAAACATGAGAATTTCTCCCCGTGATGCTCGTCACCACCAGCGGTAAGTGGTAGATATAAATAGCTTGCCGTTTTAACGTTGAAGGACGAGCTCCTTGGTGGCTCAGTGGTCAACACCACGCACTCACGTCTCAAACATCCCACGTTTGATTCCACGTGGCGGAGTCTTTTTCTGCACTACTTTTTTTGTATATTTATATATATGGTTACGTGTACCCAAACGATGAGTGACGCTGACGGCGAAATTCAGCTACAGTGCCCATATAACTGCTCTTGCAATAAAATGTTCGATTTATGACTCAATACAAGTGCGGCGTACTCATTGTCCTGCCCTTCAGCGACGCTCGCATTCGCGGGCAACCACGCAAAGGCGTTCCTAAGGATGTTAAAAAAGATTCGCAGCATATGAATGGAGTGACTGAAGAGGAGTGGGGCGAAGCGTCTGTCTTTGTGTGCATCCGTCCATGCGTCCGCCCGGCCATCCATCCATGCTCCCGTCCATCCTTCCGTCCGTTCGGGCTTCTATTGGACAGTGGACGCATGGATGATCAGACGGATGGGAGCAGGGAGGCACACGCAGGTGGACGGAAGCATGGATAAATACAAGGACAGATGGACAAAAACACGGACGAACAGACTGATAGACGAAAGCACGGGCGCACGGACGGGTGGACAGACGCATGAACGAACGGAAGGCTGGAAACATGGACGGACGCACGGAAGCATGGACGGCTGGGCACTTGGACGAAAAGACGGACGAACGGACGCATGGAGAGATGGATGCATGGAAGGATGAATGGACAGACGTACGCACGGACGGAAGCATGGACGGACAGACAGACAGATGAACACACGGAGGGGCAGAAGCAAAGACGCATGGACACATGGAATGACGCTTTGACCCACTCATCATCATTCACTCCGTCGATATGATTTCAACACAACATAATCTGTGCATCTGCCCACCCGTAGGTCCGTGCACCAATGCGTTCATCCGTGCTTCAATCTATCCATGCTGCGGTTTGTTCATGAGTCCGTCGTTGCTTCCGTCGGTAAGTCCATCCGTCTGTGATTCTGTTCATCCGTCCGTCCATCCATATGGCTGTCTCTCCATCTATTAACTATACAAAATTGTCAACTATACGAAAACCACTTACGCTATTTAGTTATTATTCTTTAGAGGTCTTTTACACACAACGCCATCTATTGAGCAATTCATAAACTAGAGGTGGCTACTACTGCTACTACTGCAGAGGAGGAAATGACCCACAGCCTCAGGAGCTTGGCTCTAAAATTAGCTGCGTCTTAACTCGGCTAAGTTTGGTTATTTCAGCGAAAGCTTGTTAACTTGGTGTTGCTTCATTGCTCTCGTTGCCGAAGCACATTTTCCAACCGATCAATATGGCTACTCAAACATTTCATACTGCATTCACTTCAACCATGGCTTCCTCAGTTTCTCAAGTCATCACCGCACTTGAATGTGAGCCGTCCATTGCCACCCCTACAGCTGTATTCCCCCGATGGACGAAATCGCGATTCGAGTCTGTGGATTGCGTACTACATACGTCGGCCATGCCCACGTCCCTGCTTTGGTACCCGTGGAACAATTCGTGAAACGATGGTGGCTCAAATCACAGTTGGGACCATCAGTGAGGTGAAGTGCACACAGCTGTTAAATGCCTCACCACGCCACCGTTACCACACCGCTTTTCGTCTGAGGCGAGGATTTTGTAGTCGTTATCTCTTCAAAAAATGCCCAGCTATAAAATGGAGTGAATAATGATGAGGGGGGCGAAGCGTCCGTCTGCTCGTCCATCAGTCTGTCTGTCTGTCTGTCTGTCTGTCTGTCTGTCTGTCTGTCTGTCTGTCTGTCTGTCTGTCTGTCTGTCTGTCCATCCGTCCGTTCCCTCTTATCACGCTTGAGCACGCATCAGACGGACGCTTTGCCCTACTCGTCATCATTCAGTCCGTGGATATGCTGTGAATTTCTTATTAAACGAAAACCACTAACACAATCTAGTGGTAACATTTGCTAGGACATATACACACATTAACTAGTGAGCAATCTCTAGAGCTAACTAGAACTTGCTCCTACAGCATACTACAAATACGAGGGAATGACTCACACCCTTCGCCCCTAAAACGGGCTGAGAACAGCGTACAGCTGAACTTCCGTCGCCTGTACGTCGTTTACCAACCCCCGTCCATAGATAATGGATCACTCAGACGTCTTCACTAAGTACGATCCCACACGCTATCCGCAACTTCGTATTTCTTTGTCGCTATCCTTCCTGCGGTCGTCGCTCTCCCCACTTGCAGAGCAACAACAGCATCACGAAACCGCTCAGCATCATGAAAACAGACATATGATTGTGGCAGATATATGGCCGATTCATCTACTGCAAGCAGATTTATGGCTGGCAGCATGATTAATATTCTCCAGTTGAGTGCGTTGCAATATTGTAAACTTCTCGCGGTGTACCAATTAATGCTTATTCTTAGTTTACGCGACCATTACGCATAAAAGAAGTCTTTCAAGATAAGAATTACTTTATGCTTATTTCGCTTCTTTTAGTTTGGGTCCCCATGGACAAGCCGGTCCTTCCTGCACAAAAAATGCTACCGTGGACGTTACTGCCACCACGACCTGTTTGTAGGCTAATCCACATGAGTTTTTTTTTTTTTTTGCACGTGACGGTAACGCGATGGAGCATTTGATGTAAATCGTGCCTAAAGCTTCTCGCTTGTAATATTCTGCGTCATTTTCGAAATGATTATCTTTCCAAAATTCTCGTTCGACATCCGTTCCAGACTGCCACATCGCATGCTTGTGCCAGCATTCCTGTTCCTGTACCAACACAGACATCTGAGGCACAGATATGCCAGCGTCCTCGCTCGGTCCTGCCACCGCACGATCATATCACAATGGCTGAACCAAGGAATATGCAAACTGGTAGCGTAACTTCCACAAAAGCCCATAGATCCAGTAGTCGGCGGCTCTTTGCCACTGTCACCATCTACGGGAGAAAGAGACAGCTAAAAGCAAAAAAAATTAGAAATAAAATATGACGTCACCATTGGAAGCAGTAGCGACGTTGCGCTTTGCCCTACATGGAGCAAAGCTAAATTTTTTTTATTATTGCACAACTACGTGCCTTCATTATTGCGCTATTTCCTTACGCCTTAATTGCGTCTCACTAATTGCCTGCGAAAGAGAAAAGAAACAAAAATAACTAAGATTGAAGAAGCAAAGTTCTTTTATTAGCCAAATGACGAAGTTGCAATATGAACAAGAAATTTCGCCGAGGCAGTTGTGAGAGAACTGTTCACGAACACAATAGCATTATAGTTTGAAATCTCACGCTGATAAATCGTTGAAAACCACTGCAGCGAGACAGCAGTCTAGAAAATATAGCTTTGGCAGCCGTAGAGTACGGCGTCTTGTTGGTTAGCCTGTCGCGTTCACAGTCACTAAAGGCGAGGGCACGCCGGCCGTGTGCCAGCAAAAGCAGTCGGCAGTCACAGGAGCGTCTATCTACGCATTCTGTTAGCGCTTTGAGCTACGAAATGCATGCACGAAACCACCACGGAAAAGTGAGTGATGCCTCGTTAGCCCGGTAATGTGCCGTACCAAAAAACGTGCTGAAGTAAACGCAAGCTCTGATAGCATATCACCTGGATACGCCCCCAAATCCGTCGGCTCATGTTACCAGACTGCCTGCTTGTGCCCACTTTTAAACGAAAAAAAATGGGTGCTTGACCACATACCAAAGACCAAAGCTTATTAAAGTAACCTACTAGTTTTTGCAAGAAATAAGTTTAAAACAATTCAAAATAAACGTTTAATTATGTTTTGGTTTTGACTGTTCGTCCCCCCCCCCTCCCTCACCTAGTCACGCTTCAATCGTTTCGCGGCTGTTGATGTCTGTCGCAATAGGTTTCAGAGTACTTTTTGTTCCATCTTTCGCGACCAATTTAGATTGACCTTGGGCTGAACTACATTGTAGTTGAACTGAAACCGGCTACCCTGGCTTGGCAGGGAAGGCGCCTCGTCACGTGGCTCGTCACGTGAACACAGTTGTGGAGGAAGCTGTATTCATCTCAGTCAACGTTACCAGTAACGTTGATCCTAGCAGGAGTTTGAGCAGTGGCGGCACAGGAGCGGTGCTGTTCCAGGCATATCTCACTCTTCACCTCGAGGCCACGAGAAGTACGCAGTGAAACTCCTTCTACTAAGACAGCAATGTTTTCGCAATAAGGAGCCTCCCAGCAGCCATCGCTCAAATACGAGTAAGGAGTTTTCTCCTCCTCGCTTTTGCTGCCTTTCATACAGGGAATATCTCCTCGTCGCCGCCTAATTCTTGAAGACTCGTACACAAAGCCAGCACTAAGCGTAGAACCAATCAAGATTTCGCGCCTGTTGGCTACTTGTTGTTTTCTCCACTCGCGCAGTCAGATGACACAAAAAATGAAGTGAAATGAGTTGATCACGCACGATGGTTATGCAAGACAATAAATTCGTCCAAAATCATCATTCAAGTGTCTGCTGAATTAACTTTATTTTCCGGAAATAGATCGCCAAAGTCACAGATGCGCTGCTTTGGGGAACTAACTATACATATGGCATGTGTTTATTGATTTACGCAGATTAAGGAAATAAATTTGTGTTATGAAATTCAACAAGATGGCTTATCTTCATCACAAACCCGTCAAAGCAAACAAGGTAGCAAAATGAGTATCCAATGATATCACACCCGATATATCCCTGGTCCGCAGTGGCACCACCGCTCTACATGTGGTGCAATACCGCAGCAAACCTAAGAAGTGGTCGTACAATTTAGAGATCATAGTTGAGAATGGCTCCCCGATGATGAAAAAGAAAATAGTTGAAACTACACCTTGGGCCACCATTAAAAATATCAGGTCGGGGCAGAACCCGGCAAAAGATATTAACGTTTGGAGTAAATGAGCCATTGTATCGGTTCAGGGCGCTACCGAAGAGATCGATGCTGACGATCAGGAAATTCTTGATAGACATATTGTAAGCATGTGGAACAAAAAGACATGGAGGTTCGCTAACCACTTTAAAAGCTTGTGTATACTGCCACGCTTCTTTGTAAAGATGTGTTGTCGCGCCTATGCACGTATAAGCAAAAAAAGTGCCTGGCCGAAATTGTACACGATGTGACTGCCGTAAAAACCGAATCAATGACGTATCTTCTGTTATAGACCAAAATACGAAAGCCATAGCATACTTGTCATCTAGACTAAATGAATCGGAAGATAGGACTCGCAGCTCGAATCTTGTATTTTTTTATATTGCTGACTGCGAGCGCGAAACATGACAGAAATCTGAAAATAAAGTCATTAAGGTCTGTACTACCAGCTGACCATCCGAATAATCAGACTAAGAAACAGACCAGTTATTATTAAGCTGTCTCATTTTAAGATGAACCCGCCTATTATTTCAAATACTAAGCAACTTCAAGGCTCGAATCTAAGCGTTTCAGAGGATTACTCACCTAACACTCGGCTAGCCCGCAAACAGGTAATTACGTTTGGAAAGTCCGAGCAAGAGCCGTTTCAACTATGCTACGACAAGTTCATCATTGACAACAAGACTTACAATTATGAAAACGAAACACAAAGCGTTAAATCAATTCATTGTTACCTGCTATCGCTTCTACAAAACCCAACCTTCACTCTTTATCCTTTCTTTACACTAACATAAGAAGCGTGTTGTCGAAGCGCGATGAGCTTCTTAATCTGCTCGCGAGCACTGATTGCAAACTTGTGCTATCTGAATAATGGCTCATTTCAACCATCGAAGACACAGAGCTCAGTTTGATATTTCCAGATTTCAACATCTTTAGACGTGACCATGAGAGTAAATGAGGTGGTAGCGTTCTCATAGCTCTCCATCAAAGCCAGTCCTGCAAGATTATTAACATCACTTCAGCACTCGAAACATTGTTTGCGTTATGTACTAATCTGTACCCCCAAATTATGATCGGTGTATGCAGATGCCTCTTTTTGGTTCATTTTCCCGAAGCTTTGCAAACAGTAACATCACTCAGTCAAGCACCTTTGCTTCTTTCTGGTGACTTCAACTTCTCTGCTATAACTTGGACCAAACCGGCCTGACGCTACCCTAGAGCAACCCTGAAAGTACATTTTTTAACACGTGTCTTACTTTCGAACTTCCCACCACGGTGGCCTAGTGCATAAGGCACTTGGCTGCTGACCCGCAGGTCACGTGATCGAATCCCGGCTGCGGCGGCTGCCTTTCCGATGGAGGCGGAAATGTTGTAGCCCCGTGTGCTCATATTCGGATGCACGTTAAAGAACCCCAGGTGACGAAACAAGCGCTAAATATACACACACTTAGAGAGGACACAGACAAGCACTTACTAGCAACTGAAAATTTTATTTCGAAACGAACACTAATAAATACATCACACGCATGTACGTCATTCCCAACTTCCTCTGTCATCATCAACAACGTTATATAACAAAATATGCACTCCCATAATCGATGGCACACAATCAGAAACAAACACTTGTCAAGAACTAAGAAAATAAAACGCAAAACAGAAAAAAAGAAAAAAATGTAAAACAGAAAAAAAATAGCCCTGGGTTATGTGACGTCCAAAAAAGCAAATTCCACTTCTGTTAATAGAACTGACGCTTGACTGACGCGCCTGTCCCCTCCTTTCCTTATTCTACACGCTTTCATCATTTACCCCGTCGTCCGCTTCTTGTGCCTGTCAATTATTTGTGTGTCTCAAAACGTCGTTTGGCACACACTCTCTGAGTGTGTGTATTTTTAGCGCTTGTTTCAGCATGAACCTTTACCAACACGCCCAACTGTGGCCCAGACAACATTCCCAAGGCTTTTTTGCGCCGGTATGCTGAGCCTGTGTCATACATTCTCACTGCGATTTTTCGTTCCTGTTTGAAGCTAGCGATCATTCCAGATGATTGGCATGTCGCCCGGGTAGTGGCAGTTCACAAAAAAGGAGACCGCTTAAAAAAAAAAACTATCGCCCGATATCCCTGACGTCTTCCTGCTGCAAAGTACTTGGATATGTGACTCGTACAATCCATAACCGATTTTCTTGAACACAATAAGTTGCTATCTGATCACCAACATGGATTTCGTATAAACCTTTCCACAATCACACAGCTTACTACCACTATTCACGAGGTTGCTTTGACCCTCGATTTGGCCGGTCAGATTAATTTAATCTTTTTGGATTTTAGCAAAGCCTATGACCGTGTATCCCACAGTAAAGTTCTGAACAAACTTCTAGGATTTGGCCTACCATCTTTTATTATCAATTGGATAAAACAGTACTTATCCAACCGAGCTCAGTTTGTTGATGTTGATGGATACTCATCCACACGCTTGCCAGTTACGTATGGTGTGCATCAGGGAAGCGTCTTGGGACCAATTCTTTTTCTCGTGTATGTGAACGATATAACCGCGGCTGTGTGTCCTGATGTGCAAGTTAGGCTGTTTGCCGATGATTGTTTGATTTTCAAAAAGGTAACATGCAAAAATAATCAAATTTCTTTAAACTCTAGTCTAGCGAAAATCCACGAATGGTGCACAACATGGTCAATGTCCCCTAATTCCGAGAAAACTGTACTGCTACGCGTAAGCAATAAAAGACAACCCTTTTTATACACGTATAAAGTAATGCTGACACCGTCGCAGAAGCCACTCAGTACAAATATTTGGGATTGACGATTTCCAACAAACTCACATGGTCCTCCCACATCGAAAAAATTTGTACAGCAGCTTCTCGCAAACTTGGCCTACTTAGGCATAGGCTGAAAAACACACCCTCCCAATGCTAAGCTCCTCGCCTACAAAACTTATGTTTTGCCTAAAGTTGAATACGCTAGCGTAATTTGGGATCCCCACTTCAAAAAAGATAAGCATAGGCTCGAGATGGTACAGAGGCCGGCAGTACGTTTCATATTCAACAAATATAAGAGAACAGATTCATCATCATCTTTAATGCTGGCAAATAAGATTCCAACCTTAAAGCAGCGCAGGAAAATATGAAGACTTAAATTTTTATTTATGCTTTATCACGAGAGACCTAGACATTTATTCAGCCAGTTTTTTAACGTCCATCGAGAAATCGACATGCACATAATCTACTTCCTTATCAAACGTGCCAAATTCTTTTTAAGTACTCTTTGATTGGAATTCGCTGCCTAAAAATATTGTTTCTTCAAAAGTGCATATGAAAGTGCGCTACTTATTGATTTGGAAATGCAGTAAACCAGTGAATGTTCATCGCTTTCACTTTTGCATTTCGTCGTTTTTTTTTCACTACGTGTTTTATTGATGCAGTGTTACTTCATAATTTGCAAATACTGCATTTACGCACCCGACGTATTCCGGGAAGAGTTCTTTATTCTTTACTTCTACACTTCTTTTAGTGTGCGTCACTCTCCTTAGAACTGTATTATTTTTTTATCCTGACAGGCTGTGCTGCTGATACTTCTAGGTATGCCGTAAGATTGCTTTGCTTCCCTTTTCTGTGAGCTTGTGTGCCTTACGGCTCCATTCGTGCTTGTAAATTTGAAACTGTATATTTTCCCACCTGCATGATCCTTTAATTGTGACCGCAGTATACTGTAAATGAATAAATAAATAAATAAATGAATAAATAAATAAATAAATAAATAAACTGGCAGTCATCCTAAACACCAGGTGGTTGAACATTCCGGAGCCCTCCACTACGGCGTCTCTCATAATAACATGGTGGTTTCGGGACGTTAAACACCACATATCAGTTATCACATACTTTTGGGCTAACTCAACTTGTATCAAATCCAACACATGTAAACGGGCGATGTGCGAATATATTTGACCTCATTTAATCATCTCAACCTAATAGTGTATCTTCCGTGGCACATTTTCCAGGATTAAGCGATCATTCTGAATTACTTGCAGCCCTATTGTTTCAAAACGAATTGATTCTCAAAAATATTGAGGCCAAAAAGTTCACACTTGGCATATTTTTAGATATCTCGAAAGCATTCGACAAAATAAACCACAAGACATTATTAGGAAAACTGCAGTGTTAAGGAATTCATGGTGTAGCCTTAAATATGATCCAAAGCTACCTAACAGACAGACACCAGTGCGTATTCATAAACAGGGAAATTTCGTCCGTGCAAACTTTTAAAGATGGTGTTCCCCAAGGCAGCATATTGGGTACCATTTTATTCATTACATTTATAAACAATATTGTACATGTTGATCCTTCAGCCCAATACGTAATTTACGCAGACGATACAAGCTTATCTTTTTCAGGTACGAATGTTAGTCATTTCGTAAACACTGCTAACTCAACGTTACAAAAGAGAGCTGGACTTTAAAAGTACTTTACTTATAAATTGTCTCAAAACAAAAGCTGTTCCTTTTCATGCCAAATCTCCCCTCAATGAAACCACTGAATCCTACAATCTCATGTTAAATAGCAGCAAAATCGAATTCTCTTTCACCACGAAGTCTTTGGGTGTTGTTTTTCATGAAAAGATGAAATAGAATTATCACACGGAATTTTTATACAGTAAGCTTTGCAAAGTCTTTGGTGTCTTGAGAAAATGTCAAGGTTTATTGCCAGTTCCTCAAAAACTTCTGATATTTAATGCGCTTTTTACATCCCATCTGAGCCACTGCAACATAATTTGGTGTAATGGAACAAAGCAATCTATTAGTAATCTTATTATATTACAAAAAAGGCGCTACGATCTGTTGCTAACCTACTTTTAATGCCCATACTTCACAAATATTTGTTAAATACAAAATAATCAAATTAAACCTGCTCTACGAATATTCTTTAGCAGTCTATTTTAGATCTGATACCATAAAATGTCGCGGCTGTATACGCACTTTAGCTAACTTGCAACTAAATCCTTCAACGCACCTAAACCGACACTCTGAATATTGGCATGTGCCGAGACCGCGCACAAATTATGGCTTTCAGACATTCAGTTATTACTTGCCGAATATACTAAACAAAATAGGAATTAATTATGAACATGTTCGCATGCTCTTTATTATTTTTATTTTAAATATGCTTTACTAATTTGTGTGTAGTATTATTTTCTGTTTGATTACTTTTTTTCGATGTATAGCATGTGCGTTTTTTGTTAGTATAGTTTCTTTAAATTTTCTGTTCTGATGCAGAGCATATGCATTGCTGGTTTAAACTGTCCTGTGTTTAATTCAATTTTGCCATTTTTGTCGCCAAAGTTGCCATGGGGATATGGGGCTTTCTCAAGCTGTTTTATACAGCTTTTTTCCTCTGTCCCAGCCACTTACTGTAATGCTGTACGTGGTAAATAAACTAAACTCAACCTAAACTCAGACTTGCTTGTCACCTACCCATGTTGTTACATGTTGTTTCATGTAATCATGTAACAACATGATTACATGCCATGCTCATGATGCCCTCGCGGCCGTTTCGCTAGCGTCACATATACCAAATTTGGTATTATGGTACTTCAATGAATGACAAAGGTATGTGGCTGGTGCAAACATGATATTCATGAGGCGTGTGTCATCTAACAACATGACTACATGCGACGTTCATGATGAGCTGGCGGCCATTTCGCTGGCTTCACTTACAACAAAATTTGTATTATGGGACGTGAATGGATGACGAAGGTATGATACTGGTGCAAACATGGTTGATTGATATGTGGGGTTTAACGTCCCAAAACCACTATATGATTATGAGAGACGCCGTAGTGGAGGGCTCCGGAAATTTAGACCACCTGGGGTTATACTGGTGCAAACATGATAATCATGAGGTGCGTGTCATGTGAAAACATGACTACATGACACAGTCCAGGCGCCAATACATTTCGACTTGACGCAGTGCGTGTACTCGCTGGCGTTGGTATCGTCGCGTCACGCTGGCGTTGCCACGCCAGGCGCCGGTACTCCTAAATACTCGCAGATGCGTGCCGCGCTGCGTTGCTTTGACGCATGCGCGTTTCAGCGCGTCCAGCGTCCCTCCGTCCCGAAAAGAGGAAGACGCATTGTTGTCTGGGTAAAGCATCATTGCGAAATTCAGTATGTCGCATTTCGTGCTGGTTGCCGTCGGTCCGCACCGACGGATGCTGGTCGCGCCTGGCGTCAGACTATAGAGTGCTCGCGTTATGCTAACGTAGCGTCGCTGTGCCCAGCGTGCACGTGCATCATCGCTTCATTGGAGTGTATTGGGCCCTTCATGATGCGCTCGCGACCGTTTTGCTAGCTCCGCATATACTAAATTTGGTGTTACGTGACGTCAATGGATGAAAAAATATATGACTGGCACAAACATGATAATCCTGACACGCATGTCATGTAAGAAAATGACAACACACCACGCTCTTAGCGTGCTAGCGGCCGTTTCGCTAGCTTCACATATACTATATTTGGTATCACGTGACGTGAATACATTACGAAAGTAAACAACGCACCTAAAAATGATTTTCATGACACGGAAGTCATGTACGGCATCATTTACCTCCACCTCGTAACATTGTGCTGATTTTAAAGTGACATATCAACATTTCTCAATCATACTACGCATATCATCGATTCCCACTGTACGTGAGATCTGCCTTTTTCATAACAAACTAATAAAACTCGCTGCAACATTCATCCGAATCACTAATATAACAGAACGCCCTTCATCCCCACGACTCAATAGCACACTAAAAGGCCTAAACAACAAAAATAATAAGTTCTTTCGCTCAGTCAAGCGCTTTAATTGTGCATGTGTTTGGCAAAAATACCACGCAATGAAGAAGACGTTTAACTCATTCTTCACAAGCGCTAAACTATTTTTTTCTTTTTTTCAGAAACACCGAATACCATGTTACACAATAACCCGAAACAGTTTCGGAAATATAGTAACCCGGAGCCACATAAAGCATTAGCATCAGTCAATGACCATAGCGAGCCTATACCCGACAGACAACACAGTAGCGCATCTACTCAGCACTGTTTTTTCCAGCGTTTTCACTTCTGAGCACTGCATTCACCTTCCTGAATGTCTCAACCTAGACCACCGAGAAATATCCGATATAAAGCTTAAATCAAATAATAATACTGAACTAATTGACACGCTCAAGCTAATGTCTTCAGCTGGCATTAACAGGATCAACTATAAACTGCTAAAGAATACTAAAAACGTCCCTTGTATGCTCAAATTTTGTATCTTTCAGCTGTCTCTGTCATCTGGAGTGGCGCCTCAAGATTGGGAAGTAGGCAAGATAATTTCAGTACCAAAAAAGGCTCCTCATCTTCATGTATTAACTGAAGATTTCCCTCACCAGTGTCTGTTCTAAACTTATGGAGCATGTAACTTATTCTCACGTGGTAAATTTTTAGTGTCTTGTCATTTCTTCAATCCTAACCAGCTCGGTTTGCAAAAGGACATGTCTTGCGAAACTCAACCCGCTCTTTTCATCTATGACATATCCTCTCACCTCGATTGAAACATAACCGTTGATTCTCTCTTCATAAACTTTCAATAGGCATTTCACAGGGTTCATCATAAACGGCTCTTTCTAAAACTTTGCCAATCAAATTTTGGCCCTTCTGTTTACAACTGGCTCTCTGACTTATGTAACCGCCAACATATCGTATACGCTAACCAACACTCGTCTATCTCCTGTTGTCTCCGGCGTGCCACAAGGCACTCTTCTGGGACCGTTGCTTTTTATAATATACAGTAACGACTTACCGAACGGTTGTAATTTCTACCATTCATTTCTTCGCTGATGACTGTGTAATGTATCGTCTTATACTTAACAACACTGACATACTCACCCTACAGTCTGACCTTTCTCTCATAGAATCCTCATTTAACAAATGGCTAATGTCTCTAAGCATGGGCGAAACATCCCTTCTAACGGTTCATTGTCATCAATCATTCATTTCTACTGAATACACAGATAGGTGTCTCTGAAATAAGCAGAGTTTTATCATGCAAATACCTTGGTGATAACTTATGCTATAACCTTATTTGGTCCATTCATATCTCTAACATCGCAAACTCGGCTAATCGCACGTTTGACTATTTGCTTCGTAATCTGCACCTTGTTCCTCCCCCGGAAAAACTACTAACATACTTAACACCTCTTCGTCCAAAACTTGAATACGCTTGCTGATTTTAAGACCCTCATCAACCTAACCTCTCATCCGCACTGGAATTCATACAAGATCGTGCGTCTAGGTTTCTTCTTTCGCACTATTCTTATCACAACAGTGTCACCGAACTCAAATCATCTCTTCACTTTCAAACCCATGAGCAGCACCGCAAAATTGCCAGATTATGTATTTTTCATAGGTTCTATCACATTTTACGTCAACAAGCTAATATAGAACTTTTGGATCGCTCTTAATCTCGTCATGACCACCCTAAAGCAGTTTATCCCCAGGCAGACTACACTACCACCCACATTAACTCATTTTTCGTTCAGACTGCAAAGGACTGGAATCGTCTTCCTGCCGGCGTGGTGCACCACTCCAGCTACACATCCTTCAAGGCCTCTATAGAAACCATCATGTAATGGAACCCACCTCTTTATGTATTACCCTGCAGGGGCGCCTGCGCAAGTAGGCGTTTGGGGTGTAGTGACACCACGGACCCGAGCTAACGAGGGAGTTTCTACTCCCTCCCACGCCTAGCCGTGCGTGGCTTTGCTGTGTTCGGGGAAAAGGGGATCCTGGGGGTTGAGCCGACGCTGCGTGATTGGACCGGTAAGGCCCCCCGGCAGAGGCAACACACCCCTTTAGCCCCGGCTTCACGTAGACGGCACCCCTGGGCTGACCCACCCAGGGGAAATTGGCAGTCGCCTTTTCCTATCTCTCTCTCTCTACATCTTCATCTTTATCTCTTACTATTTATCTGTCCTGTCTTCTACTCTCTTCCGTTTACTTCCAAACTTCCTGGCGGCTAGGGTTAACCCTGTGCAAGTAGCCTACCTTGGTCTAGGCGCATTGGGTTATAGTTGAGTTGTACGGCTGGCGTCTACAGGTTTCAGCATCCACAAGCTTGTAGCGTCCCCTCGTTGGGCTCCGTGGTGGGAGGCCGCCAACGCTTCTGAAGAAAATTAAACTGGCATGCATAGAGCATTTTCCTTATTAAGTGATCGTACCGCCTTAAAGCATGTACGCACCGAAGACTTAGGCTTTTTCAACCGATCAAGTGAAAACTTCCCCCATTTTCATGTTATACATAGTGAGATAAGCAGCAAGCAAGCCAGAACTGTATCCCCCTTTGTAGTAGCCAGATGTCTCACAGAAACTCTTGGAGCCGGGTACAAAGTTACCAAAATGGCCGGCAGAGACCTCCTCCTTGAAGTTCGAGAAAAAGAACAGTTTGAAAAGCTACAGAATTTTTCAAATTTTGGTGACACTCCCATCACTGTAACGCCACACAGATCGATGAGCACAACCCGTGGAGTAGTATCTGATGCTGATTTACTCGGCTTGACTGAAGAGGAACTTCTCGAGGGGTGGAAGAGTCAGAATGTGACCAATGTACAAAGGATCACCATTAGAAGAGACAACAAGGTAACACCAACGAAACACCTGATACTCGCGTTCGCTCCCAGTAATCTGCCAGAAAGTATTCAAACAGGGTACACGAAGACGTCGATCAGACCATACATACCTAACCCGCGTCGTTGTTTTAAGTGCCAGAAGTATGGCCACGCCTCACAAGGCTGTCGTGGTCACCAAACTTGAGCACAATGTGGAATGTCAGGCCACAATTCTGACAATTGCGAAGAACCATCACACTGTGTGAACTGTGGCGGAAATCGTGCCGCATACTCATGGTCTTTCTCATTTTGGAAAAAAGAAAAAGAAATCATCACAATGAAAATTAAAGAAAATATCACATTCAAGGAAGCAAGACGAAGAGTGTCATCATTTTATGGCGCTACATATGCTGATGCGGCGCGTCAGGGGGCAACGCCGCACCAGCCCTCGCCACTCATTCGGCCAGCGCAGAGCGAGCCGTCGGCTGTGGCGCCTGCCCCCAAGGTGGCAGCAGTTCAGTCTACTCCACCTCCTAGCGAATTGAGGCCGGAGACTTCAGGGCCCTCTGATCTCGAGGCCTCCCCTCACCAGGCGAGGCCTAAAATCCGATCCACCTGCTCGTATGTGCGGGCACCCAGTGCCTCTGAGGAGGCAATGGACACAACGGTACCCTTGGTACCAAAACTGCGGCACGGCTCCTTGGAGCGTGCCAAGAAAAATAAAAAACCAATAACGGGGCTGGACGACCGTCCTGCCACCTGAACTAACGAGCTCACTCCCACACAGGATACTCTTTGTACACACAGCAGCATCTCTCTTGTTTAAATATGCAGACAGAAATATTACAGTGGAACATCCGAGGCCTTCTTCGAAACCTCGATGACTTACAAAAACTCCTCCATGAACACATTCCAAGAGTGCTGTGTGTACAAGAGACACACCTAAAACAAACAAACACAAACTTTTTACATAACTACATAATCTTCCGAAAGGATAGAGGTGATGCCATGCCACCATCCGGTGGTGTAGCGGTTATAGTTAGTCAAGGTGTAGCATGCACACAATTACCCCTCCAAACTTCCCTCGAGGCGGTGGCTGTCCGAGCAGTTATTCTAAACAAGCTTGTCACAGTCTGCTCTTTGTACATACCTCCGCACCACCGTCTTGAAAAACTTCAATTCCAGTCTTTATTAGACGAACTACCCGAACCTTATCTGGTCCTTGGGGACCTGAACGCACGTAATGGTCTGTGGGGTGACTCTCGCTGTGATGCACGAGGTCGTCTCATTGAACATATCCTCATTTCATCAGGTGCTTGTCTGTTGAATAGGAAAGAGGCAACATACTATAACCTTGCCAACAAAACTTACTCTTCCATAGACCTGAGCATCGCATCTCCTTCACTTGTACCATTGCTTCAGTGGAAAGTCATAAAAAATCTATACGGCAGTGACCATTTTCCTTTAGTTTTGAGTACACCAATAATATATGAATGTCCTCCACATTTTCCCAAATGGCTGGTAAACAAAGCCGACTGGGAACAATCTCAAAAGATTACTCACTTAAAATGGACTGACATATGCGGATTAGGCATAGATGAAGCTGTGCAGTACTTCACGGCCTTTCTTACTGACGCAGCAGCCAAGTGCATTCCACAAACATCTGGACTGCCCGGCAAACGAATCGTCCCGTGGTAGAACACTGAGTGTCAGAATGCGCGAAAGGAACCGAACAGGGCATGGAGGCTGCTGCGGAATTCGCCGACAGCGGAAAACCTTGAGAACTTTAAGAAAATAACATCTCGAGGCAGGAGAACGCGTCGGCAGGCCAGAAGAGAAAGCTGGCACAAGTTTTTGTCAGGGATCAATTCATACACACAGGAGGCTAAAGTCTGGAACATGGTTCGTAGGGTAGCAGGAAGAAAAGTACACTCACTCCCACTCGTATATACTCAGGGTGATGCCATGGAAGGTCAGGCAAACTTCCTCGGTGCACATTTTGAACGGGTACCCAGCTCGTCCCACTATACTGACACTTTCCAAAAATACAGAACAAGAATAGAAAAGCAGAAAGTCGAACACAAATCCACTAGATAGGAGGCATATAACCAAGCCTTCAGTCTAGCTGAGCTCCGAACATCTCTAAACTCCTGCAGTACTTCTGCCCCAGGTTCTGACTGTGTGGTGTATGAAATGTTAAAAAACCTACCAATCGAAACGCGAAAAACCTTACTTTCTCTGTACCATGCTATCTGGTTTTTTGGCACTATCTATACCTCCTGGAAAGAGGCTATTATTATTCTCATTTTGAAAGAGGGCAAGGACCCCTCTTTAGCTTCAAGTTATAGGCCTATTGCACTTACAAGCTGCTTGGGCAAAGTATTCGAAGAAATGATAAACTGCCGACTTGTACATATCCTTGAAACAAACAATTTCCTCGACCCCTTTCAGTGCGGGTTTCGAAAAAGTAGATCCACCACAGACCACCTTGTTCGTATCGAGGCACAGATCAGAGACGCCTTCGTCCATAAACAATATTTTCTCTCTGTGTTCCTCGATATCGAAAAGGCTTATGATACAACATGGCGTTTTGGAATTCTAAGAGACCAGTCCCACCTTGGCGTGCGCGGAAGAATGTTTCATATAATCGAAAGTTACCTGTCAAACCGGACATTCCGTGTTCGTGTGGGCAGTGTTCTCTCCCAAACATTTGTCCAGGAAACAGGCGTGCCACAAGGTGGTGTACTTAGTTGCACACTTTTTATTATCAAAATGAATTCCTTGCACTTGTCCATCCCCCGCAATATGTTCTATTGTACATATGTCGACGACGTTAAGCTTGGCTTCAAGTCATGCAACTTGGCAATGTGTGAGCGGCAGGTTCAGCTGGGTTTAAACAAGGTCTCCAAATGGGCAGATGAAAACGGATTTCGACTTAACCCACAAAAAAGCACGTGTGTCTTGTTCTCTCGAAAGAGAGGCATGCACTCCGAACCTGACATTCGACTGAATGGGCAACGTCTGTCTGTCAAAGCCAAGCATAAATTCTTAGGCTTAATCTTGGACAATGAGTTGACCTTCATACCGCACATCAAGTATTTAAAAACAAAATGTTTAAAAGCCAAGAATGTTTTAAAAGTGTTGTCACATACTACGTGGGGTAGTGACAGGCAATGTCTCATGAATTTGTATAGGAGCCTCATTCGCACACGCTTAGATTATGGGGCCGTTGTTTATCAGTCTGCGACTCAAAGTGCTTTGAAGATGCTGGACCCCGTGCACTATTTGGGCATCCGCCTTTCTACGGGAGCTTTTCGCACCAGCCCCGTAGAAATCCTTTACGTTGAGTCAAATTAGTGGTGGCTTCATCTGCAGAGAACTTACATGTCCTTTGTTTATTTTCTTAAGGTGAAAGCAGACAAGAAGCACCCCTCATACTCTACTATTATTGATTTGTCGAGCTCCATTCTGTTTCAAAGCAGGCCTTCGATGAGGCAGCCCTTCTCAGTTCGCCTGAAAGGTCTTGCTGAGGACACTGGAGTGTCACTTGAACACAGTTTAATGGCTCCTGTAGCATACCCGCCACCGTGGCAGTGGCAGACTATAGAATGCGATGTGTCTTTCCTAGAAGTTACAAAACATGCGCCTACTGCCCATGTTCGAACATACTTCCTGGAACTTCAACACAAATACACACGTCCTGAGTTCTTTACGGATGCCTCCAAGTCCAACTCCTCTGTGTCCTACGCTGCTGTTGGCCCTTCCTTTTCGGATGCTTGCTCTCTACATTCAGGCACAGGTATCTTCACAGCGGAAGCTTATGCGATACTTGTGGCAGCTAAACACATCAAACAATTACAAATACAAAAAGCAGTAATTTATACAGACTCCCTCAGTGTGGTAACGGCTCTGCACAGTCTTAAAAAACAAAAAAAACCCTGTCCTCGTCTCACTTTACTCCATTTTATGCACACTCTACACATCAACCAACATGTTGTAGTGTGCAGGGTGCCAGGGCACCGTGAGATTCAAGGCAACGTGATGGCGAATCAGCTTGCTGCATCCGTCCACGAAATCAGTGCCACTACACCCATATCGATCCCACCTCTTTATCGTAAGCCGTCTTTCAAACGAAAGCCCAGGGACAACTGGCAGAGCAAGTGGGATAGACACACACAAAACAAGCTACACGTTATCAAGCCACACCTTGGCCATTGGCTACCAGTATCAAAATCACGTCTTACAGTGGTAACACTAACAAGACTCAGGATAGGACACACATACACGACACACACACACATCTTTTGTCTGGTGACAATCCACCGATGTGTGAAAAATGTGGTGAGGCATTAACAGTTCTTCAAGTTTTAATCCAATGTAAACAATTAGACACTCTAAGAAGACAACACTTTCCATTACCCTACCGACAACATATACCATTACACCCCGCAATGTTTGTCGGTAGGGAACCACTTTTTAGTCATAAATCATTGTTAGCATTTTTAAAAGATATTAATAATTTTCATATCATATACCCGGGCATCCCGTAGCACGACCTCTCCAGGGAGGTTTTTGCTGCGGTGGCTACACAGGAAAGCACTTGCCTCACGGCCCTTGGACGCAAGGGTATGAACGAGTGAGGTACTTGTGCTAATGCCATACATGTCCACCATGGTTTTACATTATCACCAACTTTTGTCACCTATTCACACCACACACACCTTTCACGGCATAGTCATGATTTTATTACTTGTATGTTTTTACCCGCCTTACTGCGAGGAATTTTATAGCCCTTATACAGCCGCTAATCACAATCATTATCCACATTCCTTGTCCCATGAACTGGCGCTCTTTGGCCATCAAATGGCCCTTGCGCCAAAAAACACCATATATCATCATCTTTATGTATTACCCCTCATGCAGCGATTGAGGTACTAATAAATAAGTTATTTATATATAAATAAATAAATAAATAAGTGCTGCCTTGCCAACCACGCCAATCGACTAAAGAACTTTCTACATAATCGTCGAATTTTCCGATACGTTTACCCCGACAACTGGAACAATGCAGTTTCTTCTGTCTCTTGCGTGGCCGCTAGCAATAATGTTGGAATATTCCATGGCACATGTATAAATGCCGACGCATGTCATCGCTTGTCAGTTGATCTACGGCTGATGCTCTGTTAGTCAGTATCTGTGCCCGTGTGTTGCTGCACTCTGAGAGTTTCCTGGCCAAACGTTCGGTCAAATAACAAATTTCATCTTGAACATAGCCTGCGGCTTTCGTGATTGTCACGACCGGGCGACAATATATATGAAAGTCAGACGACGCAATTATTCGCTAATATTAGGAATCGCTATCACAGATGCTTTGAACGCCAAAGTCTCCCTGACTACACAGGTTCAGGAAACCCGAACCTGGATAGCCCCATCATGGTTCGACAAGTGAAGGCTGAAATCAACCGACTGAAAACTGAAACGGCTGCCGAGCTGGGCAAAATCGACCACACAATTCTTATGAATCTTGACGATGGTTCCATTCGTCACGTTAAGGCTTATATGCAAGAATGTTGAAACAAAGGAGAGCCACACCAAGCTTGGAAAACAGTGAATGTGGTCTTAATTTTGAAGCCAGGAAAGCACAGTCATGCATATCTCAGGTCCATTTCTATCATATCTTGTGTTAAAAAATTGATGGAGCACATCATCCGAACAAGAATTACTAGGTTAATGGGATATAAGAATCTCCACCCTGATACCGTGATAGGCTTCAGATCACATCTACCGACGTGCGATATCACGCTACATGGAAGTCGCGTATAATACACAAAAATACTGTTTGTACCAAAGTAATTGTCGGTGTCGACGTCTTCAAGGCTTTTGAGAATGTCGAACATGAAGCTTTACCCGAGAACCTAAGAGCGCAAAACGTAGGCGTCAAGACATAAATACGTGACGGATTTTCTCTGAAATTGGACACCCACCATCAGCATCACTTTCTCGTTCTCAACGCACGCAACGTGGTAAAATGTCTCCTCTCAAGCTTGACCCTGTAAACGGTGTTTTCAGGCTCGGCCATGAGATGGCGAGCGCTTGGTTTGAGTCACAAATACTCGGCGACAACTTTCTGCTGCATCACCGTTAAAGCTACGAAGGCCAAACAAGCCCTTTTTTCTTCTGGCGAAGCTTTTAAAGCCTTGCGTCTGTCCATGCATGTATTTTGTGACCGGTTCGTAACCGCCTAGTTGTTTGACTCACTCAACAGGTGGCGCTGGTGTGAGTGACAGATATACCGACAGAGAGACCAACACACGAACGAACGTTTGGGCAGACAAACAGACACATGGACGGACGGACGATTGAACAGACACACGGACAAACTAGCGGACGGCGCTAACCGACCACGCCGGTTCCGGGCAACGATTCGGGAGCAACGGGGTCGCGGAAAACAGGGACGTGCCTACCACGTACAACGAAATAGCAAAACATTTTACCTCGTGGGAAGAGCATATCCACTCCCTCATCCCAAACTTAATAAGCCACAGGTTCTTAAGCTCACACTACCGCAGACGGACACGTACCCTAACCTGGTCTCCCTTCACGCTATTTAACCCGACCTGGTCCAAAATGACACTTGCCCCGCATGTGAGGACGTAGTCACGCTGGCGCACATGCTCTGGGAGTGCAAAGCAATGTACACTAGTCCTGACACTACATCGGTCAGGTGGGAGGCAGCCCTACGCAACTCCTTCCTGATCGACCTACTTTGGGCCATCCAGTAGGCCTGCGGAGTGCCCGATAGGCTTGGCCTGACGGTACCGACGTGGAAGTCACCCGTTTTCGGTAACCGGGTACTCTTAAGCATCGAGCGCATATGTTTACGTAACAACGTAACGCTAACAAGCGTGAAAAGAGCATTCACTATATCCAGCTTGCCCCAGAAAAAAAGTGTGGTTGCCATAACGCTACCCCAGTTGTCGAAACAAATTGTACAGGTTGAGGAAGAACGTGCCGTCGAAACATTACTAAAGGCGCGTTCCTGTGCGTAAGAACACTTATAATACGCGCCCTTCTTGTCATGCAGCTTCGAAAGCGCTAACTCGACAATCTTGAACTTCCACGCAGTTACCCCCGTATTTTAAAACTCTCCTCCACTCGATTTTAACCCTTCTCATGACAGAGTTGAGCACTGCCCCACCACTCGGCTGAAAATGACGCTGCGCTACTCAAGAATCGCTGCAGACTATTGCTGATATGCATTGACTTGCCAAGCCTAGAGATGGCTTACCCATCGGCTTTCTCAAGTGAAGGTGAAGCGTTGAGTGAAGAAGGTTCTAGAATGCGGGGGTTAGATTTCGCTGGTCACAGGCGTTCTAATTGATGTGATGTTGCGTGGGATAAGAATGAGGGGTGTAGTTAGTCAGCGCTCGTGTTGTAAAGCCTAAGTTGGTACTTTGTCTTTGTTCTGTACGAATTTGTTTATGTTACATGAAAATTCTGGGCAACACGTTTTCTGTTTCACCTGACAATATTACCAATGCTTCTATTTTAGGCAGATAAAGTATTCCAGCATCCAAGCGTAATTACAGCTGTTGTGATGAAAATTGCCACAAGTGCAGGCATTGGCCATACATAATAGGAGGGCTCTCTCTTGGAGAAAAAGGTGTGTGACGCTAGGTCAGCATGACGCAGGTGGTATGTCTCAGCTGCCCGTATATTCTAGTTCCCACAATAGTTGCACTCGAACAGAGCACAGTGGTAGCCAGTTCATTTTTGACAGCACGAATAATTTAGTGCTTCAAAAAATAAACAGAGATACCCCCCCCCCCTTACGCTGCTCCAACGCTTCCACTATACCATCAATACAGCTAGATGCGCCTGATCCAACTGTTCACTACCCTTTCCTCTAGCCCTTTCCTGCTCTCGGCCAACGCCTATTCGCGTGTGCTTTGCGGTGATGGAGGACAGAACCCCTCATGCAGTGTCTCATGAAGGAATTCATGTGAAGCATTTTTTTAGTTCAGTTGTGTACAGATCTGTAGGGCGGTGTCTTGCATTCCTCGTGTTCACATTATTGATGGTGCCGCTGGCTCTGCAAATAATGTGGTGTTCTGAGATAGCGCTTCATCGTTCATCGCGCAACGCAGTCAACCATTGGGGAAGTGTCACTGCAACACTGCTGCATTCGCTGCGCTGTGATGTGGCAGTGGCATTGCTTCGAGCCACATAGAAGGAAGACGAATATAGGCGTATGTGACTGGACTGGGAAACACGTCTATTGCATCTCTGAGAGAAAGTTCTCGGAAGCACGTGTGACGCAAGCAGACCTGCCCATCATGTAGCGTCGCATCGCGACCAATCCTAAACTAAGGCGGACTACCGGGTCCCGTTGAGAAGCACGTGTTTGCACTGGCATTGAAAGAAAAATATGGACAATCTCTCTTAAGGGCCACTCACCAGGCCCCATGCCGAATTTCAGTTAGACAGTGGAAGTTGTTGGGTGTCCGATGAGGAACGTTTTGCCACAAAAAGCTTTCGAATCGGTTCACTACGTGCGGAGAAAACAGGTTTTTTGAAGCGGCGCGAAATGAGTGTGAGAGGAGGCGAGCTCAAAACCCTTGAAGCTCTTCCGCGTAGCCTTCGCAAGCCAAAATTCTTCCCCACCCTCTCCTGCATCCGACCATGAGATGACGTGCGCATGACGTGCCTAAAGAAGTCCAACCCCCAAGCACGCGAGCAGCGTTGCTTTGTTGACCAGCGTTGTTTTGTGGTCTTCTGCCTGTTTCTGCGGAATTGTTTGGAAATGGTGGCTTAGACGCGGTAAAGTACATGGGCACAATGAGTGCGCGAACGCGTAGGAGCGTTCTACAGCTGTCGTCTGCTCGATGCGCTGACCACGGAGACATGAACGCATGCGAAACGCTGGCACATTAGCCCCGCATCTCATAGCATTTCACGGAAAAAAATGAAAGAAAAATGCGCACAGTTTGTTATTGCGTCTCATTATTTATTTCAAGTTTTATTCATCTCTTAAAGCAACAAATACATAAACTACGCATGTTGTGTTAAATAATTTTTGTCATGTCACGTGGTATACTGTTGACAACGTCAGAGCAGACTCGTCTACGTAGAGGACCAACGTCACTGCGTTGCCGTGTACGTAGGGCCATTCCTGCGCCTACGGCATGCCCTCATTCTCCACGCTTGCCCCGGAAGTGAGGAGGGGGAGCAGCTTTCATCTTAAAATTTGGCCCATTTCAGCGGCGCGTAGCGTTGACAATTATAACAGACGTGATCATGAAAGCCACGTCTACGCATTGCGCTTGTCAGCTCAAAATTTACAAACCTGGTGAGTGGCCCTTTAAGGAAATTATGGTGGGATGTGGAGCAGCAGTGGTGCGCATGCCATTGACCCGGCTGAAATGGGCGTTGATGCGGGTGCTGGAACAACGGTTTGAAGCGAAACTTGATGTAGCCTTGACTCGAGTACACGTTTCTTTGGAATGCAAAAGACACGTACTGAAGGCGGATTGGGCTTCGTGTAAGTTTCATCACTGATAAACTAGCCAAAACAGGGTTTCCACTCGACGTGCGGTTGAGCGTTGTGGGCGGTGGTGAGGGTGAAAAGAGAGAAAAGTATGCTGCAAGTGGGTAGACGCGCAACACCCCCTATGTGTGTTGGGAGGAGCCTGCAGCTGCTGCGGGTGAGGGAGAGATTGACGTCAACGCGTACCTGTGACTTGACCTACTTGGCGTCGTCACAGAAACGGCACCCGTGGGAACGCGGTGCGGTGGGTTGGCTCGGAGACATGGATGGACAGCGTTACACAGGCTAGTCAATACACTGCTTCACGTCTACATAAAACAAACGTTGGCCACGGAATGCCAAACGCGCGAATCCGCGCGTACCAGTGGCAGTGGCAGGGCGGCAAGATACGTTGGGGAGAAAGGAAAGAAAGCGAACCAGTTTGAGGCTACGCTCCTCCTCTTTGTGAAGATGGTTTACAGATGGTTATGTTGCAGATGTTTTTCTTTGTGTTACGACAGGTTGCATGAAACAATGAAGACAGCATACAATGAGTGCATGCTATAACTGCATACGACTGCCCGAGTCCCTAAAGCATTCCGAATTCAAAAAATTACCAGGCCTTCGCCGAACACGCAGCTCAGTCACCCTGAAAGTTGGAAGAGCAGTCTTTGTAGAGCCCCTTGTATACTCTCATGGAGAAACTACTGCAAATACGTGATGGCTGTTGGCCAGTTTATTTATATTTGGTTGTTCAGAGGATCACGCAGGCAGAATACTATACACATATCTAGCCTTGTGTAGCAAGGGGGTGGTATATGTATGTAAGGGTTAGGAGTGATGTTAGGATGAGGAGGATTGGAGGATAGCCAGCATAGTATATGTAAGCCACGTGTAGTAGTACATAGCCAGTGGTTAAAAAAAGGGCGTGAGGGTGAGTAAGAGTTATGTAAGGAAAAGGAGAAGAGGTACGGGGGTAAGCTTAGCATATCCATGCAAGGGTTTCCGTGGATTAGCAGAAGGTAGGTATGTAGGTAGGTAATAAACTCTATTAGGATCCAACGAGGAATTACTGGCCCGGGCTAGGCCTCCAGGAGCTGTCATCCGCTGAGCTAGCAGAATGACTTTGAATAATTAAAGCGAGAGAGTCAGTAAGCGAGGTCCTCAAAGATGTTTCCTAACACAGTATTTTGCCTACTGAATTGTTCCAGTAAAATGGGTGGGGAGGGGGACCGCCGCTGTCTCTCAAATGCCACGCGTTATGTCGAAGGTCATAGGTAGGATACCTACCTACGAACACCTGAATTTTCAGACACCTGAATTTTTATCGCTTTTGCCAGAATAGGCTTAGCGGTAATTGAAGTTGCGTCCGCTATACCTTCTTTATTTTCATTGTATTTTTGTTTCATCAGACAAGGTTACCTCAAATACGGCTGACATCTCACTCACACAAAACCTTCGATATAGCAGCTCTGCGACCCAACCAGATATTGTTAGGCGAAAAAAGTTCCTGTTAACACTCAGATAGATTATCAACAGATGCATACTCTACACTACGTCACTCACCATAGACCGCATAGCGCAAAGCAAATCCAGATGAAGCTCTGCAACGCTAGCAGGATAGCCACGACAACGGCCAAGAGCCAAGGCCACCCCGCCAGCTTTAGATCGGCCTCGAGCCAGGCGAACGTGAGGACCATCACGAGGCTGACGCACAGAACCACGTTGAGGACGCACATCATGTGGTCTTCGAAGTGCTGCTCGTCCAGCAGCCACATGACGAAGTCCTATGCACATGATGTGAAGTGAGCATTCGGTACGACTACACTCACCCAGGATGGCAAACAGCAAACTTGAGCGAATCGCTCGTGCAGGATGTGACGATACCCAAAAACTGAACGTTACCAGGGAAGAGTGTGCCAAAAAGATAATTGCGTTAGGTGTCGTGCGCTATGGCAATAGCTGGTTGCGTTGGTTCCAGGTAGTTTCAGTGGATTGCCATAAGGAGGAGCTCCCCATCCACTTCGTCACAACTGTAATTCGGCGCCAGCGGAGAGTCGCTGCGTCATGATGATGAAGCAATTTTCTTCAATCTTGGCCGTCATTGTGATGTCATGAAGCAGCATTCACTGACCATGTGGCTTTCTACACTGTTCGTGTTTAGAGTGATGGCAACTTTTTACGTTTGACGAAGCATTCTAGGCTATTGCCTAAAATATTACAAAACAGAGAGGATGGCCAGACTTCCCTGGAACGTTCAGCACTGACACTAAATATAGCAACAAGCAACGAATAAGAAATTATGAAAAAATAAAGAAACAACTAAACAAAGCCTTCTCTGAACGGAATTTCGAGCCACATAATGAGGAAAAGTTTATAGTAATACCACGAAAAAGTTTCAACATATACACCACAATTATAAATGATATCAATGCCAAAACATCACAGTATTATCACAACGATAAAGCAGTAAATGCGATAGCAAGACATCGGACTGTTATACGAAGTAAAGCTAGCAGGTGTAGGAACGATCCGATATGCAGTGAACAAGGTCAAATATGCGTTGAGCTACCGTGTTTCTCGTGCGTGCAGCAGCAGGTTCCTCCTGTGCTTCGGCATGTATGCGAGCCCGCCTTGCTTCAGCATGACCGCAAATATTCGTGCAACATGTGGTGGCACCACAAGGGCTGAAATACATACAGCGTTTTTGCCAACGTTTGTCTAGTGTTTCAATCATTGCGTTAGTAAACGTCGACGATACCGGGGACGGTAGCGAATTGTACAATACGAGTGCGTTTCACCAAAACGTGAAGTGCATTGTCCCAGATTGTCCTAGACATTGAAGCGTGGGCATCGACGTCAGAAGCAGCTGGATGGTGGGAGAAGCTTGCTTGCATGTAGCTTCATATATTGCTCCCAGCCAACACGGTGGGATTGGCTTTGGATTCAGCGGTTAATATGAAGAACTTTTTTGTTTTCAAAAGACCACTGAGATTTTGTGCTGTATACAAGCGAAACATACAAGCTTTGTTCAAAAATGTTTCTTTTGAGCCCGTTGACAGTATGCCAGTCATAAATAGTGAATATACAACGGTGATTCATGACATGTGTCCAATATTCTTTAAAAATTACAGAAACTTTGTATCGTTTTGATACCTGCGGCGTCACCTTTACTGCTGCAGAGGGCAGCCGAAGATGCGTACAAAGCTTAATTGTGGCAGGAAATATTGCATTTAACAAAATTAATTTTTAACCAGCGGAACTAGCCGATCGACTCGATTGGGCGAATTCAAGCCCTTCCTGAGAATAGTGTATAGCCACTTTGAAATTTTTTTAAAAGTGGTCATTGGTAGTCACTGTGGAGCGTGAAATCTGGCAAATTTAGACCGTGAAACTGATACCAACCTAGGGAGCCTTGATGTGCGCGCGTCTCCGTGCTTTAGGGTGGTGTCAGCCTTTGACTCATCACTTGCCGCCACCCTCTAAAACACAATGTTGCCAGTTATGATTTCCATGGCAACAAGCATCATGTTGGTTCTCATAGCCAGGCGTTCCTGCTGCGCAACACTGCACCAGTTGCATGTTGGCGCGGGTGTGCAAGCTGCGATATGAGCTGCGTTTGACTACACCGTAGGCCTAGCCTACGCTTCGACACCATCCTTGCACTAAGCGCACCTACTTTCGAGTATAAATGCCAGGGTGCTGAGTGCCACAATTCAAAACCATCTAGAGACTGTCCCGCTTCTTGGCTTGGTCTGACAATGGAAACGCCGGATTACACAAGTGAAGGGAGATTGCTTGAGCCGACTACTTCTGTTGTTTGTGAGATTAGTACCCCTTGTGTTGCGGGTGGATTGAGCGTACCACTGCATAATTCATGAAGTTATTGACTTAGTCATGTGACTAAAAGCAGTGTTGACAAAGTAAACATGACAACTTGCACAGTAAAAAACCGAATCAGGCTTCGTTTGGCTACGCCGGGTTATGCGAGCGAAAGCTGGTTATCTTGAGTATGCTTGTTCATTCTCGTAGTCGAAGCGCAGTTCACCAATCAAATGATATGACAAGTCGAACGTGTTGTGCTCTATGCATTTACTATCTGCGTTTATTGGTTTCCGAAGCTGTCACCACATTTGTCGCGGAAAATGCCAGGTCCGCAAACCACCAACAGACGCTTGCGTTCGCGTCTTCCTTTGCTAGCAGATGTTCGCATCCCTGCAATTTCACCTCGGTCGTGGAGGAAGGCCATTTGGAGAGGTACACAGACGAGCCGACAAACGCGTTTCCTTATAGACTCTTCTAGTCTTGCACACTTGCAACCCATATAAATTTTGCGCGGCTTGCCCTGGGGTATTCGTTCTTTTCTTCAATGACACGCGAAACCCCGCCTAAATTCGCTCAACAATGGCAAAAAGCATTTTGCTTTATTATTATAGAATGCACTAGATTTACTGGTCATGTCCATTGGTCCGTTCATCCGTCTGTCTGTCTGTCTGTCTGTCTGTCTGTCTGGTCTGGTCTGGTCTGGTCTGGTCTGGTCTGTCTGTCTGTCTGTCTGTCTGTCTGTCTGTCTGTCTGTCTGTCTGTCTGGTCTGGTCTGGTCTGGTCTGGTCTGGTCTGGTCTGGTCTGGTCTGTCTGTCTGTCTGTCTGTCTGTCTGTCTGTCTGTCTGTCTGTCTCTCTGTCTGTACTGAACGGTGCAGTGTATCTGCACTAAGCAAATCGGTTGTTGGCCCATAACTCAACTGTGCCCTATGGGAGATTGGTGCTGTGTTCTTATTTTCGCATCCTTTTGTCTAGTAACCAACAACAAAGATCATTTTTTGTAATGAACTCAGTTTTTATTGAGTGCTTGTAGAGAAGATGTGTATCGACTCCGTACATGACTTTCCGCCTGATTGCTTAATTGTAGGCCCACTGCGAGCACACAAGCTTCCTGTAAAGGAGGTGGGACGGTTTGAAGAAATAACGGCCAGATGCTGGTCGGATGCTGTTCGCAATAAAATAAGAGCTGGAAAACTTTCCTTTGTTCTTTTTGGCTTGCCTTTGCTTTTCTTCAAGCGTAATATACAGACTTGTGGGGGGAGGGAGAGGGTTGCTGTAATATGCTTGGGCACCCTACTAATTTCTGGCATGCTTACAGGTTTTAGGCAGTTCATGGTACAGATTCGTTCGCAGGGAGAAAACTTGCTGCAGGAAATTTAATAACCGACAAAAGCAATATTTAGAGTATGAGAAACAGGCTAGCGGAGTTATGCAGTTTGCAGAGAACGTCGCGAGCTACCCGGTTGTTCGATCTGCCTTCTCTGTCGTTATGGGTACCGTCATATATTACAGCACGGTTTCGATCCTTGCACTAGAAGGCCTTTGAGTTGTTTGCAGTGATAAGGTGAATTTGCTTCAGGAAAGCTGTGCAGACATTGAAGTTCGTTCACAGTGACGTTGAGGTTTTCCCCCTCGCAAATGTAGGCTCCCTAATGACCCTTACTCCGCCAATGCGGTGGGTCTACCACGTAGGATAAAGGAACTCTTTTAACGGTATTTTATACAAACTGAAGTCACGAACACGTTTTTTTTCTGTTTTACAAAATGGTGGCTAACTTGAGAAAACAACCTTTGAGCATTCAGAACTTGCTATATAAAAAAGCCACCCCTTCTCGTTGAAACCCACGCAACCTTCAATTTAAATGAGCGAACGCTCAGAACCAACATGGCGGCCCGGGAAGTATAGCAGCCATTTTATCGAGTTGTATGCAATTATGATCAAAATTGTTGCCACCCTAAAGCACGGAGACACGCGCACATCAAGGCTCCCTGATCAAACCAACCAAACAGCGCATCTATGATTCACTTCAAAAACATCCTCAATGACGACACTGTTCCCCTCGCATTAGCGGAGGAGGGTAAGTGAGCATTGATAACGGCGACGAAACAGTAGTGAGTTATAACCTAGCGCACCACAAGTCCTTGCGGTGCAGTCGCTGCCACTGCACTTGCGTCGTAATGCAAGCCGCTGTTCGCGTTCGCGACTCGGCCGCAGGAAATCCGAAATAGCACGCTGCGAGTGCAACCCGCATGCGGCCCGCAAACGCTGGTTTTGAGGCTACGGTGTCACTGCGATCCTGCGACGTGGTTTCTAGGAGGGCAAACGCGATTCCAAGACTCATATGGAGCCCGCTATGTGCCCCCAACGCCCACAGTGCCTGCAAGCGTTATTCTAAAACTCCCTAGTGTCGTCGCTGCGGGCGTTTTCGAAGTGAATGGTAGTTGCGCTGTTTGGAGCTTCGGTCAGGCCCCGGAAACTCGGTGTCAGTTTCGGTTTCAAGGAACTTGCCACTTGTAGCGGTTTCCGGACGTCTGTTTTAACTAATTGAGGGCTAATGTGGATGCTCCCATCTGCTGGCTTTTACAAGTTAAAATGCGAAGCATTTCTCAGCTAACTTCGGTGACTTTGACCATATCTATGTATCTATCTATCTATCTATCTATCTATCTATCTATCTATCTATCTATCTATCTATCTATCTATCTATCTAGCCGTCTACAACTTTATGTTCTGCTAGCCATTTGGGTAATGGTATGCATGCTAAAACTGGTATGATATAAAATCGCTGTATGACAAATATAACTGCCTAGTCATAATACGAAAAATTATGACATGTATTTCCTAAATGTCAATATTTACATGACATGGCCTTGGTGCACCTGCGGTGGATTTGTTCACATGACATCTCGCAAAACTGGTATGTTATGACATGCCTACATGGTGAACATAGGTGACAGGTCTTCACGTGGAAATCATGACATGCGTGTCAAGTAAGAACATGGCTACATGCTACACTGATTATTCACTCAAGGCCGTTTCACTAGCTTCACATATACCGAATTTCGTATTGCGTGACGTGAGTGGACGAAGAAGGTATTTGACTGGTGCAAACATGATAACCATGACATACATGTCATGTAAGAGCATAACAACACACCACGCTCATGATGCGCTGGCTGTAGTTTCGCTAGCTTCACATGTACCAAATTTGATATTACGTGACGTGAATGGATGACAAAGATATATGAATGGTGCAAACATGATAATCACGACATGCATGCCATGTAAGAACATGACCGCACGTCACGCTCATGATGCGCTCGTGTCCATTTCGCCAGGTTAACATCGACCAAACTTCGTGTTGCATGACGTGATAGACTACAAAGATAAATGGCTTGTGCAAACATGATAATAATGACATGCGTGTCTTGTAAACCATGACTACATAGCGCGCTCACGGCCGTTTCACTAGCATCACAAATACCAAATTTGGTATTACGTTACGGCAATGGACGACGAAGAAAAATGTCAGGCGTAAACATGGTAATCATGACATTGAAGTCATTTGCGGCATAATATACATCCACCTCATAGTGTTGTGCAGATAATAAAGTGGCATATCAACGTTCCTTATTCGTTATTCGCATATCACCGATTCCCTCTGAACGTGGGACCTGGCAATTTTTTTTACAAATAAATAAATTCGATACCATTGTATATGTATATGTGTTCTTTCTTTGTTTATAAATTTTAAATTCGGTGGATCGCGGGAAGTGGTTGGCTTGGATTCGTAGCATTTGTCTCTGCTCCTCCTCAACAGTCGTTCTGCAATATTGCCAGTTGGATCGCGCTCAGTTATCTTGCTTGGTTGGCGTGCCAACTACGATAAAGATAAATAGAGCAAGTTGTGCCGGGCAGACAACAGAAGCCGCAGTGAGCTACGCCGAGCAAGTCGACCATGCATTTGAGGAAGATGCCTAAATCGAGAAACCCGTGTTTTTCGCGCCTGCGAGGTGTGTTAAACCGGGGATTTCAAGTTTGGTGAAGGTCTTTCAGGTTTCCTAGTGCCAACAGGAGAGCACAATAATTCATACCGCTTCATTTGACCAGAGGTTGATATTGCACGAGTACATGAGCAAACCCAAATTTCTTCAAGCCTGACTGGACTGACATAAGTGCAGTGTCGCTACACTAGTTGGTCAAGGCAGCCAAGCTGCCGTCGGCAAAATGCGTTTATTGAACGGCTTGAATTCATTTTCGCTCAGCTACCTAGTTTTCGCTTCACTTTTTGCATGTAGCTCAAATGATTTCAAGTAAATATAAACTCCTTGCTTTTTATGCAATTCATGTAGCCTTGGTTTCTAATTTTATGAGTCTTTGCTGCTGTTACTGTCCCTAGAATGCATGTGATTGACTAAATGCTTCTAAAATATTACAAATAATGTCACTAGAGCAATTACTCAGATTTGCGTGCACGTTAAAGAACCCCAGGTGGTCAAAATTTCCGGAGCCCTCCACTACGGCGTCTCTCATAATCAAATGGTGGTTTTGGGACGTTAAAGCCCACATATCAATCAATCAATCACTAGAGCAATAAATACAACGTGAAAATCTAACTTTTTTCCGTCAAGGCAATGCTGTTGCCCTGATGAGGACAAGTCAATTTGCCGAAACACTGTTTCCAACGACGTCCTCTCTTGAAAATTTTCTGATCGCTTAAAGTCTCTCTATGCCGCTGAGCTTCAGTCTCGTTTGGGACCAAAGTTCTATAAAAAATGGCAGCATATCCACGGAGTGAATGATGGAGAGTGAGGCAAGCATCCGTCCGTCCATTCGTTCTTGCTGCCGTTCATCCATGCGTGCGTCTGTGTGGCCGCCCGTACATCTGTGCGTGCGTCTGTTCGTGCTTCCGCACGTTTATCTGTACGTCCGCCCCTGCTTTCGTCCGTGCATCAGCTCCTGCGTCCGTCCATGCGTCCATCCGCCGGTGCAGCCATCCGTGAGTCCATTCATGCATCTGTCTGTGTGTCCGTTCGTCCACCTATTAAACACTCCAAATACCACCATATCGCATCTTTTCATCATATATTCCTCATATAGAAGCACCACCATCCAGCGGAAATTTCAAGGACTGAATGAGAGGAGGCACACGCACACTTTCTTACGGCTTGCGCTTTGTGTCTACTTCCCGCCTTTGACCACCTCGAGTTCATGGTATATACTAGTTCACTGTATTCATGGCACAGTGGCCCAACTCTCGCTAAACCTTTCTAAAACCTAGGAGGTTACGCCCAGCGAGTATAACGTAGCAACCCTTTCTTGTCTTCTGTGTGTTGTTGAACAATAAAAAATTCGAAGCATGCGCGTTAACTGAAACGCGCCTGTCTTTCATTCCCCCTTAGCAGCCATTGGCATGTACATTGAGCACTATCTTTTATTGTTCAACAACGCACAGAAGAAATCTCTCACCGGCACCACCTTGGAGGTCAGAATGTTATACGTGTTAGACACTACTACAACGGCTACGAGGGACGAACGGGTGCCGCTATAAGAAGCTTCGCCCTAAAAGGAATGTGCGTAGTTATAGCAGACGTGACTGAGTACCATACTACGTGTCCTTCTCGTGATTGTTGATAATGTTCGCTCTGGTTCGAATATTCAGGGTGCAATGTTGGCGGATTATGTCCATATGCCATTTGCATATTAAAGCTGCTTTTAAAAATTGACACTTACACACTACGTGGATAACTGTGTTGTCATACGAAACGTGCAGTAGTAAAGTTAATTCTATTTGCGTCTATATCGAGTTTTGTCGTACTGAGAAATCAGTCACCCTAAGTCGGAACACACGGAGAAGCTTGATAAGTGTACATTCCTGGAACGATAGGTACAAGCACACGTCTGGCCTGGCGCTCAGCGAAACGAAGTTCACAGGCGCTGGTAAGGGCGCCCACCCTGTCGGAAATTGGCGGCATAAGACCGCCAGACCTGAAATTAAAGTCCTCCTTCTTTTCTCTTTTTTTCGCACCCGTTGTTGCTTGGAAAACCAGTTCAAATGCCGCACATGAGCTTGTGAAAAGATGCGTGATCTTGAAGCTGTTTTTTCGCACGCTGACGGAGTGCCAGAAGATCACCTAGCACCGACTCCTGATGAATTTCTTCCTCTTTCCGTATGTTTCCTCCCATATCTGCGCCAATCTCTACTGTTACTGACGATGGCAACTGCAACGCTGCCATAAATTGTCCTAACTGCACGGGCGCCCACGACGCAACCTCAAAGGACTGTCTTGAAATGAGGAACCAAATAACTATTATGAAGAAGATGGTTAGGGACCACTCCACGCACAGAGATGCGGCAAGGGCTGTCCGGCGCAGTACACGTCGTTCACGACACCGACGCAAACGAAGGAGCAGTGCTAAGCGAGTTGAAGAACTGACATCAAAAGTCCAGGCTTCACCTTCTCGTCATTTGCTTTTACCGGCCAGAAATGAAGATGTCTGTGCTTCCGTACCTTTACAGCCGATGAATGGAGAAACCGACTAGCCACCGGCCCGTAATACTTCGGAGTGGCCTTCCTTACCATCAAGACCCACGTGTATGCCTTCCACGCATAATGCTGCTGAACGCCGCGAACAGGACGACAAGATGGATAATAATGACATCAAGAGTATGCTCAGAAATTTGATGGGTTCAATGCGCAAGATCCTTAGTGGTCTAAACACTCCGGCGGCTAAAGCTGCTGTCCAGTTACTTGAGGTGCTGGGGCCACTTCTTGTTGTTCTTCAGTAAGCGAACATGGCCTCGATGCTCGAAGATCGCATGCGGCAGACGCTTCTTATGCAGTGGAATGCTCGTGGTTTACGTGGCCGCCTCTCTGATTTCAGACAGCGGGTATTGAAATACCAGTTCCCAGTTATTGTCATCTGCGAACCAAACATGGATTCTACATTCCGTTTGTCTGGGTACGTCCAGCTTTGGTCTCGCAGTGATCACCGTGCAAGCAAGGTGCTAGTTTGTGTACGCCTCGATATGACGTACGTATGACATGACATTCTGTCGCATACAACGAATGATTACATTTGCTTGACTATAAAGTATAAGAGGCGCACGTTGTCAGTTATCGGAGGATACATTCATCCAAGTGTGAAGATGGACTGCTCTCACCTTAAGTCTGTGCTTCAGGCTGCTCAGATCCCCCACATTGTCATTCGAGATTTCAACGCTCATCATCCCCTCTGGGCTAGCACTGTAATGAACAAACTTGGCGGAAATTTGTGAGACTTCGTGTGTAATTCTGGACTAAGGGTGCTGAACGACGGATTGCCCACTTTCATTCGGGGTACTTCTTACAGCAGCTGCTTCGACATTGCATTTGTATCTAGGATTCTCCTGTCGTCTGCAGCTTGGTCCACGGATATAGAGACACGGTAGTGATCACTTGCCTACATATGTTCAGTTTAGGTGGTACCGCCGTTCAGCCACACGCTGCGTTCACCAGACAGATTGGCGTCTCTTCAAGTCATCTGTGAAAAGCAGCTGTCAGTGCACTACTACACTATCCGAAGTAGAAGATATCATTTCTTTGTCCCTGCGTGACGCAACAAGACAAGTTACCATTCCGCTGCGACGATCAGCTATTGACTTACACTGCGAGGCCCTTCGTGTTATCCGTCGCCGCGCAGAACGGCGATACATAAGAAAAAGATCACCGTCAGACCTCTCAGACTGTCGTCAAGCTCAACGACACGTTCTTCGGCATCTCGACAAGCTGTACAGGCAACGATGAAGGTCGTTCTGTGGTTCTTTGAACCCAAGACAGCCTTTCTCTAAAATCTGGTGGACAGTACAAAGTTTACAATATTCTCCACAACAAATTTGGCCATTCCGTTTGGTGGCTCTACCTCAGGGTCGGAGTGAATTAGACGTAGCCAAGAACTACTGTAGCCTTGTCGTTTCCACCGCTGACACTGTGACCCAAACTCTTACCACCACTGTGCCCCCGTACTTTGACGAACGCCTCAAAGTGCCTTTTACAACGCAGGAACTGGACACTGCAATTTCACTTTCCCGGCGCTCATCAGCACCCGGACTGGATAGAATTACGTAAGCTGCACTTCGTCATCTTGATACAGAAGCACGACAGATCCTTTTATCTTACTACACACCTCCTGGGAGTCAGAAAATGTTCCAGATAAGTAGAAGTGCAGCCACATAATTCCACTGCTTAAACCGGGGAAGTGCCCTAATGAGCTTTCATCTTACCGACCGATCGCCTTAAGCAGCTGCGTTGGCAAAATCATCGCAAGGATGGTATTTTCGAGATTAGAGTGGCTTTTATAGAGCAATAATTGCTTTCCTGCGTTCATGAATGGCTTCAAGAGAGGCTGATCAGCCATTGACCGGGTCATCAACTTGGCCTCCGATGTTGAACAGGAAAGATGTCGAGGCAGATTAGTGGCTGCTGTTTTTCTTGACATTAAAGGCGCCTACGACAATGTCTTACATTATGCCATTCTTGATGCGCTTGAGGATCTAGAAATCGGTGGACGACTGTATGCATGGATCGTGAGCTACCTTAGCGACCGTGCCGTGTATATGTCAACAAGCGATGGAGATACAGACCATTATAACATTCACCGTGGTGTTTCCCAAGGGAATGTTCTCAGTCCGACACTTCTTAACATCACCTTGATTGAACTTGCTACTGAACTTCCTGACACGGTGAAGGTGAGCACATATGCGGACGACATCTGCATCTAGACTTCTGGAGCTACGCGTCCCCAACTGCGTGCTCGATTACAACGTGTAGTGACTATCACAGCAAGGTACCTACGTCGCCAGGGTCTCACACTGTCAACTGAAAAATGCGCTGTTCTTGCATTTACACGAAAACAAATTACAAGATACCCACTAACTGTGAATGGAACAGAAATTCGGGCTGTTGTGCAACACAAATTCGTGGGTGTTATCCTCGACCAGAATCTATCGTGGTCAAAACACGTCCCAGCCCTGAAGTCAAAGCTCAAGAGTTTTGTCCACGTTCTTCGGGTCATGGCCGGAGCAAGATGGGGTCCTTCGGATGCAGCTCTCCTGCAACTGTACCAATCTTTATTCGTAGGGTACTTACGATACAGCATGCCCGTGCTTCAAGCATGAAGCCCAGTTGTGCGAGCACGCTAGAAAGCATCCAAGCTCAAGGGTAGCGCACATGTTTGGGCTTACCTCAATGCACATCATACAAGGGAACTCTCGCCGAAGCTCGGGCTTGACCAATCAAAGTATATGTGCTCTGCGAGCCTCTTCGAGTCCACCTTCGCCTGTTGACTGGACACAGGCAACATACCCTATCAGCGCTCTCTGCCAGCCACCGACTCTGCAGTTATTCAAGAGCTATATCACGGCTCGAGAACATCATACCACCAAGATTCTCTCCCACACGTGTTCCTGAGACACTCCGTGGCTCCTGCCTAGACCACTTGTCATACTTCAGAATCCTAGGATTATGAAGAAGTTCCTTGTATCATCGATTGGCCTAAAGCAACTTACACTGCTACACATTTATACTATGTACGATGGTGTCGCACACGTATATACTGATGGATCTACCACGTCGCGTACCTCCGCCGCAGCCTTTGTCATCCCACAGATGAAGATAGCTCGACGTTTCAAGATAGATCACAAGACCACATCCACTGCCGCGGAACTTGTTGCTATTCGGGAGGCAATACATTTCATGTCGACAGAACCCGCTGGTAAATGGACGGCACTGTGCGATGCCAAAGCTGCTCTTCAAATCATCGTTGGCTTCGTGAGACAAGGTCCATATCATACTTTATCGATTGAAATAGCAGAGCTTCTTGGCATCTCTACCATCTCTACAAAATATGGACATGATGTAACATTTCAATGGATAGTTGCTCATTGTGGCATAATGGGCAATGAAGCGGTGAACGCTGAAGCTAAGAGAGCTTTAAATAGTGCCCTGGAAGTGTGCATCGCATTTTCTCGACAGGACACTAACATCCCACTTCGACGCGTAATGCGCAACTCCATCTTAGAGCACTGGCAGAAACCAGAACACTAGCACAAGCGGCTGCACAAATGGGACCTAGAAATGAAGTTCCGTATGCCTCACAAGTTAAAGCGAAGCATGTCATGCATTATCCACCGCATTCGCCTCGGTGTGGCTTACACGAGACGTTACACCCCCTTGATTGGCTGTAATGACACAGGTCCCAATTGTGGCCACTGTCGGTTGCCAGAA
Source organism: Rhipicephalus microplus (assembly GCF_043290135.1). Taxonomy (NCBI): domain Eukaryota; kingdom Metazoa; phylum Arthropoda; class Arachnida; order Ixodida; family Ixodidae; genus Rhipicephalus; species Rhipicephalus microplus. Next base: position 109,354,784 of record NC_134708.1, on the reverse strand, counting down.
ACGCTCGAACATATATTTTGCGACTGTCCAGCATATGCAAGCGAATGTCAGCCACTGATATCTTTGATTGGCTGATATATTAGTCGACCATTAACCGGTGAGGTTGTGTTAGGTCCTTGGCCTGACGCCAGCAGCAAACATGTGGATATACGAGCCGTCATCGCTTTATTAGAAGCCACTGGACTGGATGCACGTCTGTAGGGTTACCCAGCCTAATAAGAACATATCATCTCTCTACCTTACTATCGTAATTCATCACTCTTTCACTCCCCAGTCACCCTTCCCCAGTGTAGAGTAGCAGGCCAGAGCAAACTGTAGCTCAGGCCCACCTCTCTACCTTTCTGTGAATAAACTCTCTCTCTCTCTCTTTCTCTCTCTCTCTCTCTCTACCCCAGTCCCATTCTTCCCCATTGGTCATTGTGCGGGGCAATGACCGCATTCTCTCATATACTTTGGAACTGCGTGCAAGACCTAGTCCCAGCTAATGATCTCATCACTCCCTCACCTGTGTTGTGTGGAAAAAAAATACTGTCGTCCACCCACCAGAACGTTCAGCTTCAAACCATGAAAAGAGCTGGGGAGAAGGCTTACAGGCCTCGCCTTGTAAATGATATAGACTAAATCATCGTTTCCTTCTTCTGAACGCTGCACGCACGTCCTTCGCGCAGTCTTCCCGGCCATCACCGCCATAGAGCTTGCTCGAAAAAACCTAGTGTTCACGAGAAGCTGTGACCATGCTGAATAGCACGCATGATTCATTATGAACAATGCAGCAGTGCAATATGGGTAAACATATTATGTGCAATCCATATAACTTCTATCCGGAGGATATGGCACACAAATTTCATATTGCACGAAACATTTCTATAGATGATGCGCTTCGTGTCGCAAATACACAATCCGGTCAACAAAAACAATGACAAACTGTACTTGCTGCGTGCGTGCTTTTGTTTTTTAGGATCCCAACACAAAAAGAGATATGCAAAGATGCAAAGATGTACCTCTTATTGTGACTTCCTAAGCGTGTACTCACTAAATTTCATTTGTCGCAACGTCGCTCATCGATGCACCTTTCGAAAGAGCTGCCATGATCCTCATCGATCCTTCTAAGTGATTTCTTGTAAAAAACAATCTGCATCACCCTAATGATTCTGGATTTATTTATCAGCTGTCCAACGCTTCTGAACTACAACTAATTCGAGACGCTGCCGTTTCAAATTTCTTAAATGCGAAGTATTCTTTAGAGAACTTCGCCGACTTTGAGCGCATCTATTGATCTATCAGTCTAGCCTCTACATTTTGAGCTCCTGTAGTGACACCCTTAACTTGACGTGAATCAAAATTAGCATGGGAAGGTAAGATGATCTGACGAATATGACGCTTTGCTCAAGACATGAATAATGTCACAATCCCGTCACGTACGTTGTCCAACACTTCCCGCCAGACAGCGGCACATAACCACGCGCGAGTATGTGCCACTGGTATGCGGGTATGTGCCACAGTTTACTGACACTTGGTGTCTATCCAGGAACTACGAGAACACACATGGGCAATTTTAACGCACGACCATTATGAAATACCCGACATCGGCGTCGACCCAACGAAAGCAAAGAATAAATGTCAGGGTCCCAGCTGGAATCGAACCCAAGCACTCTGCGTGGCGATGAAGCATTATGTCACAGAACGACGCCACATCTCGTAACTGCTTTTCAAATAGACGCTAATCTTCATGAAACGTCAATAATGGTTGCAGTGCTGCCTACCCAATTTTATAAACATTACAATTGTTCTCCTTTGATGCAGCCGTCACGTCGCGTTAACCACAATTTTGGCTAGTTTTCGTGCGCTGAAGTTGATTTGTGTAGCAGTGTCTAGGGCAAGCATCTTCTCGAGCATCAGCGCTTCATATCAGCTTCTGCTGTTCCTAATACACATGTTTCAGTTGGCATCGTTGCGCAAGTGCAAACAACTGGTTATACAAACATCTGAAACTTTCCAACATATGTCTCTGTGTGCGAGAATTGTACATAGTGTCATTTCATGGCGTGTCGCTCAATATCATCCCTCCGCATGCTTCGCGTAACGTTGATTCTCTGATACGTCGAATCTGCCAAATTTTTTCACTAGAGACTGCCTCTAAACGTCCGCAAGAAAAATTCTGTGGGAAGACGGGACTTTTAATTTATGCTCAGTTTAACAAAAAAAAAGATTTGCTGCCTTTCAAACACATCAGGCACACATGCTCTCAACCTTACCATGTCCAATGGACTCACGGAGGATTTCAAAGATGCGTTTGAAAAAAACGCAGTACAAGTTATCTGAGCAGCACACAGCTGTATGCGAAAGCGACACCTCGCGTGACTTTGTCCGGTCACATAGTCGCAGACAACTCTGCATTCATCCGTCGGACATATGAATCGAACGAGTGAAACCTTCAGCCAAGCACATGCAATTTTCCCACGAATGCACACGAGATAACATTCAAATATTCAATGGTTTTCATTGAGTTTGTCACAACAATAGCACTGTGTCAAAACACAATTGCACATTGGCTTCCAATTTTTAATGTCCATAGCTTCCTGCATCGAAGTTATTTATGTCTTAGATGCTCCAAGGCACCCAGTGTGAGGGAATAATGCACATATGGCAACAGCTTCAATACGCTGTGCATTGATGGTGCGGACGTTGCTTGCAAGCGCTCTAACTGTACTGAAACAGAATTGATTGTACGCTCTTACAAGACACGATTTCACAGTGAGCCGAATAGTCTCCAGTGACCTATCAAGGCATGACGCTGGGCCAGCGTTATGATAAATGAATTTCTCCTTGCCCTAATAACAAATTCTTTCACGTTTTGAAAAATTCCAATTTGTATACTGGCTGACAACGTCCTGCTGCGACTGAGTGCCTATTGCTGATTCCACGCCATAATTTTTCATTTTCGTTCTGTGAAATACTCAAATTTTGCATTACATATTCTTAGTGTTATTGGGCAAAGTAGACTTATGTGACTGGCAACACAACCTTGCAACTGTTGCTGTTTTTTTTCTAATCAGCCCTGCCTGCAGAAGTTGAGGAAGATAGTACCGCTGTCTAAAGAAAAATTGGCCTACAGCAGTATAGTTAGTGGCTGTACCGAACAAATTGAAAAGAGGTTGAATGCTTCCGCAACTTGAGCAGCAAATGCGCCAGCGATTTACCTGAACTAAAAGACAAGATACTCTAGCCTAACATTTATCCACATTAGGGAGCGCTGACAACAAGTGGCTGTAGAGCATCTACTTTTTTCGTGCCCTATGAGCGAGTGCAGTCTAGCAAACCTGATTCGGTGTTTCTACCAGCGCAGCCTATCAAAAGCCTCACTGGGTTACTGGCTGTACCCGCAAGTCATAGTCACACTTGCCGACATTCACGGTGGTGACGCGAACGTCCGCATGTGAGCTTTAAATATATAGCTCCTCTCAAAACATTCCTGGCAAGATCCCAGCCACTATGACCTAGCAGTGGAGCTTATTCCCCTAATCTACTGCAGGTCATATCACCTTGTACCACTCTAGACTTTGCTACCAATCCTTACTCTATCGTGCCACCCCTCATCAGCACCACTTGCCTTCAGACGATACTTGATCAAAGGTTACTTAATTTTGGGCCCACTCCTTTCTCTCATGCCAAAGTATGTATCTCACGCTTTCTTTCTTTTTTGAAGGTGTATAGGAAAACCTGCTGAGCGTGCTTATTAAGAAATTGTACACTCCTTGAGTAACGACTTCCACCCACTCCCATTGTCTTCGTCTCCACCTTTTCATTCACGTCTTTGTCCCTTCTTTTGGCCTCTCTGGCCTTCAGTTATTATTCGGCGTACCTTGTTGGGGTCGTGACTCGAAATGTTCCACTGTTGGTTCACGTTAATAGCGGGGATTCTTGTCTGGTATACGTTCACGTGAGCACACCGGCGGTCGTTGCTGTGGGTGTTTGCTGCGAGCGGCAGGTAAGGTTAAATGAGAACGTATACGCAAGCCTGTACTTTATTATTGATTAAGATAACCTGACACGTTAATTTCGTAAGAACAACAATATCAAATCTCATAGGGAGAACATTCGGGTATTGTGTACTTCTATCCAGGAAAAAGCATTTCGGTACTTAATTTGGAGACAAACAGAGAACACACAGAATCAATGCATGAACGCAGCGTTACGTATTTCATGCCTTCATTTTTATTAGGTACTATCTAGGGACGAATTTTTCCTGAAGACAAAACAAAACCACATTTTCGCGCGTAGCCAATGTATACGCAACATTATAAACGACTTTGTCTGTTGTATTATCCTTGCCCAGCACAAGGAAAAGCCTGTGTTTTGACAAGAGTGTGAAAATTGGGCGCGTTGATAAGACATAGCTAATGACGTAGCCCGTTAAATGTGTGAGAACAGGACCATAGAAGGGGCAAAACGGAGCGCTTAAACAAAGCGCTCCCCTTTCTCTCTCTCCTTGTCCTATTCTCACATATTTTGGGCACTATTTCATTACCCTGTGCTTTGTTGTTGTACGCATGGCGCTGCAAGGAGCGAATACCAAATGTGTACTTGCCATGCTCACTCTTTCAGTGGCACAGAGAAATAAGGCTGCTGGGTTACAGAAAACTGTTTTGACAGCACACATGGCGACATCGACTAAAGCAGACGTGGGTGATCGCTTTTTCATTCGTGCGAACCTTCTGTGCTTACTTTGCTTACAAAAGAAAGCGTTCCTTTGACACCAATCATTCATCAAAAATTAGGCTGGGACACGGTGCTCCATGTTTCTGTTGAGGCCAAATATTTGTCATTGATATTGTGATCGAATCGGACGTTTTGTTTTTTTATGCGGGCGTAATCACTGATGACAAAGCGTCTTACGCGATATCTGCAGAGGTTATTTGTGCTGAGCTTGCAAGTACATTGTTCTCTCTACCACTTCCTAACAGTCCCATCTGCTGCACAGTAATTTTGTGAAATGAATCATCTGAAATGCGCACAGGCTTCTTGTGCACGTGATAGTAGTGCATGCGGCAAGACGGCAGAAAGACTTCTAGCTGTCATGTGAAAGCAATCAATGACGTGAAAGTAATTGATTTATTTTTATCTAAGGTTTAACGTTTCATAGCCACCATATGGTTACGAGACACGCCGTTGCGCAGGACTCCAGAAATTTCGACCACCAGGAGTTGTTTAATGGGCCCCCGAATCTGAGCACTCCAGGCTACAGCATTCTCGCCTCCGTCGAAGATGCAGCCCCCGTTACCGGGATTCAATCTCACGACCTGCGGGTCAGCAGCCTAGTACCTTAGCCCATAGGCCACTGCAGCGGGACGATGAGAAAATAGTCTGTGATGAGTGTCAAGAGCTCAAGAATGACTCAACGTGTGTTAAAGTTCGGAGGTGGAAAAAATCTGGCATGAAAACATCAAATATAAGTCTCAATTCATGGTTAGCTATGTTGTACAACGGCTACCATCCTAAAGTACAACAGTATTATATAGCCGCTCTTCGGCGCCGAAATTTTTAACGTCCGAATGATGTCACCATTACGTCATCAGCATTACGTCCCCATGCCCATTCAACGCAGTTTCAGTGCAGTCTCACAGCCGTATTTTATAGAATCTAAGCCAGCAAAGTGTGCTCATGGCGCTACTTTTTGAGGAAGTCACTGCTCTAGGAAGCAATATTCTTTCATTTATTCATTTCAGAAACTTGGTGAATGCTCCTATTCTGCGGCAGTGCTTCCCCACAAATTTGCGAAGCCACACAGCTAATGCCGTTTGTGTAGTGAAGAAGCGTTTATTGCGCAGAATGCAATAATCAGGCATGTGGCAAGAGATAGCTAAACAGCCACTCGGATTAATTATCGGGACGCTGTTTTGCTGTCTCTCATGAGAGGAGGGCCCGTGCAAGCGACATCAGTGAAACCGGCGATGCAGACTCGTGCCATGGAAGCACGACGAAGTTCGTTAACTTCCTCGCCAATATTTAATACCCTAGCAAAGGAAAAACAGCAGTGCATACCTGTGCAGTTGCAAGGCGCTGTCGTCTCGAATTCAATCTGTCTGCCTTGGTGCTGATCATCGGTCCGTGAAGCAGGGTGGGGTCGCAGTGCTGGCTCGCCCGACTCTTGACTCGAAGTTGATTCCGAAGCGCCAGACACTCGACGAAAAGCAGGGAGCCTTATGTGAGCGCCATCCGACGCTGCGGCGGCAGGCGCCACCGCCGAGGTACCGGCACCACGGGTAACATTCGAGGAGCCTTCGTGGGTGGGGTGTTCCACTGAATCCCCGACTCGTGACTCTTCGGAAGGGAAGTGCTCTGAGCCGTCGTCCATGAAGCTGTTCGTGATTGTTGAAAAAGGCATAGGATGTCACTATTTGAGAAAAACACTGAGACGCTTCATCAGGCAGGAACTGTGACCACCAGCGTTAAGGGCATCAACCCGAGTCATGCGTGATTTCATCTTGGCGTTACAGCACAGCAGAATTTGCAACGTTATAATGACGTAATCATTACGTCATCACATGACGTCATCGCCTAACTATAGGTGACCTTATCCAGGAAACACTGCAAAACCACGTTTCGTGCAGAAAGCTATCTCAATGTGTGAGGGGATGAATTAGGAAAAGTCGCTGAGATGAAAAAAGAAAGCATAAGGAACCATGCGAGCGGTTATATTACTTTGCAGCGTCATATCATCGCCATTTGTCATCGTAATAACGAGGAACTGGTTTTAAATGCAAACATTCGGTACTTCAATATACAAACACGGAGAAGAAGAACAGAAATTGAGGAAAGGTACGGGAGGCGTTTACTGAATTGAGAAAGTACAATCATATCTTTGCCTGCCTCTCCAGCCCAGCTTCACGCTATCTCCATATGCGAAAGTTTTCAACTTCCCCTGAAAGAATGCGCTGTGAGTGAATGCTGATGATGTGAATCACTCCGAGGCTTATGGGGCTTCTGTAAAAGCTTTATTGAGGTAGGTGCGTCATGCGGTATTGCATTCGTTAAGAAAACAACCATGACCAATGCGAATATTGCATAACAGTGGACATGTGTTGCTTGGTCATTCGCTGGTAATAACTCAGAGCTCACAGGCCTGAAAGCCAATATTCAATCTCCTACATCCAAGTTCAGACAGTGCGGAGCTCAGGATATGCTGTGAGGAAGGCCAAGCCCGGTTGAACAACTGTACCATAAATTTCAAAACTTTTTGAACTGTGAGAACTATTTGACACCTTTTAGAAACGAAATGTGTGCGTTGGACCACACAATCATGAGGTGATCTTGAAGAGAGAAACACGTGCCATTTTCTCATCGTCTTTTCTACACTTCGGGGTCGCCTCAGTCCTCACGTTCAGTAGTTAGGGACTGTTACAAGAACGAAGATGAGGCGCTTCTCTGCATACGAATATACGGCATTGGGCTTATTCTTGAAGACCTAAAGTAGAAAAGTGTTAAAGCAAGATTGAAAATAAACATGAAAAGGAAGATATTTAGGAAGCCAAGAGAAAAAAAATGAGCGTTTGTGAGGCGTAAACAGTGGCGACGATGAGTATAAAACATGTATTCAAAAATCAGAATCAGAAAGGTCTTTATTTTCCAACAACATTTTAGGGAGTCCGTCAGGCAAAAAACTGCATCATGCAGCTTGAGTATGCCTGAAGGTGCTCAGTTGGCCGCAGTAAGATCAAAAATAGCATTGATACTTGTTTTTCGTAAATATCCAAAAAATCCACAATTTTATTGAAATTGAAAGAAAGGAACATATGGAATAACAATTACAAACATAATATTTATAAAAACACAAATCTTATGCATTTATAAAGAGGACATGTCTTAACGCATTGCTATTGAAAAAGTAAAAAGTGAAAATTAGTTCTGATTTTAGGAGGGCGTAAGCGAAAAATTACGTCTTCATCCGGTGCAACTATAGGTAATTTCCAAAAATGTGTAGTGTTGTTTTCTAATGTTCAATTTGGGGCCCTGAAATTGAGGCTGTAGTTCTTGCAAAGTTTATTTTTGAAGTATATTTATCATAAATATTATTATTGACTTTCTGAAAGTGAAACAATGTCTCGCGTTCGCAAAAAAAAATATATGCCTGATTCATCTGTCATATAAATCAGTGAGCTACGAAAGTGAATCCTTTCTTAACAGAAGCTGATGAGAGAGTATTCTGCATTGTTACCCCACAACAGAAAAGTAATGAACGCTGAAGCATCAAATTGTAATGTCAAGCGAAGAACAGCAAACCGTTCGAAACTCCTCGCTCACTCCTCGGGCAGAAAAGCAGCACAAAGAGGACATAGACAGGATAAGCATGAACTAACCAATGTAAAAGAACGACATTTAAAGCATGTTGCCCAAACTCAAAGGAGGACGCACGAAAGAGCGCACAAGTATACACAAGACGAGCCTGAACTGGCAATAGTATCTGGGGTTTAACGTTCCTGAACCACAATATGATGGTGAGAGACGCCATTTTGGAGAGCTCTGGATATTTCGACCAATCTGGCTTCTTTAACCTGCACCTAAATCTATCGTACACGGGGATTGGCCACTAACTTCCATAGTAACTTCTTCGGGCTTGAGCAGCGCACTTCTGGCAAAGTGGTTGCTGCAGCGGGCAAAGTCATCTTCGTGTTCTCTGGAAATTCAGTGCCAGCACAAGACGTACAAACCACCGCGATCACGAGATAGGCGCGCGTGCGCTACGCGATGCGCGGAGCTATGATTTTAAAGCGCACTTTCGCGCCCATCATGCCATCTCGCCGATCATAACCGAACTATGGTCATATCGCTGGTCTAGAATTACCACCGACAGTAAATCAATATAGGTAAATAGCTCGCCAATAGTAGTCTGAAGATCGGAAGATTCACGGCCGAGTCAATTGACAATGTAGTTATGTAACGGTACGACTACGCCTTAATGACCTCACAAACCTCGATAATCGGTGACATCATGGTGACGTCATAAGACACAATGCTATCATCATGTGACATGAGACTTTTCGCGGAGGAGGTTACACGTGCTTACAGTTCATGGATAGTGCCGCGCAGGGCGTTATAGAATCATGCCGACGCGCCCATCACACCTGGTTTCAAGTGCAAACATTTGGTACTTCGATGTACAAACACGAAGAAAAAAAACAAAAATTTAGAAAAGGTCCGGGAGGCACTTGCTGAATTCTGAAAGTACATTCATATCTTTGCCTGCATCTCCAGTCCAGCTGCACACCCGCTTCATATGCGCGCGGGTTTTCAAATTCTGTTGAAGGAATGCCTTAGAGTGAATACTGCTGATGTGATTCGCTCCGAAGCTTACGGAGCTTCTGTAAAAGCCTTATTGAGGTAGCCACGTCATACGGTATTGCATGCGTTAAGAAAACAACCGAGACCAACGTGAATATTGTACAACAACGGACATGTGTGGCTCTGTCATTCCAGGGTGATTGATATGTGGGGTTTAACGTCCCAAAACTACTATATGATTATGAGAGATGCCGTAGTGGAGGGCTCCGGAAATTTAGACCACCTGGGGTTCTTTAACGTGCACTCAAATCTGAGCACACGGGCCTACAACATTTCCGCCTCCTGTCATTCCAGGGTAATAACTCAAAACTCAAAGACCCGAAAGCCGATATTCAATCTGTTACATCAAAATGCAGACAATGTTGGGCTCAGGATATGCTGTGAAGAAGGCCTAGCCTGATTGAACAACTTTACCATAAATTTCAGAATTTTCTGAACAATTAGAAGTATTTCACATGTCTTAGAAGCGAAGTCCTAATAGTTCTAGTAATACGAGCACGCCAAGGCAGATGAATTTTTCTGCGTGCTAACAGAAACTGGTATCCAGTTTATAATGGTCAATGAAGTTTACAGCGATTCAATTTAGATGAATCGAGAAATCTATCGTTATAAATCTCATAGCTATGAAGTGTGCTTGTCAATAAGACTCAATTCGTGGATTGTGTGAATGAAAGCTTACCCGTACCCTTGAACAACTGCAGATGGTTCTTTGTGTAGAAGGCACATGTCCACTACTAGTAATTAACCAAAAACCGGGTATCAAATCACAAATAAAAATTATCAAGGTAAAAATTTACCATTCCGTCAATAAAATTGGTTATGTATTCGAATTATAAAAGTGAAGAATACCAAATATTGACAAACTTTTTGTACTATCCAACACCGAACACAGGAGGCACGTCTTCATTACTTAATATTCGGCGGGTGCAACTAATTTCAAAAATGCACAAGAAATTGTTAAAATTACGCATTATGCGTGTACGCTGTGGTCGGTTTTATGCAAGAGTGCACCGAGAAGATAATTATTTCACCTTTTAAAACGAGCTTTCCTATGTCTCCGTCTTTACGAAGAGCCAGCCACGGCGCATGTTTTTATGTATGGCCTAACATGTGAGTTAAATCAACCTTTTCGTAAACGACGAAGTTATGCGCCTCTCTCTAGCACGAGCAATGGCTCAGTACTATCAGTCCTTCCTGAAGTGGCCATAATTACTGCAATACCATTCAGAAAAATTTCGCTTCGTGCAGATGCTATGGAAACAACAACGCCTTTACAGAATTTAGTCATTTAAATTTTTCTTGACCAATTCAGTGGTGTACTGCTAAAAATTTAAAGACTTAATATTTTAATTACGATGACGTGTCCCCCCGTTAAACTTATATTCATGCAGGACTGGTCTGGCGATATCACCTTTACGCAACTTTTTTTTCAGAAACAGAAACAATAGACCACTGTTTTGCTCATTGCTAAGAAAAATACTTTTTTACCCAATTCGCTAACCTAGGCCCGAACTCCACAATTGAGAACATACTTTTTCTCGGTGCTTCGGATCTGGGTTTCAGCCACAAGAACAATTTTTATGACGTTTGTGCTTATCTTTGCTGAACTGGACTAATGAGGCTTTAGGTGCCTACTGGCTTAAGTATTATTACTGCAACAGTAATTTGGTATAAAAGTATCTTTTTCCTTTATTCACGTTAAAAACTGTCCAAGATAACGGTGATACTGGCTGATCTGAACGGTGGAAATAACAATAATTGCCCTCTTTCTGTTTTTGCTTCTTCTTTTGGGTATCGATAATATATACAGAAAATGAGTCACCAATTTACATAATCACTTTTTTGGGTCACCCAAGTGTGTTCATCTAAAACGGCGCTCCGCAGAACTTCACGAAGCCTCAACGAGAGGGCCCTGGTGTAGAGGCAAGCCCTTTACGTTCCCTCATGGGCCCAACTACTTGAGTTTGTTGGTCTCTGCAATGAAAGGCATTCCCCATCCTCCTTGTCAAGTCACTGTTAGTATGCGCCGTGTTTGAGTCATCATCATAGTATTCATCATCACCACGGGCACTAAATAAATGAAACAAAGGTGTGGCAGGCCGAACGCTTTTTGCACTGGTGAAAGCACACGAAATTAAAAAAAAAACGTTCAGTGCTAATGACAAAGTGGGGCTCGACCCCAGTCCCGCTGGGTGCCAGCCCTGTATACTACCACTGAGCCAGTCCGTCGCTTCGGGCTTGTTTGCAAACTTGCCCTAGGCAGACTCGATGTCGGGAAAGCATGTGCGGTAATATGGCTTATAAAGCGTTTTAAAAAAGCGAAAGAACAACCAGTCGTCGCACGTTGCGAATAGCGTAATGTGTGGGATGTCCAATGCCCCAATTTATTACAAAAATCTTGTTCTTGTTCCCCTATTAACTGTGGCGCATACCCACTTCAGCCATAATTCCTCATCGTCTTTGTCAACCACTGGATAAACGATTGGCACAGATTTCCTTGCAAGTGTTTAGCGGATACCGTGCTTCTCAGAAGAATGACAAAAAAATAGCATAGCGAATGCCCGCCCACTACCAAAAAAAATTATTAATAATGTCGTAGTGGGTATCAAGCAAGTGTGCTTGCAGTATTAATACAACGAGTGTTTGTGGCCAATCCCCATTGTGAGTATGAGCCAAAATCTTCTAGGCGATATGACAAGACAAGAGTGTTTAGAAAAGGCTCTGAAAGGCCGCTCTTCTGGCTTTCGTTGTGACTTTGTTGCGCCTTACGCGCCGGCCTGGCGCTTTCTTCATACCTGGATCACCCTGATCACCCACATTAAACTGGGCCGGCGGCCCCATTCCTCGCAAAACCGCAACTTGCCTTCGAAGTCGCTCCCGATAACTACACTGCAAGCTCTGCCTTCCGTGCTGCGCCAGCTGTGACCCACGTCTCTGTTATCTTCCCGAAGTCGTAACCGAAACGGCGCCTCCGGGGAGGCACTTTGTGCACACACGGGCCCCTCCCGACGTACACCGATGGTAGCTTGACTGTAGGTCTTTCAAAAGAATGGTTCTTTTGCTGCAATGCAGTTGAACCAACGCCACGTCACCGAAGCATGTGTGACTAAACCATTGAACCATTAACACAGATGTCCCGTGCGCTGCCCGCTGACTCATCTGCGCCAGGGTTCGGCTCGGTGAAGTTAACTGACGTACTACTAAAAGTCATCTTGTATAACTTTTTTCCGTGTTTTGATGACCTAAAATGTGCAGATTTCCTCAATTTCGGTTTCACGCTTTATCTTCTCTAATGTCTAATTATTTTCTCTAGTGATCACCGTTAATGCAATTGAATTTTGTATACTGAAGACAATAATTCGAATGACACATTGTGTTTCATTTTGTTATAAAATGACAAATTACGCATGCCTTTATTCTCGAAATAATCTGTTCGCTGCAGCCAACTCTGTGAACAAAGCAGGAACCTCTGTGAGGCCTCGGTGCCTTTCTCTTCTGCTAAATTTCAGTAATGTTGCAAAAACATAAACGCTTGCTTCTTCGCCTTCAAAAAATTGGTACTTTCCCCCCAGTTAGCTGACTTTGTACTGCTGCCACGTTTTTTTTTCTGTGCTCCCGTGATGACTCTAGACGCTTCGCAATTGATTCCCGGATTAGCTTATTGCACCAACTTTTTGAATTCTTCTTTTCTGTTGACCAAATACTTTTGCCATATTTTCCTATCTTCTTCGTAAGAAGTGACAGCTCGCTATACTCCCACTCCTTTCCCGGTCGTTTCCGTACTTTTACCTCGACTCTTGGGGCTATGTTTATTAGTTATTTGGCCTTCGAAGATGAACTGCCAGACTTTGATTTACCTATTATATTTTATATTTATTTTATGCGTTTATAATAGCTACCTAGGCTTTTAATCCATTCTCATTTATCTCAGTTTGGCATATATTTATTCAGCAATCACAATCGTCAATACTCCATTGCTTGGTCCCAACTTCTCACGTGATCTACCCATCACATGTAGGCCCCATGTCAACTACCTAAAGACTGTTTTTCGCGGAGATATATTAAATAACTTAACGTTTTTTTTATTTCTTTATTCCTTATTCAAGAGTTACCCCGCATCGCCCTTGGGCATTCAGCAGGGGGATTTACAACAGAAACACAAATAGCCCTTCATTTACACATAATACTTGTTCTTCAGAGAGCTTGTTCCATTCGGCCACGACACTTCGGAAAAAAAATTCGCAAACATGCATGTCCTGGACCGGTATTCACGGATTTAGTGTTTGTGATTATTACGCATAGAAACAAAAAACGGTGTCTAATACCCCTGACATACAGTAAATATAATGTCATTTACAGCGAATGTCATTCGTTTGTAATGTGATTCGCTTGCAGTTGCACCGTGAAACTTATTTCATTTGATGAAAATGACATTTTCTTTCGTATGAGTTCCCAAAACAGTCGCATTCGATTTCGGACCGAATGAGTAGTCTCGACAACAGTGACTTTTGCCGAGATGACTGTTGACTTATGTATACGTAACTTTTATTATTATTTATTTTGGTAGTACGCGTTGAGCGTTGAGTCCGCGACGTGTTTATTAAAAAAACGAACACAGTTCAAGCGCTCCGCGATTTGAATCGGGGCTATCACGAGCACGAACCACGGTCCTTTTCCTCGTCTTTTGCAGGCACTGCTAATTGCACCCTATCCATTCTACAAATTACTCCCCCGCGGAAAAGGAGCCGTCCTGGCGACCCAAAGCCCTGGTACGACTAGTGGGTCATAGTGCGGCTTCAGTCGGTCGACGTGAACAGTCTCACGGCCGCTACGGCGGCGGTCTATGGATGACTGTACGGGCTCGACAATATAGTTTAGCGGTGATGCTTGACGCAGGATGCGGTAGGGGCCTTCATACTTAGGCAGCAGCTTTGAAGAAAGGCCTGAAGCTGAGGAGGCAACGCGAAGCCACACCAATGTTCCAGGCGAATATGACTGGGGATGCAGGTTGGCGTCACGGCGGTCCTATTGGTGTGCTTGGTCTTGTGTAGTTAACGAACGTGCTAGCTGCCTGCATTCTTCCACATAGGTGGCGACTTTTGAGAGAGTTGCAGACTCTGAAGTATCCGGGCGATAACACAGAATGGTATCCATAAATGAGGAGGGTTAACGGCCCTATAGAAGAAAGAAGGGAGAAAATCCAGTCGTGGACTGAGTGACGCTGTTGTACGCATAGGTGACAAATGACAGTATGTGGTCCCAGTTGGTGTGGTCAGCAGATACATACATGGACAGCATGTCGCCTAATGTGCGGTTGAAGCGTTCAGTCATGCCTTTGGTTTGGGGATGGTACACAGTGGTCGTTCGATGAACAACATTGCATTCACGCAGGAGGTCTTGTACGGCTGCTGAGAGGAACGTGCGTCCGTGGTTGCTGGGTAACTCGCGAGGAGCGCCATGGCGAAGAACAAGTTCATGAAGAATAAATAAGCCGACTTCAAAGTGATGTTACCTCTGTCAGCGCGGCAGCCTCAGCATACCGTGTCAAATGATCAATAGCGACAACCACCCAGCGATTCCCGTCATGTGTGTATGAAATTGGGCCGTATAAGTCAATTCCGATGCGATTGAACGGTCGGCATGGGCAGGGAAACGGCTGAAGCAGTCCAGTGACGGCATGCAGTGAACTCTTCTGGCGTTGACATTTTGAGCATGAACGCATGTATTGGTGGACAAATCGGTACATTCCACGCCAGTAGTACCGCAGCTGGAGGCGTGCATACGTCTTTATAAACGTCTTTATACGGCCGTGGTATTACACCAGCGTGGCCGCATTGGGGGTCCGCATGGAACAAGGCGCAAATATCAGCACGTATATGGCGAGGAATCACCAACAACCGCTTGCGACCTTTACTGAGGTAATTGCGGTGGTAAAGTTGCCCATCGCGCATGGTGAAATGGCGAGCTGCGCGCCACAGCAGGCGACTGGCAGTACTCGGTGATGGCTTCGATAGGAACTCCATTAAAGACACTCTTCAAAGGTCTTGACGCTGCTCGGATGGCATGTCAGCGTGTGTGAAGGATGCATAATTGTAGGTAGAAACAGGCGCATTTGCACCGTCATGGGGAAGCGGAGATCGAGAAAGAGCGTCGGCGTCTGAATGTCTGCGCCCTGACATGTAGACGACGCGGATGTCGTAGTCTTGGAGTCGTAATCTCCAACGGGCTAGGCGACCTGCTGGGTCTTTTAGAGACGACAACCAGCAGAGGGCGTGATGGTCAGTCACGACATCAAATGTCTGACCGTATATGTAAGGTCTAAATTTAGCGATTGCCCAAACGATAGCTAGATATTCTTTCTCCGTGACCAAATAATTTTCTTCAGCTCTGGTCAGAGAGCGACTCACGTAAGAAATGATGTACTCATTGAAGCCAGACTTTCGCTGCGCAAGGATAGCGGTAAGGCCGTCTCCACTAGCGTCCGTGTGGATTTAGGTAGGGGAGTCTGGGTTGAAGGGACGGAGAATCGGTGGCGATGTCAGAATATGACGTAATTTCGCAAATTCGTTGTCACAGGTGGACAACCATGCCGAGATACCTTGGCTGTCAGCAAGTAGACGTGTTAAAGGGATCATTATGGATGCGAAGTTGCGAATCAATTGTTGAAAATAAGAGCATAGCCCTATAAAGCTCCGGAGTTCTTTGAGTGTCGACGGCTTAGGAAACTCAGTGACGGTGTGGAGCTTCTCTGGGTCTGGTAGAACGCCATCCTTGCTAACAAGGTGCCCTAAGATTGCGAGCTTCCGTGCGGCGAAGTGACATTTCTTCAATTTTAGTTGTAGTGCAGCCTGTTTGAGGCATTCCAGGACGCTTGCGAAGCGCTGGAGATGGGTATCGAAGTCTTTTGAAAAAAATTCCGCCATATCCACGAAGTGAATGATGATGAGTGGGCGAAGCTCCGGAGGTAAACCTGGTAAACCATGAATCCTCTGTACATTTTGCCCACTCGATTTTATTACATCGCTCCCCCTAGTGTACGTCGCCGCACTAAATCGAACGATTGCCTTCAACCAATGACACGCGCCATATGTGACATCATTCCTATTTTATAAGATCTCACGTCTTTCATCAACTACAAGTACCGCTTTCTAGTTTATAACATCTTGCATCTTTTCATCATCAGCTACAAGTACCACCATCTAGTAAACACAACAAGAACTAAACGAGAGGTGGCTACATACAGGAGACGGTACCGCCATCTAGTGAACACTGCAAGAACTAAACTAGAGGTGGCTACATACAGGCTACAGGGGACGCACAGCCCACGCCCTAAGGAGCTTCGCCCCTAAAAACCACGACGTCGTCCACATACGAAAGGCACGTATGCCACTTGAGGCCTCGAAATATGTTGTCCATAAGGCGTTCCAATGTGGCCGGAACATTGCAAAGGCCGAACGGCATCATGTTGAACTCCTACGAGCCGTCAGCAGCTACGAACGCAGTTTTCGGTTGGTCGGCTTTATCCATAGGTACCTGCCAGTACCCCGACCAAAGATCCAGCGAAGAGAAGATCTCCGCTCCTTGCAAACAGTCGAACGCGTCATCAATTCTGGGGAGCGGATAGATATCTTTGCGCGTGATCTTGTTAAGGCGCCTATAATGAACACAGAAACGGATGCTACCGTCCTTCTTTTTCACGAGCACCACCGGGGATGTCCAGGGACTTTGGGACGGCTGTATGACTCCCCGACTAAGCATGTTCGTCACCTGGTCTTCAATAATTCGACGTTCAGCTTGACAGACGCGGTGTGGGCACTGGCGCAGGGGTGCCTGGCTGCCGGTGTCTAATGATGAGTGATCGAAGTTGTTCTGCTCAAAATGGGTTGCTTATAATCGAAAGACATCCGAAGCGGCCGAGAAGCGTCAAGAGTTGCGTCGGCTGAACGCTAGGAAGGTCCGAAGCAATGGATAGAAGGAGGGCATCTGGGGTAGATGTGTTGGCCGTGATATCGAGGTTAACGCTCGCGACATGGAGGCTTGCTGTGGGACCAGGTAGTGAGTGAGGGCAGACTGAATCGATGTCCACAAGTTGTCCTATACATTCTCCGTGGAACATAGTGGTTGGGATCGAAAGCAGGTTCGTGACATAAATGGTTGCGGAGGAGTTTTCGATCGTGATAAGAGCAAATGGGAGAACAAAGTGCTTACGAGAAGTGAATTTCGCTGACGGCGTAAACAAGGCGGTAGAGAAAGCATAGTCGCAGGAGATTGGCACAATAGCAGACGACATAGGTGGGATGTCCGTGTCCTCAGCGATGACGACCCGAGAAAAAGATGACTTGGCAGGAGCGATGTCCGAGATTGCTGATAATTCAAGCTCGGCACGGGCACAATCGACAACGGCATGATTCATGGAAAGAAAGTCCCAGCCGAATATAACGTCATGCGAGCAGTGCGGCACGACGACGAATTCGACCACATACAAAACGTCCTGAATGAGTAGATGAGCTGTGCACGCGACGGAAGGTTGTATGTGATGTGCGGTCGCCGTACGGAGAGAAACACCAGAAAGTGGAGTCGTAATCTTTTTCAACTTGCGGCACATTGCTTCACTCAAAACGGACACAGCTGCTCCAGTATCGACTAAGGCGGACACGGCAACACCTTCAATGAATATTGGGGTTTTGTTTGTAGTTTAGGAACGAGGCCTTGCAGATTTCGACTGTGGCGCTGTTCTCGCTTCGGGAACTGCGGTGGTCAGTTTTCCGTGTGGACCAGCGCGGTGCGTCGAAGCAGTGGCGATAGCGAGCGCCGGCGCGGGGAGGGTGATTAAGACGAGTGGGAGGTGCGGAGGTTCGATGATGAGGTGTTGAAAGAGCGTGGGAGGGCATTGGGTGTTGTGGCTCTGTATGGTCGTAGCTGTAATTGGCTTCAACGGCAGTTGTACGAGGAACGCGGTGGTGGCAGAAACACTCGACATGCCCGGGTAGACCACAGTAATAGTATATTGGTCGGTTGTCCAGTGTGCGCCAAAGATTATTGGAAGGGCAGGACATTGATAAAGTGGAATGTGCGGGCTTGGTGGCGCCCGCGGTGCGTAGAAGACATGAGGGCGTTGAGGAGGGCCGGTGATGTATGGCACTGCATGTGAAGGCCATCTCACGACGTCGGTATAGGTGAACGGCGCTGATACAGGCGGTAGTTGGTGCGTAGGTGGAAGAGCTTCGGATACTTGCTCCTCAATGGTTTGGCACAGTGACGAGGGGAGTCCATGACTATTACTAGTGAGAAAGGGAGCAATAGACAATTGGCGGGCAACCTCCTCGTGGATGAACTGTTGTATTTGGTGCGTCAATACTACCGGATCTGGAGAGATCACGCCACCTGTCAATGCTGACGTGCTGGTCGTGTCGAAACTGTGACGTCGCGTGGAAATGCACTGCTTTCGCAACTCGTCGTAGCTCTGGCAGTGCAGAATGATGTCTGTGACGGTTCGAGGAGTTTTCGCCACAAGCATGTGGAACGCATCGTCCTCGATGCCCTTGATGATATGCTTGACTTTGTCGGCTTTGGACATGGCCGGATTGAAGTGCCAGCAGAGGCCTACGACGTCCTCAATGTAAGACGTGAAGCTTTCTCCTGCCAAAAGGGCACGATCACGCAAACGCTGCTCCGCGCAGAGCTTGCGCACTACCGGTCGGCCGAATGCGTCTGCGAAGGTCGTTTTCAAAGAGGCCCAGGTGGTAATCTCAGCCTCACGGTTGTTCAACCAAAGCTTTGCGCCACCCGTCAGGTAGACGTGGACGCGACCGAGTTAGTCGTTATCGTCCCACCAGTTGTTGACACTCACTTTTTCAAACAAAGCGAGCCAGTCCTCGACGTCCTGTTCATCAGTGCCGTTGAACAGGACTGAGTCGCGCTCTCTCGGAATACCGGGGCAGCGGAGATCGGGGGGTGTGGCAGCATTCGGCTGTGCTGCAACGTCGTCAGGCATGATGGACGGCGGAGGTAGAGTCCGGTTACGGAGTCCCAGAGTGAAAAAGAGAACCAGCACTCTCCACCACTTGGTGGTACGCGTTGAGCGTTGAGTTCACGACGCGTCTATTGAAAAGACGAACACACTGCAGTTCAAGCGCTCAGCGATTCGAATCGGAGCTATCACGAGCACGTACCACGGTCCTCTTCCTCGTCTTTTGCAGGCACTGCTAAATGCACCCTATTCATTCTACAATTTATTTATTTATTTATGCCATTCCCACAGCGTCATATGGCATTAGAGTGGGGGGGGGGACCAAAGAAAATTCAAAGCACACTGTTGGTAACAATCACTAGCAGCGTCAGGAAAACAAATACATATACAAGGAGATCACGAGTGTACACTAATGTGTACCATAGTGAATCATTGTGCAAAAATAAGAAAACCAGATTGCAAGTAAGCAAGAATACATTAATTAATTTAACAATGAAGTGTACTATAGTGATAAAAGCATAATTACATGAACAAGAATGCACAATAAAGGAAGATACAATTAAAAGCATATAGCAGTCATCACTAGCAGTAACATGAGTGAACAGCAACTCTAATAGAAGAAGAATTATTTAGCAGTGAAAAAAAATATGCTATTAGACAATATAGTTGCGACAGACTTGTCTAATTGTCTGATTGATTCCAGTCCCGTATGGTTCTAGGAAAAAAAGACTTGCTAAAGAAATGTTTTTTGCAGGGTAATTCCATAACCTAATTCTTATGGTTAACCCTATGGGAATATTAATTAGGTGTCTTTGTGTAAACATGCCTATCAATGCCAACTTTTGAATGAAAGGTGTTGTGGAAAAACTTCAAGCGAAGTCTGCGTCTTCGACAATCTAGTGTATCCCATTGCAATAATTCTTTCGCGAGTGTAGGACTCAACTCTCTGTCATAACGTCCGCAAACAATCGAGTGGCCAAGTTCTGCACCCTTTCAAGTTTTTCTGTGTCACATACTGTTGATGGGTCCCAAACGACAAACGCATAGTCAAGAACGAAACGCACATATGTTTTAGAAAGCAATTACTTAGTCGACATATTAAAGTTCTTCGCGTTACGGCGAAGGAACCCAAGAGCTTTTTCCCAGCCTTGCCTGTTAGATAGTCAACATGTCGCTGTCAATTTAGGTTAGACGATAGGTACACTCTTAAGTATTTGTATTCATTAACCTTACTTATAATGACATTGTTAATCGTGTACGATGTCTGAGACTGTTTTTCTTATGAGTAGACTCCATGTAAACTGTCTTATTTAAGTTCAACTGCATGTGCCATAATGTACACCAATCACTGATTTTGGTCAAGTCTTTGTGAATAAACGCTTCGTCCCGCGAATCAGTAATTTCCCTATACAAAACACAGTCGTCTGCGAAGAACCGTATGTGGGATTTTACGTCCTCAGTTATGTCGTTGACGTAAATTAGAAATAAAAGTGGTCCCAGTACCGACCCTTGGGGGACGCCCGATGCTGCCTGCGGTGCGCACGAACTGGTACCATTCACGATTAGTCTGCTGGCGTAATGTCGAATAATCAGCGACCCATGCGACAACCTGTAAATCAATGCCATACATAGTAATTTCTCAAGAAGTAAACGGTTTGGGACAGTATCAAAGGCCTTCTTGAAGTCTAAAAATGGGCAGTCAATTATTTTTCTTTTGTCTAACGCGTATGCTATGTCGTGCGTAAATTCTGTCAATTGGCTAGTAGAAGAAAAAACCCTTTCGAAACCCGTGTTGCTGTGGCGTCAATAGTAAATGCTTATTCATGGGTTCAACAATAGAGGTATATATTAGGTGCTCAAGAATTTCACATGCCACACTTGTCAGCGATATTGGTCGGTAATTAGAGACGTCAATTCGTGGACCAGGCTTATGTATTGGAACAATCATTGCTTTTTTTTTCCAATTTGAAAGAAGGCCGGCATCTAGAAGTGATTTATCAAATAGTACCTTTAAAAACTGTGCTATTGTTGGTGCACAAAGCTTAAGAAACGCATTTGTGAGGCCATCTGGACCGCATCCTTTTAAGCTGTCCAATCTTTGCAAGAACACTTGAATGCCGTGCGTGCTGATGTAAATACCCTCCATTCTATCTGTTCGTATTTATTTTAAGTGGTGATCACCATCTCCGAGTGCTATCAGCGGCGTAAAAACAGAAGTGAAATAACGATTGAGGCATTCAACTTTATCAATGTCGTCATGAAAGGCGTCATCACCAGAAATAGGCTTCGGTATCGACACATTGTCTTTACCATTTTTTTACATGTTTCCTGAACTCTTTTGGTTTATCTTTGAGAAGGGATTGCAAAGATTCAAAGTAATCACGTTTTGCTATAAAGGTGCACGTTTTCACTTCAAGTGTTACAATTTTCGGTCGTAACTCATTAATATCGGTCGGGGTATCACAAAAAGTACGATAACATCTAAACCGTTTTTGTGTAAGTATGCACAGTTCTTTCGTGAACCACGGCTTACTTTTCGCTTTCCTAGCATTAAGTGCCACCTTGGAATGAACGCATCACGTAATTCAGTCATTTTGTTTTTCAAAAGAATCCACAACTCACTCACGCGGAGTTGTTCCGCAAGGGTCTCAAATACAACAAAGTAATTATCCAGAGACTCATTTATTTTTCAACATTAGCTTTAGAGTTAATGTAAACGCACCTTTGGTCGCACACTGATGTTTTAACGTAATGTACATTCATTTCACATAGCACGGCATTGTGATCACTAATCCCGGGCAGGACGTAAGTAACAGTTACAAAACTAGGTTGGTTTGTAAAACATAATTCAAGGATATTATTTTTCCGAGTGGGCTTTCATTTGGTGTAGTGCATGCAGGTTCGCGATATTAATCATAGCTTGAGCAGAGGCCCCAGATGGTGATATCGTGGTTGAGTGCTCATGCCAGTGAATGTTTGGCAAGTTGAAATACTCCCCCCCCCCCCCCCCGCTGATAATCATGAAGTCCGAATGCACCTAATCAATGGCACTTGCAAGCTGTGACATCACGTCTATGGGAGAATAAGGTGCACGATAACAGCTACACACAGTTACTGGCTTCTTATTAGCCAGCTTGACTTGACAACAGACAGCTTCACATGTTCCGACAACAACGTCAAGGTTGGAAGACACTACGTCACTTTTAACTAAAACGAATACACCACCACCATGACCATTCCTATCTTTGCAGTAGCACGTATAGTCTACCGGAAACACCTCATCATCACGTATTTCATCATTCAACCAAGATTCAGTTACAAGCACCACAGACGGTTCGAACATCCGAAGAAATGCACAAAGTTCATCTACTTTGTTTTTAATGCTTCTGCAGTTAATTACCAGGAATGAAAGGTTCACTCCTCTAGATTGACAAGGTCATTGCAGTGCTAGAACTTGCTCTTTCTCTGTGTCGTAACCATATTTCTTTAGCATTCAGTATCAGTGTGTCATGTTTCAGTATGACCTTTTCCCCTTCCTTTTTGTGCGTTTTTGCATAATTCCACAGTATTTTTTTCTGACGTATATGCTGAGAAAAATCTTCAGAGACAGTAATTGTCGAGCCTTTCAGTTTACTAACGTTATGGAGAACGTCTTGCTTTTCCTTAAAATGCAGAAACTTGGCTATTAACGGTCTATTTCTGCCAACTTGGAATTTCCCGAGTCGGTGCGCACGTTCTAAAGTTGGAGAACGGATACCCAACTTAGAGTTACATATGCGGGTTATGTGCTTCTCCTATTCTTTACTTGTTTCGTTAGCTTCGGTATCTTTTACACCATAAAAGACGAGGTTAGGGCGTATATACCTCATTCTTTAGTACAATAACTTATTACTTGTGTAAAGACATAATAGCCTAAAATACTACAAAAATCAATAAATACGTTGCACTTCGAAGCACGTATACTTTCAAGTGGTCGGTCTGCGCGCACTCTTCTGCCATGTGGGAACAAAAAAAAACTAACTGAACAGTTACACAAGCTTCATTCATGTCGCGACGTCCCTCTCCCGCGCTTCCATAGACTACGGCCGCCAGACCGATAAGGTTGCCACGCAGCTACACTCAGCAAGTTCTATCCCCGCGCGGCGTGCGAATTGTATCCGCATGCTATGAAAACCTGTCGGACGTCTGTCGCATGCTTGAACAGCCGTACGAAAAATGGAATCCGAATTCGCACCCCATGTCCAGCACTTGAAGCGATACACCGTACATGCGGACAACCGGTTCCCGACTGTTCCCCTGTCCCCCGCTCGTTATAAACGAGCTGCCTATTGCTATTTCTGGCACGTCGGCTGCCACCTCCGAGTAGAAATAAACAAGCATTCAACCATTCTAGACTGTTTAGAATACCGCACCCCGGACATACGTTCTTAGTCCAACTACATCGGTCTTAACAGCCTGAACATTATATTATTTTTTCGTTCCGTAGCGAACTGCATATGGCATCATGAGGTGTGATGATCATCGCAGAGTGATAAAGCAGGAAGCTGAAGATGTGCTGTTCAGACCAAGAAATATGCTCTTTTCTTCGTCCGGACCAAAGGCTTTCCACTCGTTAGCCTCCATCGATCCGAAAGAGTTGCAAGTGGTCGCTTTCTTGCACAATGGCATACCGCCTGCTCCAAGAATTATAGTCTCGGCCATTGAAGGCACCATTTGGATGAAGAACCCGAAAGCCATTCAGACGGAAACACTGTCGGTGACGGCCCATTTTCGGTCCGTAACCGACGTCCACCCGTTCGGCAAAAGACGCTTTCTCTACGTTTCGCCAGACCACTTTTGTGTACAAGATCTCATGTCAGATGTTCGCATCTCTTCTGGTGAGGGCTCTCATAAAGCCTCGTGTTGCGTGCACGCAAGGTCTAGTCTATGACGTCGACGCCAACATAACACCGTTTAACGTACTAGCGTTGTTTTCACAAGAAGGTGATATCTCAGTCTATCGGTGTGGATTGGTGGCTGACAAGGACAAATACCGACTGAGCCTGCCATAGTGGCATTTGCCGGGTCGGTCTGGTAATCAGAAACTAAACATCGGTGTCTACTTACAGAGTCAAACCTCTCTTCGCTCACCCACTCCAGAGTGTATAATGCCAGCATGGGCACATTATAAAAGGTTTCAGGTTTGCGGCCAAGTGGAACGTATGTGGGAAAGGTCACAAATCTAGTGTCAGAGTAATGAATAAAAGTGTCGCCGGTCTAACGAAGCTCAAGCTACATATTATTCAAGTTTTCTGCAAAGACACGTAAACATTAAAATATAGAGATAGCAGAGCGAGGATGGTATTCTCGGAAAAATTCAGTAGTCGCAGTACAAGCACGAAGAAAAAGTTACGCTGGTTTAACGCAGCAATATACCGTCAATGTAAATGTTCTCTCCGTTCCCATTTCGGACGCAATCAAGAAAGCAGTGGATTAGACAATAGAACGCATCATTGGGAAACTTTGTGAGTCATTGACCCAAATACTTACGAACATGATGGATCAAATGATTGGCACAGAAGACAAGCTCAGCCTATCACTTCCAATCAGTGACAGTCCAGGAAATTCAAAGGAGGGTGATACAGACAGCTCGTCTCAGAGTGCATACAGGTGCATTCGCTGAAGTCAGGCCCTATAAAAGGAGGTCACCCGGAATGAAATACAAGTACTCGGAAAGATGGAAATAGATCCCCGATCGGTAACCGAGAACCTAAGATCCGCTTTGGATAAAAAAAGGTGCTGCAGCTGTACATAAAAAGACCGAAAAGTACCAGGAAGACAGCCTA
Source organism: Rhipicephalus microplus (assembly GCF_043290135.1). Classification (NCBI taxonomy): domain Eukaryota; kingdom Metazoa; phylum Arthropoda; class Arachnida; order Ixodida; family Ixodidae; genus Rhipicephalus; species Rhipicephalus microplus. Next base: position 109,329,650 of record NC_134708.1, on the reverse strand, counting down.
TCTAAAGCAGTTAGGCTTAAGTATACTAAGCAAGGTCGTCAGCAAAGCTATTTTACCAAAACCATTGCATCACCTAAAATTCCTCACTTGAACTGCCGACCAATTCCCTCAGCAGTAACTGATTTAACTTACTTGGTACCATAACTCATTTCAGATAGTATTACACTACAAGAAACTTGGCTACAAGTGCAGTGGTCTTATCTATTTAACAAATTTAGATCTTTCCGACTATACCGTCTATCGCAAGGTAGAGGTCTTGCATTTTTAGCAATAATAGAATAAGTCTCAAGGCAAAAATTGCATATGAGGTTATGTATTCTGAAGCTGGAATTCTTGCCTTAGAAATAACTTTGCCAGGCTGAATGCCTCCTTATTTATTATTCAATGCGTACCTTCCCACAGGCGTAGTAGATACTCGATGTTTGGACGTTGTAGTGACACCTGGTTATCAAAATAAAATTCAGGTTGGTGATTTCAAGTCACAGCATACGTATAGACCTTATACACTATAGACCTTTTCACTAAACGCTGCCTGGGCGCCGTCATAGTTCTATTTGTGCTGTTGTTAACAGCCCAGTAAGGAGAGCATCTCCTTTCCTTTGAAAAAGTCTGTAGTCGGTGCTTAAATTCAGACTGTGCGCAAGATTTTGGACGACTGCAGGCAGCTTGTAAACAAACTTATTTATAACTGTGCTCCCTAAATTGGTCTTATAAAAATTTTGTAGTGCAAGTTTTAAACGCACAGTTTTTTAGCGAAAAAGGAATATGATAAAAGGTATTATGATTATCTGTCAAAACCTAGCAACAAATGCGCTGATTAGGTTCATGGGACCACGCAAAAGTTTGCCTTCTCTAATTATTATAAAATGTGAAATTAAGACTTGAGCAGATAGGAAGAGATTTTATTCATTTATTGTATTTACAAAATACTGCAGACCATGTGGCCCGTGTAGGAGGGGCAGGGTACAACATAAATACATGTACAAAGCCCAATTGAGTATCACAAAACAATCAGGTATCGATAAAAACAACTCTAAATAAATTTGATTAAGAAATAGTGAAAAAGTAATTCTGCATTGATTCAGTCGAGTCCGGATGATCAAAAGGTATTAGGTTCCATTCTTCTATGGTGCGGGGGAAAAAGAATATTTAAAGAGCTTAGGTCTGGCAACATAAGGGTAGAGTGTGAAGGGGTGGGAATTACGGGTTTTCCTAGTCTCAGAAAGGGTTATGTAAGGACTGGAATCTATAAAAAATTTACGATTTAACAAACAATGGAGGAACTTCAGTAGGGATATTTTACGCCTCATCTATAGTGTGCGAAAACCGTTAGAATGTATAGGATCAGTTACAGATTCCTCGTGGCTGTATTTAGAAAAAATGAATCGTATGACTATTCTCTGTATTCCTTCAAGACAATTATAATGGTTTTGGTGAAAGGATCCCAAATTATCCAGGCGTATTCTAACTAGGGCCTGACAAAAGTGGTATAGGCTATGTTTTCACGTTAGAGGATGCATGTTTAAGCTTGTGTCGAAGTAGACATAATTTTATGAAAGCTAAAGAGGCGGTGTTAGAAATGTGGGTGCTCCAGTTGAGGTTCTTAGTAATGGTAACTCCAAGATATTTGTACTCCTTAACTTCAATCAATATGTGTTGGCCAATGGAGTATGAAAACATCAGGAGTACTGTTTGTTTTAGTTATACGCAGGAGCACAGACTTAGAAGAATTAAGTTTTATACCTCATTTATTGCTCCACTGAAGAATACTGTTTAGGGCTGCACTAAGCAAAAATTGGTCTTTCAATCTATTATTTTATTAAAAATAACGCAGTTGTCTGCGAAGCGACGAATATTTTCTGGGGCTTGCATGACATCTGTTATGTCTTTGCAATAAATAAGGAGTAATAGTGGGCCAAGCACACTTTCCTGAGGGACCCCTCAGGTTACCGGGAAAGAGTCAGATTTTTGTCCGTCAATGATAATACACTGTTTTTGATGCATTAAATAGGCAGATATTCATGATAGGGTGATGCCAGGAAAACCAAGAAACTGTGATTTGCAGATTAAATTGTCATTAGGAACTACAACAAAGGTCTTTTGAAAATCTAGAAATATAACGTCCATTAGTCCACCTCTGTCAAAGACAGAAGTGAAAGAATGTATGACCGCACTCAATTGGGTGATTGTCAAAATACCCTTCCTAAAGCCATGTTGAAAAGGAGTTAGAGGGTCATGCTCATTTAAAAAGTTATTAATGTAGTCCGAAACGATATGCTTAATCATTTTGCGAGAAGATGATAAAATGGAAATCAGACGGTAATTTAGGACTGAGGATGGGTCTCCCTTTTTTTAAATCGGTACAATGCGTGCAATTTTCTGATCGGGTGGAAGTATCGCGGATTCTAGAAAGACCGGCAGGATTGCGACGAGAAATTTGCTTAGTGGTTCAGCGTAACGCAGAAGGAAGGAGTTGGTAATGCTATCAGGACTGACGGAAGATTTTGTCTTCGATCGTAGAAGCATCTCAAGCACACCTTGTTCAGAAAAATTGACATCCAAAAAGAAGCACCATGAAGCTTGAAAAAAGGCTCAGTAGGCGGAGAGAAGACAATGTGAAAGTGGGCATTTAAAAGGTTAGCAATGCTTTTGAGGTCAGTTATTGCAGTAACGTCGTAGGCAATGCTCGTTATTGATTTGTTTTGCTCCTTAATAAAGTTCTAAAACTTCGGTTGATCTTCCCTTATAAAGTTAGGTAAAGTGTTGCTCAAGTAAAACTTCTTTGCTTCTGCGATATATTCCGACAGAGCTATACGAACAGTGGTTAAATTACCGGCAGCAGCTCCTTTTTTTCGTAATCGTTTCACTTTATATTTTAACTGAATGGTACGCCTGTCCACCCAAGGTGTGTGTTTAGTTGGTTTTACACGTTTGTTCGGTATGAACTGATCTATGCAGAATAAGCCCATGCCTTTAAACTTGGTCAAAAGCTCAAGGAAGTCCCTCGCACGAAATTCACAAAAGCAAGATTCAAGATATTCTTTTACACTGATACCGTCAGCCAGTGCAGAATCTTTCACAATCACAGGTGCATGCGTGCCAGGCGTGTGTTTAACATTCACCGAAAAGTATAGAGCAACAATATCACAGTCATATAGGCCAGGCTCGACAGATACACGGTAATTAGAAAAGGAACGATCAAGAAAGACGAGATCAAGGAGTGAGTCGAGACCTGTTTCATGTCTAGAAGCTCGCGAACTACTTGTACAACATTGTGGCTAAGCATCAAATTGAAAAGAACGTTTGCATGAAGTACAGAACCGGCACCCGATTTGATACGACCGCAGTCAGTGCCTGGTAGGTTGAAATCACCAACCACCAGAACTTTACTTTTATTGAATTGTGAAATGTGGTCACTAATTTTTGATAAGTAATCAGGGGCTGAATCATGTGGCCTGTAAGCGGCACATAAAACAATGGCATGACCAAAAATGTTTATTTAACGCAGAGGCCTTCAGTGTCCTTCAATTGGATCAGCGAAATTACCTGAACAGATGACTTCGCAACAATGGCCACACCACCAACCCTAGAGATTCTATCTCGTCGAAATATTTGTAGCCAGGAGGGATTAAGCCTTTGTCACTAACTTTCTATTATAATTATAACATGTGGGAAGTACGACAAAAGAACCTATTCTAATTTATTAGTTTTATTCACTATACTGCGTGCGTTAATGTTCAGTAATCTAACAAGCCTTTCCTTGACTTGTCAATAAGAATGTACATTGGCATGAAAACCAGAAGATATCTCACGTTGGTTTGTTGTTTCATTCCATATGAGTACATCAATATCAATCCGTTACTTCTCGTGCTGAAGTGAAACTTTCTTTCCGAGCGACCTGTCATGCTTAGCACTTTTCCATAATAGCTTATGTTTCTTCAAAGTGACTTAAAAATAGCCCTTCTGAACAAAAATGTTTGATCCCTTCAGCTCTGACACATTCTTAAAATCGCTACTTTCTTGTTAGAATCCTGTTGATACAATACTACTGGTCTTTTAGATCCAGTCCTTTCAATCTGTGAATACGGCCAACAGAGATGCACTTAACACCTTGCCTATTTTCGAGTGTTTCAGTAATAACTGTACGGTTCAGATCAGTTTCTGTCTCGTTTGGCTCTTCAAGATTACCATGAATAACTACATTCGAGAACCTGCTTCCGTCTTCGATATCGATGAGTTTGCTAGCGTGATTTCTCACAGACTAGAACGCTTAGATGAAGGCTTGGAGTGTTCATTTACATCAATAAAGACGATAACTAGCGTTAATAATGGGTTTTGACAATGTTACATTAGAAGAGCTAGACCAAGTGGCTCATGATTTTTTCTCGTCCGCTCCAGGTGCGGACGAAATCACATGTGTTTTGATAGTTATTTTTTTTTCACTTTATCAGCATTCAACCACCTAGTGCTTTAAAATATTGCTTAACCTATACCTGGATTCTATACGGTTGAAGATTAGCGAAAATAATTCTGATACAAAGTATACAAGGATTCCGCTATAATATGAAAACGTATGACCCATTCCTGTTACTTGTAATATGATAAGTCTCCATGCTTGAAAAGTTACACTTAAATCCAAATCAGATTGGCTTCAAAGCGAACTGTTCAATATGACGTGCGCACGTGGACATAGAAAGCCGCACTGTGCTTGCTCCCCAAAGAAGGCAACATGCTGCTCTTGAGGCAGTAGACATTACCAAAGCATATGACAGAACGGAACATTCAGTTTTGTTGTACATCCTGAAGAGCCACCATTTTCCAAACTATAATATGGCATGGTTGCGGTAATTTTTAGAGCAAGAGGATTTCATTGTTGTAAGGATAGCAGTGCTTAGTGAAGGCTTAAATCCGTGGATTCTTCCAGGACGCCATCTTATAGCGAATAATATTTCACGTAATAATGAACTCAATACCGACTTGCCAGGAAGTCAAGTGTTTGTTTACGATGATGATATTTTATTTCTTGTGGCAGGAAGTGGCATATATTTTTTGTATCGAACACAACAGAGATATGCGAATACATTGGTGATAGGGATGGAGACAATTCGCATAACCTTAAATGCAATTAAAAGTGCACGGTTACTACTCCCTTTAGTAAATCCTATCATAGTTACAATATCTTAAAAATAAGAACTCATTCCACACATTGAGTCACTTAAAAGTGGAATATAGTGTAATGGCAATCTTGACTGGACTTGCCACACAAAGAGTGTTGCGTCTGAGGCACAACATGTTTTAGGCATAATAGGCAGACGGAGCAGCCTATGATATAGACTACGAAAAAAAATGCATAAGGGGTGATATTAGAAGTGTACATGCAACCAATATAAGAACTTAGGTGCGCTTTTCTGAGGTGACCCTCTTACAAACTAAAGCCTCTAATTATTCTGGAAAAATAAGTATTGTAATTGTGTCTAGGGTAGCGCCATGTACCCCCAGGACTTGTCTAACGGAGAACAAGCTTCATCGTCATTGGCAAAACCTATTCGTTACTGTGTAACACGTCCTGGCAGACTCACTCAAAGCTTTCGGAAAATGTGCGCAAATTAGCCGGCCATGAGAGGGTGTTACAAATAGAGTAGGAAAAAGGGGTGGCGGCCACGAGCACGAGCCGCGAGGCTGGCTCGTTCAGTTGAGTAATTCAGTAAACAGCAATTAGTCAGAACTACCCGGTTCTTTGCCAACCCCCAGCGTAGATATGTGCCACAGATTTCAGGTTCTTCATTTCTTCTTTTCTTCGTTCAATTCTGCCGTTGACCTTGTATGTAGCTAGGACATCGGGTCCGGGTCTTCTTCTTTATTCTCACACTTCGTTCTGGTGCTGAAACCCACACGGTCGTCTTGCTTTCGACTCTCACCCATGAATAAACGCATCACCAAGCGCCACTTCGTCCGAAATTCCATCACGCAACACATTTTATTCCTCCATGCTCTGTGTAAAACTTGTCACCCCCCCCCCTGAGAAGCTCAAAGATGTACTCGACCTCATCGTCCCGAAGAACAGCAAACTCGTGGACTTGAACAAGGATGTAGAAGCTGCTCTTCATTATTAAAAGTTGTTAGCAGACCTGACTACCGCCACCAAGTTTCAGGACAAAGTCGTCTGCGCTCAAGGGAGACTTCGCCGTGCAACTTTCTCGCTGCCACAAACCCCACCTGTATCCGTCGCCGTCCAATCCACCCCACTCGGTAAGCATCTCGCATACACATCGCAGCCCGCCGTAACGTCGTCTTCAATCAGCCTTTCGACCCCTCTCGCGTTGACGTCGCAGCAGGCCACGCCTTCACCGTCAACCAGCCTCATGGCTGCTCTTAACTCGTCGTCCCGGCGGGCCGTGACACTAACTTCGCAAGGCCTCCCGACTGCAACGCCAGGATCTCTGTTCAGACTAACACAAGCTACGTAATTCGTCACGCACAAGTCTACGGACATTTCACCACGAACCCATCCACCACCAGTTAAAAAGCTTCCGGTACGCGCTGTAAGAACTGTCGCTGTCCACACAATCCACGATTCTTGGGTGCAAGGACTCGTTCGAAAGGTGCGCCATGGAGAGTTCGATGGCTGAGGAAAACTCTGGGGGCACCATGCTCATCAGCTCCAAACATCCAGCTTCCCACAATATGAGCCGCTGCTTGGCAAGGTCTTTTTACTTTAGTGACCTAGAGGACGAACTCTTGTACTAATCATCTCGTGGCATCCTGTGCCTTCGAAACGTGCCCCAGAAACAACAGTACGTGAAGCCCTACAATTCTCCCTACATGTTCCTCAGCCCGATCCTGGCAGCAGCACCTCGAGTTCATCTTCCATCAAGCCCAAGGAACTAGACGATCGGGACAGCGAGCTGCAACGCCGCTGCGAGCTGTACTCAACCAAGTACGTGCACCCCACGACCACTTGCGACACCGCCGAACATCACAAGAAGATGACACTTGACCTGCGCTGCATGTATAATCGCCACGCCGCACAGCTTCAGTGCTATGTAATGTGCATCGTGAGAGAAACCGGCGGAAACGAGGACTCTCATGAAGCGGAACACACCGTTATCGACAAGTCTTCGGGAGACTTCCGCAGTGATGTCTCCAAAAACGCCACCATCTCTGAGGCTTATGCATTCGAAAACGTCAGCTCGATGTGCGCCAAGGTTCGTCATACCGGGACGCACACCGACATTCTACCACCGTCCACAGAGCGCGTGGACAAATCTCCGCTGCTTTCGAACACGGCCAAGATTCCCGTCCTTCGCGAGGTCACTGCTCTAAAGAACTAGAATGCTTTGGCATCATCGTCATCCTCGTCGAGTGAAGAAGCAGAATCACTGTCGATCCTGGAGCTTTCATCTAGCTCAGATGCACTTTCGGACAAAGCACACGCTCAGAACCACCTGACACCCGAAGTTCTCAAGGAGAACATGCCCGCGCTCCAGCTGGAAAAGCTTGACATGAAACGCCAACAACATTCTACGGAGCACACAAATTATCAGGAAACCTTGCGAGTCCATGAAGACAGGCGAAAATGAAACTCATCCTACTGCAAGCGACGCAAAGAGCGCGAACCCCACCAGTATATGACCCATAACGCGACCGCAAAGTTCAAAGGACTTTACAGCAAGAATGAAAGACTTCCCCGCAGAACAAGCCGCCATCTCCTCAAGCTTCATCGTCACTGGCAAAACGCATCCGTCACTGTGTAACACCTCCTGGCACACTCAGTCAAACTTTTCTTGAAATGTGCGCAAAGTTTCCGGCCATGGGAGTGTGTGGCAAATAACACAGGGAGAAGGGGTGGCGGGCGCGAGCACAAGCCGTGGGGCTGGCTTGTTCAGTTGTTCCGCTCACCTTTGATGCAGCCAGACGTCCGGGTTCAGGTCTCTTCTTCGTTTCTCACATAGGGCTGCTTAGGCTTGTAAATATCAATATTATATATCAGGACGTGCGCTTGCTTACCTTGCCTGGTCGTTTCCGTATGCTAACTGTTCAGACATTTTTAAAAAAATTTTATAGATATTCAGTATGACTATATGCACCTGAAATGATTCAGTCTGTTGTTTTTCCTCCCTTTGGTCATAGTTTCGTACAACTTAGAGTAGTTTTCTTCAGAAATGACAAAATGGGATGAATGGAAAAATCCGAGATGTGCCCGCTGAAAATGCTTCAAATCAGGATCGTAAGAGAAAATACGGCGATATAATTCAATACAAGCCAAAATTCCATTCGTACATCCATTCATACAAGGTTTTGAATAGCTGGCTGCACGATTATCTTGCACACGTAGAAATGAATATTGTAATAGCCACTGATGCTTCAGTAGTTTATGAACAGACAGGCGTAGGTACACGCTTCAACTTTCTTGGTTGTCTTTTTCATTAGGACTACAGTAGTTCACCCCTTTCTCGAAGCAGCATTCTTGACAATTTTTCTAGTGTGCCGGAAGCTATCTTTGAAGGCCCATAACACAACAACTGCATAATCTCTGCCTGTATGTACGTCACTCAAGAGAGAGAGAGAGAGAGATAAAGATGCAAGAAAAGGCAGGGAGGTTAACCAGACGCACATCCGGTTTGCTACCCTACACTGGGGAAGGGATGAAGGGGAGAAAATAGGTTGCACAGTGATAAGAAAGCACACACAATCACGAGCACACTCGCGGGAGCGCACACACTCTACAGGCGGTCGCTGAGGTTTGTTGACATTAGGTAAAGTAGAAGTGCTGTAGTCGAAAGAAATTTATGTAGCGCGAGCCGAAAAAACGAACACAGGAAACAATAGACTGAGAAGACAGAGCGCTCTGTCTTCTCAGTCTATTATTCTTTCAAATGTTTCACCAACAAGCCCACATCGCCACTCTTGTGCTTTAGTCGCTTTCTGCGCAACTGAGGGAGATGCCCAAGGTCCTTGAATCTTCTGCACACAAAATGGTCTGGAGTCAAGTTGATTCGAAACCATCCGGAGTTGACATCAATGTGTGTCGTAGCAAGCGCAGCTGCACAGGCCGTGTTCAATGGTCTCTTCAGCTCCGCTGTAGTCGCATGTAGAAGTGTCTACCATACCAATGCGAAAAGAGTACACCTTTGTGAATGCAACACCCAACCAAAGGCGGCATAACAGCGCCGCATCGGAGCGGGAAAGTTGTGATGGTAGCTTTATCTTGAGCAAAGGATCCAGTTCATAAAATTCACATCTTTGGAAGCTGGTAGACGACCAGAACGTGCGTGTAAGATCTCGAGCCAGCAGGTAAAGTTGTCTTGCTGCATCATTCCTTGATAAAGGCATCGGGTCACACGGGACCCTTCATGGGCTGAGCGGGCTGCATCATCGGCTAATTGATTTCCGGTAATACCAATATGTCCAGGCAGCCATTGTTATATTATATCATGCCCTCGTGCTAGAGCTTCATGATGGCAATGTCTTATTTCATGTACCAATTGTTCATGATTCCTCTTACGCATGGCAGACTGCAAACTCTGAAGCGCTGCCTTCGAATCACAAAATATGACCCATTTTCCTGACGCCTTTGAACGAGATATTGTTACGGTTGAATTAAAGGATAGGTGGGTTTATTTACAGGGTGAGGATGAAGTTCGGCAGTCGCGGTAAAGATGGAGTCCTCAGGCCGCACCCGACAACGTCGTCCTCCTCTTCTACCTCCCCGGCACATACTACAGCCCGGCTCATACCGTAGCAATCCCCCGTTCACAGACGAAGCCCGCTGGGCAAATTTATGTCACTGGAGGGATGAAACTTTTTGAGGCGAGCCACGTGCACGAACTGCCTTCGACTTGACCGACGAGAAGGTGTCGTCAAGCGTGCCACAACGTACGTCAAGTCAGTCAAGCGATCTACAATGACGTAGGGGCCTGTGTACTGCGATAAAAACTACTGACATAAACCAGGTTTTCGTTGGGGGGTCCACAACCGCACGAATTCACCTTTGCGGAATGAAATGGCATCATGGCGTTGATCGTATTGTTGCTTGGAGCAATCTTGTGATGCCAGTGTTCGCAAGCGAGCAATTTGGCGGGCTTCTTCAGCCCGGCACAATGTATCGGCCACGGGCTCATCGGTATGGAGCTTAAATGGGAGGATTGTATCAAGAGAGCTGCGTGGTGATCGAGCGTAGAGCAGGTAGAAGGGCGTGAAGTCCGCGGTCTCGTGCTTTGCTGTATTGTATGCATAAGTAATAAATGGTAAGAGCTCATCCCAGTTTTTGTGATTGGACGCGACGTACATTGCGAGCATGTTAGTAAGCGTTTGATTGGAACGTTCTACAAGAACATTCTTCTGGGGATGGTATGGTGTCAAATGTCTGAACTGTAAAGTGCAGAGGCGAAGCAATTCTTCCACAGTGTCCGCGATGAATTGGCGACCACGGTCACTGATGATTACTTGAGGTGCACCTTGGCGAAGAACAACGGAACGTAACAACAAGGCAGCGACGCCATCAGCTGTAGAACATGGCATCGCAGCGGTTTCGGCGTATCTGGTAAGGTGATCGACGCACACTATTATCCAGCGGTTGTTGATCGAAGATCGCAGAAACGAGCCCAATAGGTCGATGCCCACTTGCTCGAAAGGCGTAGTAGGTGGTCCTACGGGATGAAGAAGGCGGTGCGGTGCACTGGTAGGTCTTTTGTAGCGCTGGCAATTCTCGCAGCTCGAGACGTATTGCTTCGTAAAATCTAGCATTCGGGGCCAGTAAAAACGCTGCTGCACTTGATGCAGGGTGCGAATGAACCCAGGGTGTCCGGACGTTGGATAATCGTGCATAGTACGGAGAACGTCGCATCGAAGACGTTGAGGTACAACTAGTAAATAACGTGCACCGGTTGCTAAGTAATTCGTTTTGCACAACAGTCCATCACGAATGCGAAAGCGACCACTGCCTTTGAGATTTTGAGCGTCAATGAACAAAGGGTCTAAAGATATATCATTCAATTGTTCTCGTTTGAAGACATTGGCGTCAGGAAACGTGTGAGAGACCGCAGCAAAACAGATGTCGAAGGTATCTGCACTGTCCTTCGTCGTGGTCATAGGTAGGTGAGAAAGGCAATCAGCGTCCGAATGACGTCGTCCACTTCTGTACGAAATGCTGAAGCCAAATTTTTGAAGGCGTAAAGTCCATTGAGCAGGGCGGCCAGAAGGGTCTCGGAGGGTAACAAGCCAACATAATGAATGATGGTCTGTCACAATCGTGAATGGATGACCGTAGAGGTAACATCGAAACTTCTGAATGGCGAATACAACCGCTAAACATTCTTGCTCTGTCACCGTATAATTCATTTCAGCCTTGCTTAGAGATCAACTCGTATAAGCAACAACATGCTCTGCATTATCATGGTGCTGAACAAGTACACCTCCGATGCCAATTCCACTTGCGTCACTGTGCACTTCTGTAGAAGCAGAAGGATCGAAATGACGAAGAATAGGCTCAGATGTTAGTAGAAATTTCAGTTCAGAAAATGCGGCATCACAATCAGGTGTCCATTCGAACGAACTGTCTTTTCGCAACAAGCTCGTCAGTGGGTGTACTATGTCCGCGAATCGGGGCACAAAGCGGCGAAAGTAGGAACATAGACCCAAGAAGCTGCGAAGTTCCTTCAAGGTCTGGCGTGGTTTGAATGTGCCGACTGCTTCGATTTTGCGGGGATTCGGCCTGACACCATCTTTGTCAACTAAGCGACCGAGCACTAAAGCTTCTCGTTCACCAAACCGGCACTTCTTAGAGTTCAAAATCAAGCCAGCCTTTCCGACACATTCTAAAACAAGGCTTAAAGGGATGTTGCGCTCTTCGAAGGTACGCCAAAAAATGACGACGTCATCCAAGTAGCATAAGCACACCTCCCATTTAAGACTACGAAGGACAGATTCCATAAACCTTTCAAAAGTGGCGGGGGTGTTGCAAAGCCCAAACGGCATCACATTGAATCGGTACAGTCCATCAGGCGTCACGAATGCGGTCTTCTCTTTGTCTGAAGGGTGCATAGGTATCTGCCAATATCCTGACTGTAGGTCTATTAAAAAAGTACGAAGCCGAGTGTATGCAGTCAATAACATCGTCAATCCTAGGCAGCGGATATACAGCTTTTTTGTTCACGGCGTTGAATCTTCTGTAATCAACGCAGAACCGCCAGGCACCACCTTTCTTCTTAACCAAGATGACCGGTGCTGCCCACGGGCTACACGACTCTTCAATAACACCCTTCTTCAGCATTTCCTGAACCTGGTCGGCAATAACTTTTCGTTCTAATGACGACACTCGGTAAGGCTTTTGTCGGATTGGAGGGGCAGTGCTGGGTCAATCCTATGGTGAGCGCGAGAACATGGTAAAGGTAGTGGCTTCTTCTCTTGGCAAAAGTCAAACACAGAAGCATGTCGCCTCAACAGTTGGCATAACGTCTGCTGCTCGTGTGACCGCAAAGTGGCACTAATCATGCCTAGGATCTGCGACTCGTAAGAGCAACTGCGCTTGCCAGAGACTGTACCTTTCTCGCTTTCGTCGTTGTTAACGACCACAACAGAATCTTCAGTGGAATCATCGAAGGCGCCAAGCTACATTCCTCGAGGGAGCACACCAGCATTGGCAAACAGTTCAGTGCCCACAGAAAGGTTGCTCCTTCATCAACAGATACCAAACAACGAGGGACGAGTATGCCTTTTTTAGCACATTGAACAATGGCAGGTTCAACGATTGCGTCAAAAGATGCGGCAGACTCTGGGGCGAACACTGCAACTGACCTCATTTACCATGGCGGCACTGTCAGCTCATCGAAAACAATCAGAGCATCCTTCGCGGCCTCCGGTGCCTCATCGACGAGGGCAGGAACAATGCCACCGCTGACAGAAAGTTCACCGCTTCTACAGTCGACGAAAGCACCACATCCTTGGAGAAAGTCAAGACCGAGAATCACGTCGTGGGTACTATGTTGCAGCACAAGAAACTCTGTTGGGAACATCTTTCCTGCCACTAAGACATTGACGGCACATACTCCGACAGGATGAAGTACATCCCCACCAACACCACGTAACCTTGTTGATTCGCCCCAAGAAAACATAACTTTGCGGCCAATGCGACTTTTGAAAGAAAGACTCATAACTTATATGGTAGCAACAGTGTCCACCAAAGCACTTGTACAAAAACCATCTATTTCCACACGTATCTTGTTCTTGGACATTATAACTGGCGGAGGCATCTGAGGCCATTCCTGTTGTGCAACTTCACCTCCATTGGTCGCGCTGGCTAGTTTCCCGGTGGCGGCGGAAATATGACAGGCGCTGTCCCGGCGAAGGGGAACGATGCAGTCGGCCAGATGGAGGCGTCAAACTACGGTCAGAAGCGGGAGAACGGCCACGGTTATTTCCCCGCCGTGAGGTATTCCTGGAATAGGCGAGCCAATGACCGTTGTGTGACCAGTGCCCGCTGGCAGAAACTCTGATGGGGAATGGTATCGGGATTTCGGCTCTCTCTGTCGACGACAGAACCGAGCTATATGCCCGGCGATACCGCAACGGTAGCACACAGGGGCTTGGCGGTATGCTTTGTACTCCTGGAAGGCATTGCGTTGACGTGGTGGCGGTAATAGGTGTTGGCTGGCTGATGGGGGTAACTGAAGCAGTGTTCGTACCTCGGCAGCGGGTAGTTATTGCGCTGTGACCTCGGTGGTGAGGGTGTCCTGTAGTTGCAGTCATCGTTGCCTGCTGTGGCAATTGACACGGAAGGGCGAGAGGGAGGCAGTGCGGGTGTAGGTTCGTACGGCGTCGGGCGAGCTTGTCGAGTGAGCTCTTCTCGAACGATCTGGCGTATTGTTGACGCGAGATCAAGCGGCGTGCATTTGTCAACACTTGCCACGGTGGTTACATTCAGTAGGCGACCGAACTTGGGGGTGATATGTCGCATCTTCAGGGTCTCGAATGTGTGACAGTGGCTTATGACGTCGGTCACCGTAGCAAGGCTGTCTTTGCTGATGAGGAACTGATACACGTCCTCGGCAATGCCCTTCAACAGGTGGCCAACTTTGTTTTCCTCTGACATAGAAGGGTTGACAATCGTGCAGAGCTTCAAGATTGCCTCGACATAGGTCGTGCATGTCTTTCCTGAGATCTGAGCTCTCTGCAGTAACGTTTGTTCCGCCTGCTTTCTCTTAGCTTCGGAGTCTCCGAAGCACGCTCTTATTTCGGAAACGAAACGATCCCAGGACGTGAGAGGGCATCTTCGTGGTTCTCGTACCGCACGAGTGCTGTGCCCGTTAAGAAAAATACTACATTGGTCAGCTGGGTCACCGCGTCCCACTTGTAGTATTTGCTCACCCGTTTGTAGGGTGTGAGCTATGCATCCACATCCTCGTCAGATTCGCCACCGAATGTGCGAGGAACTATCAGATCCTGATGCAACCAGGGACGAGCCGCACGCGAACCTGGTACTAGCAGTGCTGCTGAGACTGGTAGAAGGTCTGCAGCTGTGGTGATCCGGTTTCCTTCTTCGCCGTGAGACATCTCAGCTGCCAGTGGTAACGGGGGCAGTCCAGCAAGGCGGCGGCTTTGTCGTAGATCAGGCACTTGAAGCGTCGTGTTGCTTGGTTGATTGCCCAGTGCCTCCCCCACAAAACTGTTACGGTTGAATTAAAGGATAGGTGGATTTAATTACAGTGTGAGGATGAAGTTCGGCAGTCACGGTAAAGATGGAGTCCTCAGGCCGCACCAGACAACATCGTCCTTCTCTTCTAGCTCCCCGGCACATATACAGCCCGGCTCATACCGTAGCAATATTGTAAAGCAGCCCTTATAGCAGCAAGCTCTGATGCCATAGATATAGTCATATGTGACAACTTAAATTTCATTGTCAACGCTGACCGGAATTACAGCGGCACCTGATGAGCTGCTGGACAAGACGGACCCATCAGTGTATATCTGCGTTCGGTCCAAGTACAACTCATGTAATAATAGCAGTGTTGCTTGCTTCAATGCTACTCTGGAGTGATTGCTTTTGTTTTATACCCGGAATTTCTAGACGTAGTTGCGGCTGGTCGAGGCACCACAAAGGACATGCCATTTTCGTAGCTGGTGTATATCCTGATGGAATGCTGTTCAGGTGCTTGGCTATGACGTCTGAAAATGAAGCACATGATCTTCCGGAGGGTAGTAGGGCCAAGTGGTGGTTGGGGACACGGCTAGCATGTCGAATGTGTTCTCTGAGGCAATCCACAACTCTATATGTCCTGACCGGATGATCTTTGGCAAGCATGATTTTGGCATAAGTAGAAGCGTATCGGGGCAGTCCTAGGCAGATACCCTAGGACTACCCCGATGCGCTCTCCAATGAATGAGTATTGGATTTGCAAGTGTTAGTACCGGCAAGCTGTAGCGCAATAGACCAAGAAATAGGGCCCTGTACAGCTGTAGCATGGAGGCCACAGTAGTTCCCCATGCTTTCCCGCACATGAATTTCATTATATGCACAATAGATAGCAGTCTCGTCTTCAAGTACGCGCAATTCTGGCTCCACGAAAGACTTCTATCAATTATTATGCCCAAGAAACTATGCGTCCGTGCATATTTGACACTCTGCCCATCGATGTAAACAGGGTATGGCGTCATTGGTTTGCGTGTAAACGCGATCAACGCCCACTTCACAGTTGATATAGTTAGGCCTTGTTTCTGAAGGTAGGCTGTTGTGATGGTTGCTGCCCACTGTATTCGTGCACGCACCTGAGGGCGAGTAACTGCAGCACTCCTGAGGCAAATATCATCGGCGTATATGGATTGGCACACCGACTTTGGCAGAACCTTCACCAGACCAATGAGGGCAACATTGAACAATGTGGGGCTTAAAACACATCCCTGAGGTACTCCGCAGTAGGTGTAATGTTCAGCAGTTGTACCCTCATATGTTTGCACAAAGAAACCCCTGCCAGTTATATAATCTTTTATCCATTGAAACATTCGTCCACCAATTTCAATTGCTGCGAGAGAAGTGAGGATGGCATCGTGAGCTACATTATCATATGCACATTTCACGTCAAGAAAGAGTGCCACTGATATGCGCTTGCGACTTTTTTGCTGAACAAACGACGATAAGTCAAGGACACAGTCGATGGAGGAGTGGCCCCGACAAAAGCCTGCCATGCAAGAAGGGCATTTGGTGTATCGTTCCAAGTACCACTCGAGACAAAATAGAACCATTCTTTCCATCACTTTTCCGAGGCAGCTTGCGAGGGCGTTAGGCGATACGCTGTCAAGTCCAATGGTGATTTTCTCGATTTCGGAAGTGGTAATAATCGACTTATTTATTATTCTCGAGGAACAGTGCCGCTGAGCCAGGAGTTGTTGAAGCATGTTAAAAGTTCTCTTCTGGCTTTTTGTCCAAGGTGTCTTGACGCACTATAAATAATACCATCAGGACCTGGTGATTACGTGCGCTTAGAAGCGACTAATGCACCTTCCAGTTCTTCCATGGTGAATGGAATGTCCATTTCTGGTAATCGCGTCTCAGGAACGATCACGGCGTCGATGCTCTCGTTCATAATATTCCCAGCAACTCTCGTGCAAAATTCTTCAGCCACCTCGAGTTCTGTTTTTTCATGATGAAGTGCCGAAGCTTTAAAAGGGTGCTGTTGTTGCGGAGAGGAGCGAAGACCACGAACTGTTCTCCAGACATATGACAGCGGTTAATGAGGGTCTAGAGATTCGCAGAATGCTTTCCAGCATTCGCTCTCCAGCTTGTAACTGCGTCGTTAAATCTTTTTTCTGGAGCCGTCTTGCTTCCCTCAGGTCGTATATTGAACTTTTGCGTCTGTATCGTCGTTCAGCACGCCTTCGTATAGCTCGTAATCTTTCCAGTTCGATGTCGAGCTGTGTTATTTTAGACGAAAATGGTAATTTACATTTGGACGCTTGCATAGCTTTCACGATGGTATTTTCCAGGCTGTGGGCAAGGCCTTTTTGGCAAGCGTCCTCAACACGTGATGTAAACATCGACCAGTCAGTGCCAATTACAACACCGGAAGAGAAATTTTTTATGATACCGTCGATCTTCACGTAGGTGGGTATGTGATCATTCCCATGAATCTCAATATCGCAAAACCATTTAACTTTGTGAGAGAAGCACCGTGACACCAATGTCAGGTCAAGGCAACTGCCATACGTGAGACCCCGCAAATAAGTTGGGGTACCATCGTTCATGATAGAAAGGTCGTAGTCGGAAGAGAATGTAACAATGTTCCGGCCCCTGGCATTCATCCTAGTGCTCCTCCAAAGCATGTGATGGGCGTTGTAGTCACCGGTGATGATCCAAGGCCCAGCGGTCTTCATTAGGATGTCTTTTATTCCGTCGCAGTGAAATCGCGATGACGGAGATATATATCCGCCAATAAGCGTGAACGAAAATGCATTCTTCTTTACACGAAGACACACGTACCGAGTGTCGTCATTTGAACTCATTGGGTGCGAAAGATAAGTCAAGTCCGTGCGAATGTAAACAATTACTTTGCTTCGTTCTTCGGAAGCGGCTGAACAAAAAGCTCCATAAACGGACAATCTATAAGGCTTTGATACGTTTGGTTCACATGTGACAAGTATAGGAAATTGATTGGCCCTAACGAATTGGCGAAAGTCCGAGATACAGGACTTCATGTTTCTGGCGTTCCACTGAAAAATCGACGCACTTTTAACTTCAGTGCGCAAGATGAGATTTTGTTGAGCCATTTTGCTTATACGACGTTAGCAAGAACTGGATTCAGTGCATCCAGTATTTGCAGTGCACTCTTAGCAGACGAAGATCGTATGCTGCTCAGTAGCGTGCGAATCGTGGCAATTAATGATTGCACGATTGCAGTCACTTGCCTGTCTTGGTTGAAAAGATCTCGAACCGGGATCGCGGGCTGGCCGTCATGGAACTTCTTTGGTTCGCTTTATGCTGCTTTCTTTTGAAGTGCAGGCCACTCTGTCGCAGTTAGGGTATGCTCACTGTCTTTGTCCTTTACAGCCTTTCCCACAGCATGTGGCCTTAGAGGTAAAAAAGTGGTACTGATGAGGGATCTGGCAAACGCGTCGAGGAGGTAGCGGGCGTCCTTGAAGACCGACATCGACGTGAACGTCTTCTGACTTTAGCTGCGGCTTCTCGATGAGATGAGTGATCACGCACCATCTCCTTCAAGATGGCTATTTCCTTCAGAATCCACAGGCAGTCCTTCGATGTGGCTTCATGGGATTCATTGCAGTTAGAGCATTTTTTGACAGTAGCGACGCACTTATCCGCTGCATGGGGCTCGGCGCAGCGGTGGCATACCGCCGAACTCGCGCAGACGCTGCTCACATGTCCAAGTTTCATGCATTTACGGCACTGGAGAGGCTTCAGAATGAAAGGTCGCACAGCATGTCTGAAGTACCCCACCTTCACATGAGAGGAGAGGGATGTGCTCTTAAACGCAATCTTCACACAGCGAAACTTGTCTAGCCGGGTGACATCAACAATTGGCGCATCAGTTGTTGACTTGACAAGAAATTGTAAGTCATTACTGGAAATAGCCACATCTATGTCGTAGATCACGCCGGTTACTACATCACATCCCAAGGGAACATGAGAGCGCACCTGATTGCCGTCCAAGTCAGTTACACTGCGCAGAACGCCCAACGCACTTGCGTGCAAAACGTCAACAGCCAGTATATTCTTTCTGGCATTCACTCTTATGTCCGTGATCTCATTTGGCACGAGCGCTTCCAGAGACCTTGACACAGACTGTCTGTTGAGGCGTTTCATGCTGACGGTAGGAAGTGCAGGTAGAAACAGGATGGTATAAGTGTTCGATTTTGGCGCTTCACTTACAGTTTGAATAGTTGAAGATGAGGATGTCCTAATGTTTCCCCCCTTCGCTTTGCGGCTCAGCACAGGTTGGAAACCGTCATCTGAAAAGTCATAACTGCTGAGATAGTAAGCATGAGTATCTTCACTGTCGCTGTCACTCGCTTGTCCCATCCGCTTCCTGGAGGCGGCCGCCGCTGACGCCGCTGGTGCCGGCAGGCGCCCTGGGTGGTCTACAACCATCCTTTCCAAGGGAGCAGCGAAAGCCGATCAACATACTTGAAATACCACTGAAATACGCCGGAGTTAGCAGAAGTAGCTCCTATTAAAAACAGACTTCTTCGTCTTCCTCTACGTCACTCAAACGTTCAAACAAATCAGATACCTTAAAGAGGTTCTTACGCTAGCCTTGTGTATGTGTGTGTGTGTGTGTGTGTGTGCATCCCTTTGTTTGTTTGTTTCTTTCTTGCTTTCCTTTTTTGTTTCTTTGTTTTTTTGCCTGTAAGCCCTAGCACATACCCACTCGGAGGGATTCGCCATGAAAGCTTGTAGTAGCCTCTATTTGATGCACTGATTGTGAGCCTAATGCTGAACCAAAAATAAAAAGTAGCAAATATTCTTTCAAAGTATTACAATAATAAAATAACGAAGTATCAGTCAAAGAATAAGAAAACTAATACTGTATCGGAAGACTGAATTATTGAGTAGACCAGACAGTTGAGCGTACCTCACCCAATATAAACCGAATGTATTGCCCACATTCATTCCCATTACCGATTATATCACAAGAATTCATCAAGAATATATTCAAGCAGGTGTTATATAGACATGCGTTTTGATTATGGAATAAAACTGCATACTGTATGAATACTTTTCTGTAACACTGTCCCAAGCTGGAAGTTCCGAAACTGAGAATATTATCCACAGTGAAATTTAAATCTACAGTTCAAAGCGAAATAACTAGAAGTATTTTCTTAAATTATGAATAGCTCCAACATGATATAAAGTAATGTTCAATTATTTCTGAGTTTACGCAGAAATGGCACAGGGGAGATATCGACAGAGCAGCTCTATGTTAATAAAACTTAAATTGGGGGACACGGGATCGACACTTGGTTAAAATAGCTTTTCACTTTCTAGATTGACTCCACTGATGTTTCTAGATATATCTCAGGTGCTGATAGTCTGTCTGTTTAGTATTATTTTCAATCAGATCTGTATAAATAGCTAATTTTTTATACCTGATCGATATTATGTATTCTATTTCTTTGAGTACCTAGATCAGAGGACCATCAAACGGAGCTCGGGCAAATGAATCGACCATTTCATTCAACTGTATGCAACAGTGGCCTGGAACCCATACTAACTTCAGGCGTTTCAGTTAAGGTGCAACTAATGTGCGCAATGTCAGTGAGGCTCTTTATTGTTCTCAAGCTGTGAGAGCTCTACAAATTGAAAGGGCATCTGTATTGATGATTGCACTAACTTCGTTTGAAGGCAGTTTTCGAAGCGCCGTAATAATTGCTAACAGCTCAGCTACGAAAACCGGAGTGAAGTCTGGCAGTCTTACTCAGAATTGCCACCTGTGGTACTCAGAGGCAATTCTTACTGCTGCCTCTTTGTTATTCACAGAAGCGTCCGTGGCTAACATGTTCTTTGTTTCTGCATGAACTGTGTAATCTTTTAGCGTGTTATTCAAAAAACTCGAAGGTGACTTCACAAAACAAAACGACTGAGACAATAGGTTCCTACAAGTTTAAGCATCAATATTGCAGGAATAATTTCATTTTAAAAAGCTTTTTTTCCCTAGCTCATTCTTATTTTCCTTCGAGATAACCACTATATTACTGAACTGATGGACTGAGAATCATTGTAGGGCTCTTTTCGTTTGACGTGCTTTGTTTTCCTTTTGGTCATCGATATTCAATACTGAAATGATCTCACAAGTTGCTATAATCAATTGATGACCAATGTCTGTGAGTGAGTATGAGCCATAGTAGAGGTCTCACCATCATCATCATCATCATCTGCCACAAATGACAGAAGAAGAAGAAAGGAAAGAAGAGCACACACTCTTGATCTGCGGCAGTCCACGAGAATTCCTTCGGCGCACCCATTTTCGCAGCTTGGAAATCCGCGTAACCTGAACCCCAATGTCCACGGACAGCAAGCGGGCGACCAGACCACCGTACTACTGGCGCAGCCGCCTGCACTTCTATGCCACGGCCTACCTGTGCACGGCGGGGCTGACGAACCTCAACTGGTTCCCATACGCCATCTACAGGCGCGGTAGAGGTAAGGACAATGAGCATGCGAATGACAGTTGGCGTGCTCGTGAGTATACTCACGCTTATTTTAATAAGCGTGAGGATAGTCTTGGCGCAGGGGCGCAATGCTGTTAGCAAAAAAAATCATATCTCGGATTGTACAGTGGACACGCACCTTATCTCGACCTTTCTTCATTGCGCATTCATTATTAGTTACGCTTGAACTTATAATTTAGAAGTGCACCAGCATTTAAGGTGACGTTTCAGTGTGCACATCTATGTCTTCAAAATGCAGCCCGCCATAGGGTTTGAGTAGCCGTGGTGCTCGACTGCATTCGGGAGGATAACAATTCGGCATTAGTAGTCATTCATGCTTCTTGTATGGGAGCGCAAGATGACAAGGATGAACGGAAGAAAGTAAAAACACACTGGCGCATTGGTGCCATGCAGTGTCCTTTCACGCTCATATTCAAGATGCATACTCGAAGAAAGTGGGATCAAATTCCGCTGACAGCGGCCACATTTCGATGTTGGCGGAATACTAGGGCCCGTGTATTTAGGTTTAGGTTTACGTTACTGAGCGCCACATAGTCAAAGTTCTGGAGCCCTCCACAACGCCGTCCTTGATCATGATCTGCTTTCGAAACTTGAAACACCGATAAATATTGCGTCTACGCAATGCAACTTTGCTTATGGTATTGGTGCACGGAGGTGTCCTGTTGATGCGAGTCGTATATTGAGCCGAACGGCACTCCAAACGTGCACCTCCCGCTTAGGTTCGTTCCTGGTGATGTACGCGACCGTGATGAGCCTGCTGGCTGTCCCCCTGCTTCACATGGAGGCCATCCTGGGACAGTTCACGCACGCCGGAAACCGAGGGATGCTCGAGTGCGCCCCCGCGTTCGCAGGTATTTTTTTTCTTCTTTTCTTGTACGTCATGGCGCATATCCCTGCCATTTCAATCAATGGTTATAGTATTTTGTTTTAATCAATGTTTACAGTATATAATGTCGTAGCCACTATTCAAACTAAATTTTGAACTATTCAGAATATTTTATTACTGAATAAAACACGCACACAGAATATAAACGTACACAGATTCCGCTGGCGGCTTAGTGTGCTGGTAGACGACACACGTAAACCTTGAGTTACTGCGAAATGTTGTTTTTATTTGGCCCAACAACAGGTCTCAAATTGAGAAAAAGGGCTTTGAGGCATGGTGATGCGCTGTGGAGAGAATGGCACATCAATGGCTTTACCAGTAAATGCATGACCGCATAACCTTAAAGTCGTGTACTGTTATTTCCCGTGTTTCCGATTGCACGCATTTTGATGCAGCAGTGTTACGGCCTTATTTTTTGTAACGCAAAATGTTCCAGGATGTGAACTTGAATTTGCCAGTCATCTATTTCGGGCAGATACATCAGCAGATCTTTACCATTGATAAAACACTTGCCTGATGGGAACTCTTGTCATTTTCACGCCTCAATAGCTTTGCTGGTTTTCGTGTGCATCAGTTCAGTTGTGCGACACAGTTTCTTAACGCAGTTTTTATTTTTTATATGCCCGATGAGACCCCCGTAGACGAATAAGTCCCCCTGAATAAACATTGCACTTCTTTATCTGTATCTCTTTCAGGTAGGGTGATGAGGATTAGCACACATTTGCATTCTGTGCCGTACTTCCTTCACGAACAAAGACGCTTAATGAGGTTGTAATCGCAATCTTTATTTGAATCAATGAATTCATGCAAGTGCTTATCAGAAGTAATGGGTCATTTTCGTCTTCACTTAGCACTGGGGTAGTGTACATCTCACAAGACATCATAAAAGGGTGCTGACGAAAAAAAATTTTAAGTAGCTAAAAGACCGTTTGTTGCGGCTTCAAACCCTCTTGCACACAAAGGTTCTCGAGGCCATTTGAGTGGTTTTAGTGACGTACAAACTGTGCGTGATCGGCGCAACCTATTCGTAAAGTGAAGTGGCAAGCCCTGGAACACACGAGTAATGGGGTTAGGAGTGAGGCACGACTCTCTCTCGGCATTCATACGGCATCGCCGTATATCGTGAAATCGTCTGCATGAATGATGTTCGGTGGTTCAAAGGGCTTAGTTCGCATGCACACGCACTTGCTTTGAATCTATGCTGAGGTTCTCCTCTTTTTTTCACGTCAGGAATCACTTTCGGCCGTCTAATAGCCCACGAACACTTGGCATGCAAAACAGCGATACTCTTTGTGTAATGTCCTTGTAATCGAAACAGCACCTTGCTACGCAGCACCCAAACGGCCTCGTAAACGAACATTTCACTTCAACTGCAATACTTCAACACGGTTCTTATACAAAAAGCAATCGCAGATATAGAGTTCTTGTTCAAACATTCAGCTTGTGCTGGTCGCGTCTGTGGTCCGTCCCAAACCAACCTGGAGGAGGGTGGCCTTTCGGTGATGGTGGAACTTCCCCCTAAGAAACGGCGGTGCCGTGGCGCGCCAGCTTTCCGTACCATATGTAGCTTCTCCACAGTGTGACCTCTATGTTTCGTGACCAAAAATAATCTTCAAGTAGTATTATGCAAGCTTCGCCATTTTTATTTTATTTTCTGTGCTAGATATTGGAATTGTGTAATGACTGAGACAAAGAGACAACGCCTTCTCAGCAGGCCGGCTGTTCTTTAGCTGACCTCGTCGTTCTCTTCCTCCACCTAGCCTAGTGCGCGCCCTGGCAATAGCGGCGCTATCTTCTTTACTCATTCAGTCAGCCAAGTGGGTGCCCGGGGCTTGCATACTTAGCAGGCTTAGCACTGAACTTCATTGCTCATAGTGAGATTTAGCAGAGGATTCTCATCTCAGTGTGCTGTCCTGATTCGCAGCGAGTGAAACCATTTTCGTGCCCTCTACCGGCACGAAAATCCGCCTACATTCTTCGCCTAGCTGCAAAGTCACGAAACGAAATGCCACTTGAGCCCTGAGGCTTTTGTTAGATAGATATGTTTGAAGTTTGAAGTTTGAAGTTTGAAGTTTATTTGCTTCCATTACAGAAACAAGGAGCAGGAGCAAAAGGCTACAAAGGCCTGACAAAGGGCTCCCACTCCTGTTGGCACTCAGCATCAGCGGTACATATGGCAATACAAAATTCATCACAGAAATTCATATGAAATTAAAGATCATATAAGCAGTATACAGACCATCTGATGAATAATACATGATAAAAAGATAACATGTAGGTTAAATCAAATCAATCCGGATAAGCAGCCCGGAATACCAAAGAAATATGCACAATAAACAGTCGCAAAATACATAAGATTATTATTATACAGAATAAAATATACTGGCTTCAGTAAAATATAACATAGGCAACGAGTGTGAATGGCATTATTCATTTGTGAAAAAAAAACAAAAAACATAACAGTATGACACGAAAAAAAAGATACGCATCATACATATTCCAATTGATGATTTATAATATACAGTTTCATAGATTTTTTCGACATAGTATTAAAATCAAGGGGGCTTAGGTGATTTATTAAATGCGGAACCTGGTAGCCTATATGCTGCCGGCCATAAGCTGTTCGGAACTTCGGTATTACCCTAGTTTCATTGCGTAGAGAATAACGACATTTTGATTGGGGTGATTTAGCTGTGTAGAGCTTGTTCTTTTTTATATGCTGAAATATTCTATAATAGTACATTTGGTTAGCTTTTAGCAAATTGTGTTTAATAAACAAATCATGCGTTCGCAAATCTCGAAGCCTACCTGTGTAGTTTTCAAAGCATCTAAGGACTCTCTTTTGCAATATTATCAATTTCTGATAATTCTTTGAGTATGTTGTACCCCAGACTAGCATGCAATATGTAAGGCGAGAGTAGAACATGGAGTAATATAATGCTTTTTTAAGCCAGAGCGGTATCAGATCCCGGATTTTATTAAAGCATCCCGTGATTTTACTCAGTTCAGCGGACAATTTTTCCACATGTGTCGTCCAGGACATATCGCCTCTGAACCATATGCCCAGGAATTTATGAGCCTCTACCTGTTCTATTTGCACATTTTGAAACAGTATTGCTAGCTTAAAATTGATCGGCTTGTTAATAGGGGCAAAAATAATGTATTTTGTTTTATTGACATTGAGTTGCAATTGGTTGCTGTGCAACCACGACATAAGTAGTTTTAAGTAATTATTTATTGAAATTTGTAGCATTTGCAGCGACTTTCCAGCAAAAAATACATTTGTATCATCAGCATACATAATTACACTTTGGGAATATGGTATATAAGCAAGATCGTTTATGTACAAGTTAAACAACAACGGTCCAAGTATAGATCCCTGCGGGACGCCTTGTAGTATCTTTAATTTCGTAGATTTGGAATTGTTAATAGATACATACTGATACCTGTTTTGTAGATAACTTCGAATCAAGTCATGTGCTATCCCTCTTATCCCACAATCATATATCTTAGTCAACAAAATGGCGTGGCTCACAGAATCAAAAGCTTTTCTTAAATCTAGAAAAAGACCAATGGTGTATAATCTTTGTTCAATGTTATTTATTATTTCATGTTTTATAGAAAGTAATGCTTCTTCACAGGATCTTTTTTTTCGAAACCCATATTGCACGTCAGACATAATAGAGTACTTTTGAACAAAACCATCAACGCGAACGTTTATGACTGTCTCAAAAATCTTTGACATGACTGGTAATACCGATATAGGGCGGTAATTATTAAAAGTGTAGTCTGTGCCACCTTTGTGCACCGGGCACACTCTAGCCAGCTTGAGTGCTTCTGGGAACACACCCTGTTCGAGCATGCAGTTAATGACGTGGGTTAAAGGACTGCAAATTATATCCATTACATATTTCACGGCAGCTGGTTTGATATCGTCGTAGCCTGCAGCTGCATTGTTTTTTAGGTTACGCATGATGTTTGACAGTTCGTGCTCCGTAGCTGGTGCCAGTACAATAGAATTACTTGAACTGGTTTTTTTTTATATGCATCTACACTTGGATGTTCATAGCGCACAGTCGAACTGTACTCTCCACTACGAATGAATTGGTGGTTTAACATATTAGCGGCTTCGTCATCATTTAGGATGCCTTGATTTGTAGTTACAACTATTGGCGCTGCGTCATTCTTTCTTTGAGTAAGATTGTTAACCGCCTGCCAGAACTTCTTTTTGTCATTTGCTACTTGGGAGAACAAATTCTCATAATAACAGATTTTAGCATATCTAAGTTCTGCATTGAGCTTATTTCGATATTTTTTGAACTCAGCAAACTTTTGTGGGTCACGCGTCTTAACGAAAGAATGATACATGTTATTTTTAGCGGCAATCTTATTTAAAAGTGCCCGCGTAATCCATGGCTTTCTAATCTTTTTCTTCCGGGTACGCTTAGTTGTCTTAATAGGAAAGGCTAGCTCGTAGCATGACATGAAACTGGCATAGAAATTGTTATATGCTTTATTTACATCACTTTGCTGGAAAATCGGTTCCCAGTTTGTCTTTTGGATCAGAGAGCGGAAATGAGCTAAAGAATTTGGGTTTATATTCCGATATGTGCACACGCCCATTTTTATGCTTTTATCATTTGTCATTGGCAAGAAACAAAATATTGGCAAATGATCACTTATGTCCACTGATAAGAGGCCAGCATAGCTACTTGTGCCAGGTGCATTTGTAATGGCGACATCTAGCAACGTCGCGCTATCCGCTGTAATACGAGTGGCTAGATTGATAAAATTTTCACAGCCATAAGCATATAGAGTTCGCTTAAGTTCACGCGCACTAGTGTCATTTCCCAGCATGTTGATATTCAAGTCACCCATTATCAGAAACTTTGAACCAGTGTTAGTTAGATAGTTTAATAGTTCATCAGTGAATTCAAAGAATGGCGTCTTATTTCCGTTTGGGGGCCGATATATGACACATACATAAAAAGATTTCAAACATACCGTAAGACATTCTATATGTTCGTTAGTAGTGGTGAAACTTGAAATCACTTCGTATTGCAGATGTTCTCTAAGATACATAGCCACGCCGCCACCACGCCCATTAGTACGTGTGATGCCTTGGTATGTGTACCCTTCTAATTGAGGCGGCTTTTCACTTTGCGTTAGCCATGTCTCAGTAAACATCAACACATTGAAGCTAATGTCCATATTTTCAAGAAATTCTCGCAGGTCATCTCCTTTGTCTCTAATACTTCGTAGGTTTAAATGCAAGGCTGCCATGAACTTATTTGGATTTAACTTAGAAACAGAAATATTAAACGAGTCATAATCGTGATAAGTACAGCAGTTGATACCGGAATTAGCCATGTATGTCAGTAATTAGTGCACAAAATTGTGTTCAGCTAGACTGTGGCATTCACTCGACCATTTTATCAACATCATCCAAACAGATTAGGCGAAGCACAGGTGCGGTTTCATTTCGCCGTGCGAAAATCTTTCCGCCAGCTGTCCACACAAATTTCCAGTTAACAGCTCTTTTCTTTCTGATGGCAGCTCCGAGCAGCTGCTTAGCTTCTTTCGTCAAATGCTCATTGATGAACACTGGATTCTGCTTGTCGAATCCAAGCATTTTTGTGTCTAGTCTCGTCTTCTTTGATTTAGCAAGAATTGCATTCCTTTTGTCTCGGCGGACAAAACGAACAATAATGTTGGACTGGTCATGCCTAGCAGTAGGAACTCTGTGGCAGACGTCTATGTCATGCTTTCCAATGTCCTCTTTTATCAGTTCGCCGATTTTTGTTACCACTGATATTGGTTCACTGTCAAGAGGTATGCCCTTGATTTCTAGATTGTTTGATCGCTGGTATTGCTCTAGCTCCTCCAGCCTGCGCGTCAGCTTTGCATTTTGTGACTTCAGTTCCTTGTTTTCAAGCAGAATTTTTTGCAAATCCTCTCTTATAAGCTTGAGTTCCTGAATATCAGGCCTCAGTCCTTTAAGTTCATTCAATGTATCCTTAATTTCATGTAACTCAGCGGCTAATTCACTCCGCAGATCGTCAACCTGCTTTTTAGTCATTATATCTAAAAACGTACACTATTCACAATAAACAAACAGATCCAAAGTCTGGGCAGGGCAGTTTTCGCTCGGCAGCAGTGCACACGTTTCACGTTTGGCAACACAAACAGAAAAACAGCAAGCCTCACCTGGAAAGACAGATATCTTTTAGTTACGTGTGCAATGTGCACCGCTGCCGAACTGCAAACGCCGGTAGGTCCGGGGGCGCTTTTTGAAGCCAGCCGTAGTGTCCACCGCCACCAAGCGGACGATGCCGATCGCCTTGTTATCACCGGGGGTGTAGCCGATCAAACCCGCCCGAAGATAGAGGGTCCGCCGGCTGGAAGTATCTTGGAAAAATTATCCCTTGGTCCACGTCTCGCAGCTTGAAACTTTCAAAGTCTGGAAAGACAGATATCTTTTAGTTACGTGTGCAATGTGCACCGCTGCCGAACTGCAAACGCCGGTAGGTCCGGGGGCGCTTTTTGAAGCCAGCCGTAGTGTCCACCGCCACCAAGCGGACGATGCCGATCGCCTTGTTATCACCGGGGGTGTAGCCGATCAAACCCGCCCGAAGATAGAGGGTCCGCCGGCTGGAAGTATCTTGGAAAAATTATCCCTTGGTCCACGTCTCGCAGCTTGAAACTTTCAAAGTCTGGAAAGACAGATATCTTTTAGTTACGTGTGCAATGTGCACCGCTGCCGAACTGCCTGTTGTCTCGGCCCATACCAAAAACGACTAAGGACAGCACAGGAAGACAGAAAAGCTGGCACATTCTTGTCCAACATGACTCGCTATGCCGTAATTCACCCGTCGTCCTGTCAGCGGCATGGTACACCATTGCTGCTGTAGTGATATTGTAGTTTGTCTTATCGTTATTATCACCCCGTAATCGGCTCACCGTTTTCCTTGTTTCATGTTGCTGTCATCGGTTCTTAAGTGCCACTATGTGGTGCGGATATTCTTTATCACGTTCGTCATCGTCGCTGCAATTTTTCTCCAGCGTGCAAATATCCCTTTGGACGTTTTCTTCGTAGTTGACAACTCGCAGTTACGACTGCTGTTGCTGAAGCTAAGGCTTTGTCCTGGAATTTTCGTATCTTTCTTTCTAAGAAGGCTCGCACTGCTATAATGTTTCGTGTATTTCGAGCCAAGCGCCTAGGCATATCGTGCAATCTGCAGCAAGCATCTGTGCTCGTGGTTCGCAGGTCTAAGCTACACGGCGGCCTACTTCTACGTGGCGGGCACGGTGAGCAGCGCACTGACAATGTCCCACGCGATACTGTACCTACTGGGAAGCATCCAGGACCCGCTTCCTTGGGCCACCTGCCGAGGATTGAACACCACCACCTGCTACATACTCGAAGCCGGAGGAGTACGTTAACGGTTCTTAAATTTAGTAACTTGCGCCATTGTCAACCTAGCATAACTGTCGGTGAACCCTAAAGAAGAGAGAGCGAAGTGCACACTTGAGAAAAGTGTTTTCTAGGTTAGGCTGCTCGTAAAAGGCAAGAATGATATCGCCATATTCCCGGTATTTGCTATTTTACCTAATGTTGGCAGTTCTTGCCAGAAGACTTCTAGTAAGAAAAAAAAAACCTTGCGCATCCCCAACACTATAGTTATTGGCATTATAAAATATTGTTGAAAATGCAAGTTTAAATAATGTAAACCGCAAAATATGCCAATTAGCTTTTGGCAATAAAAGGAACAATAATATCACACTCACATCAGTCACCCCACCATATTTACCAAAATTCAATGCGCAACCATTGACTAGGGTATATCTCTCTTTCGGAGACCACAAATACTGCATCGCTATGCTGCTAAAGGGGTAAGCCACCGTTTTTTTTTCTATTCGCCATCAGACCCGACGTCGTAGCTTAGCGACTAATGTTCTAAACTGGTCGAGGACGTGGGTGTAGTTTCTGAAAATGGCGGCTGCAGGTCAGGTGAGGCTAAATGTATTAACAACCACCAACTTTGAATTAGGTGCACATTAGAGAGTCACACGTCCCTTACAAAAATCCTATATATGGACTTATATAAAAATCCCCATATATGGCTACATCAGGCATTGGGCATATCTGGCCCATATATGGAATCCCCATATATGGGCCGTATATAACCTGATATGTCCAAATCCTGATATAGCCATATATGGGCCTTATATCCCCATATATGGGTGTTGCTGTATATGGTCATATATGGCTATATATAGAAGCATCCATATAAGGTCTTATATGGATGCTTTCATATATGGCCTTATATGGATACTTTTATATAAAGCCATTCAAATGATTCATCTATATTAGTTCAGCCTGTGTCACCGGCAAAAAATGTAGCTGCTCAAATCATTCTTCAGCTAAAAATATACCTGTTTGTTGAAAGGTCTGCATGCAGTCACTATAATCTCCAAAATAAAGGCAGTACATACCCAATTAAGTTATCCTCATTATATCTCAAGTTATTCTCAACAACTATTTGCTAGAATGTAACTTGGCATCATATTTAAAGTTTGTGGTGGGCACATGTCACTGTTAGTCCACTTTTCCTGAAGAGATACATTCTTTGTGCTTAAATATATTGCTTACTTATCGACACTTTTTTATTTATCTATTTATTTCATTACCCACAGCACCAATTGGCATTACATTGGGGGAGCATTTACGAAAAGTAGAATACAAAAAATACATAGTCAGCCAAACAAATAATCAAAGTCACCAGAATCACAATCTGCAAGAGAAATTCATATATAAATCGAAACATGTTCTAACATATAAATCGGAACAAGTCTAACATGAAATAAAACAAATATTTGGGAGTGTAGAGGCAATGCTAGAAGGCAGCTGGTTTCATCTTGTCATTTTTTTTTGTAAAAATCATTTTGAAACACGTCAGTCTTGCATGCGATTATTCTTATCTTGAACCTATGGTCAACACGGTCTGAGAAATAGTACAGTGCAAGTAAATATTCCGCTTTATCGATTCCGACTTGACAAAAATAAATAGCATAAAAGAACGCAATTTGAGTTTCGTAAAGATATTTTTCACAGTGTGTTATGTTTAAAACTTTTCTCGCGTGTCAATGGAGCGTCCATAGTCAGTCAAAACGAAATATTGACTTGCTATTGACAGTATGAACTGCGTGTGCATTGAATAACTTAAATGAGTTGATAATCAACTTTTAAGGAGTTCGGTCGAAAGTGATTGGTATGCAAGCTTGTTATGTACAAGTATTGTGACTAATAACCTATAGAACGACTGCTAAAACTGGTGTCTATAGGTCTCTGTGCGCGTGGGAACGGAGGCATTTAACAATATTTCTTGCCAACGGGACACTAAAAATGTACTTTGTAAACGTAATACGCTTTCCATTTTGCCAATAATGCATCATTAACGTAACAGTGGTAAAGAACTCATTCTGCAGAAATTATGGCGTAGGCATCGGTGGCTCTCTATGAAAAATCGTCTTGTCAATGATCGAAAATTGAGAGAATGCAAATAAAACAAATATTGTAAATTTTCGGGTTTGAGTGATGATCGAAATCATGCAGACAATTTGCATGGCATGCAAGTGCTCTACCACACAGCTATGCATCTGCTTGGAAATAAAGCATGAATAACTTCCTCTTGTTGTAAATGCAAGGAAAATAACTGTCATGCTTAACAAATACATGTATCCTGCATACAGGTTTCACAACGCAACATTTAATATCGCAGCTATATTGCATGATACAAGTGTGCATTGTCATCAAGCATCACAACACGTTATTACCAACGTGAATTTGCGGTCTAAAGACAGCCAATCATTACAAAAGGTACACTGGTTACTGCACGTATTCCCTCACGACTGCGTAGTGGGTGCATAAAGTTCTAAAACATTTTACACACATTATATTGAGAAGCACGTTCTGCTGGGCGAGTTGGTACTTCATCTTAACTTAGTTGCGCGAAAAAATTTGAAGTGCGAAAGGAAGACACCTGGACACAGCGCACACTAACAACTGAAACTTCATTGGAGAAAACAGACATATGTATGTGGTTACGACAACACGTGAGGTGGAAAAAAAATGACTAGATGAGCAGACATCTGATCATTTTCTTTCACAGTGTGGACATCGTGTGGTGGACGGCACTGCGCTGTCGTGTGGGAAGTATTATTTAGAATTTATTTATATAATTGTAGATCACAAAGCTTCTCTAAAGGAATTAACAACCATTCTCTAACCAATCATCATATTGTAGAGAGTGTGGCTGCGCGCCCTTGTTTGGAATACGGTATTTAAAGCTAGATTCAGTGACACAGTATAGCGCGGGAAATCGGAGAGGCGTATTTCATAAACAAAGCTGGGGATTCATGTGTCACGTAACTCTCACTTATGTTGCTTGCTACTGAGATAGCTTTCCTGGAAGCGCATCATTTATACAATCTGTCTGCTCATCTAATCCTTTTCTTTCACCGCACGTGTTCTCGTAACCGCATATATACGTATGTCTGTTTTCTCCAACAATGTTTCAGTTGTCAGTGTGTGCTGCGTCTAGGTGTATTTCTTTTGTATTTCAATTTTTTCGCGCAACTCGGTAATTACATAATATTTCTTGTTCTTTAAACTGTGTTACCCCTTTTTTACACAAAATGCAGCCATGTGCGAAACCTTCATTGAGACACTTTCAACCTTCTCAATTACACAGTACTATTCCACAATTAAATTTGTTCAAGTAGCATCATGCAATAAAGAGTACACACTAAGTGATTGAATTACGCACAAGAAACAGGATCGATACTGCTATCACGTTCAACTGTGAAAAACGGAGCTTAACGGTCCCCCAATTTTTTCACACAGTAGCAAGCCCTAATGCATCATACCAGTTTATTTGTCGGCTTGCGTAAAACTATCTACAGGGCTCACGGATTAAAACGTGACATCGCATTATTTTGTGTAACTATAGATGCGGGTATGCGCAGTTCCTCAAGATAACCACGCGATTTTGCGACATCAGTAACGATAATGTCACCTGTGATGTACGCATTCCAGTCAAATTTACACTTATATCACCCTTATTGTAGATGGCGGAAACAAAATTACGGGCTATTCTCAAGTTTATCCATTTGGATCCGTGACATAGCACCCTGTTTTGAAGAATCAAACTAGCAACAAAATTTTAACTGCGTGTCCTTATCAAAACACACGTAAATATAAAAACAAGTGTAACGTAGACGAAGAAAGATAAATTCAAACGCAAAACAAATTCAAACGTGGGCTCATAAATCTCATGACACCCTTGGAGCTGGAGATATGCAACTCTTTTTTATTTGTAATTGCGCAAGTTGTAATTTATTCTTGGTTTTTCCTGAAGCGTTAAAATGAGAAAAATACAACACAAGTATACTTAGATCAATATATTTATGAAAAGCACAATGGCACGAAACCAACAATTTCCTGGCGTAGATTTTTTGATTAAATAGAGCACTGTCTGGATCAAGTGAAAAAAAAGAAAGTGTTGTCGTATCGCTTAAACAAAACAGCCTAATGACGTAATTACGATTAGCATAAAGTTATTTACTCAGCAAGCATGCAATGTGGTATGTTTTCGAGTTATCATAATATTTATGAACAACGTGCGAAGGTAATGAAAATGATGAACTTACCTTAACATTTAACCGAGACTTGTCTTTCAAGGAGCCTGTTAATCCTGATAACCTATTCACACCTTAAAGCCACCACGTCCATTCGTACTGCTTTAGGAAGAAGTTTCGAGGGAACGCTTGCCCGCAGGCATAGGTATCCATTTTTTTCTCGCACGAAAAGTTGACGATCGCCAATCGAGCAGCGTACAGACGCACACGCACACAAAAACACTTCCACGTCCGTCCACAATTTCGCCACGTACAGCGAAGTAGTTTCCTGAGAGCTGCGCGATTATCTTGTGTAAATTGGAGCAGTAGTTGAACACGAAATATAGAGCAGAAGGAATGAAAATAACAAACTCGATCAGCACGGCACCCATGACTCCGGTGAGCAAAAAAGCAACAATGGCGCGGATGGATACAGTGCATGCCATGCACATCACAATGAACAGTACATTACTCCTTGAGATCAATGGTTTACGCACTTTTCACTAGAACTAAATTTTCCTGAGCTTATTGGCGAACGACGTTTCATTTTTTAAGAATTATTGACGCAATGTTATTACCATACGACTGAATGTTTGTGCAAACTATTTTCTTCGTCGTTACTTGAAATGGGCCGCGGCACTCTCTTTCCTGCTGTGTGGACAGACTGGTGTAAGCCACGGCAGGGCTGCAGGGCGCACGTGCGCTTCTTCGAACTACGTTCTCCGAATTGTCCACCCATCCGATGGGCGCCCTTTTTTGTATTTTTTTTACTGTGCGCACCCCTTGCAACCAATGCAGTCACGCGAGTTTTTTCGAACAATGAATTTCAACTTGCTCCCGCGAGCCGAAAAAGCTGCACGTGGAGGACCTTTGAGACAGGCATTCCGTGGAGCTGAAATCACTGCTTCGTGTACGCTGGCTACGAAGACGCGTTTCAGACAAATTTTCATCTTATTTCGCAAGGACTTATAATAATAATATTATTATTCAATCAACCAATAATCAATCAATCATTATTAACGTATCCAAGAACAACCACAGGGTTTTTCACGCTGGCGCTCGCGAAAATAAAACAATAATAAACAACACATTACACACTGTCCACAGAAAAGCAAATCAATGAAGAGAGCAAAAACGAGCTGTCGAAAAAAATCAATGCACAATGGGACAACAAACAAAAGAGTAGATATTCATGGAATGGGGCTGAAAAATTATGTGGAATATACACAACCGTGCCGAAGGCTTCCTGAAAGACGGAAAAGGAAAGAATCTGTGCATATGCAAATCTACGTTAGGACAGGGCAGCCCTCTGTAAAGGATAGAGTGTTGAAAGAAGCTGGTAGGTACATGCAACGGTCGATTCTCTCTCGATAACTTACGCAAAGTTTGAAAATTATTACAACCGAGAAGGGCAGAATATCTCACCCTGAACTAGCTTGTAAATAAATAACAGCTCAGCGCGATTTTGCCGGTCATTAACTGGTGGCAAATATAATATTCCAGCAGTGTTGAAAGGATTATAGTGAAACGATGGGGGTAAATGCTTATGAAATTTTTCTGGACTCACTCAGTGGCGCTACTGCTGGATTTAGCAGGGCAATTCCAAATCAAATATGCATATGTACTCAAGTTGACGACGACATATCGCGGTGTACAACTTGTAGAAGGCTGTAGGAGAACCGGATTCTCGCGAGATGTTGAGCCAACAGGAAGAGAATGAAGGCCTCGCATGGCAGCACATTTATCAGCATGCTATCAAAAAGAACACCAAGATAACTGATCTCATAAAACTTACATAACGACACAGTATGACAGCATATGGATTTGCTGTTGAACGTTTTGCGAAATACAACAACAACAACAACATTAATAATAATAATAATAATAATAATAATAATTATACACTCATACCATTCTGACATGGCCGAAAATATCTAGCCGCATTGAATAAAATGCCAGTGTCCTGGTGCCCATGAATCTCTATACGCGAGTGTGCACTTGCGCAGTTTGGTGAGTATGTACCGGCATACATATCTTATTAGTAAGTGCACTACCGTGTTGGTGTTGAAAGGATATGTTCGCAAGCAGTTTGAATCGTTACGCGCCTGCACAGCAAAGGGCTGTTTACATAATGTAGAGTTTGGCTTAGGTATCACGCCAGCCCGCGAAAAATTGTGTCATACTAATTGTATTCACAATGCAATGTTCAGGCTAATCATGATGATGGCACGTGCGCTTTAGTGACCTCGACCAAGTAATGACACACCAACACAAAATAGAAGTTATGTGAATTCGGCAGCCTACGTTAAATGTTGCTATAAAGCTTCAGCATTTCATTACATGGTCCATTAAATATGTATCACGTGTGAGTCAGTTGCACCTTTTTTAACGTACATGTCTATGACGTGAGATTTATTTGACGCTTGAAAACATTACAATAAATTATTTGTTCACTTGTGCAATCATAAAATTTTTGATAAATTTACTATAGGCACAGCCAGGAACATTATACGTAGCCAAAGGAAACGCAAGATGTATTTTGCAATAAATTAGTACAACTTCCATCTTGATTGTAATCATAATGGTGCCTGCAAGTTGCATTCACGTAAGTTCTTTTTGTTTTTCAAAATACTCCCTGAAACATTGAACTGCGCATGCAATAATAGTAAATGGCTGCTGAAAGCAATCGCAGATGAGGGGTCAACAGGATTAATAGAAATCTTGTTATATGAAGGGAGCATATAACCATCAAAACTTTCAAATAATCAGAAATTTTGTCCACCGATGTGGAAGCTAAAAGCGCATTGAAATTACTATTTCTTGCTGCCACTTTAAACAATGCATTAATGTGAACAATATAACTTGCATGCATTTTGTCTTTACATAATACTATATAGGATTGCTCTATAATAATAGCGAGGTTCGGAAGCTTCAATACGTTTTGTGACTTGACACGATTCCTTCCTCGTAAAACATGTCTGCTCTTGTATACATTATTTACGTCGTATTAATTGCAACTTATTGTTTCAAACCTAAATGCCATGAAAAATGTACGAGTTAAATTACACGAATGCATGCATATATGCATTCAACTGAGTTCCAACTATCACGAACACAAAGCTGACCTGAAATTTCGTTTTTTTTTGCATGGCAGAAACAACATATATATTTATTACTCCTATTGTTAGTAAAAATAAGCAGGTCAGCTTTGTGTACAAATTGTTATATATTACAATTCGCATAAAAGTGTGATCACGGTGCTAAATATATACGTGGTTCATCCCAAATAAGAGAGCACTTCCGCATATAAGGACCCACTTGATATGTTATATATGGTGTGGCCGTGCCTTATTTGGCCGGATTTGACTCCTTATATGGGCCAACCGCGTCATATATGGCCGTATATAACCCCATACATGAACCGACTCCGCCAGATATACATCCATATATGCTTATATCTGGCCACATATGCTGCCATATATGCTTATATGTGGCCACATATGCTGCCATATATGCCTATATGTGGCCACATATGCTACCGTATATGCTTATATATGGCCAGATATAACTTATATATGGGCCATGTATGGCATTTCCGTAAGGGGTGGTCGGCATGTACTAAAAGCTTTTGCACTGAACTTGATTTGCGCCACCACGGTAGTCAGTTCCATGTAGTTTCCTAAATATGCACTAGAGCGAACTCTGGCGCTAGTGTCAAGAGAGCTGTAACGCATGGCCCTTCATCGAGCATGGAAACTATGGGTACGACATGGATTCGCCTTGTCTTCGTACTTTACGTTCGTTCTGGCTTCGCGTGGCTTGAAGCTGCTTTGTCACGAAACAAGAATAGGCAAACGTTCGGCAGCTACGCTACACCACCCTAATCTTTTAGGCCTACCACTTCAAATAGGGTCATCAAGTATAAAACGGTTTGTTTTTTCTTTCGAAACAAAACCAAAACACAGCGAAATAGAAAACGAAGCCGCCAGTGCGGTTCGCAGCCCGCAAGCACGAAGAGAAGGCCAATTCATGTCATACTCATACTTGAAATGGTCGCTGAACCATCGCAGCGCCAGTGTCCCCACTAGTTAGTTTTACAAAAGCCGATGGTTCAAGTGCTACACTTGAATGAAGGTGAAACAATGCTTCACGGTAGTTTCCTCAATGAACGGAGGACATGTGTGAGACCAAGCTAGCTGGAATACTGTTGTTACGTCACAAGCACCAAAAATACACGCAGGAGGCAAAAAAGTAACATTAACTCCCACTGACATTCAGCAGCTATTTATTACTAAGACACATATGTTTCGTATCGACCTACTTCACACTGGTGTTCATCCCTATGAACGTCAGTATGCAGTCAGCGCTGACTCTTTTCGTTACTTGATTTGAACACGAATGTGTTTTATCCTGGGGTCGTACAAGACTGTAATGATGTATTTGTCATGAATATGATGTTGATATAACAGATTTCCCCAAATGACAATGAAGAAACCATTAAAGAGGTTCATCTGCCCGGAAACAAACTTCCAACATTAACACCCACGACGGCATACGCCCATGTTCAACCGACTGAGCTATCGAGGCAGTTGAAAGGTACCCCGAAAACGCGCAAACGAGCCTTATGTCTTTCCCGCATTCTCTCTCGCTCGGTGCTCTCCGTTGGCGGGGCATCAGGAACCTTGGGAGGGCGGGGCGATGCCACCCTCTGTGAGTGATGAAGAGAAGTAGTGCGGTTGGCATTTACCAGGGTATCCTCTTGAAATTCCCCAATCACGAGTCAAGCCTAGATGTTTTTATAACGATAGCCCAACGTGCCTGCCTCACCTACAAGAAGACATCGAGGAGACTACCAGTTGCTTACTTGAAGACCTGCCCGCCACGGAGGCCTAGTCCAATGTACCATGGACAACCAATTGTTTACTTTGTAAAACACCTGAGACAATATACCATGTGTTTATTCATAGGTGGGACGCTGTCTTTCATAGGGACATCCTTCAAAGAACATTGAAAAAAGATTTCACCATTACAAGCCATGGCATTCGTTTTCTCTGTGTGGATGATGACGACGGCATACCATACGACATGGTTATGTTAATTAGCCTTCACAGCATCTGGCAGACGACAATGGCTTACAGACATCTTGACCAGAACATACGTCCTGTCCGGGAGAACTTCATTGCAAATATGCGATATATAACTGAGGTGTATAAACAACCAGAAGAACCTCCCAGATGGCTAACAATGTTAGAGGACTTGTGCAACCTGAAAAACTTTTAATGTGAGCACTTTGGATCAAATATTGGTCCAAGTGTATTTTATCATTCATGTTTCTGTGTTAGCACCTGTAAGGAAAAACAGGTAATAAAGGGAAAAAAAGCCACCTTGGCCTAGTGGCTAAGGCACTCGGCTGCTGACCCGCAGGTCGCGGGATCAAATCCCGGCTGTGGCGGCTGCATTTCCGATGAAGGCGGAAATGTTGTAGGCCCGTGTGCTCAGATTTGGGTGCACGTTGAAGAACCCCAGGTGGTCGAAATTTCCGGAGCCCTCCGCTACGGCGTCTCCCATATCATATAGTCGTTTTGGGACGTTAAACCCCACAAATCTTACTTCAAGACCCACTGATCAGAGCCAGGTTAAATTTATAGTGCGCTGCCTTGCGCATGACACTCCCCGACCAGCATTAAGAAGCTGACCAGTTTGAGGTCACCCGTGTCCTTTAAATGCGATAGAGCTCGTGTCGCGGAAAACCCGCCACCGGCTTCGGCCCCATTGGTTTTGAGCGAAAAATAATTTGTGCGTCTGTGACCGAAAAATCGTTACCGAGATAGCCGCGGAAGACCGCTACTTATCCACGCATGCGCGCGCGATCACATGGAAAAAGCAGGGCATTCGAAGATTAAAAAAGAAAGTGCTCAAGGTCACGAGGCGCACTAGTTTTCTTGCCCTGCCACCCCTCTCTGCTTAACTTCCAGCGCTTTCGTCGGGACGAGAGAGGAGATAATGCAATTGCAGCATGCGACAAACCTTTGTAAATGAACTAGCACTGGACGAATTCATAAAAGTTTTGTGGCGTTCAATTCGTGAGACAAGCTTTTTTTAGTAATTCATCCCATGGTTACTTGAATTGGTGTTTCAGGGCTCTTTTAACGCATTTTTTTCGACAGGTGTCGCGACGGAAACGAGCCCATTTGGCGATAATAGCGCGCGCTGGTCCAATCTGCTGTGTGCGTGTTTGTGTGCGCGCGTGTTATGTACCAAAACATATGAATAAGTATGCACTTAGTCGTTGAAGGGTGCTCTAGGGGCCATATTTCGCTATCTCGTTCGACTCTTAAAGGCGAAGCTTAAGGGTCCCCCAATTTTTTTTCTATATTTTACACCATGTTTCTGAAGCTTGTAAATAGTCATTGTAAATAGTCGGATGAAATTTTCAATCAATCAGTCACACCAATAAAAAACGATTCGTCCACGAAGCATTCAAAGCGTGGCGTCCGAAATTGTGTATTACCACGCCATCTTGGAGCACATGGTTTAAACATCTCAATAGCAGCAACAAAGATTATCCGACCTAGCATCGGGCAGTCGCCCTAGAGCCCTAGACGCTGTTGAGTCACTTTAGTGAGGCTTTTTACCCTTCGCTTCGTGTTAGCGCTGTGATGGCTCGTTCTCGCAGTAGTGCAGATTCCACATGCAGCAGAAATGCTTCGCCACCGACTCATTCGACTGCGATAGCATCGATTAATAAAAAAATTCAGCCCGCATCTTCCCACATGGTGGAACACGAGTGAATGCCTCACAGAGTGGTGGGGGTATCGCGTTAAAGTTGCGTAATTGGGTATGACTTGATAATGCTTCATTGTTATTTCGTCTTTATTATTTTTATTTATTGAATGAAGGAGAAACGTTGCCTTCAACGTGAAACTAAAGCCAAGTAAAGACACCATTTATTGCATTGCCAACGCGCGATCCAGTGCCTACATGCACAGGGTGGCCAGTGAACGCTAGTGCACCGTGAGCAGGCGTTTTTAAATGCGAAGCATTTCTTAGCGAACTTAGGCGACTTTGAGCGCATCTATCTATCTATCTAGCCTCCTACGACATTGAGCTCTCCTGGCTGTTTCGATAATGGTATCAATAATAAAACTTGGTATGACATAACAAGCCTGTATAAAGAGTATATTTGAGTAGTCATAACATGAAAATCATGATATGGATGTTATGAATGCCGTGATTTACGTTTCATGGTCGTGCAGCTGTTGTGGTAGTTTCCTTCGCATGGCAGTGGTACGGCATGATTGCATGGCGAACACAAGGACAGACTCTAACATGAAGGTCATGACATCCGTGTCATGTAACAACATGACTACATTCCACGCTCATGATGTGCTGGCGGCCGTTTCGCTAGCTTTACTTATACCAAGTTTGGTATTGCGGAACATGAATGGATGACGAAGATATGATACTGGTTCAAACACGATAAACATAAGATGCGTGTCATGCCACATCATGACTACAGCTACACTCATGATGCGCTCGCGGCCGTTTCGATAGCTTCATATCCACCAAACTCGGTATTACGTGACGCGAACGCACGACATAGGTAAATGACACATCCAAACGTTATAATGGCGACATGCGTGTCATGTAACAACATGGCTACATGCCACAGTGATGATGTACTCGTGGCCATTTCGCAAGATTCACATATGCCTAATTTGGTATTACGTGACACCATTGAATAATGAAGGTATGTCACTGGTGCAAACATGATAATCATGAGATGCGTGTCATGTGAGAACATGCCTACATGCCACTGTTAAGGCGGCAATATATTTCTACGTGACGCGGTGCGCGTGGTTGCCGGCGTTCGTTTTGTCGCATCGCGCTGGCATTGCCACACCAGGCGCCGGTCATGCCATATACTCACAGGCGCACGCCGCGCTGCGTTGCTTTGACGCATGCGCATTTCACCGTGTTCAGCGTCCCTCCATCACGAAAAGAGGGAGACGCAGTGTTGTCTGGGTAACGCATCGGCGCAAAATGCAGCATGTCGCATGTCGCTCCGGTTGCCGTCGGGCCGCGTCGACGGATGCTGGTCGCACCTGGCGTCAGACTATAGAGTGATCGTGTTTAGCTAACGTAGCGCCACTGTGCCTAGCGTGTGCGCCCGTCAACGCTACATTCAAGTATATTGGGTCCTTCATGATGCGTTCACGGTCGTTTTGCTAGCTCCGCATCTACCGAATTTGGTTTTACGTGACGTCAATGGATGACGAAATATATGACGGGCGCAAACATGATAATCCTGACACGCGTGTCATGTACGAACATGACTACATACCACACTCATCGCGTGCTCGCAGCCGTTTCACTAGCTCCACATATAATAAATTTGATATCACGTGACGTGAAGTGATCACGAAGGTAATCGGCACATCCAAACATGATAATCATGACACGGAAGTCATGTAATCCATCATTTACCTCCACCTCGTAACGTTATGCTGATTTTGATGTGACTTATCAACATTTCTCATTCATGCTTCGCCCCGCCGCGTTGGTCTAGTGGCTAAGATATTCCGCTGCTGTTCCGCAGGTCGCCGGCTCGAATCCCGGCTGCAGCGGATGCATTTCCGATGGAGGCGGAATTGGTGTAGGCCCGTGTGCTCAGATTTGGGCACACGTTAAACAACCCAGGTGGTCAAAATTTCCGTAGCCCTTCACTACAACGTCTCTCGTAATCATATGGTGGTATTGTGATTTTAAAGCTCATGTATTATCATCATCATCATCATTAGTGCTTCGCATATCATCAATTTCCACTGTACGTGGGATCTGTTCATTTTTTTACTAGCAGACACTGCCTGCGGCAGCCTTGCGCGGCGAGAGAGGGGGAGTAGAGCGACATTCTTGCGGTTGTCTTCTCCTGGGCCGGCACGAGACGCGAGCATGCGCAGTGAGGTGTAGACGGCGCCACCGCCGACGCCGAAGCGCGGCATCGTGCGACTGAGAAATGCTCCACATTTAAAATTCACGGACATTTCGTAAATTCTAAATCGTCTTTAGCGAAGACCTGTACCCATTGTGACGGGCCGGTCAGATAAGTACGCAATGCGCGCGTCTTTTTTCCTGCATGATTGGACCCGCTGGGCCAGAGCTTCTTCTAGAAAGATGCCTGGGACGTGAGCCGAATAGCTGGTTGTCGGGCCCTCACCTGTTCGCTCTTCCTCCGCTGCCCCAAACAGTGTCGGCTGTGAGCGCTCGCTGCGGCGGCCCTTTCAAACATCGCGGGCTCTTAGATTAAAGCAGTGTCTCCTGCCGTCTCAGAGGCAACACAGTCATGCCCCTGTGATGGCGTCCCTTCCTAATCCAGCAGAGGTAGTGTGTTTAGAGTAGTATGGGCTGCAAGCGCTCCTCACGGAGAAAGCACTGAAACACAAGGGACCTCCCGTTCCCATAAGGAAGCATGTGACGTCGCAGCATCTTTCTAGAAGAGGCATTGGCTGGGCACAGAGAGGCTACGCAAGCAAAATGCGAACACTGTAGAATCCGACGCTACCGGCGTCCGTTGGCACACCTTGGTGGCTCCATGGCACTACGACAAGTCGCCGACGGACAAACAGACAGATGGATGCACGTGAGCAGGAGACATTGAAGGCTTTCCTTGAAAAACTGCTGCAGTAAGTGGTGCAGAGGACCACATTCGCACCAAATTCATGTCGATGGTCATGAATGGGATACGTGGGTGAAGCAAGACGGAGGCCAGCGGGACGTGGAACGCCTGCTCACGTTCGCGACTCAAGCTACGAACATCTGCTTGGGGTGTTGCTGAATCGCAGTGTAGTAGTATATGAGTTAAAGCAGGCTTACGTTCCCGCGTCGCTCGGGAGCGCACGCATTCCGTTTCTCTCCTGACGATGCTTTTAATAAGTGGCTGTACCAGTGTTTGTGATGTCATATTTGTGCGTGATTCACGATACGGTGTGCTCAAGTGTAGCTTGAGAAGCTCAACTACCACAATAGTTGAATCTCGGCCATGGGCGTTAGTCGTCACGATGAAGTTGTGCCACGGCACTCAGCGTCAACGTGGGTGCATACCTGTCAAATGGTTTCACAGCTGCCAAATACCAATAAACTTTGTACAAACTTTCATAACTACACAATAAACATTACTTCTGTAAAGAGACATTTCTTTTTCATCTTATAAAGGTTTCTATAACAGAGAGATTTGCCAT
This sequence comes from Rhipicephalus microplus, assembly GCF_043290135.1. Lineage (NCBI taxonomy): Eukaryota > Metazoa > Arthropoda > Arachnida > Ixodida > Ixodidae > Rhipicephalus > Rhipicephalus microplus. The sequence goes on along the minus strand of NC_134708.1, from coordinate 109,285,670 downwards.
GTGTTTTCTTTTTCAATAGTTTACAACACTAAAGGAACGAGGGCAAAATACGAAGCAGGAGACGACACGAGCGCTGGCTGAGACCTACGGTTTAATTAAAGGAGCCGCACGAACCAATACAATACTAAAAGCCATTCACACCTTAACGGAGTGCCTGCGCAATTGCAGCAGAGTCATCAAAGTGATGTACACATGCGCGAATAAGTATATCATGCGGGTGCGGTCAGAAAACAAACAAAACAACTAAAGTACAAGGAAATAACTCTTCTCGCATTGATCAACCCCACTATCTTACATTTAAAAATCACAGCTACAAACAAATCGTACTTTGAATTTCTCCCTTTAGCGCTCTGAACTATCAAAAACTGTCATCAACAGGCCCAGGATTCTCTCCCTGTGCTACTGGTTACTTTCATATTCTACTTCTTGACTTAATCACGTTAATACTCTCGTAGACTGTACCACTTAGCATTGACTCTCACGGCAAGTGGAATACACAGGATATTTTTTAATATTTATATAACGACGTGATCATTCGCGGAACCGAAACACTTGTGGGACCAGGAAAGGCCGTAGGGATAGAAGCTGCGGAATTATTCTCACCACTTGAAGTCCTTCAACTCTCAGACGCATGTGCCAAACTACAAATACATGTTTCTGATTAGTAATATTTACGACCGTGACACGAAAGCAATATTACGCCGTGCATGAAGTTCAGCAGCAATACGCCTTATGATGTTTAGGAGTTGCGTTATACGATCAGCTAACGTCAAAGGGACCCAGGGGACTCCAATATTTCACGTGACATTTAGAAAAAATTCAGAAAACTCATTTGGTGCTAATCGATGGGCACATTAAAGGGATTTCTAGTTATTACGATTAGTGAATTTGTACCTAGCCATCAAAGTTGTTTCTACTATTTGCGTCAAATGAAACTTGAACAACGGCAAGCCTTCGTGATGGTATAGTGCGCGCCGTCCACTTATCGCCATAGACAAGCATCGATACATATTTGCAGAGCTGCCGAACTGGAGGCGTGCGACTGTGAATTGTGACAACTGAATGGCGCGCAAAACAACCGTCGCGAAGGCTGGCAGCTGTTCGGGTTTCATTTGACGCTGACAGTACATGCTTGGTAGGCTGAACTGTGACGAAGCCAATCTAATTTAGAGAATATTGTTATATGACAATCGCACTGAAGCAGTGAGAAAGCCGCCAAAGAAGGCGACACAGTGATGGTATGTTGGGCGTGCTTTCCTCCTCCATCTTGGCTTGCATTTTGGTGCTGTGTAAATATACTTTAAATGCGCATTGCTTCCCTGTATGCATTAACGTAACAATATTATCGGTGTGAAGGGCTTCTGAACATTTATTTACACAAATTGAACATTATTAGTGGCTCCTAACGCAGTCCATGCAAGCATCTCCAACCCACGGCAATACATTTTGCACATTCCGCTATAGCAGACACATGAACGTGATCGTTCATTTCGCGGCACTCACGCGCGTGTCTACGCGCACCCGATCGTTGACAGCCCCAACCGTGCCGGCAAGTGCACCGCGCCCTGGCACTGCGCGTCGAGGCGGCCGTGGAACGTGACCGGCGGCCGGGAATTCCCGTGGTGATTGGTGACCGCGTCGTGCTCGTGCCACGACACCAGTTCGCTCGCAACTGCACGGCCGCCACCGTCAGCGCCGTCGAGCACTTCCATCGGTGAGCGCAGTGCTGGCGACCTTCTTAAACAAAATTAACAACGTGAAATTACATTAATCCTAATTTAGAGTACTTTTTTTTCGTACCATGTTTGTACAAAATGACATAGCATATCGTTTGGTGTTCAACGAAAGGCAGTTAGCCTGATCTATCTATCTATCTATCGATTCTGCCACGCCTCTCGCCAAACGTTTAACGCAGAAAACGTGGTTTCGCAATGCCTGTCAGATCGGAGGCATCCCAAGCTTGCTGCAATACACCTTGCTTTGCACTGCCTGCGTGATCGCCCCACGTTTGTCTAAGCAACGATGTCATGTGATTGCGTAACCACGACGTCACTATTACGCCATGATGCAGTCACATGGTGGCGTCATTAGGAGATGATGATTTATGCATCTCTTGTGTTGATACAGCCGCGGGCTTTTGCCCCATAGGTACTTCAGCATAAATCAAACTGTAGTGCTCCACAACATGATGCTTCACAATCATATAGAGGCACGTGAAAGCTAGTAAAACTATGCTCTACCATGAACAGCGGTAGAATTGGTCACAGCATAGCAGACGAAGCAAAGCGGGTTTCATTCGCTTCGAGCAGTTGCACGATGGCCTGACCCTTGCTTCACGTTTAAAATTCTTTCCGGCACCCCTATGTCGTGCTAGTCGGACTATAATAATTATCAATAAGGATACATTGCGAGTGTGAAAAACATGTTATGCAAACGAGTGAAGAAATACTTAATATGGTGCGCAGAACGTCGTCTATGTGAACGTGAACTACCTTGCTCATGCATGCATATTCCGGGACATAGCTTGTAAAAAACTTCTCCAGACAGTTACAGTACGTTATCTTGGCTCACAAATTTTTCCTGCTTTGTCCTTTGCGCTTCCAACTTAGCGTGCCCTTTGTGCAGGGACTTTGTGCTTCGCTTGAGCAACCACCTCGACGCGTTGCACCTGAACACTGACGTGGCGCTGGCGTGCGCCGCCACCTGGGCAATCGCCTGTGTCGCTTCCTGCTCGCGCATTGGACGTATTAGTGCGGTAAGTGACGGCGTCTGCGCGTGCATTTTCCATGGAAAGGTGTACTACAAAAAGCGAAGTGAAACGAGCGACCGAAAACAGAGCCCCACGTGAATTACTTGCTACTTTTCGTGGATTCCTTAAAACTGGCGTACTCTTTCCAATACGCAGCTGATGTATGCCCTGGTGATCGTTCGCGTGTTCCTGGTGTGGTTCCTGTGCGCCAAGGTGGTCGGTGTGGGTTTCAAGGGCGACCTCTGGAAACAGCTATCCAGCTTCGACCCAGCCCAGCTGCTAGACTTAGAGGTCAGCCTTATCTTTATTTCTTACCCTCGAAAGCTTTATTCTAGATAGCACTGTCAGCTTAGGGAATCGTAGAAGGACTTAACGGAGTGAACCAAGAACGCCCATGAACGCACACCGCATACTGATAGATGGGGTACTACCCCCTGTTTGTGCATTTTGTGCTTCTTTTGTATAGCCACATATAGAAAGGAAGAAGTTCATGCAACATCCACTCAATCAGCTGCTTGGGTAAATGCACTGCGAGAGTGAAGGCTTTAAAGAGTGATCGCTTGCAGTAAAAGCCTAAAGCAGTGTTGCACGACAGTCATCTTTTCCTTGCGAGTCTCGAGGATTACAAGTTCCTGGTCTCGTAAGTCAGTGAAACTACGTCTTACCGCGAGTGTGAATGGACTTGCGGTACCAGTCAACACCAGTGTAGCGCGTCGATTTATAGGAATCATGTGTCTGGCATAGAATAACCACCTGTTAGTGAGCCGAAGTCACTCGGGAGCCAGGAGAAATTCAATGATTCCAACAGACTATTAAGTTAGGAGAATATACGGGAGAATCAAGTACGTCTTAGCTGCAATGAATTAACTATGACGTACTATCAGTGTCAAAGGAGACCCGAACAGTGCCTATAGCCTTGGCGATGGTATAGTGCGTGCCGTGCAGCTATTACGATTGACAGGCGTGCGCATTCTGATCGGCAGCTCTGTGCATATATGCATGTCAGTTCATCGTGATAAGCGGGTGGCGCACGCTTTATCATCATGAAGGCTTGTCGCCGTTCGGGATTTGAGGTGGGTTGCACTTGGACATTAGGTAACGTGCATGAAAAACATCTTTGCTGCAGGTAAGTGCAGAAACTAGGGCCGTCAGAAAACGCATCTCGTGCCATAGCAATTGAGATAACTGGCGGACGCATTCCAGTCAGCTTTATGCGTACTTATGCTTGTGTAATACTTGAAATTCGCCAAGCCGATGTGCACCTGTAATGAAATCAATTTATATTGAAGTTCCAGAGAAAGTGTCCGTGGTAGACACTGCTGCGCCAGTGGTTGTGGTGGCGTCATTTTCTACGCTACTGCAAGTTGTCTCGGCTGCAAACGCTTCCTGTGCAGTCTATCTATCTATCTATCTATCTATCTATCTATCTATCTATCTATCTATCTGTGTGTCTGTCTGTCCGTCTTTCTATCTATCTATCTATCTATCTATCTATCTATCTATCCAACTATCTAGCCGCCTACGACATTTAGCTCACCTGCCCGTTTCGATGACGGCATTGATACCAAACTTCGTATTATAACATGACTGTATGAAGAACATACTTGACTAGTCATAACATGAAAATTATGATATGTATATCATGAATGTCATGATTTACATTTCATGGCCTTGCAGCTCTTGCGGTGCTTTCGTTCACATTGCATGTTGCAAAACTGTTATGGTATGGCATGACTGCATGGCGAACACAAGCGATAGACATTAACATGAAAATCATGGCATGTGTGTCATGTAACAACATGACTAAATGCCATGGTCATGAGGCGCTGGCGGCTGTTTCGCTAGCTTCACTTATACCAAATTTGGCTATACGGGACGTGAATGGATGACGGTATGATACTGGTGCAAATATGATACACATGAGATGCGTGTAATGTAACAACATGGCTGCAGGCTGCGCTCATGATGCGCTCACGGCCGTTTCGCTAGCTCCACATGTACCAAACTTGGTATTACGTGACGCGAACGGACGACTTAGGTAAATGACACATCCAAACATGATAATCACAACGTGCCTGTCATGTAACAGGACTATGTGCCACACTAATGATGCGCTCTCAGCCATTTCGCTAGCTTCACATATACCAAATTTCGTATTACGTGACGCCAATGGATAACGAAGGTTTGTGACTGGAACAAACATGATAATCATGAGATGCGGGTCATGTAAGAACATGACTACATGCCACAGTCATGATGCTCCTGCGGCCGTTTCACTAGCTGCACATTTGCCAAATTCGGTATTACGGGACGTGAACGGATGACCATATGTACCAAACTCTGTATTACGTGACGCGAACGGACGACATAGGTAAATGACACATCCAAATATGATAATCACTACATGCTGTCATCTAACATGATTACAAGCCACACCGTTTATGTGGTCGTGGCCATTTCGCTAGCTTCACATATGCCAAAAATTGGTATTACCTGACGCCAATGGATGACGAAGGTATGAGACTGGTGCAAACATGATAATCACGAGATGCGTGTCATGTGAAAACATGAATAGATGCCACAGTCAAGGCGCCAATACATTTCGATGTGACGCGGTGCGCGTGCTCGCCGGCGTTCATTTCATCGCGTCACGGCGGTGTTGTCACGCCAGGCGCCGGTCATGCCATATAGTCACAGGTGATGCCCCGCCGTGGTGGTCTAGTGGCTAAGGTACTCGGCTGCTGACTCGCAGGCCGCGGGATTGAATCCCGGCTGTGGTGGCTGCATCAATGGAGGTTCAATATATCAATATATATATTCATACATACATCATATTCATACATCATTCATACATCAAGGTTCATACATCAATATATATATGGTGGTTTTGGGGCGTTAGACCCCACATATTATCATCATTACTCGCAGGCGCGCGCCATGCTGCGTTGCTTTGACACATGCGCGTCTCAGCGCATCCGGCATCCCTCTGCCACGTAAAGAAGGAGACGCAGTGTTGTCTGGATAACGCATCGGCGCGAAATGCCGCATGTCGCATTTCGCGCAGGTTGCCTTCGGACCGCGCCTACGGGCGCTGGTCACGACTCGCGTCTGACTACAGAGTGTTCGTGCTGTGCTAACGTTGCGTCGCTGTGGCCAGCATTGGAATATATCGCTACATTGGAGTATATCAGGCATTTCTTGATATGCTTGCGGCCATTTTGCTAGCTTCACATATGCCGAATTTGGTGTTACGTGACGTCCATGGATGACAAAGTTTATGACTGCTGCAGACATGATAACCTAACAAGCATGTCAGGATTATCAAGATGACAAGATACCACGCTCATAGCATGCTCGCGGCTGTTTCGCCAGCTCCACATATACTAAATTTGGCATCACGTGACGTGAATAAATGACGAAGGTAAGCAACACATTGAAGCATGATAATCATGACACGGAAGTCCTGTATGGCATCATCTACCTCCACGTTGTATCGTTGTGCTCATTTCAAAGTGACGTGTCAACTTTTCTCATTCGTGATTCGTATATCATCATTTCCCAGTGTACGTGGGATCTGGCAATTTTTTCTTCATTCAACTACCAGGAGCCTTCCACATGGCAAAGCGATGGTCGTCCCGGCCATCTAGTAAAGAAGGCATTGGTGTAAGAAATGTGCCCTCGATCAGTCTCCTCTCTCTCCTTCATCTAGACCTAGGGGAGCGCATGCTGAGCGTGACAGACATCGGGACGCTAAGTGAAAGAGAACATCGAGTCATTTCTCACTGACATGAGCAGGATGTGTCATATTTGAACACGGTGTTCGAACTCGCGCACGGTGAGCAGCCATCTGTAGCTGAACAAAAAAGTCTTTTACCATAGAGTTTCATACAATAATACCTAAATAGGAATCTGGCGCTGCGATTGTGTACCCTCATTGGAAATATGGGAAGTACTGGCTTTGGATTGGGTAGAGTTAGCTGGCGAACTGTCTACAGACGTTTTTCTCTACAGTTTCAGTTTCGTTCTTCGCACAGCGCGGGTAGTGGGGTGCGGTAAAAAGCACTGAAGCAGGGCCTTTTTTGTTCAAAGAGGCTCAATACCACTAGGTCTGAAGCGTTCTGCGACGCTGGAGCTCTAACAGCCGTATTTCACATTTTAAACGAAGCGTCGTCCACTCACCGCTGCGCTTACATGTAGCGTCTCATGCCAGTGCAGGATATTGCATCAAGTTCGTATATTTTCATGAGCGCGTCCTGCATAAGCTCGTTTTAAGTGGACTGTAGAACGATGACGAAGCTAATTAGATGCACCGTCATGCTCCACTGACTCGACTTCACAACAGAACCAAAAATGCGTAGGGAGCAGACCGCTTGAACAGACGCACATAGCATCGCAAAAGACAAAACCTTAAGCGTTTCTCACCTAATACTGTACTATTATTTCCATGAATAGATGATTCGTACTTTCGAGAGAAAAAAATGGCAGCATATCCATGGAGTGAATGATAGAGAGTGGGGCGAAGCATCCGTCTGTCCATTCGTTCTTGCTTCCGTCCGTCCAAGCGTGCGTCTGTGTGGACACCCGTGCGTCCATCCGTCCGTCTGTGCGTGCGTCTACTCGTGTGTCCGCACGACCATGTGTGCGTCCGTCCCTGCGTTCGTCCATGCATCCGCTCCTGCGTCCGTCCATGCGTCCATCCGTCCATGCAGCCATCCAAGCGTCCGTTGATGCATCTGTCTGTGTGTCCGTTCGTCCACCTATTCAACACTGCAAGTACCATCGCATATTCCTCGTATAGAAGCACCTCCATCCAGCGGACATTCCAAGGATTGAACGGGAGGAGGCACACGCACACTTTCTTACGGCTTGCGCTTTGTGTCTACTTCCCACCTTTAACCACCTCGAGTTCATGGTATATATTAGTTCACTGTATTCATGACACTGCGGCCCAACGCTCGCTAAACCTTTCTAAAAACAAGGAGGTTACGTCCAGCGAGTATAACGTACCAACCCTTTCTTGTCAGATAGCGCGCAATGTACATGCCAATGGCTCCTAAAGGGGAATGAGAGACAGGAGAATTCGGCTTTTAGTTAACGTGCTCGCTACGAACTTTTTATTGTTCAACAACGTACGGAAAAAATCTCCCCCCGGCACCACCTTGGAGGTCAAAATGTAAGACTGGTTACACACTACTACTACGATTACGGGGGACGAACGGGTGCCACTTTAAGGATCTTCGCCCCTAAAAAGCGAAATTATGTGTATCTTCAGACAGGCGAGAACGACACCCCTTGTCACCGTTCTTGCGCGAAGTTGTGTTCTCATACCATTTCTTAAGGGCGAGGTTTTCGATAGATTACCTAACTAATGTGAAAAGAAAGCGCCTTATGAAAGACCTAATACAGAATGTTTTTCCTGTGCCTCTGTAGCGTTCAACGTATGAAAAATAATATGGTCATGACGTACTAAAGCGAATGAAAAACATGTGTATACCACCCGATGTGAAAACCTTCTTTTTTAAACTTCATACGGGAACCTTGCCAGTAAAAACGTGGCTTGAAGAGAGAGGGATGTATGTACCATGGGGAAGCAGCTGTCTCCTGTGTAATAAACCTGAGACCATTGAACATGTGTTTATTGATTGTAAGAATGCTACTTTCTTTTGGGACATTTCACAGAGGACTTTGAAAAAAGATTTACCTCTTACTCCATATGGAATTCGTTTTTTGCCTTATGATAGTTCTGTGAAAAATTTGAATGTTATCTTTTTACTTGGTCTTCATTCGGTTTGGCATTGTACGCTATCGTACAGACACTGTGATGTGAGAGTTCTATCCGTTAATGAGTGTTTCGTGGAAGCTGTTATATAAGTGCGAGATGTGTCTAAGACTACCGACTGTGTTGAAGATGTAATATTTTTGTTTGACGCGTTATCACGCATGAAACACGTGTGATAGTGATTGTCATATTAGCTTGACCTGTAGTCAACAAGGCAATAAAGAAAAAAAGAACGGGTGCCGCTTTAAGGAGCTTTGCCTATAAAACAAGCAGGTTTGTTTTCAAGCGCTGTAAACAGTAATTAAATCTTGAAGGCAAATCTAGAATGCAATTGCAGACCAAGGCATACACTCGTGGTTGAATTTGCCCAGGTTTCACTTTCCTGCCTCGTCACAAAAACTTTTAGCAATTAAGTTTGCATACACCCAAACAAAGCAAGTTTCAATTAAATACAAGTTCTTGTCACTTTGTTTTACACTCGGAAAAGAAGCGTCGTGAATCTCAAGAATGTAATCCATCGAAAGCGGATCCGAAGCATGCACTTCCTATAATTCTCATGCGGGTACAAACGCCGCTGAAGGAGCCCGCGTAGACACTAGCACCACGTACGACTCTAGGTATTATTGTAAGAAACTGTATGTCTTTTACTATCTGTAGAAGGGCTAGATCAGCCATTTCAGAGGGTAAAACTTCGTATGCCTCCTATTCGTATGGGCAGACTATGAAGCACTTGGTATGCTTGAAAACTACAAGTCGCAGGTATACAAATGGTTGCGCGTCTAACACGCAGCAAGGGCCCTCGAGAACTATATGGGAGCATTTTCCTTTCAAAGTGCTTGTGACCCCTAAATGAGCCCGAAATTCACAGGGTCTCTTTCACAGTCGCCGAAGACGACTCGAAGAATAAAGCCTTCCTCTTTTTATTCTGTGTCAAGGCACGCTCTAAGCCGCAAAGCGGTCTGTGGTTCGTCCTTTTGGGGGGCAACTGCGTTGCCACAACCATTACACCCCAAACGATGAACGATTCGTCCTTTCGGAAGTAACTGTCAGGGGCGACCTGTTTAGTTTTTTGGTAGTTTTGAAGAACGAAATGTCAGGGACTAAAACTTACCACTTTACGGGAGGAAGTGACTGCGTAGGGACGAACTGTTAGTCCTGTTGGTTTCTTGCCTGAAAAAAGAAAGTATTCAATTTCTGGTTGAATTACTGAGAAAGTCGAGATTCACGAACATATTTGACGAAGTATACAATCAATAGACAAGAGGTAAATTCAGAATTAAGGTAGAAAAATTCACTACAAATACAAAGGACTCGAACTTAAGACCGTTGTATCGACAGTCGCGTACGCTAACCGCTTTACCACACCGCCAGTTCATGGTGGAGTGAAAATTACCGGGAGATATGTATGCCGCTTCTGGACACTGCGCATACTGCCATGTTGCGCAAAGTAGAAAGATTCTTTATATTGGACTTGAGTCTTCAGGGTATGGCAGGCAACCATTCGATAATGATGTTCGGAGAAATGTAAAATGCGTTGAATAGGCATTTCTGTGTGCGTGGTTTCTGGTGCATGTGTGTGCTTGATGAGTGTATGTATGTATACATGTTTCCATATACATTGCCGTCACTTTGTCAAGCTTGCTTGCTTCTCAGAGCACAGAGCTTGGTTGGTAATGTTGTTCAGCGAAAATATCTGTTAAATGACAAAGAAAAAAACTGTCTAAGAAAAAGCCAAATTTATTCAGCGAATCGAGTCAATTCTGCACCATTGTACCACACATCAATTGAGCAACTTTTATGAGTAAAAAAATACAATTGCTTCCCTGCACTCTAGAAGATAAAATAACAGATACGATCTTTTATTGTGATGGATGCCGTCCAGCCTATTTCAGGAAGTGTACCCGGACCTCCGACAGCTAATGAGAGCGTGTTTGTAGCTGCAAGATGTTGACTTTGGCCGGAAGCCGCAACGCTTTCGGTCATCGATTTCCTGAAAAAATGATTTCAGAAGTATTCATTAATTGCGACCGAAGTATTCGTGCATTGCCCCGCCGTGGTGGTCTAGTGGCTAAGGTACTCGCCTGCTGACCCGAAAGTCGCGGGTTCAAACCCCGGCTGCAGCGGCTGCATTTCCGATCGGGGCGGAAATGTTGTAGGCCCATGTGCTTATATTTGGGCGCACGTTAAAGTACCCCAGGTGGTCGAAATCTCCGGAGTCCTCCACTACAGCGTCTCTCATAATCATATGGTGGCTATGGGACGTTAAACCCCACAAATCATCATCATTATTCGTGCACTTGTTGTTAAGTCTAATCGCGTAAAAATGAGAGGAAAACTGCTTTGTCACAGAACCCGTCAGAATGCAATCGAGCAGTTCAAAACGTGTTATAAATTTCAAGAAGCCCGTTCTCGAGTTTAACGCTTCAAGCTTTCACTGCGATACGCTTGTGGGCCCACTTATTTATCAATGGAGCTCGCGCTTCATTTTAGAGATATGATAATAAAACACGCCTAGCATCGCTACAAATCAGTGAGATTGCCTATGTGGTCACCAACGTCCTGTGTCAGCGGTGCCAAGCCAAGCTAGACATGCAATCTTAACAGCTGAGCATTTTAAATTACTTGCTTATCTTGCAAAAGATGACATTGTGCGGAGTATAGGTGAATTTTTTAAAGCCGTGAAAAGCTCGGATGAACAATGTTTACTTGTGCTGCACTGAAAGCTACACAGTTTTCGAACAGCTGTATTTGCCACAGCTAATGTTGAGCTCTCATCTAGGCTACCACGTTTCGATGGCCCAGCCATAACATTTGTAATTATATATAGCAGACGCGGCAGCACTCGCTACACAGAGTATAGCACGAGCTTATCAACCATGCGGACTTTGTTCGCGAAGAACGTGAGTGTTAAACAAGTGGTGCTCCTTACATATCAACAACACAGAGGAAAAAATTTGCGGAGTGATGACAGCCTTGTTTACACTCACCTCTCAGGCAATATCGCAGTTGGCGCGAAGCATTTCGACAGCGTATCACCTCATCCTAGTAGCGGCATACGTTTACCACAGTGCAGAAATGATTCAGTGCACCACAACAGACGGCAATGGCAATCACGTAGTGCTAACACTTCCACAACACACCGCTACAACAACGAGAAATTAGCTTGACAAAGAAACCACGCCACGCATTCATACAGCTTGAGCGCGAGTGTTCTCTCTTTCTTTCTTTTTTAAATGCAAAGCGTTTCTTGGCGAGCATCGGCGACATTGGGCGTATCTATCTATCTATCTATCTATCTATCTATCTATCTATCTATCTATATATATATATATATATATATATATCGTGCGTCATCTGCTAAGCCAGTTACCATGGGCGTCCCTCAAGGTTCAATCTTAGGCCCTCTTCTATTCCTACTTTTTATTAACGACCTACCTAGTTCCCTTAATCATACTAACTGTCTTCTTTACGCCAATGACACTACTATTTTTACATCCCAGAAAACAACTGCTGAACTTGAAAGTAGCTTAAACTCCGATCTCTGTAATATTTATCAATGGTGTGTTAACAATCATCTTTATATGAATCCCTCTAAAACTACATTTGTGGTGTTTTCATCCGCACAGAACACATTTCCCTCACCAGTTTCCGTATCTCTTAACAACCATATTATTTCCGTATCGGATCATGTGAAGTTCTTAGGCGTAATACTAGACAAGCATTTGAAATATAACTATCATGTACTCTCAATATTAAAAAAAGCTTCTTTTGGCACTCATGTTCTCATTAAAGCCCGCCCTTATTTTCAGTCACGCATTATTTTATCATTATACTATGCATATATTCATAGCCATCTTTCCTATTGCATTTCATCCTGGGGTAATACATATGCCAGTCACCTGGAGCCCCTTCTACACCTTCAGAAACGGGCACTACGTCTGATCGCCTTCGCTCCATTTCAATCGCCTTCTACGCCACTCTTTATTTATTTTTCCGTGCTTTCAATTAATCTTTTGTTCACTCTAAAGTTAGCTATATTGATGTACCGCCTCATTTATCATGGTCTATGTGTTTCAGGGCTATCCACACAACATCTTGTCAATACTAATAACACCAGGTTTTCAGCCTGTCACAATTTCCTTCTCCCTAAAGTGCGTAGCAATTATGGAAAACTAACTCTTAAATTTACAGGTGTATCCGTATGGAACAACATACCACTTGAAATAAAGTTATGTCCCACATTCTATTCGTTTCGCAAAATGTTTAAAGAGTACCTAATCACAAAACGTGTTTTCTAAACTCTGCCGTCGTGCCTTACTCCTAATTTTAGTATTCCTTTTACTCACTATACCACTTGCTGTTGCACAGAACTTTTCTTGCCTCGTTATTATAAAATTTTAACCATTCTTTGTTTAATTCGTACAAAGTGTTTTTCACTGCTTGCTGCATTGTTATCGCAATTTACTTATTCTCTAACGGAAGTCCCCCCGACAGTTTTCTAACTTCGGGACTTCCTCTGTACTGTAGAATTTTATTCATGTAATGTATGCATTCCTGAAATAAAGTTTGATTGATATATATATATATATATATATATATATATATATATATATATATATATATATATATATATATATATATATATATATATGTCTATTTGTCTCTCTATCTATATCTCTATCTATCTATCTATCTATCTATCTATCTATCTATCTACGACCATTAGCTCCCCTGGCCCTTCCGATAATGGTATCGATACCAAACATGGCATGCCATAATGTGACTGTATGAAAAACATATTTGGCTAGTCGTAACATGAACATCATGACATGTATGTCACGAATATCATTATCTACATTTCATGATCCTGCAGCTTTTGCGGTGGTTTCGTTCACATGGCATGTTGCAGAACTGGTATGGTATAACATGATTGCATGGCGAACACAATCGACCGACTCTAACATGAAAATATTGACATGCACGTCATGTAACATCATGACTGCATGCCCAAATCATGATGCGCTGGCGGCCGTTTCGCTAGCTTCACTTGTACCCAATTTGGTATTACGGGGCGTGAATAGATGACGAAGGTATGATGCTGGTGCAAACATGATAATCATGAGATGCGTGTCATGTAACAGCATGGCTACATGCTGCGCTCATGATGCGCTCGCGGCTATTTCGCTCGCTTCACACAAGCCAAATTTGGTATTACGCGATGTCAATGGATGATCAAGGTATGTGACAGGTGCAAACATGACAATCACGAGATGCATGTCATGTGAGAACACGACTAAATGCCACAGTAAAGGCACCAATACATTTCGACGTGATGCGGTGCACCTGCTCACCAGGGTCCATTTCGACAGGTCACGTCGGCGTTGCCACGCCAGGCACCGGTCCAGCCATGTACTCGCAGGCGCGCGCCGTGGTGAATTGCCCTGACGCATGCACATTTCAGCGCGTCCGGCGTCCTTTCGTCGCGAAAAGAGGGAGACGCAGTGTTGTCTAGAGTCCCTCTACTTCGTACAGGGGCTTTAGTGTTGTCTGGGTTACGCAACGGCGCGAAATGCAGCATGTCGCATTTCGCGCCTGTTGGGGGTTGACGGACGCTGGTCGCGCCTGTCGTCAGTCTATAGAGTGCTCGCGTTTTGCTAACGTAGCGTCGCTGTGCCCAGCATGCGCGTGCGTAAATGCTACATTGGAGTATATTGAGCCCTTAATGTTGTGCTCGCGGCCGTTTTGCTAGCTACACATATACCGATTTTGGTGTTATGTGACATCAACAGATGACGAAATATAGGACTGGTGCAAACACAATCCTGGCCCACATGTCATGTTAGAACATTGCAACATAGCACGCTCATAGTGTGCTCGCGGGCGTTTCGCTAGCTACACACATACTAAATTTGGTATCACGTGACGTGAATAGATGACGAAGGTAAATGACATTTAATTATGACACGGAAGTCGTGTACTGCATCATAGACCTCCTCCTCGTAATTTTGTGCTGTATTCAAAGTGACATATCAACCTTTCTATATCGTGCTTCGCATATTATCGATTTCCAGTGTACGTGGGGTCTGCCAATGTCTTGAGGAGACACATTTGGTAATATTTTTGCTATATAAACAATATTACTTTGCTTCTAACGTAGTTATCATAGTTGTGACGACCATATACAATAAATTGAACTCCTAACAGCTCCTTTCTTTAGACAACTATTTGCATATTTGCACGCATGCTGACCATTACTTCGAGGCGGCCGCTGTTCTCGCAAGTTTCATTGGCGTAGCGTAAACGTTCGTCCTCATGGACTA